>NC_137778.1:20242463-20898860 GCF_963455305.1 Plecotus auritus
CTTACTGAGGGACTTAGGAGACTCATGTAAGGGCTGGGGGATTAGTGGCAAATGTAGAACTAGATTTCTGGTTCCCAACTGCTAACCCATACATCTTCTCAGTTTCTTCCTGTTTTATAAACATAGTAAAAACCCACCCTCGGATGCCAAAACTACACCTAAATTCACCATCATTTTTCTTAAGTTACACTTTTTTTTCCCCTCCTGAAGACTTTAGTGTTGAAAAATGTAGTGGAAACTTCCTATTTAAAAACAAACAAAAAACAGACTATACATTTTATAATGAGACAACAGTTTATTTTTGAATTTGGGTTTTTGTATTTTGAACTCTTTTAAAGCAAGGCATACTTATATTAAACAACTGATTTGTGCATTTTATATAATATTCTTTAATATTCATTTAATAAAGGGGGAAATCTTAAAGTATATTTAATTAATTAGCTTCTCTAATAATATCTCATATCCAGAATATATCTTAAAGTAATTGAGTCAGTGAGACAATACTGTGGAACAGGACAGTAGAGAATGGGAACATTGCTCCATCACAAATGAGCTCTGCATTTGTTATTACAGAGTTGCTTCTAATCAGTTTTAACTTTGAACATACCATTCCACTCTCCTGGCTTTGGATGCTGCATCTGGGAAATGAAGGGATTACATCTGATGGTTTAATGCATGATCCCTTTCAGCTTTGAACTTCAGTAAGACAGTGGGTCTTGGAGGCATGTTCACAACTAGCCTACCCTCTCCTTCTGTTCAAAAGTCCCCAGTTATCATTCTCACCTGCAGCTCCCTTAACTTCAATTTCCAGCTCTTCCCTACTGGGTCTTAGAAATACTAAAGGGAAACACTGACATTTTCAATTCCTGGGCCTGAGCGCCCCCTGGGTACACAGAGGCAAACTGTTGTAACTGTAAAAAACACATGTAAGCTTGTAACTGTCCTGGGAAGCTGGTCTCAAAGGTCAGCACCAAATCCCTCAACTTCCCTGTGTGTACTCTGAGGCAAGAACGTGGGCTTTTCTGACTTGGGCAAGAAAGGATCTTGGAAGTACAAGGGGGAATGGGTTGCAAGCTCTGTCATCAAACTGATACCCTAACAACAGGTACATTGTGAATGGAAAGGGGTGAGCTGGAGGCCTAGCTGATGTGCCTGTGGAAGTATGTCAGTGGCTGCAGAGTGAGTGTGTAGGGGCTAAAGAGCAGTCACTTGAAACTTATTCTGTTCAACTAAATACATTCACAGAGGACAGTTTTTGAGATTATTAGACATCAATTATTTGTGTTGCTTCCTGTCCCTGTAAATATCATGCATGCTTTTCTACAGAGATTTTCATCTTGCGTACATATCAATTTTGCTGCTTTTTCCCACTTCTTTTACTGTTTTGTATACATACTTCCTACATTCATAGTCCACATAACTATTGTTTTAAACCTGTATGACATGGTTATACCACATTGAGGCACTTTTTGAGAAGTAGTATATATGCATGAGCATGAGTACATATATGGTGTTGTGCACTGTGTATGTGTTTTTGTGTGTACTTCTCATGGCAGGTGTTTAAAAGCCTGCACAGTCACTGTGAGCCTGGGTGTGTGGCATGCCAGCAGCTCCTGCAGAGACGAGTGTCTGTGGTTATCAGCAGAGGCAGGACACTCAGGAAGCCATTATCACAGGCACCAGACTGCTTGTGTGTGCTTTTCCTCTGAGGTCATATTTTAATTTTCTATTAAAAAAGAAAGAGGAAGTAGAAAACATCTCTTGGCTGAATCAGTCAGTCATTCTCATTCGGTCCATCCATATCCTCTAATCCTCTTCCAGAAGTGGGGGAGGCAACGCCACCCAAATCCTCCGAGTGGCCTTTTCCCCTGTATTCTGGCCCCAGTTCCCTGTTGGACTTGCACACATAGTTTTGCCTCACCCACCCACATGGCCACACCTCCTCCATGTTCCTCATCATCAGCCTCCTGCCTTCCTGACTTGGATCAGACCCCGAAAGGGAAGACATTTTAGGCCACAGGATTCTCGGTTTAATTTTGTGTTTAAACCCATGATGAATGAACTCCTCTCACATTCACTTAGTCGGCATGGCCACATGCTGGGTTAGGCATGCAAGATACAGTGACGACTAGTATAATAGTGGTTAAGAGGATGGGCTCTAGAATAAGGTAAAACCTGGTCACTCCCGTCTTCGCTCCTACTCTGTGACCCAAGACACGGCAACTTCCAATGCTCTGCTGCCTCACCAGTAAAATGAGCGCTTGCCCCCCTGGACTGCTGTGGGCTAGGCTGGCGTGAAGTCCACAGCAGAGTCCCTGGGATGGGATGGTCAGTACATGGGAGTCGTGTGTGCTGGGGCACACTCGACCTTCATTCCAACCTCCTTCAGGAGGAGAGGTTGGAAAGTGGGGCCCCGTATTTTCCACACATCTTGGCACTCAGAGTTCTAGATGTAAACTGTCTTCCACCAGGGAGATGAGCTCAGCATGAGAAGTGGAAGGCAGAATCTGCTCCCTTTTTCGTCATTTTTGCTGGTAAGCAAAGCTGTGGAGGTGTGAGGTTTTCCCGCAATGCTGCTCTAGCGTCCATTCTCCAGCTTCTCAGACACCGAGAAGCAGGGGTTGTAGCAGAGGTAGCCCCGGCTTCTTGATTCCAGCACAGCACCAGAGGGGCCCCGGATGTTGTAACTGCCCTGGTAGGTCATTTCTGTATTGTTTTAGGAGCTGTTTCTGTAGCCCTGGTCTAGTATCTGTTCTTTCAGCCCTTCGACTGACTTGGCAAGCACTTTATTCAAATCCCTTCCTACTTAATATACATAAAGCGATTTCTATTTCCTGCACCAAACCCTGATGGATACAACTATTGTTATTTGCTAATATATGGAAGAATTAAAATAATAGTCATTACATATTGGTTATACCAGTTCAGATTTTTGCAGATGTAGTCTAATTCCATCCTCCCAGCAAAAGGATAGTCATGAAAGGGCCTACTCAAGTGTGAACCTAGGTCTTTCTGCCCAATGGCCAGGGACCTAGCTGCTATCCCCTGCTGTTCGTTCTCTGGAGGAGCTCACAGCACAATGAGGATGGCTCCCATGAGTCTAAGACATGCAAAAAGAGCTATGGGCCCAGGCCTGTGGAAGCCCAGAAAAGGAAATGGCTAATTATACCTAGGGCTTGAAAGTCCAAGGTGGTGTCTGCTTTCTACCTTGGTCAGGGGTCATGACCTCTAGGTTCCTTAATATGTTCAGGGATCCTGCCTCAAAGATGCAGTGGCCTGTTTTTCAAGTAATCATGATTTAGCAATGCCAATTCTGCATGTTTGCAAAGGCAACTTCTGTTTTTGTGTCCAGTTGAGTCATCGCAAGCCCTGAGACATTCAGATTCCTTTATGGGACTCGTTCTTGCTGGCAGCTGAAGAAGCTCACTGAGCCAAAGTTCCAGCCAGCCTGGGGCAAGTGCCTGCACTCATCCTCGGGCAGCTCTCTCCCTGTTTCTCACCAGACTTCTCAACAGCAACACCTCCTTGCTGAGAATGCCTCAAGATCAGAGACCTTGCCTTATCCAGGTCTGATCCACTAGCACAGTGCAGATGCTCAGTGAATGAATGAGTGAAGTGAGTGAATGGAGCAGCCCCAGCCTGCAGCAGAGAGCTGGATCCTTTCCATCCCATTCTCAGCTTTTCCACCCCTGCTTCTGGTTGCCATAGTTCACACATATACCTGGCTTTGCACGGAATGCACGCTCTCCCCGTCTTCCCAGCATCTGAAAAACTGGGGTTTGCCTTTACTTGGTGCTTCCTTTAATGTCCATGAAATGATCTGTCTTTTCGTAGATTAAAATAATTTTCCTCCACTACAATTTAAAAGCTTATGTGCAAATACAAAAGGCCAGGACTTCCAGTGTGTTTCTGAAAGCTCTCTTGATGCTGAAACAAGACCTTAGTTCAGCCGAAGGACTCAGGAGAGTTCCCGTCTCTAAATGAGAAGTTCATCTCATTAACTAGTAAGAAATGTTATTTGCATTGGTTGGCTTCACAATTTACAACAGATTTTTTTTATTTTTAAAAACTCCAAAAAAGCTCCCAACTGATCAAGATATGCAGAGCAGATATCCCTGTTTCAAAAGAGTAGCTTGAAGCCAGAGTCCCCACAGCCAATAAGTGGCTGAGTCAATCTGTGACTCTGAATCAGTTCATTTTCCAACTTTCCTTGGAATGGAATCTTTCCCAGAGCTGCTGGAACAAAGGGCAGGGCATCTCTGTTTGCTCTTCCCCTGCCTACCGCAAGCGCGAAGGAGGAGCTGGCTCTGTTCCCTCCAGCTGGACCCAGGAGCAGGAAGCACAAACAAACCGCAGCATCAGCCCAGGGAGCGGTGGAAGCAGGGTTCTGTTGAGGAGTGGGTGCCAGACCCAGGGACCCTGACTTCCTGGCTCTCAGCTCCCTCATTTCCAGGATTCATTCCCACCCCTTAATTTCCAGGCGTTGGGGCCTGTAAAATTTTATAAATTGGACAAACAGGAGCTTAATTATGGAGCAACTTTTCTAATTCCTACCCCTTGGGTGATTGGCTCCTCTCCCTCCACAGTTAGCCCAACATCCATGATCACACCCTCAGCAGAGCCCTGGGCAGGCATGCAGGGAATTGTAGCAGATCTGTTCCCAGGACAGCTCTTGGGCGATGTCAGAGAGACAAAGACTACTGTAGATGTGCGCCTCAAACAGTCCTGGGTCACACTGGACCTGAAATACCACAGAAAGGGGGCACAGAAAGTCAGGCTTAGAACTTAGGCAGCTTCTAGAAGATGAGATGATAGGAAGGAAGTTACAGTGGTGATGATGAAGCACTCTTAAAATACTGATACCAAAAATTGCATGGGTATAGTATTTGACAATTTAAAAAGCTGTCTCATAGACATCATTTCATATAATTCTCAAAGTAACAGCCTTGTAAAGTAAGCAGAGCAGACATTATGATACCAGTTTAAGATAATAAACCCGAAGCTTGGGGTTGAGGGTCTCTGATCTCAAATCCAGCTCCCTAGTGAAAAATCAGGACATATCTATATATCTATATCTATATCTATATCTATATATCTATATCTATAAAGAGGCAATATGCAAATTAGCCAGGGTGCCGTAACATCACGACTGATCAGGAGGAGGCTGCACACTCAGGTGAACAGGAGGGGACTGCGTGCGCGGTGAGGCAAGCCACGGATGGCGCAGGCCCGCGGAGAACAGGGCCTGCCAGCTGTGCGTACTGGCAATCCCGCCTCTGTGCGTGAGCTGCAGAGGAAACACCTTTTCTGACCGCTCATTGGCTAAGCTCCGGTACGCCACTCTCAGTGTGCTTGGTAACTTGGGTAATAAGAATCCAAGAAGGTGATCTAGGGTTTTTCCACCTCACTCCTGGAGGAAAAAACGAAGGTCCACTGCTGGAGGGGTTAGGAAATGTCATATCCTGCCCTAGCCGGTTTTGCTCAGTGGATAGAGCCTCGGCCTGACGTCCGCAGGGTCTGGGTTCAATTCTGGTCAAGGGCATGTACCTAGGTTGCAGGCTCCTCCCTGGCCAGGGCCCAGGTCAGGGCTCATGCAGGAGGCAACCAATTGATGTGTCCCTCTCACATTGATGTTTTTCTCTCAGGTGAGGAAAAGAAAGAAAGGAAGGAAGAAAAGAAGGAAGGAAGGAAGGAAGGAAGGAAGGAAGGAAGGAAGGAAGGAAGGAAGGAAGGAAGGAAGGGAGAAAGAAAGGAAGGGAGAAAGGGAGAAAGGAATAAAGAAAGAAAGGTCATATCCTATGAAAGAGACATCTTGAAAAAGCCTAAAGAAAGTTATCATTTTTTCGTGGTGAAGGGACTGGAGTCCGTGTTGATGAAAACACCTTGGTGGCTGCAGCGGCCTGCAGTGGCAGAAGCAGCGGGGTGATGGGGGTGGCGCCTTCTCCTGATCAACCTGGTCGCCTCCTGCAGAAGGCTCCCAGATTGGAGAGGGTGCAGGTAGGGCTGAGGGACCCACTCCCCCCGGGACATCCCCTGAGGGCTCCCAGATTGGAGAGGGTGCAGGTAGGGCTGAGGGACCCACTCCCCCCGGGACATCCCCTGGGGGCTCCCAGATTGGAGAGGGTGCAGGTAGGGCTGAGGGACCCACCCCCATACACAAATTTTGTGCACTGGGCCTCTAGTATGATGTAAGAATACACCAATTTAAACAAAAATTTGCAGTCCAAGTTACCTGATTCTGGTCCTCACTTGTGTATGCAAGAGAACAGATTCCTGACAATTCCCCCTTGACTATTTCTGGGGTCATTAAGAGGTTTCTCACCTGTGTTCAAGAACAAGGCCACTTGCGGAAGTTTCGCAGCTGGTGAATGCCCAGTTCTTCTGGGCCCTATGAAGGTCATATCACCGTGGGCCAATCCCCAGGACCCACCAACACTGCTCTTGTCTCTCGGAGCTGTTCTCTCCCCTGCAACTCCACCAGGCCCAGCAGTTTCTGTCGGTACCAGTTTCAAGGCTACTTGGTGGTCTGTGGCAGAGTGGGGGACAGTGGCTCCCTCCTTGTGGAATTGCATTGTGTCGGAGGCTCCCACAGCAGGGTGACTGTGATTGCAGGGTCATATAGAGGTTAATTTAAAAACTGTGAAAGTTTCCATGTATCCCCTACCACCTCTATCCCTGATTCTTGGCAACCCCAAATTCCCTCATTATCTGGAGATTCACTGAAGTTGTTTTATCACGAGTTCATTCCTTTTCATCACTGAGGACTATTTCACAGTATGGATGTGCCACAGTTTAACCATTTGCCTGTTGAAGGACATTTAGATTGTTTCCAAATTTTGACTATTATGAACAAACTGCTAATTTACAGGTTGTTTTGTGTGTGTGTGTGTGTGTGTGAATATAAGTTTCATTTCACTGGGACAAATGCCCAGAGGTGCCATTGCTGGGTTGTGTGGTAGTTGCATGTTTAGTGTGATAAGAGATTACCAAACTGTTTTCTAGAGTGGCTGCATCATTATACATTGCTACCAGCATGTAGGAGTGATCCAGTTTCTTTATATCCTCACCAGCAAGTAAATTTTTTAAAAATATATTTTATTGATTTTTTACAGAGAGGAAGGAAGAGGGATAGAGAGTTTAGAAACATCGATCAGCTGCCTCCTGCACACACCCTACTGGGAATGTGTCCACAACCATGGTACATGCTCTTGACTGGAATCAAACCTGGAATCCTTCAGTCCACAGGCCGACGCTCTATCCACTGAGCCAAACCAGTCAGGGCAGCAAGTACATTTTTGACTGACTACCTCATTGAATCACGAGGCATGCCCAGATAGGTCAGAAGTCCATCAGGGGGTGCAGCTTGAGGTTGTTCAATTTTTTTGCCCAGCAGGCTCTTTAATGTCCATGCAAATTCGACTTCTTCGCAGCCTGACCCACCATTTCTTTCCATGTGTCCAGACCTGCCTGAAGCCTCAGCAGTGGCCAGCAGAAACCTTTGGCTCAAGCTGTAAGTCCCTCTGCATATAGTGAGATGTTTTATCCCCATGGCCCCTTCTAACGATCTGCCTTGCTCCATATCCCCTGCTGAAAGGTAGGCCCCAGAGACCAGTTTGGACCCATCCCCCTGACATGAGGGAGGTCCTCTGAATGTTGTGTCCCGACAATCTGCTTCTTTCTCTTGGCATCTATTATGTGTCAGGCACTGTTCTAGGTGCTGCAGATAAAACAGTGATCAGACAAGGCCCCTTCTCTTGTGAATCTTATAGTCTATGAAGGGGAAATGGACAATGAAGAAGCAAGGGAATTTCAGATAGCAGTAAATACTACCAAGACAATACACAGGGCAACGTGATAGAGAGTAAGGAGATGGACTCTCCAAGGAGCTGAGTCCTTTGGTATCAGAATTCCTTCCGCCTTCTTGTTTTAACAAAGCTAACAATACCCATTTCTTCCACCAGTGTGTTTTCTGAACCCAAGATACCACGGTTAACCTTTGCTATCAACAATTTCCTATCAACAATTCCTTTCATTTGTTTAAGATCCTTCTATAATTTGTTCTTTGGATTAAAAACACATTTCTCCAAATATGGAATTTACACTACGGATACAGTAAATGACTTTTCATTTTTTATTTGGACATCGTATTTCTATGAATACAGCCAAAGATTGCAGGCCTTTGTCCATTTCTTGTTGTGTGTGAGTCAATGTTCCCAGGTCCTTTTTAAGTGAATACTGTAAAGTCAAATGTCTCACATCCTGTACTAGTTTCAGTGATTTTTGACAGCAGGATTATTTACATAGATTTACATCAAACCCCATCTTGCTAGCCTCAGCCTGTCAGATTTCTGCCACTTGAGTCTATCATTTAATATACATATCAGGCATCCATCCTGCCTAGCTTCGGGTCATCTGTGGATGTGATAATTTGAGTTCTCTGGCCAAATTTCATACTCAGGTGTTGAAGAGGACAGAACACAGAGGCACGCCTGGCCTTCAGATTAACGTAGTCCACTGAAGGAAGACTCTTGATGGGTTTAGTTGCTTAGGGAGTTAGGAAGCTACCTTGGTTTTCCTATCTTGCCCATGAGAGTATTACGAGAGCTTTAGTAAAATGTTTTGCTCAGAGCAAGCTACCTTACATGACCTGTTTGGTAATACCATCAAAAAAGCAAATGAGAGTTTGATGAGACTTGTGCTGAATGATACCGTGCTGGCATCCAGCTCTTCAGTCCTGTTTATAGTCTTACACCATCTGCCTCAAGCAGTTAGCCTTCGTTTTTTCTTGTTCTTCCTGCTCTGAACACAACTAAAACAAAAATTTTTGTTGTCTTTAGGCTTTTTGCAAGTCTCAGCTTTTTCTTACGCTGGTCTTTTGGGGCCTTTTGTTCCATCTTTTGTGCTCATCTTTTTAAAATCTGAGTGTCCTGAACAGCCAAATTGTTAGTTTCCATGTATTATTTTTGGCATGGTTATGCACACATGCACAGCAGGTTGGATGACTTATGACTGTATTAGTAAAAATGCGATTTAAAAAATAATCTTTCAAGTCCCTTGAGATGTCCTGCCTTTGGAGTCCTTGGCCATAGATTCAATCTCTCTTTTCTATTTATTTTATGACATCCACTTTCCTAAAGTTTAACATGTGTGACTGATTCTTCCTAGAATTCTCTTTCTTAACCCTATGGTCTTTAAAATGGCAGCATTACCTTTCATCAGTCTTAAGAGGACTGGCTAAAAATTGGAGTCGGGAAGTCCGGGGTTTTATTGCTGGCTAAGTAACCTTGCACTAGTTAACCTTTTTAACTGTCAGTTTCCTCATCTGTAAAATGGGGATAGCTGCATAGGATTCTCAGAGGACTAAAGGAAGTGAAGTTTGAGACTTTGTGAGTACTCAATACATGTTAACTTTTATAAAGGTCTCCATAAATGTACACTATCATTTTTTTCACTATCATTATTTTTATCATTCTTGTGCATTAGGATTGAATACAGAGCATCATTTCCTCAAGCTACTTCTTTTGCTTTCTTCAAAAAGGGAAGAACTGACCAGATTATTATTATTTTTGAAGTATTACACTTCCTGGTGTTCAAATTCTCTTCTCTGTTTCTATTAAGTATCTTATTGTGTGTTAGTTTTCTAATCTATATTTGCAAAATGTCCTCCATGTTCTTAAATGCTTCTATAGTTTGAGCATTCAATTAATCCTCACCCCAAAGTGTCTATTCTCTGCTTCACAAATGTCTCTAAAGGTACAGATAATTCTATTATACAGGATAGGGCAAAAGTAGGTTTACAGTTGTTTGTATGGAAAATATATAACGCAATAGTTAATAAATAATAATACAAGAATAAACTCCGTGTTTCATGTACTTACAACTATAAATCTCATTTTGCCCCACCCTATATATTGCCAATTTTTAACCTTTGAATTCGTTGTACTTCTTTTGGGCACTGGATGCTCTCTCAGGTGATACACGCTCCAACAATGGCACAGAGTATGTTCTAGCTTTGGGTCACTTTCCAAAAAGTCTAATTCTTCTTTATAAAAGCCTGAATTCCTTTTTATAAGAATGATCACTTTCGCCCTGGCTGGTTTGGCTCAGTAGATAGAGCACTGGCCATGGACTAAATGGTCCTGGTTCGATTCTGGTCAAGGGCACTACCTCACTGCAGGCTCGATCCTTGGCCCTGGTTGGGGCGTGTGTGGGAGGCAACCAATCGATGTGTCTCTCTCACATTGATGTATCTCTCTCTCTGTGTCTCTTCCCCTCCCTTCCACTCTCTCTAAAAATAAAAAATAAAAATCAACTGAAAAATCTCCTCGGGTAAGGATTAACAACAACAAAAAAGAATGATCATCTTCACTTTTATTATCTATGCTTAGCTCATATCTGAGGTCATATGTTTTGCTACCAAACTTTTCTCCTCTTGTTTTCTGGAGATCTTCAGCACCATTGTTCTTTCTGCTTAACTCCTGAGCTTCCCTTCATGTTGAGTTATCAGTTTTATCTGAATCTGTCTCCCTCCACATCAAATATTAAGGTAAAGCTCCCTTGATAAGTTTATGAACTTCCTGCCAAATCTCTCTTCCTGTTCTGCCTATTGCCAAGAGTCTGTTGCTCTATTATTATAAGCCATGGTCCAGGAAAATAAAACTTGTTTTTCAACTTGTTTATGAAGCTAGCAGTTCCCTTCCAATATCTCCTATCCTCTTCCAAGGTCGTTAGTTTCAACTGGAATATGAGACGAAATGATCCTCAGTGACAACCAAATGCCCATTTCCTGTCCATGATTTCGCAACAGGAGAGGCACTATCAGATTGCTTTATGCTGCACTTTCCCTTTCCATGAAGACTTGTGAAAGCAGGTAGTTGTCAGCAGTTCTCTTATGTTTCAGGTACCTGTGTCACAAACAACAAACACCCTGGGATTCCTACTAGGTTCTCCTTCCGCAACACCAATTTTATGCACACAGGCCTCCTTGCTGAGCCTTAAACAAACACACTGGGCATAGTTCTGCCTTGGTGTCTTTGCACCAAACATCCCCAAGGGATCCAGTGATGAATAAGACAGCATTTTATGCTTAATGGAACTGATATTCTATGAGGAGAGAAACAAATGAGAAATCAACAATAAAGTAGGATAAGAGTGAGGAGTAGTGATGGAGCCATTTTAGAGGGAAGACCTCTCTGAGGAGGTGCCGTGCAAATGTCTGGGGGGAAACCTCCCTCACAAAAGGACCATCAGTATAAGTCTCTGAGCTGGAAAGGATCATTGGTGGACCAGGAATAGCAAGGGAGCTGGTGTGACTGTTGTGGAAGAAGCAAATGGGGGATATTAATGCACACAGCTTCACCTCTCTGGGTATCTTTGAAGATGTATCTTCTGTCTGCCCAAGTGCATGATTCGTTTTTAGAAGGCAATGCCACTGACACAGAACCATTATTATAGAATCAGAGCATCTCAAAGTTGAAAGAACTTTAGAGAGCTTAAGGTCAAGTCCACCTACTACAGAAATTTCTGTCATAACAGGATTTTCCCACAATGTATTCATTCAAATTCCACCTATCTGACTTTTCTTAAATTTATTTTAAAAGAAAATTTTATATTACTAACATAAATGGAAAACTAGTATATTTTGAATTAATGGTAAATAAGTACTTAAATATTAAAAAGTTATCCCTTATGCCACCTAAAATCATCTTCTAGTTTAGAACATTTAGATTTAAACTTTTTTATTTCTATTAAGTTGTGAGAAACAGCCTTATGCTATATCTTTATATTTATTGATTTCAGAGATGAAGGGAGAAAGATAGAAGCATCAATGATAAGAGAGAATCATTGATCTGCCTCCTGCATACCTCCTACTGGGACATATGCCCTGACCGTGAATCAAACCAAGACCTCTGGTTCATAGGTTGAGGCTCTATCACGGAGCCACACCAGCGGGGCACCTTATGCTATATCTTTGTTTGCAGTTATGATGACCTATATATAGGATACATTCCCAGGAGTGAAATTGCTTAAGCATTAGTAATGCATATTTTTAAGGCATTAGCTGTTTCCTTTCAAAAGCTTATATAGATTTACCAGAGGCCCAGTGCATGGAAATTCATGTCCCTCAGCCCAACCTGTACCCTCTCACAGTCCGGGAGCCCTCAAGGGATGTCCGACTGATGGCTCTCCCCATGGAGAGCAGGCCTAAGCCACAGTCTGGCCTCCCTCTGTGGGAGGTGACCGGTGGGCCAATCTGGGGATGGCGCCGACTGGTGAGTGGCCACCATACCCAACCCCTACCCCCGATTGTCCTTCCACCACCACTGGTTGCCACCGGCCCCCCCCCTCCATCACTGTCCCCTCCCTCTGCCTGCTGGCACGCGCCTTGGCTAGCCTGGCGCAGCCTGCTCACCGGCCCCGCCCCCTGCCAACCTGCCATTCTGCCCTTCAGTCGATTTGCATATTATGCTTTTATTGTATAGGATGCTTCTACAGTCAGTGTAGGAGAGTATGTTTCCGCATACACTTTTCAAACTGTGTATTTTCATTCTAAGTTATCCTTTTTACAAATTATCTCAACTAGAACTCAGATTATTTGTCCAAGTCCTAATCATTCTCATCCTATATATGCAGGACACACTTCACCTAACAAGAATGTTCAGACCCAACAATAGAAACAATGGGTTTTTTTGTTTGTTTCTTATAACCTTAAAATAAAAAGACTGAGGATAATTAATCTTGAAATACTAATTTTATTCAAATTAGTTTAGATTATCATTCTAAAGAAAGAAAACAAGAGGCAAAATATTTCTATCTCAATCAGGTATCCTATTGGCAAACTTAGGCTTTCAGTATGCAGTTCTACTTATACATATATAATTCTTTACACATGTGGTGGGGGTTATATTTTATCTCCTTCAAAGAATCTAAGCTTCTTGAGGGCAGGAACCACTCTTCCATACCTGTAGTAGAAGAAGCTAGAGAGCCATAGAGAGTTAGAGCTGAAACTGGACTAAGTATTTCTCTATTCAACTTTTTTCTATAGATAAGGGAACTGAGTTCCAGGAAGGTGTAGAGACCTACCCCTAGTTAATAGCTAGTTAGAGGCCACTAGGTGCTAGAATTCAAGGAACCTGACTTTTCCTCCCATGCTCTTAAGGGATAAATCTGGTAAGAAGAGAAAACACGTCTGCCTTATTCAGAGCAGGCTCATTAGAAGTGGCTCTGAATCACACATAAATCAGCGATGACCAAGCCTTTCATCCTAACTTTCCATTTGGCTGGCCTGTCCTCACTGCTCACCATCCAAAGCAGAGAAGTACCTGGGGGCATAAGAAAAATATATTTAATTGAATTTAGGCATATTATCCTATTTTTAAATGACTTTTTTTTATGTAACAGAAACATTAAGATTACCAAAATAAGGAGTTAAGTGGGAACGTAGAATTAAGAAATAGAAACCCAATTTCCAACCATCATAAGAAGTAAGGCAGAGGCTGAAATTAAATATAAAACTTGACCACGACTTTCTGGAAACTATAATGAAGGGCAAAGAAAAGAAAAAGAAACCAAAAGGATAAAGGAAAAGAGAGAGGGAGAGAAGGAATAAAATGGGATCATTCTTTTTATCTAATAGGAGGTATTAAGTAATACAAGGTTTTCCTTAACTTCACAATGAATGAAAAAGTGAAATTTATAGTTTTCATAACAATTTTTGATAAAAGCAAAAAAATACCTATGCTGAAGCATAAATATAGTAAAAGTAGTTCTATGGTATGTTAAGAATACTTAGAACCTGGCCATCATGGCTTAGTGGTTGATCGTCGACCTATGAACCAGGAGGTCATGGTTCGATTCCTGGTTAGGGCATATGCCCGGGTTGTGGGCTCGATCCCAGGGTGGGGTGTGCAGGAGGCAGCTGATCAATGTTCCTCTCTCATCATTGATGTTTCAATATCTCTCTCCCTCTCCCTTCCTCTCTGAAATCAATAAAAATATATTTTAAAAAAGAATACCTAGACATGTGGATAGATATCATGCCTCTCAGACTCTCGTAACCAAATATTTGTAAGTGTGATAACTCTCAGCTAGGTTGTTAATAGCAGTTGATGTTTGAGATTAGACTTTTAGTAAGGTATTATATCCTCTGAATTAACAGAACACATGTTTTGGAAATAGGATAAATGGGTAGGAAGGTCAGCATGCAGGCACTATTAGTTGAATACTTCCTATGCTGGGGAACTCTCAATCTTATAAGTCATTAATTCATTAATTAAATATTTTTCAATTCATTAGCTCTGCGCAGACACTAAGAATGCAAGGTGACAAAAACCTAGGCCCAGTACTTACGAATTTCATAGTTCAAAACAAATTTCTCTTCTGTTTTTGTTTGTTAAATAGGGTCACGTACTTGGCTTCTGCTGATGGTACTTGCCAGTGCTCTCCATTCCACAAGCCATCAGTCATCTGGGTGAACTGCAAGCACAATACCGTAGTCCTCTCTCAGACCCCAAGCAACCTCACCCTGATTATTCCTAGAAAAGTCCATCTACCTCCCCTGGGGCATTTAGAAACTGCCCGCACAGCATTTTCCATACCCTTTTCTCCCTGGAGGATTTTTTGGAGTCAGTCATTTGTTGCAAAATTGCTTCTCCTCAGCCTTTCCATTTAAGGTTTCTAAATTCTGCCCCTGGGTCCATTTCAAAACCTGTAATTGGATCATTCAGGGGCTGAGCCCGCTGTCCAGTGTCTCAGTGTCCTTCTCCATATTCATCTTGGAACGAACCCACACCAGACCTTGCTTTTCATTGCAAAACTTGCCTATGCTTCTTATTTCGAAACCACTGCATCTGAAAAATGGCCACTCATCTCAAAGCTGTCTTCCACTTGTGTTGCCAATTCAAAATATAATTTGCATCTAGAAACCAGGCTGCTTTCAAAATTGTTTTGGAAGATATCATAGAGGGTCAGTTTAAAACCCTCAGGATCATCTTCCCTGACCTCTTCCCCTACCCTACCCCCAGCTCTCCTTCCTCACTCTCCCTCACTTTAGGGTTCTAAGTCTGCCCCCAAATAATCTTCCCAATGTTTGCTCTCGGCCTCACCAGAAGAAATGTTTTCCTGTTAGTGTGTCAGACTCTGCTGTAAAGTTGGCATTTGGGGATTGATAAGCAAAAGTTACTTCTAAATCGCCCTATTTCCACTTTTAGGCAAAGCCCATTGTGTTTTTGAGCTTCACTCAGCACTCAGTTCCTCCTGCTGGGCTGCTCCTGTTCTAACCTACCCTAGAATGGTCTGAGGATGTGAGGGGACAGTGGACGGCTAGTGCTCACTGAGTACCTGATGTACATTATCCTGCGAGTCCTCCCACCATCCTGGGAGATCGGCTCTGTCATCTCAATGTCGCAGGTGAAATGAGGTAGAATCCAATCGAGTAACTTGTCTAAGTCCTCCTACCTGGCAAATGGAATTCAAATCTGCATTTGTCTGACTCCAAAGCCAAAGTTCTTTCTAGTGCTTTATCCAACTAAGTCCCTTAGTTGAAGATTAGAACCTTGGGCAAACCAATGAACTTCGGCTGAAACTCAGGTTCCTTCCCAAATGAAAATGGTAGACCAGATGACTGCTAAGGTCCTTCTGTCTCCAGCATCTCTGTTTCTATTGCTGTTGGGCTAGTTCAGTGGTCGGCAAACTGCGGCTCGCTAGCCACATGCGGCTCTTTGGCTCCTTGAGTGTGGCTCTTCCACAAAATACCACAGCCTGGGCGAGTCTATTTTGAAGAAGTGGCGTTAGAAGAAGTTTAAGTTTAAAAAATTTGGCTCTCAAAAGAAATTTCAATCGTTGTACTGTTGATATTTGGCTCTGTTGACTAATGAGTTTGCTGACCACTGGGCTAGTTGATTCTGGAGAAAGAACTTAACACCAATCCGAAGCAATAGCAACAGGAGCCATTTAAATAACCATTTACTGAGTGCTAACCTCATACGAGGTATAAGGTCCCACCGCCCTTGGGGAAGTAGGTCCAAGGTTTTATAAAAGCAGGTACATGACCTGGTGGAATGCAGGCATGGGCTCTGGGACCAGGTAGATCTGGGTCTGGACGATACTTGGTACATCCCCTTTCTGGCCTCAACTTACAGCCCCAGTCGGTAAAGTGAGGATGACTGAAGCTTTACAGGGTGGCTGTAAATATTAGACATAATATGCATGGTGTTTTAAGCACCTGGAGAGACAGAAAGGAGGCTGGAACTATTGTCATTATTATTAAGGAAATAGTAAGAGGAAGGCTTTTTCCTGTCATGAGTACTTAAGCAATCATCACCATTTTTCATGCTGTTTTGCTTGTCCAAAAACTGGAGTGTGACCATTTGCTGAGTAAAATATGACAATACACACTGGCCACCAAATTTCTGAATGGAGCAAGTCTCTGGAACTGAAAACCAGCTCCAGAGACTGTTGAAACACACTGCCCAGAGCTTAAATGAAGGAGTCATACAGCTTTTTACATGGGAGATTTTTAAAACCTGCCTTTTCCCTGATTCAAAATAGAGATGAAATTATTGCCTGAGGATCACTGTTAAACAAGGAAATAAATGAAGACTAGGCCAAGTTCAGTAAAGGAAAGGGTCAAGTCAATCATAGCAGAGAAGACAGTCAAGCAGGGCGCGGCTGTAGAAGGTGGGAGTGACATGCAGGGTGGGAAATGCACCCACTAGTCATGTAGGTGACCTTGTGCCCTGGTTAACGAACGGCTTTGTCCCAGAATGGTTTTCAATAGCATCCCCTTTTTTTTCTCAGAGATGTCCCAGTGTGGATGATAAATTCTTTAGTCACCTAGTCATATGGAAGATAGAGCATCACTCACACGTTTATGTGTTGGGAAGGAGAAAATATGCCATTTGGGCTACAAAGCCCTGAATTTCCCCTGGCAGATGGATACTCAGAGAAGGAACTTTCAGAACTTTGCTTTCTGAACCGGGGCACCCTTCTTCACATTTTCACTAAGCCTCTCTGACTACTACTTAGGCCCATCTGCTGGCTGGTGGACTAGAAATGGAGATAGGAGAAAATAGGAGGGTGTGGGGTGAGGCAGGGAGGGGAGGGTAAGCCTGAGGAATCACAGGATCATCAGTCAGTTGTTTTATGCTGTGAAATCAAATGGGGGAAATGGACCGAGTGACTGTGCTGCTTGACTGCCACTCTGTCTGTCCTTCTGGAAGGCGGAAGTATTGCTTAGACCCATTTGTCAGTGGCCCGGCTCGGCCTGAGGTCAGTGTCTTCTTTGCACACTCTCCTGTTCTGGGCTTATTGGGAAGTGTCCTAAAAGAAGGTCACCAATTCCTGACCATTGTACCAGAGACCATCTGAGTTTTGGGAATTCATCCAAGTCCCACTGGAAGCGAGAATGTGTATATGTATGTCAGTAGGAGGTGTGGGTGTGCCTCCCTGATCCAGGAAATGAAAAAAGGCAACTCCCGCAACTCTGGCCCCACCCAGCCAGCCCCCTGGGTTCTATTTTAGAAGCTCTAGGGTAGCCTGATCTGAGGTCTGTCCACCCCATCCCCTCCTTGTTTACTGGAACATTGGGTCACGGCAGTGCAGCTGGAATGCAATCTCTGGGCGATTCAGCAAGGCCGAAGCAGGCCCTACAAGGCGTCATTGCATTGCACTGTTTTTCCTTCCCTCCCACTGAGTTTTCTTGGAAGTTCTGAGCCAGGCTCAGTGTGCATCTCCAAAGATGCATTCCAAATTCCCAGCTGCTTGCTGCTCAGCAAGTCTCACTGCCTCTCCTTTTCAACCAGGTGCCCTGAAAGGTGAGAAATGAATAAGCCCGGACAGAGGGATAACTGAGACTCTTGATGTGTTTGCTACTGCCCACTTTCACTCATGGTTCAGCTAGTTTCCCCTCTCAAAAAGCAAAGAGGAAAATAATATCTGTGTAAGATGCCTCTGTGACCCAGTTGGAAGGAATGAGGAGCAAACTTGCCTTCAGTCTGTGCGTCTGTCCCAGCCAAGGAGGACTGAGTGGTTCCAGCAAAGGGAGACTTTGCTGCTCTTTCCCTTCCTGAGTACAGATGTCACATGATCCTCTGACCTATCACAATCTTGCTTCCTATTTCCCCCCAACCTTTCTGCCCCCTTAATTTCTTCCTTCCAGTCTTTTGTCATTATGATCACTTCATCCCTTCCTGGACTAGAGGAAATAATGGGGGGCAGGGGAAATTAACTAAACACATCAATCATGTAAAAACTAGAGGCCCGTTGCATGAAGATTCGTGCAATAGGCCTTCCTTCCTCTGGCTGCCAGCACCGGTTTTCCTCCAGCACCCGTGACCCAGGCCTTCGCTCGGCCACAGCAGAGAAGCCAAGCCTCGAGACTAGGCTTCTCCGCTCTGGCTGCAGCGAGGCTTGGCTTCTCCACTCTGGCCATAGCAGAGAAGCCAAGCCTCTTCAGTCTTCAGTCTTCAGTCATCTTCAGTCGTCAGTCTTCAGTCTTCGCTCCGGGCCTGCATATGCAAATTAACCCTCCATCTTTGTTGGGTTAATTTGCATACTCACTCCTGATTTGACTGGTGGGTGTCGTGGAGGTATGGTCAATTTGCATCTTTCTCTTTTATTAGTGTAGATCATATTTGTCTCATTAAGAGTGGAAAGAGCCTTGCCTTTTCTTATATTTCTTTTTGCTGTTGGATCATATATTGATTCTTTAGGGTTGAGCCCTGGTTCTCGAAGTGTGGTCCTCTGACCTGCAGCCTCCTCATCACCAGGGAACTTGTTGGAAATGCACATCCTCTGGCTGTAGCCCAGACCCTTTGAATCAGAAAATCTTGGGGTGAGGCATAGCAATCTTGAGTTTTAACAAGCTCTCCGGGGAATTCTGATGTGTGCAAAAGTTTGAAAATTCCTTGGTGGAGGATTCTCCATGGGGGTAGGGAAGGGGAAGTCTGAGGTTTCTCTCTGCTCTCCAGATGTCAGAATCAGTGTGAGGAGGACAGCCTGTGCTGTGCTCCTCAGGGCTAGCTTATGCACCTTGCCTTTCAAACTGGGGCAGGTGTGAGAGTGAATGTCAGGAGAAGTGAGACCGGGAGATGATGGTGGCCCTATGGGGTGCACTCAGTGAGCTGGCTTCATGGCTACCCTCTGGTCAGGGATCTGAAGCTCCCTGATCTTCTTGTGTCCAGCACCCTTCTAAAAGTATAAGGATACCTGATACAAGCTCTGCAATGATGTAGATTCCATCACTCAACTTCTCACCTGTTCTTAGGCAACTAAGCTAACCATTAATTGTAGAAGGAAATTGTGGAGTTTATTCCTTTTATTTTTTCCTTGGACTGCATCAGGAAAATAACGAGAAACATGTTCTTCATCTTGCCAATTCTTTGCTTTCTATCCTCTGAGGAGTTCCCAGGACTATTAAGAGAGTTGGGATCCATGAGCTTAGATTGGCAATGACCAATTCGGTAGCTCCTAGCCACATGTGGCTATTGAACAACTGAAATGTGGGTAATCTGAACTAAGATGCATTGAAAGTGTAAATGCACACCATATATTTCAAAGGTTTAATTTACAAAGAGCTGTAAATGATTTCGTTAATAATTTTATATTGATTTCATGTTGAAATCCAGTGTATACAGGGTGGGGCAAAAGTAGGTTTACAGTTGTGAGTATGCAAAACAGAGTTTCCTTGTATCATTATTTATTAATTATATTATTTTCCATATGAACAATTGTAAACCTACTTTTGCTCCACCCTGTATTGAATTAAATAAAATATATTATTAACATTAATTTTACCCATTTCTTTTTATTTTTTAAAGTGTGGCTAATTTATTTTTTAAAGTGTGGAAAATTAAAATAACAAACGTGTCTCACATTATGTTTCCATCACACAGGGTTGGTCTGGTTATTCTGGGGCTCTGAGCAAACAGAGGGTTTTGAGTAAAACTGGTGGATATGCCAGAAGCAAATACAAGGAAACAGGTATAAACTACAGCATTATAGCATGTTCAGGTGAGGCAATATAGTTTAAAGCATAGCAGATCATCTGAACCTTAGTGCTATAGACATACCACAGTTGAATCTAGATTCTGCTACTTACTTGTTCAAGTAACTTAATCTCTATGAACCTTAGTTTTCTCATCTGTAAAATGGATTGTTTTGATTCCTGATTCAAAAAGCTTTTGTAAGTTAGGACAATAAATGTAAAAGGCTTAATACTACTCCCAGCTGTTAATATGTACTCAATTAACACTAACTGTCCTTAAGAAAAAAAATTGTATTATTAGATGGTATTAGATACTGATCATGGAATCTTCATTTCTGAGGGTCTTTTACATTTAGATGAATTCTCCTCTAACTGGAATTGTTCTTATGTCATCCTGACCCAAAGCAACTTAGAAATCTTCTGCTATTGTGTAATCATGCCCTGGGGGACATCATTCACCAATTTTAGCAGTTTACCACAGGCCCTCACATAATGGCCTCTCCTTTATGAGTTGTGATAATTCTGTTCTCTATGCCTTGCTGGATTTCTAGTAATGTGTTAGAAAGTCTTAGAGGTGGGCTCCCTGAGGGTCCCACCCCTAATGCCAGCTCTAAGAGTGGCTGAAACAGAATTTAAGAGAGAAGTGGCCAGAAATGTGGCTAGCTGGCCTATGAGTAGAAAACAAGATTATGAAAATCTTTGAATTTCAAAAGTAGACAGAGAGGACCAAAGGAAGATTAGGTTGTTGACTGAGCCACACTGATGAAGACTTGCTTATTCCTAATTGCTCTAAGGTACAAGCTGTCCTCTCATCTTCTGAGGAAAAAATCCTGCCTAAAATGTCCTTGGTGTCTTCTCTAATTCCAGATACATGTTTGAGCACATAGGAAGTAGTAAAAAAAAAAAAAAAAAAAAAAATATATATATATATATATATATATATATATATATATATATATATATGTATATATATTACCTAATAATAGACAAACATGTAAATTGACCGTACCTCCGCTATGCCCATAGCCAATCAGAGTGAGTATGCAAATTAACCCAACAAAGATGGCAGTTAATTTGCATACATAGGCGCCCAGCGCCTGGGTCCCGGGAATATCCTGGCACCCAGGTCACTCTGAGGTAGGCCCCGCGTGGGCCCTGAGTAGCCTGGGAAGGACCTGAGCCAGGGGGCTCCTGGGCAGGGCCAAGCCTGCGATCAGAGCCGAGGGGGGCAGGGGCAGAGCCAGCGATCGGAGGGAGCTGGGGGTCCCCTGCCAAGGCCTAAAGCTTTGGCCAGAGGCTTTAGGCCTGGGCAGGGCCCATCCGGCGATTGGTGTGAACTACAGAGGAAACACCTTTTCTGACTGCTCATTGGCTAAGCTTCCTGTATGCCACTGGTAATATTCTTAGTAACTTGGGTAATAAGAATCCAAAAAGGTGATCTAGGGTTTTTCCACCACACTTCTAGAGAAAAAAACGAAGGTCTGCTGCTGGAGGGCTAAGAAATGTCATATCCTGCCCTAGCCGGTTTGGCTTAGTGGATAATGCCTAGGCTTGCCGACCACAGGGTCCGGGTTCGATTCTGATCAAGGGCATGTACCTAGGTTGCAGGCTCCTCCCTGGCTGGGGCCCAGGTCAGGGCTCATGCAGGAGGCAACCAATCAAAGTGTTCCTCTCACTTTGATGTTTCTCTCTGTCTTTCCCTTTCTCTTCCACATTCTCTAAAAGTCAATGGAAACATATCCTCAGGTGAGGATAAAAAAAAAAAAAAGAAAGAAATGTCATATCCTATGAAAGACACATCTTGAAAATGCCTAAAGAAAGTTGTCATTTTTTCATGGTGAAGGGATTGGAGTCCGTGTTGATGAAAACACCTTGGTGGCTATGGTGACTGGCAGTGGCTGCAGCAGCAGGGTGATGGGGCTGGTGCTTTCCCCTGATCAGCCTGGTCGCCTCCCACAAAGGGGGGAGAGGGCCTAAGCTGTCAGTAGGACATCCCCTGAGGGCTCCCAGTATGTGAGAGGGGGCAGGTTGGGCTGAGGGACCCCCCACCCTCAGTGCACAAATTTCGTGCACCGGGCCCCTAGTGTGTGTGTGTGTGTGTGTGTGTGTGTGTGTGTGTGTATGTATGTATATGTGTGTGTGTGTGTGTGTGTGTGTATATATATATATATATATATATATATATATATATATATATATATATGTTTGTATATATATATATATATATTTGCCCGGCCAGCATGGCTCAGTGGTTGAATGTCGACCTATGAACTGGAAGGTCATGGTTTGATTCCCATTCAGGGCACTTGCCTGGGTTGTGGGCTCAGGAGGCAGCCGATCAATGACTGACTCTCATCTTTGATATTTTTAGTTCTCTATCCTTCTCCCTTCCCCTCTGAAATCAATAAAGAAAAAGAAAGTTGCTTGGTAGGTTTGAATGGGCTACCAAGAGAGGCTGATTTTTAGAAAGAAATCCTTTGCATTGCAAAAAGTTAGATTCTTCAAAGACAGAAAAAATAGTTTATCTGGGGTCCAAGATCCTCTCCAATTCCTCCAGTCTATTCTAAAGCCTGTTTCAATTTTTCACTCTCTCCCACTAGGAGGCAGCATCATTCCCATTGTCCGCTGGAACAGGAATCCTCTGTTCCGTAGTACATAATATAAACAAATACACAATACACACATAAGTATATATTCCACCTTAAATGTTGCCTGATGTCTTAGCCAACTAGCCTCAACATTCAAGACAGAGGGTTCTGGAACATACAATTCTCTGACCTCTAACTATCCCTGAAGGAGCTGCCTCATACACCAGTAAAAACTATTTTCTGCAAAGCATCTGAATGGTAGATTGATTCTGTAAACAACAATTGGCAAGTTCAAAGATTCCAGACTCCTGTGCTGGGTAAAGAGGGTTTAGATGGAGTTGGGCTGCCTTTTTCTGTTGAGTTTTATGCAACTCTGGATCCCTAAGGAGTTTCCACAGAAAATCAGTTCAGGGTGTGCTGGCCTCTTGTGGTGTAGCTGTTTATTTCATAGTGGTTACAATATAGTGGCACTTGTCCTTGTGCCTGCAGCTTGAAGCCTTTAAGAAATTAGAAATATAATTCTTTAGCAAGCAGCCAAAGTATACTCCAAGCATGTTTTTCTCAAGGCCTAGGTTTTCAGGATAAAAGTAAAACTCAGGAAAGCTATTTATCTGATCATTGCTGCCCATGTGTCAATTATATGTTGTCTGGGTGTCTCAGACTGTCTTGGAACAGACTTGTCAATCAGTTCAACAGAGCCTCTCAAAGCTTGTTACATCAGAGGAGTTCAGGTTATTTCTGAGTCACAAGATGGGCCAGCCAAGGCCAAGGACATGGTCAGCCTCACTCACACATACAGCTTCTGTCAAAATAAAGTTTTAGGTGGGCCTCTGGCATAAGTCTCTTTAATAAACATTTGCTTTGACAGGTGGCGGGTGCAAAGACCAAGGTTATAAGCTACTACATGTCTGTGGGAGGGAGACCATGCAAAGTGTTAGGAGGATTTCCAGCTTTTCTTCCTTTGAGCTTTGCTGAAGTCCTTCCAGAATTTACAATGGCAAAGTCAGCACTGTTCCTTTAATAAGCATGTATTGAGCTGGAACTCTCGCCAGTGCTGAGGACACAAGGGGAGTAAGACTTGGAGTGCATGTTGGGCCATCCCACCTGTTGCAAATGGACTTGCACTTAAGCAAGGATAAGTCCTTTCCATGGAATAGATCATGAGAATCAATAATAAAAAGAAAGGAAATATTACTCTTATAAAGGAAATAAACATTAAAACAAAACAAGAACATTGCCTTTCATTTTTGAAGCTATTATTGTAGTGGAAGAGTCACACATGTATATGATAAAAAAAGATTGATCATAATATAGATAATTGCAAACTATATAACACAGGTATTTCCTAAATGATTGTGAAAATGCAGAAGAAGGCATTATTGGGAGGAGTTTAACTCTTTTCCCACCGAGAATTTGTAATACTAATGACAGAGAAAGCTTGTAGAATCACCAACCAGGAAGACAGTGGTCTTGTTTCAGGCAAATCATATTCCTGTACTCAACAAATACTTATTGAGCACCTACCATGTGTTGTTAGCTTCTTGGAATTCATCAATTAATACAATGGAAGAATATTCCTGTCCTTCTATTGTAGCAAATAAAACAAAGACCAATAAAGTACTTCTTAAATAACAGGTAGAAATCTAATTGTGTTTTTTGTTGTTGTTGTTTTTGATGGGTCTCCTAAAAGCCATAGGACATAATACCTCTTGATCCTGAAGTCTAACTAAAACAATAATGTCAAACAGTATGTTAGAATAATCATTGCCCCAAATATATCCTGACCATGATCTTAAAGCAATGTGAGCCAGTGGTGTGCTAATAATAAAAAATAAAGTCCTCATTGGTAGCATTTGTCATTTTTTGTGGTGCAAATACTCTCACTGTGACCATTTCAAATTACCAATGAGATGTCACTGAACACAAAGTTGGGAATAGATGTGTACAATGGCTCTTAAGAGCCAATGCAAGCTCCCTCCAGCACACCACTGATAGAGGGCTCAGAGAATAATGAAACATTCCAGATGGAAGGTACCTTGGCAGTCCAAGGAATGGTATGTCTTGTTCATGGTGTGCACACAGGGAGCCTTTTCATTTCAAGACTGGACTATGAGCTAATATTTTGGTAAAGCTTTACCCAAATTTAGGCAACCAGGCACCATATGTAATATAAGTTTGGAAATATGGAAATATGAGGGCATAATACAACAACCATAAAAATATAACCTTTGACTCTTAGAATCAAAGCAATATCCAGTAGGTTAAGCATCAGCATTTAAAAGAGATGCAATGTTGCTGGCTTTCAAGGGGCTACCAGCCAAGAAATGTGGGCAGCCCCTAGAAGCTGGGAATGGCAAGGGAACAGATATGTTGATTTTAGCCCAGTGAGACTCAGATGAGACGTCTGTCCTGTAAGAGAATAAATTTATGTTGTTTAAGCCACAAGTTTGTGGTAATTTGTTACAGTAGCAATAGGAAAGGAATGCACAGGTGCTCCTCTACGTTTCCCAGTCTCTCTAATCTACACTAATAGTGCAGGTGGGACCACGAGACTAGCTCTGACTCATGGAATGTGGTGGATCTGATACACACCCTATCCAGGTCTGGCTTCCGAACCTTTGTGCAAGGTCCCATGATCTCTCTCTCTACTGGGTTAGACATTTCTGAAAGCAGAAGATCAGCAGAGGATCCCAAGGAGGCGCTAGTGGGTGGCAGAGCCAATGCTTGCAAGGAGCCTGGATTCCTGAGTTACCATGTGGAGCTGAGTTGCCTGAAGGGGTTTCCTCAACCAAAATGCATAAATATTAATTCCCTGAGTTTCCAGAATTCATTTCTCCTATTCTAATTAATACTCAAAACCAGAGATTCTAGAACTATTTTAAAAAATATATTATATTTAAGTATTTTTTAAAAATTAAACTATTCTAGAAGATCAGAGTCAGAACTTTGTAGGGCTTCCTTAGCTTTGTTTTGTAATTTAGTGTTTTTAAAATGTTAAGTAGTATTTGAGGAGCACTGTAATTAAATCTCTATGCTTAGGGCTTGTGGAGGTATTAACCCTGTTCTGCTTTTCTGG
The DNA here is from genome assembly GCF_963455305.1 of Plecotus auritus. NCBI lineage: Eukaryota > Metazoa > Chordata > Mammalia > Chiroptera > Vespertilionidae > Plecotus > Plecotus auritus. The sequence continues at coordinate 20,268,112 of NC_137778.1, forward strand.
CCACTGAGGCGCTCACAGCTGCACAGTGAAGATAGATCATTGGACTCTTACAGAGTCATCTGGCCCTTTTCTAAACATGCTCTCTATCCCATCGATTTCTACTTTTGTTCAAGAATTCCCTTTCTTTAGCATATTCACCTCTCCCCTTCCTTCAAGTTCAATTCAACTCTATTTCTTCCAAGAAACCTTTCTAGATTTCCCAAGGAATCTAGTCAATTTTCTTCCTCTATGATTCCATGGATTCTTTCATAATACTACTACATTTGTATCTGTCCCCTCCCACCAAGTACACACAGATGCACACACTAAAATGCAGTTTCAAGGCAGGTACTATTCCTTACTGTCATCTTCACCATAACATCATGTTCTGAATGCAGGAAAAGTTCAATGCATTTGTAAATTTTAACAAAACTATCTTTGGCTGGTGGCAAAGTTGGTTGGTTGATTGATTTATTGGTTTGTTTTACCAGACAGGGTAATCCGGTGCCTCTTAAATGATCACATAAGCCACCTGGCACTGTGTTGAATGCTGGGGCACTGTGTACCTAGTGTAACTATCATATGTCACCAAGCAGGACAGCTGCAAACCTCATATAGTGCGTACCTACTACGTGCCAGGCTTTCTGTAGATGCCTCACATCAGCCTGAGCCTCTGGCCAAGCCTTCGTTTTCCAGAACTTCTTCCTTTTCAGGGAGATGCGCAGACTCCCAACATCTAGAGAGCTAATTGTTTACTTGTTAATGTTTGTTTGCACACCAGGATTTTTTACTCTTAGGAACAGGCTGTTCATGTCTCTTTGGCTCAGATCTCTGTGTTCCCATACCACTATTTATGATGAATCTATCTTAAGGAATTAAACTCAATTCAGTTTTGAAATTGTGCAAGTGATCTACTGCACCCATTTTCTTTCCATTAAAATGCAAGAGGGGTGTGTAGGAGCAATTTATTAAGGGGCCCTGGGGCTATTTCCAGCCCATTATTTTGCCATTTCCTTACAGCTCACTGAAAAGGGTGGGGAGAGCAGGAAAAGGGAGACTTATTCTTTCCTGAGTGATTGTTTGGCCAATCCCGGACCCTACCATCCTATACCCATCAGGGAAGCTGCATTTATAGGGTCATCGTAGGGGCAGGGCCGGCTGTGTCAGGCTGTGGTGAATAGTCCAGCCTGGGAGGTGGAATTTGGGCAACAACCAGGAAAGTGTAATAGGAGGTGATAATTATTAGAACATTTGACTTTGAGAATAGGATCCAAGTCTGTTCTATGTAATCCTGGGTACGATACGCTGACTTGGCTTGGTGACTGATCCATAATATTTAAATAGATGCTAAATGACTGACTGACTGAATGAATGCTGTATTCTTGCTTCCTCCTCCAAACATTCTTTATAAAAGCATCTCATTCATGTCTCCTCTATAAATCAGGGACTTGGGAAGGCATGCAGACCATTGCTCTAGAATCATTGTGCCTAAGCACAAAGGTCCCAGGGGCTTGATGTTGATTTAAAAAGCACAGGTTAGGGGGAGAGAGTAGAGTAATTTAGGGCTCTTCCACAGTAGGGAGAATGGGTATAGTATTGCAGGGACGAGCTACAGTTTTAGGGAAGCCCTCTGAAGGGATGGTTTTCAGGAAACCCATTGTTGGCTTAAAGTGCCTTACAGAACTTGAAGGGTGTTGAAGAGCTATTCTTCATCTTCATTAAGGGCAAGATAAGAGGAAATGGAACCCAAAGGCAGCTGGAGCACTTCTTGCTAGACAGGAAGGAACGTTTTAAAATACCCTTCATAGCAAGAAGGAACGTTTTAAAATACCCTTCAGTAGTTGTATGCCGAGGATTCCAGCACAGACAAAAACAGCCTTAAAACACCAAATGAGTTACTAATTTGTTTGCCGAGGCTTATTCTGTTAGAAAGGGCTGCACTTTCTGGTACGGAGAATTCCTGATTGCAGCTTAATGGTAATAGTCGCCACCCCAATAGATTCATATTAACTGCTCACCATCAAAATCAGCATGGACAAATGAGAGTGACCACTGGACAAAATCTTTTCAACAGATTTACAGACATTCATAAGGACCCGGAACCCTGACGTTCTTGGCTCTCCTGCCTGCCTCACTGTATCCACAGTCCTTACACTGTGTCCCTTCTCTTCTGCCTCAGTTCAACACTATCTCTCATTGCTGTCATGGTCAACAGGCTCAGAAATTCTCTCCAGCAAGAATGCTAATTTTTCTCCAACATGCAAATTTCCACAAGTGTTTAACGGGGGAAAAGCAGCCTTCCAAGAGGTTGTGTGCATGGGGCAGAAGAAAGGCAGCTCCCCACTCTAGAGCACCATTCATTCACTCATTCTATTTATCGAGCGTCTACTCTGCACCAGGCGCTCTATTAGCTTATGTGGATGCTATGGAGAATAAGATAGATGGCTCTTTTCTGAACAGTGCCATTTTGAAATACTCGGCCATATTCTCCATGAAAATAAATTCATGTCTCTTAGACCTTTGTCTGAGATTGTAAGTTTGGAAAACAGAGTGACATTTATTCCTTTCTATTATCTCATTTCAAGGTACCCTCACATCCCCACCCTACACTACAGGCTTTATCTAGCCTATCAGTAGGTTAGAGAGCATGGTCCTGTGCATCATTGCCTATATTCCCTAAAATTCATTTACTTTTGGAAAGACAAGACCAAGGGCAGCCGTGCCCCTGGTGGCAAAAAAATGCAGAAACATCGGTCAGAATGTCCTACTGTCTGTAACCATATCATTTTCGCAGGCTCAGGTTGCAGACACCATCCATCTGTTGTGTGTGTGTGTTTTTTTTTAAAGGAAAATAAAAACATTTCACCACAATCTGCCAAAAAGGATAGGTGTTTTTATGGTGCCGGGTACCTGTCACACATTATTTGTGCTTTTCTCCACCTGATCTCAGTGAATGTCAGTTGCTGGGGCTAAATTGAAGGCGCCAGCCAGCACCATCTCCCCCAGCAGGGCTGCCTTCCTTCAGAGCTCTCTGATGTGCACAGGAAACAATAACCAGACAGAAACCAGGAAGAAGTTGCAACATTCTATTTCCCACTCCCTTGACAACATAGAAAGATGGAGTCAGAAGCAGGATGCTAACTGCGTTCCGGAGGCTCTGAAAAGTCCAGGTGACACCACGCGGTCCTCAAATATTGCCTGACTTTAATTCCCCTCTGAAAATGTGTCACGTAGTCTGTAAACTCTCTCCTTCCTGAAAATTTAGCAACACTTCCGAGTTTCCTGTTCTTATCTTTTTCCTGATCTCCCAATTTTGATTTGATAATTCTCTGTGGTGGTATCCAAGGGTGGACTTTGCTGATACCCATATTTACCGTTTCTCCCGAAGGTCCTTACAGGACTTGGGCCTCTCCTGCCGAGCAAGCTGCCCTAGTGGCCCGTGGCGCCTGCACACCCATTTTGCAATTAGTTTCTGTGTTGCCTCAGCAGCCTCTTTCCCTCGGAGACTGAGAAATAGACCTGCCCAAGGATTCGCTATCAGAAATCTTGCCTGGGGTTAGCCCCTGGAGCAAGCAATTTAATGTTAGTGCAATGGCTTGAGCAGCAGACACACTGCAATATTTTTCAAACTGCAGATCAAGACCCATTAGCTCTAATGATTAGAGGGTCGTGGCCGGTGTGGCTGAGTGTTGACCTATGAACCAGGAAGTCATGGTTGATTCCAGGTCAGGGCACAGGTCCAGGTTGTGGGCTTGATCCCAGTGTGGGGTGTGCAGGAGGCAGCAGATCAGTGATTCTCTCTAATCATTGATGTTTCTATCTCTCTCTCCCTCTCCTTTCCTCTCTGAAATCAATAAAAATGTATTTTTTAAAAAGACCCATTAGAGGGTCCTAAAACAAGTTTAATGGGCTAAAACCAGCATTTAAAAAATGCCATCGAGTACCCTCAGGACACTGTAATATTGAGAAGGTAAAATATTAGTGTCCTGAGTGTACTAAGGTGTTATTTTGTGACACTATTGTTTCAGTTATATACATTTATCAACATAAATGTACACATTGTGATGTAAAATGAATGTCATTCTGTGAGGTTGCAATCCATATAATTTGAAAGCCATTGAAACATTAAAGTTTGATTCCACGGTCTTCAGAACTCTTGTCTGGGAAGCAACAAATATATTGTTTATTTAGGGAACTGGAGAGAAATGCTTTTAGTTACACACTGCCTAAACGCAATGACTTCGAGAGCCTACACTTCTCTTAGGAAGTCTGCTGCCCTATGCTGTTCCCAAGATGCTGCCTAGTTCAGTCACCTTCCCTCCTCCCTCCCTTCTGCTCCTTCCACTGCCTTAGGGGACCGCTCAAGAGGAACAGGCATCAGAACTAGCGAGGCAAATCAGAAGGTCAGAGCAGATTCCAGGCCTCCGATGACCTCCACTGAAAAACGTACTGTCACATCCGCCCGCAAGGCTGGAACATGGTAACCATTGCATAATAGGGCTGGAGCAGAGCTGCTCGTGCAAAGAGGGGAGCAGAAAGCCCAACTGTTACTTGGATGTCACTCTTCTTCATGCTTCCCACGGTGTCTTACTGTGGTAAAATGTACACAACATAATTTACCATTTAACCCTTTTCAGCTGTACAGTTCGGTGGCACGAAGTGCATTTACCTTACTATGGCTGTGCAGCCATCACCACCTCCATCTCCAGAACTTTTTCATCATCTCAGAAACTCTGTATTCATTAAACAGTTTCCATTCACACCCTCCCTCCAGCCTCTGCTAACCACTGTTCTACTTTCTGTCTCTATGAATTTGACTATTCTAGGTACTTCATACAAGTAGAATTATAATATTTATTCTTTTTGAGAGTGGCTTATTTCACCTAGCATGTTTTCAAGGTTTATCCCAAGTTGTAGCATATGTCAGAATTTTATTCCTTTTTAAGGATGAATAATATATATATATTCCTGTGAAAGATATGTATGCTGCCTAGCCGGCGTGACTCAGGGGTTCAGCATTGACCTATGAACCAGGAGGTCACGGTTCAATTCCCAGTCAGGACATATGCTCAGGTTGCAGGCTTGATCCCCAACGTGGGGCGTGTAGGAGGCAACCGATAATGATTCTCTGTCAACATTGATGTTTCTATCTCTATCCCCCTCTCCCTTCCTCTCTGAAATCAATAAAAAAATATTAAAAAATATATGCTTTTCCTCTGGCATTCACTATATAATGTTCAATTTGGATCAGCATCAGAGGCAAGAATGCTATGAAGCTATTATTGTCAATAAAGACCCAAAGACAGTGGATCAAAGAGCCCACAGCCCCTAGGAACCTATACAGGGTAACGTAAATAAAGAGTTTAGTTTTCCATCAGGTGGGCATTGAGCAGTGGATGGCCCATTCAGGGAAATCTCTATATGTTAACTTTTAATGCATGATGCCAGCACATTTTCCCCACAAGTTACTACACATCTTTGTTTCTAGAGAAGAGATTCAATCACTTCCCACTTCGTTCTTAAAGTCAATCAATCAATCACTTTAAAAATTAAAATATACCTTTGGAGATTCCCTTAATTTCTTTGCCTTAAATGGTGGGACAATCAAGGGCCAGAAAAAGCTCAAAGCAAAATACAGTCACCGCACACAAAAATAAAAACAACCCCGCTTAAAACTAATCAGTACCAGAGAGGAAAACAAGGCCAGCACAAACATTTCCTCCGCTTCCAACACGAGAGAGATTTCTTATTTTTTGGTCATGCTCATTTCTGTTCATTTTCTGGTTCATTTCATGAGTCTTCCCCTATGTCTTATTGGGGTTACTAGAATCAGAAATGACAGCCAGTGAACCAACTTTGACTTAAGCAAGCATGGCAGGAACCTGCCATTCTTAGAGATCTGGAGTCACTTTGGAAGAGGGAATGGGACACACATCTCACTAGGAAGAGAACTGAAACCTCCTTCTTTTGAACAGTTTTAGTGTCAGTTAGGAGTTGCCAAAGGATGCTGGGCAGCTCCAAATGGCCTGAGGAGTGCATACCCTATAGCCTGAATCCTGGCTTAGATGCTTGGAAGTCTGTGTATCCCATGGTCTTGGCTACGTTTCCATCGAGGTGACCCCTGAGAACAGTGTTTCCTCAGTGTGTGCCCTGCATTCACCAAAACCTGCATAAACTGGGGTGCTTGTGAAAAGTGCAGGTTTTGTGAATGCTTAATAACTCCGAGTCTTGGAGGTGGGGCCAGGACTCGACTTTAACATTCCCAGGGTGCTTTTCCCTTCCCCTTAATCTGTCAGCCACTGAAAGGGCAGAGGGACTTCAGCCAGCTCAGACTTGGGAACAATATCGGGCAGCAGAGCATCCCTTCAGCAGGCAGGAGTGATGGCTAGGGAAGGGCCAGGAGGAAGCGGTGACCAGTGGCCTTCGGCTATAAAAAAGAGCCTCAGCAAATGCCAGCCAGAACTGGAAGCAAAGTCAGGCTAAAAAACAACCACCGCCCACCCCCCCACCCCCCCAAAAAAATAACCCAAACAAACCCAACAACACAGCCTGATTATAGGTCTGCCTAGAGATCCCTGGCTTTTAATTCTCAGATTTAATAGGAAAAAACAAATTTCGTCTTCCTCCATCAACACCTCTTTAGATATCCACCACCACCCCCACCCGCCACCCCCCAGCACCTCTTATCCAACCTGTACTTTACCCAAAGTGATCATATGGAAAATTTAGTCCAGGAAGAGAAAGGATGTGGAGCAGCAAGGGGGAGAGAGGGGAGTGGGAGAACCACGGGGTTGCCATGGAAACCCTGCCTGCTGCAGGGTCTGAATGGTTTTCTGTTTGCTGATGTCCAGTTCTTTAGGGCAGACCTTGGCATCTGCAGGGGCCTGGACACCACATCCTGTTTCCAGCATCCGGCCCAGTGGCACCCACCCCAGGAGGCCTCCTGGTCGCAGGCAGGGTGTCCGGGCTTGAATGCTTCCTCCTGACCCCTTGTCCTGCTGCTACTGCCCTCCCCAGCTGGGGAGTGACAGGCAGCAGAGGGTGTTCCCCAACTCTTTGAAGAGAGAGTCCTTGTTTTCTCTTGCATTTTATTCTTTCTTCCCTTGTCATCCAAACATGAACCTTTGGCCATTTGCCTGTCTCCGTGCTGGCCAGCTGGCCTCGCCACTCTCAGTTGTGAATTTCTTTTTAACTCATAGGGACTACAGAGTTTGTTTTCATCCAGTTTAATACACTGGGCGAGCTCCTGGCTCTAGTTTGTTCTCTGAAATTTTGCTTGTAGCAGCTGATTAGAAAAACTGGGATGACCAACATCCAAACGACCCCAGGAGAAAGGTTTATTAGTCTCAGGTTAGTTAAGATCTGGCCTCTATGTGCCCAGCTCAGGCTGTGTATGGAGTTTATGTCTCCACACTGTAGGCGACCATCTCACATACCATTTCCTCCAACTGCCAGCTACTTTACATCTCTAGGCCTTTCCACAGGCTACTCCTTCTGCTTGGCAAGTCCTTGCTGCCCATTTTTACTTTGGCTCACCAAACCCTCACCAGAGATATACAGAAAACTCAGTGTGGAGCTACTACTTAGTTCCAGAGGAGAGAGATACATTTCAGAAGAAAGCTCTTGTACAATTTGGTTCTCATGTTTCCTAGTATTTCACTATATCTGATTATATTTTAGTAATCTAGGAAAGTAATGATCTGACAAAGTCTTAAATTAAACCACCGAGTCCCAAGTCCTTTACAACTGAAATGATCCTATCATTACAGAATCTTAGGATGCTCATTCCCAAATCCTGAAACACCTGGATGGGGGTTGAGTTTCACACCTCTTTGGGCCTCAGTTTTCTCATCTCTAATGCCAAGGATGGATAAAATCATATCTGAAATACCTTCCAGCTTTAACATTTTGTGATTTTTAAAAAATCAAGATAACTGACATTGACCTTTGAGTGCTTTGAACAATTCCCAGTGTCTCTGGAGCTCATTATGGATGCTCTAGAGCCAAAAAGAATCCTGGCTGGGAATTCTAGCTTTGAGCATCTCAAGTTTGTGTTCCCTCTCAGAGCATACAGAGTCACCTTCTTCCCACATCAACAAGTGAGATGTGGCTCAAAATACTGTGGAAAAAGAGCAGAATGTAGGATCAAGTTCATGAAGAGGAGAAGAGAGACTTCCAGGACATGATGTGGCTCTTTGGTCCATCAAGGAGTGATGCTGAGGGGGCCAGAGGGGAGCATGACTATTTTCAAGAGCACATGACTTGAGTGTGGCTGGGAGAGAGAGAATTAGGGGGTGAAGAAAATGTGGATTAAAGCTAAAATGAGTTGAGAAGGAGAAATGCTGAGATAAACAAAGGAAGAAGATGGGAAGAAGAACAGGTAGCCAGGAAAATGTAGCAGAAAGACCATGAGCCCAGCAGTTAGAAGACTATATATTTAGCTCAGGTTGACCACTAACTAGCTATGTGAACCAGAGCAAATCTGTTGACATCTCTGAGCCTCAGTTTCTGAATCTGAAAAAATAGAACTAATAGCAACCTCCCTATAACAACGGGACTATTTCTCAGAGTAAAATAAGCTTATGGACAAGGAAGTGCTTGAAAATAGCATTTAAGATGAACAGAAGTAGAAATGAGTGTGTCAAAAGGCTCATGAGCAGTTACAGAATAATATAGCAAAAAATGCTTCCACATTAAAGAACTACTACCTTGAATTTATAACTCATGAGGAAATGGATCAAAAAGGTCAGGAAAAAGTTTTTTTTCCCTCACCAAAGGCTTGGCCACATTTTTCCAATTGTTTAAAAGAAAAAAAATTAATAAATGTTATCTTTATGTTACCCAAAGGTGACTTACAGGAACTGCCATGGTTGGGCCAGGACAAGGAGTTGATGGATCAAAACATGCCTTTGATAGAGATAAATCCCAGGTAATTACAGTCCTGGAAAGGTTCCCTAAACTCAAGGCCTTTGGCTGAAATATCAATCACCCACATATCCAGCCTGGGAAACAGAAAACCAAGGACCCAGCAAAACCCAAATCGAGAGAGAGGACAGCTTTGAAAGAGGTTGAATAAGCTCATCACCAGATAAGAACAGGACTTAGAGACAAAACACTGACAGAAAAAGAATAGGCAGCTGCTGTTGTGTGTCCTAATTTTAAGGCTCAAATCCAAACCCTTCCACAAGTAAATGGGTCAGGCTTCTAAAGTTGACCAATTCTATCTTCAGAGCCCCTTCATTCAGGAGGTGCCACCTCCAACCCTGGCCTTAGTCTAATATCCTGCCACCTGGTGTATCTCACTTTGCTCCAAGCCCCCATGCTGGGCCTGCCCGACTTTCCTTTCTGCTATGGCATCTCCATCAGTACTCCATGTTGTTGGCCTCCCCCCCTGAATCTCTACTGTCCAGCCCCCCATCTTTCTGGATTGAAATTTGCTAAGTTGTCCAAGCCACATGTTAGCTAAGCCCTGGTTACATGCAAATGACCAAGGGCCGGAGGCAGCAGGCCCTCCAGGACCAGCTCTTATGCCTCCTCTCTGGGGTCTGTAAACTTTTTCTGAAATGAACCAGATAGCAAATATTTCGGCTTTACAAACCACATGGTCTCAGTCTCAACTACTCAACTCTGCTGTTGCACAAAAATAGCCACAGACAATATGTAAACAAAGGGCATGGCTATGTTCTAATAAAACTATTTTTGTGGATCTGAAATTCAAATCCTGTCTAATAAAGAGGAAATATGCTAATTGACCATCACACCCTCACAAAGATGGTGACGCCCATGGCCAATAAGGAGGGAATATGCTAATTGACTGCCACGCCCTCAAAGATGGCGGCACCAACAGCCACAAGATGGCGGTGCCCAGTCCCCTCAGCCCCACTGGGACAGCAGGTGCACGGCAAGGTCGGGCCCTCCCCTAGGCGGGCCAGGCCACTTTACGCACCTGCCTCTGGAGTCCCCCAGTCCTCTCAGCCCCCCAGCCACCCAGGGCAGGCCTAAGGCACCGGCAAGCCTCGAATGGCAGCTTCCCAGCTGCCCAGAGCCGCCTGAGGCTCAGGTAACCAGGGCCGGCTGAGGCTTGCACTGCCGGCAGTGGCAGGAGCAGAGGTGTGATGGGGGCCTTGTCTTCCCCTGATTACTGGGTTGCCTCCCACCCCTGAGGGCTTCTGGACTGTGAGAGGGGGCAGGCCAGGCTGAGGGACCCCCCCCCCCCGCCCCAGTGCATGAATTTTCATGCACCAGGCCTATAGTTTCATATAATTTTCATGTATCATGAAATATTCTTCTTCTTTTCATTCCCCCCCTGATAGTTTCAACATATAAAAATCATTCTCAGCTAGTGGGCTGTACAAAAACAGGCAGCAGAGCAGATTTGGCTCTTAGGCAGTTTGCAGACCCCAACTGCACTGTCCAGATGGCTCTTGAGAACCAGATGTGGCTAGTCTGAATTGAGATGCGTGGAAGAATAAAATATAATCAGATTTCCAAGACTTAGTAGAGAAAAAAGAGACTATAAAATCACATTTTTATATTGATTACATTTTTTAAAGATAGTATTTCATATTTATTTTTAATTTTAGCTGTTTCTACTTCCTTCTTGAAATATGGCAACTAGAATATCCAGTCTTCTCTATGCAGCTCGCAATATATCTTTGCGGGAAAATGATGCTTTGGAGGCAATGCCTGGGCCTTTGCTGAGTTAATTCCTGGGTTAATAGAGTGCTGGTAGGGATAAGGAGGCTCAGATTGCTCATCTCATGAAGGATAATCTGAGAGGTGAAGTGCTTTCCCATTGATTTATATACAGGCTATCCCCCCAAAATGTATACACACTTTAACAGGTGATTGTTCAATTTTGAAAATGAAATGTATTTTAATAAACACTGCCTTTATAATTATTCAAAGTGTGTGTATACCTTTTTGGGGACACCCCATATTTTTTATGTATTGACCAATATGCAGGTACCTAAAATAATATAAGCCCTTATGAAATAGATACATACTCTGCCCTCAAATAGCTATAATCTAGGAGAAATATGAAATGTTTAGTATAGCTAAAATCTAATAGAGGAAGTAAAAAGTACCATATGAAGTATCCAAAGGCATATAGTCCTGTGGTCATTTCACATAAGAGTAAAATCACTTCCATTTGGGGGGCATCAAAAAAGGCTTCAAAGAGGGGGTAATGGGTCCATCTTTGCACCAGTCAGAAAGTGTAGGGCCCTAGCCAGTTTGGCTCAGTGGATAGAGCGTTGGCCTGCGGACTGAAGGGTCCCAGGTTCCATTGCGTTCAAGGATACATGCCTGGATTGCAGGCTCAATCCCCAGTAGGGGGCGTGCAGGAGGCAGCCGATCAATGATTCTCTCTCATCATTGATATTCCTATTTCTCTTTCCCTTTCCCTTCTTCTCTGAAATCAATTTTTTTTTTTAAAAAAAAAAGGACATCCCTTAAACAAAAGAAGAAGAAAGTGTAGGTTTTGGCTATGAGAAGATAAGGAACAGATGGAGAACAGGGAAGGGATTTCAGTTTGCCTAGAATATGGGGTCAGGAAGGGAAGTGTGAGACGGCTGCCTTACAACAACTGAAAACATGACTTTTTGGTAGAAGATGAGGCCTTAGAGTTTCTATGAGGGGGAATTAGAATTTACAAATTTTGGAAATTTAGAGTTAAGGATTTCTCTTTAAAGATAGAAGATAGTAGCATTAGCTCAAACTAAGAAGCAACACATAGTACATACTAATCTGATTAAAATGAAAATGATTTGTGCGAGGAGAAAATTTAGATTCAAGAAGAATTTAATTAACTTATAGATAATAAGACGGTCATGGTTGAGAGAACAAAACAGTGTTTGGAGAGCCCATCTCCAGTCTTATGTGGCTAGTGCCTTGCAGAGAGTATGATTCGTCCCCAAAAGCCTTGACCTCAGACTGTAACTGGTTAAAAGCTTGGGTTTGGGCTTCAGACATCTGGGTTCAAGTCCTTTTCAATAGCATGCAAGATATGTGAGCTTGGGCAAATTACTTGTGTCTCTAAGTTTCAGATTCATTTGTAAAATGGTGACAATGATGTCCATCTCTCAGTATTGCTATGTGAACAGTGAATTAAATAAGAAAATGCTTGAGACATGCTTAACACAGTGCTAGTACTGCATAGTAGACATTGGCTGTTATGGCTATTGCCTGAGTTGAATGGACCAGGGGCCCAATTTGGGGCGACATTTCTATGATATGAATTCAGGATTTGAAAGGAATCAGGGAATATGTGAGAACTTGCTTTCATAAGGGGCTAGCAGGTATGTGTTTTGTATGTAACATGCTCAGCAACATGCCCAAGGGCTGTTACTACTCGTAGGTGTAATGTTGAGTGGCCTGGATAACACATTAATTGGATTTTTCGTACTTAAAGTCTTCAACGGTTGAGCTCAAAAATCCACATAAGACTAATCCTGTCTGTGCCCACGGCTGGGCTGAGACTCTGAGGGTTTTGAGAACACAAGAGCTGAATACGTCAGCTATAAGAATGTCTGGGCCAGACGAACACACATGGCCTGCGCAAATGTGATTTTGAGCAGAGATTAAAATAACAGGGCTCCATGGCTGGCCTGGGAGGAAAGAGAAGGTTGAAATTGCTTGTCAGGGTGGGGGACACCAAAGTGCACAGCTCTCGGGAGTCAAGGAAAATGAACATGGGTCAGTGAGAGACAGTCAGAACTGGAGGCCACATGATCCTGTCTGGAAATGCTGGATTCAAAGCTGAATTCCAAAACCAAAAATGTACTCAGAGCTGGGCTGCGAGGAGCAGTCCTGAGAATCTCTAAAGAAAGGTAGTGGACAAAGAGCGAAGAAGTACACAGCAGTGACTCCGTAGAGCTGGGCCCAGCTCTTCCTGCCCCCACTAAGAGCTCTTTGTCACGAGGCCTATGACATGTGGGGAAATCGGTTATAATGACTCTCTCCCTGGCAACATGAAGTTGGGACCTCTCAGGACTTCCCTGGGACTACTGTGACTTCACTTCTCAGAACACTGTTCACTCTCCCAGGGTGAGCTTCCCCATGAGGACTTCTGTCCCCAGCCCTTGGGGAACACCCCCCAAAGAGACCTCCTTCCCTCCCCAAGTGCTCCCATCAAAGATAGCTTCCTTCTTCCCCATCTTCCTGGCCATCCTCCCCAATCTTCCCCTGAATTTAAGTCTCTTGACAGTTTTGAAAAGAAACACCAGCACTCAGGCAGAGTCAAGACTTGAAAGACATTAGATGGAGTCAGAAAAAGTATGACCTTAGTAGTGACAATAATAATCACAATGTTTACCCTTCCTGGGCTCCATGTAGGACTAAGCCAGCATGAATCTACAGGGGGCAGATATCCCACCCTAGTCCCCCGCTCTGAAGCCCAGTCTCATGGGAATGACTAAGGCAGAGTTATAACCTCAAATGACATTTTGGTCCCATTGAGGCAGAGAAGCATGGAAATATAGATCAGGCCCTGGGCACTGATGGACAGACCTGAATTTCAGTCTTGAACTCATCATATAGTATAATCTTAAGTCACTTAACCTTGATGAGCCTCAGTTTTTTTCAGCTGCAAAGTGGAGACAAAGTATATAAGTTATTTGGTTATTATGAGAATTAAAAAAAAAATTAATCCTGGCCCTGGCTGGTGTGGCTCAGTTGGCTGGAGTGTTGTCCCATGTACTGAAGGGTCACGGGTTCGATTCCTGGTTGGGGTATGTGCAGGAGGCAACCGATCAATGTTTCTCTCTCACATTGATGTTTCTCTCTCTCTCTCTCCATCTCTATTCTTCTTTTTCTAAAATCAATGAAAATATATCCCCCAGTGAGGATTAAAAAAATATTAATTCTGTTTGGCACAGTTAATCTCCAGTAAGTGGTAGCTGACGTCAGAAGTCACCAAGGTCCCAATAATGTGTCTTCCAAGCTGCCCAAACCATGCAACTAATTTCCAATATCAGCAAATATTTTAATTATATGAACCATATGGTTCTAAACTTATGGGAACAACTAACTAAAACTTACTTTGAATATTATATAGAGATCCTTTGAAAATGAAATAAAATATTTTTGCAAGTGTTTTTCTAGACTGGGATGCAGAGGCGAGTAGATGAGAAACCCATTTCCATCACTTTCCAAACATTACCAGGTAACTCAACATATTCCAAGACTAGATTTCAGAGATTGCTTCAGAGACCTTATGAAAAGAGAATTTTGTTGAGCAAAAGTCACTTTCATCATTTTAGTTAGGAACTGACTCTTTGTAACCAATCTTCCGAGGGAAAATAGTTAAATCTTTCAATCTTGCTTTTCAGTCTTTCTGACTCTATACTCTAGTGTGTAGGAATTTAAAATCCACGAGTACAACTAATGCTATTGCCATGACCGCTGATTATTATTACAGCTAACATTTGTTGAGAGCTTACCAAGTGCCGGCCTGGCACTGTCATAAGTGTTTTGCATGTATTAACTCATGCCATTGTCAGAACTCTGATGGGTGCTAATATTAGCGCTATTTGATAAAGGGGGAACTAAGGCCCACAGATGTGGAGGCACACAGCTCAGTCTCCCAGCTGCTGAGTGGGGAGCTGGGACTCACATGCAGGCAGTCTGGCTCCTGTGCCTGGTAACAGCCTCCAACAGTTATGTGCCTCATCGTCCTTGCAAATTTAGTCACAGTCCCCAACTCAACCATTGATAACAACTTACGATTTTTTGGCTAATGATGGCTCAATTTATGAATTTTCAACTTTATCATGGTGCAAAAGTTATATGCATAATAAATTACATGAGCTATTTAATACTTTATTACAAAACAGGCTTTGTGCTAGATAATCTTGCCCTACTGCAGGCTAATGTAAGTGTCATGAGCTCCTTTAAGGTCAGCTAAGCTAAGCTGTGATATTCCATAGGTTAGGTGAATTAAATGCATTTTTGATTTGGGATATTTTCAATTTATGATGGGTTTATTGGGACATAACTGCATCATAAGTGAAGGAGCAGCTGACATTGAGCCAAATACCCCTATTTTACTGGAAGATTATAAACTGTTTCCTTTTTCTCATTGAGAAGCTTATATTCATAAATTGATTAGATTTGTTGCTACATGCAAAGTACTGAAAATATTGTTTCCATAGTTTCATGTCATCATTTCTCTACTTTTATGCTTACTTTTTATTTACAAAAGTGATATTTATTTTACACTGACAGCGAAACGATAAAGTTTTCTTCTGGAATGAACTGGTTTAGTTAAGACATTCAATGGCATGACTAGGGGGTCTGGACATGGTCAAAACGAGGCTGTGAACCAAGGCTTGCCCAGCAGCTCACAAGCCAAACAGCCATCTCTCGTCAGTGAGCCACCGTTGACCTCAACACGTCTAAGCAGCAGATGACATGAGGCTGAGGCTGGGGTACCCCAGGCAAGCTCACTTCCACCTGATCCCATGATCCTCTCGGAGGCCAGTCTCATGTCTGACATTCCTCGTCACCTTGCTACCAATTCCTGTGGAAATGTGATGTGGCCAGAAGAGACTCCGGTCCCCTTGTCGGGATAAACACGCGCATGCTTTCCTTGTTAACTGTTCATGTTTTTGTTGAAAATATTTATTTTGATACTGCTCTAGAAGGGTGGACATTTTTCAGGTGTTGCTCCACGGCTGATTTCTTATCTAATGCTGCCAAGAACAAGAAAGGAGAGAATAAAGTTGAAGCAGATGCCAGGATCAATAAACATTGGATTTAATTATTCTTCTAAACATTTCAACCCTGTCCTTATCATGGACATTACCACTTGTGTAATTTTCTTTTTAAATTGCATTTTGTAAGAGAGCTAGAAAAGGGAGCAATAGTGGCCTGGGAAACAGGGTGTTTACTGCCTAAAGGAACCAGGAGGTCACACAGGGCTGGCTGGATTAAGAAATGACAGCTCAGCATGGAGAAAGAGGGGGAGGGGGCCGAAGATCAGCAGCAACGAAGCAAGAACAAAACATTTCAAAAGAGATCTGGCCAGAACTAGTCCGCACAAATCACAAATTCCGCCCAGCTTTCTTCCTCCACGCTTCTGGATGCAGCCACAGTCTTGTCTCCCCTGCCTGCAGGCCCTTCTCCGAGCCAGCTGTGCACCCCGCTGAAGGCAGACCACGTGTGAGGGAGGGTGAGCAGTGGAAAGGGGAAGACAGTTCAGCTGGCCAGCCCTGGCCCTTGAAGAAAACAGAGGCCGGGAGGAAAACATACTGTTCCCTGCAATCTGATCACCTCCGTGCAAGCCTCTGGGTTACACACCCTGGGACGCCCAGGCCCAGAGGCGTGCGGATTAGGCCAGGCCGGAAAACCCAGCGAGCCTGGTGACTGTTCCCCGGCAGACTAGAAACACATGGCTGGAGAAGGGGGGTCCGAGGGGTGAGAGTGTATATGGCATGCGGCTGGAGGCAGGGTGTGGGGCTGGGGCAACTGGGCCAGGGAAGGGGCAGAGGAAGGACTGAGGATAATGCCCTGTTTGCGAGCTGAGAGCCCAGCTCCTGGGGTGGCCCCTGGCAGCAGCCTAGGCCTCGCAGTGAGAAGTCTGCAGCAACAAAGGCTCTGGGACAAAAGGGTCTCTGGCCAGAGTGGCTGCGGGGTTTATGGGGCCAAAAGCACTTCAGCTCTTAGGGGCACAGATCAGCCAGGTATGTGTGAGGCTGGAGGCAGATGGACACATGGGCTTCTGGAGGAGAGAGAACAACGATTCTTGGGCATTTACTGGGGCCGGGTGAGCACTATGCCAGGCTCTTCTTACATATTTAGAGTTTGGGGTCACAGTGTGGAATTCTCACTGAAGTGGAAAATGGGAAGCAATTCCCCCAGGTTACTGACACGTAGAGTTGCCTCATATCCCATCAGTGCCTTTTGAAATGTTCGCTAGGGCCCAGCTGGGAATTTTGTCACTAGAAAACCACTATAGTATGTGCCCCTTTAGTTTCCAGCCAGGGCAAGGCCATTGAGAGGTGTGAGGACCAAAGTATGTGTTCATGCCAACACCTCTGAGCTTTCACCCAGGGACCCGCAGCCCCTCAAATTCACCTTTTCCCCCAGAGCCCCTCCCACCTGCTGAGCCACCGCTAAAATTCTCCCGCAGCCTCTACTCTAGCGCCACCTGGTGGCTGTGACTGCTATTCTCTGCTGACCAGGCTGGGACTCTCTGTAATTAGCAGCCACGTTAATGCCACCTAACCCTGCTTTGTGAGGCCGCCTGGCCTTTTGCTCTGCCGTGTATCTCCACGTTGTTGTCACTCTTTCCATAGCCTTTGTCAGTTCTCTGCTGCTTCGTCCTCACTAAGTCGCCTCCCGTGTTCTTGTGCCAGTGGGCCAACTTTTTCTTTTGAATCTTTTTCAGTTTCTAAAGGTTCCTTCTTTCCCTCTTCCCCAAAGCTTTGGGACATGTTTCTGGTAGTTTGGTTTTACTCTGTTTTAGTGGCACAATGTTGTATCCCATCCTCACGTGTCCCCTCCATCAGTGTTCATGTCCAGGCACTGAGACCGAGGACAGCAACTCTGCCCAGCCACAGGGTGAGTTCCGGGCCCACCTGGGGGCCCTCCCTGAGAACGCAGGTGAGAGCCTTTGCTTTTTTATTGTTTTAATCTTTACTGTTAAAAGTATTACATATGTCCTCTTTTCCCCCATTGACCCTTTCTAGCCTGCGCCCCCACCTCCCGCCCCAGGCCTTCACCACCTTATTGTCTGTGTCCATGGGATATACACTGGGTGACCAGATTATTATGATCTCTGAATGCATAATAATCTGGCCACTCAATGTGTGTGTGTGTGTGTGTGTGTGTGTGTGTGTGTATTTTAGAGGCTCAGTGCATGAATTCGTGCATGGGTGGGGTCCGGCCAGCCTGGCCAGGGGGAGGGGACATGGGCCGTTGGCCGGCCTGCCTGCTGGTCGAACTCCTGGTCAAGGGGAAAATTTGCATATTAGCCTTTTATTATATAGGATATATACTGAGTGGCCAGATTATTATGCATTCAGAGATCATAATAATCTGGTCACTCAGTGTATATGTATGTATATATATGTTTATATACACACACACATATACAGGTTCCTTATTTAATATCTTCCCACCCCCACAACGCTGCCTTCCCTCTGAGATTCGACAGTCTGTTCCATGCTTCTATGTCTCTGGATCTATTTTGTTCATTAGATTCCACATATGAGTGAGATCATGTGATACTTGTCTTTCTCTGGCTTATTTAAAATGCCTTTGCCTGAGGGTGGGAGGGTAAGAGATCAACCAAAGAACTTGTATGCATATAAGCATAACCAGTGGACACAGACAATAGGGGGTGAAGGATGGTATGGGGGCAGGGGCAGGCTGGGAGGGGACAATGGGAGCCAACAGTCATTTGCCTTTGATGTTCTATGATGATTATGATAAATGTGGGGGAAGGGAGCATATGTAATAATTTCAACAATAAAGAATTTAAAAAATAAATAAATAAAAATAAAAGCCTATAGAAAAACAACCCCCCCCCAAAAAAAATAATGCCTTTGTCTGGTTTTGATGTCTGATTGTTGGGATTCCGATCCATGGAGCCTAGCCAAGCATAGTGGGAAAATCAGTCTTATGGGCTATGGACGTGGCGGCCAAGCTTGAGTGAGAAGGGAGTTTGTCCACAGTGGCAGCCACAGATGCAGTCTGAAGGGTACAATGCTCATTGCAAAACAGGAGGACAGCCAAGGTCAGAACCGGAGAGGCACGGTCAGGGCGAGGATGCAGAGTACGAACCAAAGAAAGGAGAGGAAGCACAGGCTCCGGTCCGAGGAGGCCAGATGAGCTCCAGGAGGAGGTTATAAAGAAGCACAGGCACGATGTTAGGGCCCTTATCGGACC
Organism: Plecotus auritus; assembly: GCF_963455305.1. Lineage (NCBI taxonomy): Eukaryota > Metazoa > Chordata > Mammalia > Chiroptera > Vespertilionidae > Plecotus > Plecotus auritus. Next base: position 20,286,982 of record NC_137778.1, read on the forward strand.
TGCTGCATGGTGTGGGTTCAGGCAGGCAAGTTAAAAGCTTGCAGAGCTGTGCTGACTCACAGGGCCAAACACACTCTCCAGAGGTCTGCTTACTGTTTTCCCCAGGAGGCCTAATGAGGCCTCATGTACACAGAACCCCCAATAAGCCACCTTCTCATACATAATGCCCACAGTGGATAGAAAGCACAGGTATCTCTGGGGCCCTTGTCATACTGATGCAGTAGGTTGATCAGGCGTGCCTTCATTTATATAGGGCCTCATTGAAATGTTAACTTGTTTTTAATCATATATTCATTTTCATTCAGCCAGTGTTTTCTAGCATCTACTAATATGCTGGGTACAACTACTAATATGTTGGCTAATGGACCAGCAGGATAAATAAAGTAGGGTCTTGACCATAGTAACTTACAGTTTTGGAGAGAGAAACATACACATAGTACACTGTTGCATCATTCTCTCCCCCAAACTCCAGAGTAGCCCTGGGAAGTACCCAGGGTAGGGTTTTCTATGAGCACTTGGCGAAAGTGGCTGACGTCCTGAGACCTAGTTTTCTCTTCTGTGGGAGGTTGTTTGGGAGCATTAAAGCCAATGACATTGGTGAAGTGCTTAACATCGTATGTTAGTTCTATGATGATTATGATAAATTTGAAAGTCAGAAGGGTGATGTCATTTGCCCAGGATTATCTAGCTAATAATGGAGAAGGTATGGACTCAAAGTCGGGACCTTCTGTTTCCAAATGCAGTGTTCATCCCTTTACTCTTTACTGCCTCACAGTTAGGTGCTATCATAGAGACAGACACAGCAGCTGGGTAGGTAGTTTTAAATGTTTTAAATAACTTTTCTACTGTGAGGTTAATATTTAAAAGTGCACCATGATTTGGGAGGTAGAAAGGCAAATGACTGTTGGCTCCCAAAATACCAGTCGTAGCTATGATTCTTCCTATGTATCAGAATTGCACCTGAATCAGAGATCACATAAAACATTTGTATACGTGAAAGGCGGCTGTGAATTCAGTATACAAGATTCTCCTCTGTTCAGGCTAATTGAGGCAGGTGTCCATTTGGATGAGAAATACACCAAATCAATGGGGCACAACCCCCCAGAGATTCTTAGTCTCTCCTGAGGTACAGGAATCTGTGATTTTAAGACTCTGATGTTAAGACTGGACAGATACCTCTCAAGAACTTCTGCTGTTCCATAGCCTTGCCTCTCCAGGGAAGGAAGGGTCACTTTAGCTCAAACAAGGCTGGGGATGAAAGGCGACTGAACCATTGGGAACAGAAGTCAGCAAGAAGCTGTGAACTCAGAGGAGCAAGTTGAACTCTGGCTGTGGGAAGAACACTGCCAGCCTGAGCCCTCCTTGGTAGCCCCAGCCTTGGCCAGCTCACAGCTGCTGGGGAAAGACCAGTTTCTGTGATAAAATAAGCAAAGAGTAGGTATATATTTGTCTTCTAAGTTCTCAGCAAGGTCTGATGGAGCTGATCTAGGTAACTCTTATGAACAGTTTACAAAGATCACTGTCTCAGGCAACATGAAAGAACACGTTGAGAGATAAGAGGTCTCCACAGTCTCATTGGTGAATCTCCAAAATATTGCTTCAGGGTCCCTTATTCACTTGCACTGTCCTTTCCCACAATTCTTTTGTGTGAAGGGGAGGCAGCACAAGGATAGCAGCACACAGGTGCCTTGAGCTCAGGCAAGTAAACGAACAGCTGGGTCCAGGCCAGACGCATGGGGACCTCGCCCAGCCCAAGGTCCCAGGCTTCTAGTAAACAGCATCTCCAGGTAGTGTCTCCACCTCCTGACCTCACCTATAAACCCTCTCCTCTCTGTGCTGTTGTTCTTAGATCTCTATCTTAAATTCTCCTTGCCTCAGTCCTCTGTTTCCATGACCACTCCCTTGAATGTTCTCCCTGGGTTTAATTCTGTTTCTCCTTGACCTCCTTCCCTCTGCTCCCCTCCATGTGCTGCATTCCTCTGTGGAATTCCCGGAACCCCGGTACCACTGACTTCTAGGACACAGCACCCTGGCTTGTGTCTAGTTCCTAGGGATCTAGCATGTCTAGAGCAGAGAGCAAGGGCCAAGTTCCACAGCCTGAGCAGGAACTGGGTGTTTCCACCCAAGGCAGCACAGAAACTAAGAGCCAAGAGGGAGAAGAACAGAGTGAAAGTTACATAGAAACAGGCAAGGAAGGCGCTGAGCCCTGGGTGTTTGGTTTGCTCGTGGGCCAGCAGCCCGGTGTGCATTAAATAGCCTTAAAGGACTAGGTCAAAGGTTCTCAGTCCTTGTTGCCCCTTAGAATCACCAGGAGAGCTTTGAAAGAAAAACACCAATGCCCAGCCCCCATCACAGAGGAATTAAGCCAGAATCTCTGGGAATGGCCCTGAGGGGTGTGTGTGTGTGTGTGTGTGTGTGTGTGTGTGTGTGTGTGTGTGTTTTAAACCTTCCCAGAAGGTTTGATGTATAGCCAGGGTTGAAAACCATGGAGATGATAACAGAATCAGTTCCCTTCGCCTGGTCTTCAGTGTCACTTGTCTCTCTCCTTCCAGGTGTGGCTAGGTCCTCCCAGAAGCCACTTGACGGGGTAGAGAGAGAGTCAAGGCTTTGGAGTCGTACGTGAATTCAGGTCTTGGCCATATCACTTACTAGTTGTGATCTTGGGCAGATCTCAATGTTTCTGAGGCATTTTGAGAATTAAATGAGCCCAACGCTGGCAGGTTTATGTCATATGTCAATTCCCTTCCCTGTCACCGCACATAGATCTTTCTGGTGCTGAGAAAATCCTAGAGGAGATGAGAGATGCATCAGAGCCACTGCACCACATTCTGTGGGAACTGAGTTCCCATGTTGTCCCAAAGTTTGTCTCACTGTCAACCCTTCCTATAATCTGGTGTCAGGATCTGAACGCCCAGGTTATCCCTAAGTGGTTTAAATTTCTCCTTGTCTCGCCCTACTCCTCCTGCCACACATTGTCCTAGTCCTTATTATGGGGATTTTGACCTGAGCTAACTGTTGTTGGGTTCTCCCTAGTCATTTCCTCCTTTAGGGAGAACAGCTGTGAGTGACTAACTTAACTCTTGTTATCATTCTTCATGGGACCGGGCCCAGGCCCTCACTTCTCAGCCCCAGTTGGGTTTGTAGACTATGTTGGCACATCTTCTAGTATGGATTTCTGCCTGCCTGGTACCCACAGGTGCCTGGACTTTGACCTGCTCCACCACTGAGCCAGAAATGGCCATGCACCCAGCTGCCCTTCTAGGACCAGCCTCAAAACCGGATATACATTCCTGTTTCTCCCTCTGTTCACAAGGGATAAAGCCCCTGCTTGGTCCAGTTAGACCTCTCTCCTCCTCCCAGCCCTGGACTTATCTATTATTCTTCATTCTGAATCTCCACAAGCCACCACACCATCTGTGCATTGTAAATACTTGGTGACAATTTTATGGCCGTTGAGGAGTTTGGAGAGAAAGGGAAAAAACAACAACAGGTGGAGCTGTCTGCCTGAAAGGACTCTATAAAATAAACACGGATACTTGACTTCTTACCACGTTGTATGGGATGACAAGGCGCCTTTAATGTTTTATAGGATATACCTAGGAATACATTAATCTTTTCCAAAATCCAAATCAACTCAAAGTCATCAACAATACGTCTATTTTCTACATTCATTCAAATAACCCAGATATGTGGAACATGTAATGTAAAGCCATACTCTCTTTCTGGAATCACCTCTGCAATTTTCTCACCAAAGGTATTCTTTATAGGCAGCAAACTCATATGGACAGCTTACAAATAGCCTGAATTCTTCCCTTTGTTTTTCCACACCAACAAATTAGCCAGTGTGGGTAAGCGTGGAAGAACAGTCTAGAGAGGTCTTCTAACGCACAAACTCTAAGTGAGGGTGTTTAGAATACAATCTATCGTGGCAAATCAGCTTTTGATGTTGCTCAGGCTTACACAGCTGAATCCAAATCTGAGGCTGATAGTAGGGGGTAAGCCAAGTGCACAAGTTAGTCCTGTCTCATGTGCCAAGTCTGATCTATATATGGTGGCTTCCTAGAGAACTATACTCAAAGCAGTTGGGAGGCTCAGTCTGGGCTCATGAAAAAAAAAAGAGCAATAATCGCTTAGTGTTATCTGCCATGGGCAGCACGGCACATTAGTTAACAGCATGGGTGTTATAGTCAGAGAGACACAAGTTCAAGTTCAAGTTCTGTCTCTGCCACTTATTAGCAGGGTGACCTTCCTTGGGCAAGTTACTTAATCACTTTCAGGCTTGTTTCTCATCAGTAAAAGGCAGATAGATGATAACACCTGCTGTGCAGGATTATTATGAAGATTAGTTGAGATAATACAGGTCAGGTGCTTAGCAATGTATCTGGCACAGAGTACTTAATAAACATTAGCTATTACTATCATACATGTTAGAGGCCCAGGAATGCGGCTCAGTACATCTGCCATCCCAGGTTCAGGCTTATACAGGTCCTTGGAGAGACTTGTGATTAAGATACCCTTTAAAGGCACTTGTAGAGGTTTTTGGAACTTCTTTGTTCCTGGAATATTTGCAAAAGGTTTTCAGCTGATGTTGGTATTGTCTTATTCTATAGATACATTTTTTCCTCTGCATAAATATTAAGTGGTATCTCAGGAGCATCTAATAGCAGAGACCCATTGTAGGTAAATGCAGATCTAATCTGACCTTCTAATTGGAAACTAATTTTTTATAGGACAAAATAAAATCCCTCTTCGTCCTCAGCATGGCTTTAAACGATTTGCTCCTGCCTGACTTCCCAGCCCATCTTCTGCTTCTCACCAATAAGTCCCTGAGCTGCAGCTGTACTCAACCACTTGTTTCCCAAATTCATGGTATTCTTCTCTACTTCTGTGCCTTTGCACCTGCTGTTCCTGCCTAGGATGCTTTTCCCCACATCATCTGTCTGTACATTACTCTCTGAAATGGTTTATGTAGGATTGGAATTATTTCATACTTGAATATTTGGTAGAACTTTCCAATGAAGCATCTAGGATAAAGTTTTCTTTGTAGGAAGATTTTTTTATTAGATATTTATTTTTTTATTGGCTAGCAATTGCTTATATTTGAACCAGCTTTGGTAAATTATAGTTTTTATTTTTTTTAATGAATCAACGTTACTATTTATTTTATGACCACAAAACTATCAAAATGTCTGGGAGGAAATTTTCAAGAAATACTGGAAAATTACAAGTGTGATACAAATTTGTGTTTCACTTGGAAAGCTCTGGAAGAATGATTATTATTTAGGTTTCTCAGTGTAAAATTATGATTGACTAGGTGTTGACAAGTTCAGAAAAGTTCAAGGTTTGTAAAAATTTTCAGCCTAGTAAGATTCTGTAGTGTGACAAATTGCTTATTTTTTTTAATGTAGCTCTTTTAGTTCATTGCATACAGATTTGGCACATAGTTTAAAAATGAAAAAAAAAATCTTACTCTCTAGCACATGAGAAGACAATAAATAGAAGATAGGTGCTTGATTTTATAAATGGAACATACGAACATAAAGACTATATTTTCAACCATATTCATATTACACAGAGTTTTAAAATGATCTCATGTCTTACAATTACCAATTACTTATTTGAAACTATAGAGCTGGTAGAGAATATATGCTATTTAAGTATCATTTCAAAAACATACACAATTTTCTTGGTAGTACTTATATGTGTGGGGAGAACAGTTTACAGTATCATGATTTAACAGTAAGTTTTTATATTACAAAGCAAGCTTAAGTTTTAGAAATACCACTGAAACTAAAATGACATTTATTAACTATATTCCAGGAACATAGTAAACTACTTGACAAAATTCACCTACCTTAGACAAAATCTTGGTCTGTTGAGATAGACAATATGGGATTTAACTTGCTGACACACAGAACACAAACAACACCTGCTTAATGGGAATGTTAGTGAATACTTAGGTACGTGGCCAACTCCTGACCTACATACAAAAACCACGACAAACAACCAAAACACTCTCATTCCTTTATTTGTCTGCTGTGGTTTTGGTCTCCAAATACATCTGGCTCAGAGCTGCATGCATTAGGACAGCATTATACAACCATCCATTTCACCTCCCAACTCTGTTAACTGTTCCAATGAAGACGCACACGAATAATGGTCTTTGAACATATCTGGCAACTTAGCAGTCTTGTTTTGAAGAGGTTGAGAACATCTAACTGGTGTTAGAAACTTCAGCTCTTTAAATGTGGAATTCATTTCGTCAAACTGCCACCTTCTTCCTACACTTTGCAAGTATGCTGTAGTAGACACATTATGTTTCATGAACAACCCTCCCTAGTTTCTGTACTGAGGGTTTTACCACGTTAGTTGGATCTTTTGTTTTGTCATCTTCCTCTTTTTCACAACCTTGAAATACCCACATTTCTATGATGTCTATTTTCTATTTTCGGTTTTCTTGACTCTTCGATGTTGGCTTCTTGGATTTGTACCTTGGTTGGACAAGCCTCCTCAAAATTTCCTCCAAGTTTAACTTTTTCTTGACTCTTCAGTGTTAGAATATCTACAATCGCATGTTTCATCTCTTCAATAGGCGGAGTCCCTGCCAGAATGGCCTTCTCATAGATCGAGCTAATGTCATGCATGGACTTCGGAGCTCATCTTTAATCGGTAATCACTGCAGAGTTTGATTATTATTCTCCAAATTATGTGACAATTGCTATAATTGATTAATTCATTAGAAGGTTTTAAAGGAATATACTTTTTTCCATTATTATATTATTTTTGCTCCTGCAGGTCTACTGACATTTTCTTTATCGGCCAATATTGTCTTAAGTTTTAGAACTTTAGTCTCTTCTTAGACCTGACCCTCAGATGTCATCACTCTCTGGTCTCTATAATCTGAATGCAAACTGAGAGAGAGTGAAGATGAGGACTTCGGAGTCAGACTGACCTGGATCTACCCTGGCTCTGCCATTTACTTTCTCAGTGACCTTGGGAACATCCTTTTTCTCATTAATGAAACAGAAATGGGAACATCTGCCTTTCAGCATTGCTGTGAGGATGAGCAAGTATGTGTGGCAATCACCTTTACCCTATATCTATGCTAAGTACATAGAAGGTATTTGGGGGAATAAAAGCCGTTCTTATATTGATTGGGATCTGCAAGCTGCTAGGAACCTGGCATGCTTCTCCTTCTGTCCTATTTCCCTTTAAAAAAGAATTAAAAAGAATTTTCTTCCTACTATACCAGGAAGAAAAGGTTGACTGACATCAAACCCTTCATGTGCCCGAGGCTGTGATTTTCAGCAGAACTTACTTCAACTTCAGTATTCAGTTTTACTATTATTAGCATTTTCTGACAATGCACTCACACTGCCTGTGAAAGTCTACTTTTATTTATTTATCTTGATTAGTTTTATTTTAGTAAAGAGAATCTCTTATTCTGCAAAGAAGGTATCTTACGTCACAGGAATCAAACATTCATTCATTGAGAGTGCCCTCTTGAGTCCTAAATGCCTTCTAGCCCTTTCTCCAAACCCATGTTTACTATTCCTAAGTTTACTATTACAGGAACCCCTGGCCCACAGCAGCACTTCTTAAGAGCGCTCACTCACTCCCCAGACTTGGATTTTAAAACTTTGGATCACCGAATCCAGATTGGCAGAACTTGATATGCCTAAAATTAAGATGCTTTCTCATGCCCAGTGCTTCTTAGGGCATTTTCAGGTAGATTTCCCAAGAGTCTGCAGACCCACACACGATGCTGGCCTATAAACTTTATACGCTTCTGAGGTAGGCACATCATTCAAGCTACTGTGGTCAGAATGGCTGTAGTTGTTGCTAACCGAAAGGAAAAAATGTCCCAAATTTCACAATATCTCCACTGAATTAGAGCCCAGTGATTCAGCCACTCCGTTCTCCAATAATCTCCTTGTGAGGGTTAACTTCCTTAGACCAAGGAGGAGAGGTTGTGGTCTATACTGGCAGGAGTACACAGTGTGGGGGCTCAGCTTTTAGGATAATAATCCAAGTTCCGCTAAATAAAAGGCTCCAAGAGTCTTAAGCTGTTCAACAGTCAGCTAATAATGAAAGTAGCAAAAGAAAATTGGGTTCAACGTTAAGGCAAACCAAGTAAAAAGAAACAAGCACATACAATAAGAAAATCCTGTAACTGGTGAGTTTACAGGAACTAGGCAGCAGTTTGGAAACATTCTATCAAAGCCAAGGGTGGGGTTCAAGTAAGGCCTCCTCCGGGGTTACCTGGGAAGCGACTTCTCTAGCCAGATAAGTTTATGTTTACGTCAGATTTCTCTCTTCACTTATGAGGCAGAAAATATGGTCAGAAACAACACACCTGGGGAACATAACTTTCCATATTTAATTGTAGTCCTTATTGAACATTAGATATCAGAGAAGGTCAACTAAATTTTTAAGTCAAGAATTTGTGTAACTTGCCCAAGGTTATTATCAACAATTAACCAATGAACAGTTAACCTATCAGTTCCAAAATGACATCTCGTGTACTAGCTCTGACCTATTGGAGTGGTTCCTGGAATGTTTTGGGTTGAGAAAGATTCTAAGGTAGTGACCACTCTCAGAAGGAAAGAAAGTCCACTTGAAGCATCCATCTTATATAAAAACTGCTGTTCGAAATTTTAACCCTGCTATTTGGCTTCTGTAGATGCTTGCTTGCTTAAATAATAAGGAAAATAAGACTACTCCCACTTCAGAGAGGCCATTAAACCTTCCCCGGAGGAAATTATCAGTACTGGCACCAGGCCAAGCCTTTGGTTGAGGTCTCAAGGCCCCAGCACATAGGGGCTTTTTAAGAACTTACAAAGGGGGCTGGAAACACCCCATATTTGGGAGACAAAGAAGGTAAAAACATATAAGTAGGGAAAATTCCTCCATGTTGGGGCCCAGAATTTGAGAGACATTTTCCTCTGGACCTGCGTGTAATAAATGTAACTCCATCTCTCTAAGTATTGCTTTGTTCTTCTCCAGTTTTCTGTAACACACTCTCATTAGGGACAATTCCATGAGTACAGAAGGGAAGAAAAGCAACCTATACAAAGTCTTTGCCAACCTTGTATGAACCTTACATTCCTCATAGTATTGTCAGTGAGAACAATCTCTACCTCCATGCCAATTCACTAGTCCTAAAACTTGGGGACTTCATTTTGATGCCTGACTTTTTTTATTCTTCACCCCACTCAAATCTATGTTATTAACAAGGCCTTTCTGAAACCTCTCTCTCCTTTTCCATTTCTCCAGCCCTAACTTTGGTCCTAGTCAGCTTTTTAGACTTTCAAAGCTGTTGGCGTTTAGAGGGATATAGTATATAGTCCAGGTGAAGCCAATAGGGTGCCCAGAAATAATCCAAGTTAGCCAAAACCGGTTTGGCTCAGTGGATAGAGCGTCAGCCTGTGGACTGAAGGGTCCCACGTTCGATTCCGGTCAAGGGCACGTAACTTGGTTGTGGGCACATCCCCAGTAGGGGGTGTGCAAGAGGCAGCTGATCAATGTTTCTAACTCTCTATCCCTCTTCCTTCCTCTCTGTAAAAAATCAATAAAATATATTTAAAAAAAAAAAAGAAATAATCCAAGTTAGAAGATCCTTGAGAATCTTGCCATATTGAGCTTTAGTCCTCCTTTAGCCTATGGGTCTAAAATCTCAATCATGGCTCCCAATTGGACTCAGAGGGAAATGATTTATATGAATCAAAATTATAGAAGACTGATGTATAAAAAATTATAGGAGACTAATGTAAAAAAAAATGCACTCTGGCCCAGCCAGTGTGGCACAGTGGTTGAGTGTGGACCTATAAACCAGGAGGTCATAGTTCAATTTCCAGTCAGGGCACATGCCTGGGTTGCAGACTCGATCCTCAGTAGGGGGTGTGCAGGAGGCAGCCAATCAATGATTCTTTCTCATTGATGTTTCTATCCCTCTCTCCCTCTCCATTCCTCTCTCCGAAATCAATAAAAAACATATATTTTTAAAAATGCACTTTGATCTGCACATTTGTCCCTGGTGAGAAATCTCCATGCAAGTCAGGAACGGATCAGAAGGGGGATTGGTGAGCCAGGTAGGGTACCAGACGTGTGGACTAAATAGAGCAAAGCAATGAAGGCCCATCTCCACCTGGGAAGGACTCATTGCCATCTCCCCTGGACAGTTCTAGTGAAATGCTGCCATGCTCCACTCTTTGCTGGTTTTCATGCTGGCGACGTGCTTTTGCCAACCAGTTCTTTGCCAACGTGGCTATCGCTTTGGCTCCTGTCCAGTTGCTCCATTCAGTGTGGCCTGAACAACTTTCCTTTTAATATCAAGTGTTGATTTTATTAACTTTAGCCTCACAATTTAGGGGTTCCCTATCTTAAGCCTACTTAGCCCATTCCCTACATTCCCTAATTGCTTAGCTGACTTCACTACTTCCAGAGGTCTAATGAATTCATTTGCCTAAAAAGACCTTTAATCATCTAACAACACCTCACATTTGACAGGCCCCTAGTTGACAAAGCTCTTTCACAGATATTGTCTCACCAAGTCCTCACAACAGGCAGCACGTATTCCATCCCCATTCCACACCCTTGGGAACTGAGACTCAGAGAGAAACTTACATTCCTACAGCTAACATGGCCCAGCACCAGGCCTAGGACCATGTTTGTTCTGCTACACCCTCTCCCCTGTTCTTTTTCCACTAAAGATGCTGATAAAAGTTCCCAATGCAAAAAAAAAAAAAAAAAAAAAAAAAAAAGTTCCCAATGCCTGCTCAGAGTAGTGAAAATCCCAATGATGGGTTTTCAGACCCCCACCCTGGGTCTGACTTCCTGCTCCCTACCCCCCAGATTTTTCATTCTGCTCAGTCATGAGAACCCTGTTCCCATTTTCACTTGACCCGCATTTCAGCCTTGCTTTGGCAGCTGCTGAGCAGAGAAAACAAGTTCAGAGTGTGCTTCTGGGTCCCATTTGAGCTACATGGGGTATCAGTTTGGCAGGTCACCTTCTCCTGGCACTGGGCTAAGGACCCTGAGATGACAAGGGACAGGGGAGGGACGATTGGCTGGGAACTGAATACTTTCAATGCATGTTTGATTCTCATTTCCATTCCGGACTCCTCATTAAGCCACCGAGGCAGCACCAACCTGTTCCTCATTTTGAGTTGGCAGAGCCACAGCCCCATTAGTGGTAATATGAACCAGCAGGACTCCAGGGAGAGGAAGAAGGCTGAAAGGACTGGAGTTTCTGGTCCAATTTTTTTAAAGAAAAGAAGAGAATGAAAGGCCCACAAAACTTAGAAACACTGTCTTCCCTTGGCTCGTTCACATGGAAATGCAAGTCTGATGATCGTGGACAAGGAGGTGATGACCCCAGGAGCAGGGGTCAGTGTGACCTTCAGTTCCTCTGCTCTAAGCCCACGTGCCAGCAGGATTCACCTCTTGAGCCACCATTGCCAAATGGGGAGACTTGAATGTCACGTCTTTGGACACTTGGCAGAAAGAGGCACAAGTGTCCCAATTACTAAACTCGTAAGCACTCAAGACCCCAAACAGCCCTTCCTGGTGCACATACTCCCCAGTGTTGGGTGCTGGGAAAACTCATCAAGCACAAAAAGCCCCTTTGATTGCTGTGTTCATGATGTGGAGCAGAAAAAGGATAGCAGTAGTGACACTGGCAGTGGCTGTCAAAGGTTTCTCAGAGGGCTGCATACGCTGGGTGGGTATGAGGTTCAGGCCTGGTGGCTGTCCAAGTAAATGTAGGGAAAGGAAGCTGTGGATCCTGTTTCTTGAAACTTAAAGAAACAGGTATTGAAGCAAGATCAATGTTTTGCAACCTGAGCTCTTGATGACAGAGGTAGACAGGAACATCACCTCTGTTATAATCAATTTGCTTGTTACGTAACCTATAACCATGCCTGCCTTGAGCACAGCATTACAGTCAATGCATGGAAAAATGCCAGCCTTGGTTTCAGTGGCACAACTTTCCCCTACATTCCGTGGATTTTCAGCCTGCCCTACAGCCACTTAGGAAGGCAGGCAGGGTGGTGTTAACCCTCACATCTTACAAATAAGGAAATTCAGTCTCTGCATGTAAATGATTTGGCTATAATTAGTAGAGTTAAGACTCAAACCCAGGACTTCTTATCAACTCTAGTACTTCTTCCAAGAATTCGCTTTCTAGAAAGATTTCAAGCAAACCCAGGTGGTTAGGTTTGGGAAGGGCATCAACTTTGGGACTCTGAATAACTCCCCTCTCTTTTGTTTGTTGCGGGGAGGGGGGCAGAAAATAGGTGTCCATTGGAGGAAAGAAATAAAGCCATTGAGTGAAGCCACATATATGTGGATGTCCTAAAAGCACTGGGACTTCTCATAGAACCACATGTGACGTTTCTGGAATGCACTTACCCATCAGATCAGATGGCTGTAGAGCTGCACCAGTCTGCATGTGACCTCAGCCTCCTAGAGTTTTGCCTAGGGAATAGAGGGGTTTAGAAGATGGAGATCGACTCATTTTACAAATGTGGACCCCAAGAAGAAAGATTCATTTGATGTGAATCCTGAGAAGGAGTTTTATCTACTGAGATGAACTCTCCATGGTCAATCAAGGGCCCGGATTTTATAAATAATAAGAGTCTAAGGGACATTTGCTGACAGGGGCTTTCATGTATGCTGTATACGGGAAAGAAACTGACTGAACTTTCAGCTTCTTGCACTATGCTTGTTTACTCTGTGTGAATTAACCACTGCAGGAAAGCCCTGGATTCCTCTTTCAAGGAATGGACCAAGACCTGCCCTGTCCAGTCAGAATTGCACAATTATATCCTCATTCACATCTCTACTGACCAATCAGACTGTATGAATTTGGAAACCTGATTTGTATAAAATTGGATCAGTTGGGAACTTGGGTGGGAACTTGTTCTGAAAAAGGTGCCTCCCCTTTGTCTCCGCTGAGTGCGCTTTGGTTTTCTACTGGAGGCTGCCTTTCCCCCAGTTTGCAAATTATTTCACCCGAATGAAGTTCCTCCTTTTGGAATCTTTCTGGGAATTTTGGTTTACACAAGTGAGAAGTGATTTCCCCAGAGTTACGTGGATATTCAATGGCAAAACAGAGGCTCGTTTTACTTGTGTTATTCTCTTTTCCCCTTGTCATATGCAAGATTGAAGAATTGAGAGGAATATTCAGCTTCTTTTCAGATGGGAAAACAAATCATACAAGTCCATATTGCCAGAACAAAAATAAATGAAATCAAGACTGCCCCTAGCCAGTTTGGCTCAGTGGATAGAGTGTCAGCCAGTGGACTGAAGAGTCTCTGGTTCGATTCTGGTCAAGGGCATATATCTGGGTTGCAGGCTCAATCCGTAGGGGCACTTGCAGGAGGCAACCAATCGATGTGTCTCTCTCACATCAATGTTTCTCTCTGTTTCTCCCCCTCCTTTCCACTCTCTCTAAAAATCAATGGAAAAATATCCTCGGGTGAGGATTAACAACAACAACAACAAAAAGAAGAAATCAAGACTGTCCCTATTAAAGCTTTTCATGGAGAGAATCATGAATTTCTAGAGGGTTTTTTTTTTTAATATATTTTATTGATATTTTACAGAGAGGAAGGGAGAGGGATAGAGAGTTAGAAACATCGATGAAAGAGAAACATCGATCAGCTGCCTCCTGCACACTCCCCACTGGGTATGTGCCCGCAACCAAGGTACATGCCCTTGACTGGAATCGAACCTGGGACCCTTAAGTCCGCAGACCGACGCTCTATCCACTGAGCCAAACCGGTCAGGGCTAGAGGGTTTTTTCTTAAGTTTAACTTTTAATGGTATATTTGGTTACTTTCTTTTTAAAATAACTTTTTATTATAAAATTTAATATTCACTGTAGAATACTTAGAAAATACAGATACGCCAAAAGAGTGAAATTTTAAACCTTTATGATCTCATCCCTTTAAGATACTCAGTGTAAGTAACTTGTTTCATTTCTTTTCCAGACCTATACACATGCTATACATACTGGTACATAGACACAGCCCCTCCCCCACTGCATTACATCATACAAACAGTGTCATATGTTTGCGTTTAATATACCAGTAAATATTTACCCATAACATTATTCCCATGACTGATTTGTATTTCTTTGTACAGTGTTCTATTATCTAACTAACCCATCCCATATTGTTTGACTATTTTAAAGCTACAATAAACATTCCTAGAATGTTTATCATAGTTAATTAACTACTCCAGAGATCTCTGAAAGTCTGAAACAGTGTTTTCCTAAAAATGCTTATTTCTAACATGTTGATGTTCAATAGTAGCGAAGGTATAAAAACTGTCAAAGATCTTCAAACCATCATGCTGAAAATAACTTAGGGGATGACTGAGACAAGTCAGGTTGCTAGAAATTAAACTTTAATAATAAAGAGCAGCATGACCCATAAAAATGGTATTGCTTTAGGAATTCACTGCTAAGTGAGGGAGGAAGCAATGTGGTGTTGTAGGAAGAACTGGTGTGAGACCAACAACTCACCCCACACACAATCGGCACCATTATATTCCCTCATCTCCCCAAAGTGCCCTTTTTACATTTATTTTTCTCTTCTATGTTGACCTTCACTAGAGAATAAAAATTATAGAGAGGTTAGGAATTGTATGCCTTTTGTCCTGGGTTCCATGACCCACATCCGCCATCCTACCCCCATTCATTGCCAAGGTTGTGGGTTTGATCCCCAGTCAGGGTACATACAAGAATCAACCAGTGAATGCATAAATAAGTGGAACAACAAATCGATGTTTTGCTCTCTCTCTCCCTCTCTGTCCCCTCTTCTCTTTCTCAAAAAGAAAAAAAAAAGAAGACTAGTATCAGTAAACAGGGAAGAAGGCTGATGAAGACACAGCAGAGAAGATTTGAGCACAGCCCCTGGAAGACTGGCCAGAGATACAGGTCAGCAGAGGCACATTCCCTTTGTTGCCTGAGACGAGGTTAACACTGTTGGTTTCTGCACCATTCATCAGTTGTCAAAAGTATGAGCATAATAGCTTCCTTAAGTGACACACATTGTAGCCCATGTACGACAAAACTTCCTTTAGTATCCCAATCTAAATGAATACATTTATGAAAAATGATCACTTCACATTAGCTTCTTCATGCTTCTTTGGAGCAATTTTGGTTTTCTACTACAACCTTCTCATTTCATAAAATTCCTTGCTAAATGACTGTTTTAGGTGCCTGATTTGGGCTGCTGGTGAGAACTACCAAGGGATGCAGCCTGCCAGCCCCTCTATCTCTTCTCCCCAAAGGCCTAGAGTATAGGCCTCCTCCACTTGGGGGTCTGCATTCCTTTCCCAACACAGGGCCTGCCCCAGAGAGGAGACCTCCTTCACATGGTCCCTGATGTCTGTGATCTGAGATAAGTCTTGTGCTCCATCCCCTTTGCTGAGCATCTGCTTATCACTAGGCGAGGCAAGTATCATTGGAATGTGTCAAAGTGCTGCTAAACAAATTCCAGTGCAGTCCAGATTACCTGGCTAAGCGTGAGTGCCTGCCAGCCCTGGCATTGACAAGCTCCTGAAGCAGGTCACCAGCTTCAGTGGGGATAAATGTCAGCTTGTCCTTTTGCATTGAACCTGGCAAACTGACCAGGAAGAATATAAGCACCACAAGGGCTGGGATTTTTGCTTGTTGTGTCCTCTGATCTATCCCCACGTACACCTGCAGTGCTACCAGAATAGTACCCAAAAGAGTGCCACGGACAGAGTTGGTACTCAAGAAATGATTTTTACAAAATTGAGTTAAAAGTTTTCTTACAGTGAACAATCTGTTCTTGAACTTCATTATAAATAGAACCATCTAGTATGCACTCTTTCTGTATCTGCCAGATTTTTAAACTCGAAATGTTTTAGAGACATATCCATGTCATTCCCTGTATTAGTAGTTTGTTCCTTTTGATTATGTGTGATATTCCATGCATGAATATTCCACAATTTATTTATCTATTCTCCTGATGATATTTGGCTATTTCCAGTTTGGGGCTACAATGGATAAAGCTGCCCAAAACAGTCTTGTGCAAGTCTTTCTGTGGGCACATGTTTTTATTTCTCTTGGGTAAATACTTCAGAGTGAAATTGCTGGATCATAGGGTAGGATTTACTTTGCAAGATTCTGCCAAACTACAATAAATATTTATTGAGCCCTTTGAGACATATGCAAATAAGTTGTTCTTTCCATTTGAAATATCCTTTCCCTTTCTTCATCAATTATAGTAAACTTAATTTTTTTCAGAAGTTGGTCACCTCCTACGTAAAGACTTCCTTGATTGCCACAGATTTATTCAGCAGTTTTAATGTTCAGCAGCTATATATTGCATAGCTACTAGGTTCCTTGCATCTTATTATTTGCTGAGACATATAGAGGTGAGAATCAATCCCTGTCCCCAGGAAACTCACCGTCTAGTGGAGAAGACAGTGATAATGGAGGAAAGTGAGGTGCGCACAGGAGGCTAAGGACTGGACACCTCAGTTGAATCTAATAGTTGGTGTGGAAAAAGAAGAGGACATTCTAGGCAAAGAAAACTGCAGATGCAAAGAGAGGCGAAGGAGCAGGCTTCATTTAGGGACAAGTGGGTCCCTGAGGCTGGAGCGCTGGGTGTGAGTGTGGGCCAGGGGAGGTACGGGGAAGACAAAGTGGGGCAGTGAACAGCCAAGATCCAGATCACAGAAGGCCTTGAAGCAAGCCTTATTAAGGCATCTGGACTTTACCTCGAAAATAATGGATAACCACTGAATGACCTTAAGCAGAGGGGGTGACATTATTAGAATTGATCTGCCCCCTGCCTTCCCCGCTTCTCCACAGCAGTTGGCTTGACCTTGATCACACCACTTGTTTCAATCTGCCTCATGCTGCTATGGTCTGCACGCATGCCTCCTCCCCATCTGGCCCACAAGGAAAGCCTTGTGAATGTCTGTGGGTCTACATGATGCCAAATTGCCCATAGGCAGGCGTGTATACTGTAGGCACTAGTGCTTTGTGGGTGTTCGATACATAGGACTGAACTACGACTTCCTAGACCCCTGGTTGGCAAACTGCGGCTTGCGAGCCACATGCGGCTCTTTCACCCCTTGAGTGTGGCTCTTCCACAAAATACCACGGCCTGGCGAGTCTATTTTGAAGAAGTGGCATTAGAAGAAGTTTAAGTTTAAAAAATTTGGCTCTCAAAAGAAATTTCAATCGTCGTACTGTTGATATTTGGCTCTGTTGACTCATGAGTTTGCCGACCACTGCTCTAGAACATCATCACCCTCGGGGCTACTAGACTGAGATTTAAGGAGGATGTTATTTTCATTGAGGCGCAGGTTTCATTGAAACAGATCTCATAAGAAAGCTCTGACTCTAAGATCAAAGAAAGGGGAGGGGGGATCACACACAACTAAGAGCCCTCATAACCTTATGTGCCTCCCACCCAGAGTCCCACAGAGGTATTTTGGGGATGTTTTGCAGCAAAAACCTGGTTGCTTTTCTCTAGATGGAATTTCCGTCTAGTGAACAGATGGCATTGTTTTCATATGAGGAGCAGAAGAATGTCATGTACTCAAACACTGAAAGCCTAAGAAAACACACAGAGCAGGGGCAGTAATTAGAGTGGGGAAAGAACAGGATAAGTCAACAGAGAGCTAGACTCTGTGCAAAGCCCGAATCCAGCCAGCCATGTGGTCTCTGCAGAGGTGTCAAAGTTGGGGGTGCATTGGCACTGAGGTGGTGGGTGCTGCTGAAGTGGGCCCTGGACCGGGCTAGGGTCTCATTTACAAGCCAGCTAAGATGTTCTCCTTCTCCTTAGAATGTTCCTGTTATGTGGGTGGCCCTGAGAATTCAGAGGCAAATCCAGACAGTCCCTGCCCTCAGCGGGCTTTCGGCGTGGTGGCAGAGACAGTCTCATGAAAGGTCTTCACAGAAAATCAGCATAGAGACCCTACCCCAGCCTGGAGGGTCTGGAAAGGTGAGCACAGAGGCCCTACCCCAGCCTGGAGGAGTCAGAGAGGCTCTAGGGCAGTGGTTCTCAACCTTTCTAATGCCGTGACCCTTTAATACAGTTCCTCATGTTGTGGTGACCCCCAACCATAAAATTATTTTCGTTGCTACTTCATAACTGTCATTTTGCTACTGTTATGAGTCGTAATGTAAATATCTGTGTTTTCCGATGGTCTTAGGCGACCCTGCTAGCGGTTCTCAACCTGTGGGTCGCAACCCATAGGTTGAGAACCACTGCTGTAGAGCCTAAGACCGTCTCAGCCTTAGAAAGGTTGAGAACCACTGCTCTAGGGGAAGGTGACCTCTGAGCTGAGTCTTATGAGTTGACTGGAAGCTGGCCAGGAGGGGTGGTAAAAAGGCTAAGTAAAGGACAAGATTAAGGGCATTCAGGACCAAGGGGACAGTGTGTGCAAGGGCAGGGGGGTGCCAGAAGTAAGGTGAGTGTAGGGTTGTCATGCAAGCAGTTCGGCATGGCTGAGGCGGGCCGGGAGTGGCAAAAATGAGGCCAGAGATGCAAGCTGAGGATTAGAAATATCTGAATATAGGGAAGTACCTGAGCACAACAACATTACACAAGTTCATGAAAATTACTTCTCCAACAAGGTGCGCCCTATCAGTAAACCTGTGCACAAGGTTGAGACATGGGCATGTGTGGTGACAGAACCACAATACCAAGATCAACAGGCTGCACAAGGAAGAATTCGTCATCTATTTATTTAACCTGAACACATACATAGAGCACGTGCCAAGCGCTGGAACCCCACGATGAATGCCATATTCCTAACGAAACGACCAGCACTAGGCACTCTGCCCAAGGGGATGCTCTATAGACAGTTTGTTGAGTGAATAAATGAATGGTCAGTTTGGACCCCTGCCCAAAGACCTCCTAGTCCATTGGGAGAATCAGAGAGGTAAACCAGTGATTATGATATCAAATGATTACAATTAAGATAGAGCTGGAAAGTCATCCTAAAAATGTCTGTAAGAATGAGCAAAGTGAAATAAGTAAATGAACAGGCCTTCCGGGTGAAAGACAATAGGGACCAGTGGGGACTGCAGCCAGTGAATAGAATGTGCTCCTTCTAAAGAGAACAGTTGCTTCTCAACTCCAGGCAAATAAGGATCAAACAATGCTGGAAACCAGTGAAATGTCACTGTCTAGCTTGGTTGCTCCCTCACTGAACCCAGGGTTCCAGCACGATCAGCCTGGTACCTACATGGAGGTGATGGCATACTGCAGGGGTCCTCAAACTTTTTAAACAGGGGGCCAGTTCACTGTCCCTCAGACCGTTGGAGGGCCGGACTATAGTTTAAAAAAAAACTATGAACAAATTCCCATGCTCACTGCGGGCCCGGGACGAGTCGGCTGCTAAGCAGGACAGGCAGTGGCACCCGGCAGGCCGGATAAATGTCCTCGGCGGGCCGCATGTGGCCCGCGGGCCATAGTTTGAGGACCCCTGGGAGAGAGGCAATTGTTAGCACGACACAAGGCCTTTCTGGGCAGACATGGCATAGGACACAGTGACCTGCATTATCAGATGGGGACACCATAACCCTCACAGCCAAGAGGGCAAACAGTGCCAGGCACTGCCAGCAGCCAGGACCTTAGCCATCAGGCTCATGTGCACCTGGTGAGGGCCTGACTTTAGCTCCATCTCAGGCCTTCTTGGTCCAGGACTGGGCTCCAGGGCAGCTCCTCCCCCGGAGAGGACCTGCGTTGCCGTTGCCAATTCCCTGGCCACAGGGATCTGTTTGGGGCTGTTTGCTCCGCAGAAGGAACAGGAGATTGTAGAGTGTCAGATTCCTGCACCCCTGCCTCCCCCACCACATAAAAGCTGCTGAGCAAACAGAGAAATCAAAGATGATTATAAGCTGCTGGAAACCCGCGTGCTTCCGCCTGGCTGCCTAACCTGCCAAACTGTTATGTAAGCTACAGCCCCAACGCAGGCAGGGAACCAAACAGAGATGCCATTGACCGGCTCCTGACCGTACGTGACCACTCATCACTCACAGCTTTCCTCAGATGCTGGCGCACCTGGAGCAGACCTGTCCCAGGGAGGGGAGGGCCACAGCACAAGCTTTCCCATTTGTGTTGGGATTTCCCTCCCGTCCCAGCCAGCTCCAGGCCTGGGCGGGTCGGTACTAGGAATTCACGTTGGCCTGATTCCAAGTGACTAAGACTGTCAAGCTCTGACATTTCAGGGTAGGAGCATGTTTTTCACCCTCCTAAGTGAGTAACTCACTTAGGCTGTTTCGATTCCAGAGCTGAGCAAGTAATTCCTGGAGCCCAAAGTGACCTTCTGGCCAGAAAGGGCCTGGCCTCACTGCTCTGATGACCACTATGATTTCTATATAGAAAATATGGGCATCTCCTTCCACCCTAAACCACCTACATGGACTTAGAAGAGATTTTCTTTAATATGTCAGTGACTTGGGTAAGTGAGCTAAATTCTCAGGCTTTATTTTCTTCTTTCTGCATCACGGGTTGCAGAGTGAGGAGCTGGAGTGGAGTATTCCTAATACTCAATGGTCGCTACAGCAAGTGCATCCGAGGTTTCAAATGTGAATTCCAACTTTTAGGCATGGTTATAATTACATCTGAAATGAGGGCCCAGCTATTTAGTGTCAGCAATGTTCAGGAGCTTATATGTTCGTATCTCTTCAACCCTGGGCTTCCATTTCTCTCCCTTTTGCAGCCTTAACTGACCATACCCTACATGAGAGGCTCAGATCTCAAGTCGAAGAGGCCTGGACTTTGGAGTCAGATAGAACTGTGCTGGAGATGTAGCTTGGTCATGCAGAGGTTGTGTGACCTGGTGCCATAGCCTAAACCTTGCTAAGCCCTTGGAATCTACCAGCTTCCCTTAATTTTCCTACAGCCCGTTAGAAAAGCACAAGGCCTCCAAGGAGGCTGGTTCTGGCTTTAGAGAATGGCTGACAGTGTCCACTCCCGCTTGTCTCGTTGTGGGAGGTAGTGTGAGTGGGTCCAGCGTGCAGCTCCTGTCCGTGGTTGGTAAGATTGCCCTAAGAGTGAGGAGCGGGACTGGAATCTTGGGCTCCGGGCCTTCATCTCTTTTCCTAGTAGCCCTACAGGGAGCCCCTCGCAGTCTAGGGGCCTGGGTGGCTGTTCATCCCTTTCTCCCTCCTGATGACCTGGGTGCCAATCATGTAGTTGATGTAGATACCTCTTCCCAGGAAGATGACTGGCAAATTCATATTCCTTCCAAAGGCATTTGAAAAAGCTCAAATCAAAGGAGTTGCCTTTTCTAGATCCCAATCCATAGAAGAACCAATCAGTAAGTCCCTGAAGCCTGATAAGAGAAAGGGTTTATGGGGGCACCCCAGAAGCAACATGGCAGGGAGAGAACAAACTCATATCCTGAGAACAATTTTTACTAAGTATTGCACTGTAACTACACCATGAAAGTAATAAATCACTCCCATTGAGCCATCCTCAGGCCTCAATCTTCTTCTTCACGGAAGCTTTGATTCCCACTGCTTCAAGGTGACCTCTGGCTAGGAAATGAAATGTGGGTCTGAATTCAGGAAAAACTGGCTTCTTTCCTATGGCCCAACTATCCCCGTCTGGGGCATAAAACTCCTGCTCCTGGAGACCAGTGGCTTCTGGGAGTGAACTTAACCAGCCCCTGCTGGTTTATTGGGTAATAAATTCATGTGGACCAGCCTTGTTACACTGTTATCTAAAAAAGAGATTCGGATATCTAAACAAGGGATGTGGCTGGGATGGGGGTCTGGGAAGCAAGCCTTTTTGAATATCTTTCTCCTTCTACCCAGCTGCTGGCCTTCTGCCTAGCTATACCACCTTGGAACATAAGCCTCCCTTATGGGTCCCTCCAGATCCCCACCTGGAGAAAGGGATGAGCGTGATATGAAGTTGAATACTCTTGTCTACGTGAATTGGTTTCTTCCTAAAACGTGCTCTCCTGAATTTGGCTGGGGCAGGGCAGATAACTGGGAAAAACAGCCCAGTAAAAGCATCGAGGCTGTACCTACCATGCCCCCAAACAGGCTCAACTAGAATGGGATGTTTAGCCCCAGAAAACACTTTCATGTGCTCAGGAAGTATGATTGCAATTCAACAGCTTTCAAGAGGTGGGCAGAGGGGCCTGGGTCAGCAACATAGGCAGTTTCATTTTCAAAGATATAGATAACAGTATGTGACACACAATTTTTGTCAGTCACTCTTTGCCTATTAAATAAAAGCACTATATATCTTACCTAATAATACACAAACATGTAAATTGACCATACCTCCACTATGCCACCAGCCAATCAGGAGTGATATGCAAATTAACCCAACAAAGATGGAAGTTAATTTGCATACACAGGCTCGGAGTGACGGGGGCGGGATGCTTGTGTCTTCACCATGGCAACAATGCAGGCGTTCTGCCCCACCCCTGGTCTCTCAAGGCCTCTGGGCAGCGTGGGAAGGCGGGGCTGGAGCAGAAAGGGGCTGGGCCAGAGTGGAAAGGCGGTGACAGCAGCCAGGGAAAGGAAAGCCCATTCTAATATGAATCTTCTCGTGCATCAGGCTTCTAGTATACACACACACACACACACACACACACACACACACTCACACTCCAGTGCACAATTTTGGAACTTCTGCAATAAATGTTAATAACAATTACTGCTTGGTCTAATCTGGGCCATCATTTTATGCACAGTAAATCAATTATTTCTGGAAGTTTCTAAGAATATAAAGCCATCGGAACATATATGTAGCTTTGGATAGTGAGGGTTGTTTTTTTTAACAACTTTATTTTTTATAGCAGCTTTACTAGTAGATTTGCAGAAAAATTGCAAGATAATACGGAGTCCCATGTAGCTCTCTCCCAGTTTCCCCTATGGATAACATCTTACATGAGTGTGGTGATTTTGTTTTTACACTTAATGAATCATTATTGACACATTATTATTAACTAAAGCCCAAACTTTAGAGAATGGGGGTTTTACAGAAAATTGGCATTAAAATTCCTAAGAGATATTTTAACTCGAGCTTTCACAAAGAGAGTACTTTGCAGACCTTGATCTCCCCTCACCTCCTAGAACAGTTGCTGCTGTTCATGCCTTTGCTACCCAATTTCTGCAAAGGAAAAAAAAAGTCATCCCCCTCATCAACCCTAAAAGATTTTAGGGGTGGAAGTCTCTGAGGGCAGAATGTTAAAGAACAGTAAGAAGCTGGGAAAATTCCAGGACAAGTGGAATGGGAAGCCGAGACAGATAGTTAAAGAGCAGTGTTTGTCCACCTAATCAATCTTATCTTCCCTAAACCAAGGACACTTAAGAGTAAATGGTTTGCACTCCTCCTCCCCAACTAGATGGTAAATAGCTTACATCACCCTACTCAGGGAGACAGAACAGAAATCCAACTATGTGCCATTTACCAAGGACAAATTAAGAGAATCCTATTTTGGTTCATCAGCATAAAGCTGGTGACTATTATATTGATCCACCCCGAGACCTCCCCTAAATGCCCAGCCTTTAAAATCCCTGAAAATGAAGGTCCCAGTACTTTCTCCCTCCAGGGAACATGTCCATGCCATCCCCTTCCTGCTTTTCTCACCCTATCTGCTCTTCGACACTTATCCCCTAACCTCTGAGGGACCCCATGATTGCAACCAGGGGAACAATGGGCAGTGGCAGCTCATCCCAGATTAACCCCCAGAACCTGTCTCTAAGGCCCCCTTCTCTGACTTCCCAATGAGCCCGCGCAGCCCAGCCTAAGCTTTCCTGTTTCTGCTTCTATGCCCTTCCTTGTTTCACTGCCCTAAGTATGTTTTTACTGCCATCAATACATTCTTACTTGCTTTTTTAAAAAAAATTTTCTGGCCCTGGCCGGTTTGGCTCAGTGGATGGAGCGTCAGCCTGTGGACTGAAGGGTCCCGGGTTCGATTCCGGTCAAGGGCATGTACCTTGGTTGCGGGCACATCCCCGTGGGGGGTGTGCAGGAGGCAGCTGGTCGATGTTTCTCTCTCATCGATGTTTCTGGCTCTCTATCCCTCTCCTTTCCTCTCTGTAAAAAAATCAATAAAATATATTTAAAAAAAATTTTCTGGTCTAAAAGCTTGGCTATCCACTCTGAAGCATCTTGTTTTAAGTGGTTCACCTTGAAGGTATTTTAAAACAGTAAGGAATGAGCTGGTAAGGAGTGGGGGTTTGGGAATCAAACTCATAGAATCACACTTCTGCTATTTCTAAGCTGTTGCTTTATCAGGCCTTATTTTTCTCACCCATAAAATGGAAATAATAATAGTATCTACCTCACTGAGTTGTTGTGAGGATTGATTAAAAATATTTCAAAAGCATTTAGCACAGGGCCAGGCATATAATAATAGTCCAATAATGGTAGCTACCATTAAAGTTTAAAAGGTGAGGCCCCTTTGAAAAGTAACTGTTGTCAATAGATTAGTCATTGAACTCTAGCTCATTTGGCTCAGTGGATGGAGTGTTGGCCTGTGGACTGAGGGATCCCAGGTTTGATTCCAGCCAAGGGCACATGCCCGGGTTGCAGGCTCAATCCCCAGTGGGGGGCATGCAGGAGGCAGCCGATCGATGATTCTCTCTCAACATTGATGTTTCTATCTCTCTCTCCCTCTCCCTTCCTCTCTGAAATCAATAATAAAAAATAAATAAATAAAATAAAAAATGTTTAGATTAGTCATTGGGTGATCTAGACCAGTGGTCGGCAAACTCATTAGCCAACAGAGCGACAAACCGTGGCTCGAGAGCCGCATGTGGCTCGCGAGCCGCTAGACCAATGTAATGAAAAATAGTTTTTCCAACAAAGATCAGTTTCAAAGGTGACTTGGGAGAAGATAAATAGCTATGGAAGCATAAACCTAATTGCCTGAAGAATTCTTTTTAAATTGGAAAGAAAATGGGTAATTAGAGGGACTGCTGACATGAAAACCGTGAGGAATTATTCATGGGCTTTCTCTGCTTTGCCATTCTGCTTGAAGAATCAAAACATTAGTAGATGTTTAGAGCAGTAAATATCTCTGTTAAAGGTATTGTTTAGGGAGAAAGGATGTCTTGAGGATAGTTAGGAATATTGTGGCGATCTATCCCTGCCCCCCATCTACATCTCCAGATCCTACTCACCACATCCCATCTCACCACTTTGTCCTACACTCTAGCCATGTGGAACTATTGCAGTGTATGATACATGCAGGCTCTCTTGCCTTGCATGTCCTTGCATGCTTTCCTCCTGCCTGGAAGCACCTATCTCTTCACCTGACTAACTGGGTGCGCTTCAAGATGCAGCTCAGGTAGCACCTCCCCTGGATGGTCTTCCCCAGCCACTGCTATTGGGGTTAGACAGGCTCCCAGGCTCCATGCTCAAGGCATTTAACACATCGTGTCACCCGTCTTCCTCATTCTATTGTGAGTACCATGGTATCTGGGACATGATAAATGCTCAGAAAACATTAGCTAATGCTAAGGCGTTGGATTCTTCTGTCCAAGGCTGAAGTGGAACCCATTAGAGGAGACGTGAATTTGGTGAAAGGTGCCTTTTTATACTTGAAGCATAAATTAGAAAACTTTAAAGGTTTCTCTTTCAAGGATAGAATTAAAGACAGTGTAGGACTCGGTGGCAATGTATTTTGTACAGTGGTTTCCATCCCCAGGGCATGAAACAATGATAGTCTGCGGGCAGTTTTCCCGGGTCAATGTGGATTCTTCTCAAAAAATTGCCACCTGTCTCAGTGCTGTGAGCAGGGTCCCCCGCTGGGAGGGGCCTCGGAGAGGATGTGTCCTGCAGCCGCTTCCTTCCACTCTCCCAGGACAGCCTGATCGATCAGCTCTGCCATCTTCCTAATGCATATAGTGTCCATTATGATGGCCTCAATTGAGGAAATCAAAGTAAAGCAACTTCTTCGAGGGCACATAGTGATCAAGTTTTGAAGTTAGGACCCAGGCCCACCTGTCAGATTCAGAGCATTTCAGCACTGTCTGTTCTTACCTGGGACCTGTAGGCTCAGTGACCAGAAGGACGGAGCCTCCCGGGATGCGGCTGAGCTGACAAACCCACATCTGTTTCACATGTACCCCAGCCTGGATCACATGAGTGCCCTTTGATCATCCGGGAAGCATTTTGCATCTCCTGCTTCTGGTCTCTCTTTTATCCTGTGGTGGCCCCTGGTCCTGGGTAGGAAGACAGCCCTCCAGGGTGGATAAAGAGGGATCTTTATACCTTATCATGTTATAATCTACCTCATGGCAGGAACCACTCTGCACCGGAGGGTTACAGTAGAATTTCTAGTGGTAGGAACAGTGCCGTGGGTCAACTCGTACCACAATGGATTCCAACAATCTCTTTAAATAGATAAGCTGGACAAGAGCTTTGTACCAAGTTCAATTGGTCTTTGCTGTGGTTTTTTTTAAAAATAAATATCTAAAATTATTTGTTATAATTTTGGTATCTTCTTGGCATGAAATTTAGTCTTATATAAAACACTCACTACAGGACACTCATCACTTTTTGGTTGAATTTTCAGCATTTCTGGTTCATAAGTCAAGGCAGCAAAATACATACAGTGGCAGTATAGAGTCCCATGCAAAGAACCCGTGAACCCAGCAGCCAAGTGTTTTCTGGTTGTGACCCCAGAGCAATAACTGCCCTGTCCTTGGGCTGAAGAGCACCCCGGAACAAGTGAGCTGGCTGGCTGTGTCCGGGAAGGTGCACCCCGATTCTGCTTAGCATCCTGCACTTAGAAAAGGAGTTGTTATTTCTGCCTCCAGGTAATCATCTTGACTGACAGCATTCTTTCTCTTCAAAACGATGAGCCAGCACAGAGGTAAAGCAGGAGCTGGTTCAGAGCTGAAAACCCATCCAGTGTTGACAAAAACAGACAGAAGCACAAGGCGGACCCACAGCAAGTTAGCCTTGCTGTTCCCTCACTGGGCGATCGTTCTGTGGATTTGGCACGAGACACCGATCTGGGGGAGAAGGCAAAGTCTATGGCTACGGTTGCCTTTTCTCCTCCAAGCCAACTAGTGCCTTGTTTTTCTGTGAGCCTGCCACTGTGGGAAAATTGCGAGAGTATAAAGTTTCCCTCTTTGTCCCCAGAGCACTTCATTTACCAGGGAGCCAAGCTGGGAACAGAGCCGCCTCTCACCCAGCTCATGAATGAGTCCGTTTTCTCAGGGCAGCCTCTGCCTGCCCATTGTCTAACTGTCATGCCCTCTTGTGTAGGTGCTCCGGGCCGTCTCCGCTGTTATGTAACGCCTGTGTAGGGAGCGTTGCGTGAGAGCGAGAGGAAAAACCCAGAGGACAACCAAGACCAACACGTCTTCCTAGAAGAGAAAAAAAAAAAAAAAAAAAAACAACGGAAAAAAAAAAAACAACACAGAACAAACGCTAGCCGTTTGTCTGCCTTTGGCTTTGGCTTGTTTGCCTGAGGGATACACTCTGATTGCTGACATACCCAGCCCCCGGCTGGCTCCAGTGAATGCTTCTGTTTATACCCATGAAATGAGACATGCTGTACCCTCCTGCCCACGCTGGTGCAGCTACCACCTAGGTCCTCCCACAAGACACTGACAAGAAACCCTCCTCCCCTCTCTTAGGGCCTACAGCAGGGGTGGGGAACCTTTTATCTGCCAAGGGCCGTTGGATATTTATAACATCATTCGTGGGCCATACAAAATTATCAACTTAAAAATTAGCCTGCTGTAACTAGTCAAATATTTAATGAACTCACCCCTAATGCCTGGCAGGGCCAGACCAAATGATTTCGAGGGCCTTACACGGCCTGCGGGCCGGACGTTCCACACCCCCGGCCTAGAGGCAAGAACTTTTGCCCGCCTCAGTCACCGTTGTCTATGCCTTGCTCTCCTGCTATATCATTGGCCCACTGAGCCTCGCAGTCCTGCTCAGAGAATCACACATGTCCTTGGGCTTGTCTATGGCAGTTTCCAGGGGGCCTTGACGCTTCATCAGAGTTCAGTGTAGAAAGGCAGCCGTCACCCAGTGTCCAGGAACGATGCCCCTCTCCCTCACATTTGCACCATCTGGATGCCAGGTTCTGGGCTTACATGTTATCTCACCGCTCTGGTCACATTACCGATACTGTGGTGAATGAAGGAAGGTGGGGCTGTGCTTGCCATCCTTTCTCTCTCTGCCCCGGCTTTCCCCCCAGGCTGGTGCTGCAGAATCCCAGCCTTGATGCCACAGGGAGCAATGTTACGGCAAATGTAATGGGATTCCGGGCTGTCATAGGTCATAGCGCCATGCACTACTCGGGTGTTTATGGTGATGCTGGTGTAAACAAACCTACTGCGCTGCCAGTTGTGTAAAGAATAGCACTAACAATAGCACATACAGTTCACAGTACTTGATCATGATAATAAATGACTATGCTGCTATTTGTGTATTTTCTAGACCATACTTTTTATCATTATTTTAGAGTGTGCGCTTTCCACTCATAAAAAAAGTTTGCCGTAAATAGTATGTCATGTTATGCTGGCAGCAGCCTCATATATCTCGTGTTTACTGAGTCTTTTGATTGCATCATTTTCTCTTGTGCTTGATTTAATCTCAGGTTGTTTTGTACAGTAATAGGCTGTGCAGGCTTGTAGCCTGGGAGCAGTAAGCTAGACCATGTAGCCTGGGTGTGTAGTGGGCTATACCATCCAGGTTTGTGTGAGTGCACTCCATGATGTTTGCACAAAGGCGCAGTTGCCTAACGATGCATTTCTCAGAATTATCCCCATCACTAAGTAGTGCAGGGCTGTGAAAAGGGAAGAACGAGAGCACAGGTGGACCCCCAATGGAGACATTCTGGTCCACACAGAAGAACAGGCTGCAGAAAGTAGCCCTGTCTGCAGCCCTTTCTTTCCATGTGTCCAGCCCACCAGGAGCCCTACCACAGGAGGAGGGTAGATGCCTCTGTCCCTACTGCTCACCCTGACCTTCTGACTTGTCCCTCCATCCACTCTGCTTGCTCACCCTCGTTGTCTGAGCCCTTGGCTTTGGGGACTAACTTACAGTAGGTTCTTCTGACTCTCCTCCTGGTTATAAAAACCATTAAAACAAAACAGAATTTTATCTCTATCTTGCTTGCTGGGGCTTTGGATTTTGAAAAATCTAGATTTGAGTCTTGGGTTTTATTCCTTAGGCCATGAGAAAAAAGAGTACTGAAGACTTTAAATAAGTGAGTGATGTGATTCTGTTCATGTTCAAGGGAAACCATTCTGGAACAGTGTGAACTGGAAGGCAAGAGACAGATGCAGGCTGACCAGCAGGTGGCAGTGGTCTTCATGGGTCCAGCCTTTCTCCTCCCTATGAATCCTACTATGTCAGTTCCCCCCTTTACACAGGGTGCCAGAATAGAACAAAAAATACCATAAGTGCGATTGACCAGCTCAGAATGTCATAAGATCGTTAATTATTGTAGACTAGAGGCCCAGTGCACGAATTCGTGCACAGGTGGGGTCCCTTGGCCTGGCCGGCGATCGGGGCCAATTGGGGCCGTCTCACCCAGTCCCAATCAGGGCCAATCAGGGCCAGCCGGCTGGGGGAAGGGACCACGGGAGGTTGGCCAGCTGTGGGAGGTTGGCTGTGGGAGCGCACTGACCACCAGGGGGCAGCTCCTGCATTGAGCGTCTGCCCCTGGTGGTCAGTGTGCGTCATAGTGACTGGTCAATCAGTTGTTGGGTCGGCCGGTTGTAACAGTCACTTGGGCTTTTATATATATATATATATATATATATATATATATATATATATATATATCTATCTATCTATCTATCTCACTCTTTGGCCTGAGATGACAATAGCTTTCGATAACATGTCACTATGCTGCTTTATATGGAGCTATTATTAACATACATTGTGGGGTCACGTTCTCATGTACTGTGTCCAAACACTGTTCCCTCGTCTGATATTTATACATTCAGTTCTTGCTACCAAAGTGCAGGTATTCCCATTAAATGTCATTTTGCTAGCGCCTCCCATTTAATTAGTCCTGTGAAATCCTGTGTTCTGTCAACATATTTCTTTTTAAAAAATGTTTTTATTGATTTTAGAGAGAGAGGAAGGGAGAGGGATAGAGAAATAGAAACATTGATCGGCTGCTTTCTGCAAACCCCCTCCCCCCCCAACCCCCACCACACACACACACACACATACACACACACACACACACACACACACACACACACACACACACCTGGGATTGAGCCTGCAACCCAGGAATGTGCCCTGATGGGGAATTGAACCGGTGACTTCTTGGTTCATGGGTCAATGCTCAACCACTGAGCCACACTGACCTGGCTCTGTCAATATATTTCTTTTGTCTTACCTAGCTTTGCAAAATCTGCAAATTGGACTAACATCTCAGTGATATCTTTATTCAAGTCCTTGCTAACATTTTTGAACAGGCCACGAGGAGAGAGGATAGAATATGCCATTTACAAATTCAAGTAATAAGCCTGTTTTCACAAGCCCCTGTTTTGCTCGCATTTCAAAAACACCAGAAGAATCTGTTTTTTCAAACACCATGTTGAAATCTTGGCAAACTATGACCTTGGCCAGGGACACTTTCTAAAGAGAAGAATGTGCTTCATCTTGCAAAACCTGTTCTTGGTGAACCAATTTTAAATCCTAGTCATTACCACTTTCCAAGGACCCACTGACAGTCCTTTAACCAACGCTTCCAGTGGTCATTTTTCAGTCCTCATCTTAGCTGGCCTTTCGGCAGGAGCTGACACAGTTGAGTCCCCACTCCTTAA
Organism: Plecotus auritus; assembly: GCF_963455305.1. Classification (NCBI taxonomy): domain Eukaryota; kingdom Metazoa; phylum Chordata; class Mammalia; order Chiroptera; family Vespertilionidae; genus Plecotus; species Plecotus auritus. The sequence continues at coordinate 20,317,766 of NC_137778.1, forward strand.
AGCCTTGTCTTCCTTCACTGCCCCAGGACTCCACTGTCTCCTGGCTGTCCTCCCACCTTTTGGCTGCTCCTCTTCAGGGGCTCCCTGTGCTTCTTCCTCCTTTTCTCAACATCTCAACAATGGGCTCCAGCTCAATCCTGGGGCTTCCTCTCTTTCCTAGTTATTTTAGTCCCTTGATAATTTCCACATTCTCTTGGACCTACCTCTCTAAGCTTGGCCTCTCCCCTGATCTCCAGACTCATGAACCCAACTAGAGACCGCATGTCTCTTCTTGGATGCGAAATAAGCATCTCAAATGTAACATATCTAATGACAAGCTCCTCATCTCCATCCATCATCCCCTAAGCCAGACACTCAAGTAGTTGTCCAGCTTTAACCAATGCCACTTCATTCTAGTTGATCAGGCCAAAGTCCTTGGAATTATATTTTCCTCTCTTTTTCTCTCATCCTCATTCAATCTTTTAGCAAAATCCGACCGTGTCTATGCAAAATTTGACTGCATCTTAGGCCATGCCTCACCATCTTCTTTGGTTACCGGCCTGATTCAAGCCATCATCACTGCACAGTTTATTACATGAACCTCATAACAGGCCTCCCTCCTTCCACAGTAGCCTCCCTTCAATCTGTTACACATAGAGTGAACTTTGAAAATGTGAAGCATGTCACTTCTCTGGTAAAGGGCTGCCATATAGCTAAGTAACACTCCTAGTCCTTCCAAGGGCCTGCAAAGCCCTCCCTAGTCCAACCCCCTTCCCTGCCATTCTTTCCCTGAGTCCCTCCACTGCCCACACTGGACTCCGTGCTGGACCAGGAACACATCAGGAATGCTTTCCTCCTGGGCAATTTGCACTCGTAGTTTCTTCTCCAAGAGCCACTAGTCTTTAGGTTTTACTAAAATATCTTCTTGTGTCAAAGGCTTTTAACACTGAAACCTTCTCCTAACATGGTGCCTCTTCCTGCCCTGAACGGGCCTTTTCCTGATTGGATTTTGTGCGACTAGGAAATACAGCGAACTTCCTTCTTGTTAAGCCACTGAGATTTGAGAATGTGTATATTACAAGATCTTCTAGGATCATCTTCACTAACACAAATCCTATGCATGTTTTTCCATGAGCCTATTCACATCTCTGCAGTCTGACAAATGCATGGAGCCAGTAGCCTTGGTTTCTCACCCCGACCCACAAGCTTTCCAGGGAAATGGGTACATTCTCTCAATAGTCCCCTTGCCACTATGTCCGTCACAGCAATTCTTCTCTGTCACAGTGAGGTCCACACCACATTTTCCCTTGGAATCTCTCTACCTGCTGGGACAGAAAATTGTCAGAAGAATGAAAGAGGCAGCTCTCTAAACAACGGGCTTGGGCTAGGGACCACCTGGATCCTGTTGAGAGAGAGCAGAGAGTAAGAAGGGAGCAGGAATGAAGAGAGGCTAGTGTGTGGTTCTTCGTGGGAGGGATCCTGAAACCAGCTCCAGGTGCCTAAGAAGCTGGGCATTCGGTCCCCAGGGCCAGGCCAAGAGGCAGGTGCTTGTCCATCCTGCATGAGAGGTGGCGCTGAGCTACTGGCAGACCTGGCCACCGAGGCCTTGGCGTGCCCTTTGTGTGGCCTTCATGGCGCAGTGGCAGCCGAGTGTTTCCGGGGGGAATAAGAGCAGAGCCCTGCCGAATGGAGAATGCCAGACAAGGCCACCTCCTAGGCCAGAGAAAGGAGTTCCTAGAGGCCTAGTCCAGGCACCCTGGTACCTCCCGCACAAGGGGCTCCCAAGGGGAAGTGGTGTGGCCGGGACCCCGAGCCTGGGGCAGCTATTGGCTGTTTGGCTTCAACTTTTTTCTTCTTTTCCTGCATAAAATGGCATTAAGGGAACACGTTTGCTCTGTTTGGAAGTAATCCTATATAACAAAAGGCTAATATGCAAATAACCGAACAGTGGAACGACTGGTCGTTATGACGTGCACTGACCACCAGGGGGCAGATGCTCAACGCAGGAGCTACCCCCTGGTGGTCAGTGTGCCAGAAGCCAGCTCACGGCTGGTGAGCGCAGTGGTGGTGGCGGGAACCTCTCCCATCTCCGCGGCAGTGCTAAGAATGTCTGACTGATGGCTTAGGAGAACGGGCCTAAGCCCTCAGTTGGACATCCCTGAGGGCTCCCAGACTGAGAGAGGGTGCAGGCCAGGCTTAGGGGACCCCCCTCAAAAGCACAAATTTCCTGCACCAGGCCTCTAGTTATTAAATATCAAGCATAACTGGCGTTAACAACAATAATAAAGATTTATTGAACCATTAAAGGCCTGGTGCATGAAATTCGTGCATGGGGGCGGGGGGATCCCCTCAGCCCAGCCTGCACCCTCTCCAGTCCAGGACCTCTTGGGGGATGTCCGACTGCCGGTTTAGGCCCAATCTGAAACCGGCAGTCAGACATCCCTCTCACAATTCGGGACCACTGGCTCCTAACTGCTCACCTGCCTGCCTGCTGCATCGCCCCTTATTGCCCCCCCTGCTGGCCTGGTCAACCCCAACTGCCCCCTCTCCCTGCCAGCCTGATCGCCCCTCACTGCCCCCCTCTGCTGGCCTGGTCACCCCTCACTGCCCCCACCCGCTGGTCTGGTCACCCCCAACTTCCCCCCCTGCGGGCCTGGTCACCCCATGCAGCCTGCTGCTCAGTCATTTGGTCATCCTTCACTAACCCCCATGCCAGCCTGGTCACCCCACACAGCCTGTTCGGTCATCTGTTCAGTTGTTTCGAATGCAATGGTCGCTTAGCCTTTTATATATAGAGATGGTTCTAAGTGCTTTACAAGTCAAATTAACTCAGTTCATCCCCAAATCTATGTGGTGGTGCTATTATAATCCCATTTCACAGAGAATGGGACCTGCCACAGACACTTTCTCTCCCCTCGCTTTTGGAGGAGTCCCCAAGGGGCTGCACGACCACCTGAATCACTGGGGTGCTATACGGAGCCTGAGTGTTCATTCATTTACTCCAAAGATGTCCCCTGAGTGCAGGCGACAAGCCTTGTGCCCATGGTCAGGGACAGGAAACCTGGGTCTCACTGGTGGGAAAGACAGACCCATAACCAAATTATATACCTCAACATGAAGAACCAGATCCGAGATGCGGATGCAGAGTGGGGAGAGGGTAACACCCTGGATGTGTGTTTTCGGGATGAGCCAGGAGGGCAGAGCTGCTGCCTGTTTACCAAAAGGCACTGGTCAGCGTGATGGGCTCAACCCAGTTTCCCTGAAAGCCACCTGGCACCGTTCTGATCACATTATTTCTGCCCTTCCTGGTCCCTACCCTCTGAAAGGGCACTCGGTGATGCTGACGTCAGAAATGACAAGTGGGGACCACACACTGAGTTCCAGCACACTCGTCCTGCTGCCCCTTCCTGTTGCCCCAGGGACAGGCCTGGCTTGAATGGGTGGCAAGGAATGACCAGCTTTACTCGGCCCTGGGCAGGGATACCTGCCTGGGGCCACGGGGCAGTTGTTTTCCTCCTGTGGTGGCCTTCCTGGTTCCTTGAGTGACTCACGGGAGGCAGCAGGCCAGCCTGGGGCAGAGGAGGAGGGTTGTGGCCCAGGGCCAGCCTGGGGCTCGAGCCTGGGCTTCCCCACATGCCAGACCTTATGGGATGCCCAGGGGGGGGGGGGGGAGCCTGCTTCCACGTGGATGGACATGTCTGTTTTCCAGAGTACAGCAAGGTGCCCTGATTAAGGACAGGGGTGCCCTCGGAGGAAGAAAGGAAGGGCAGGGAGGTACATGTTTTTGGCCTGAGCTCCATCAGATAGTGGAGAAAAAGTACATTCTCCCGGGGAATGCAAGGTACGCTCTGTCCGTGAGGTGCCATTTTCCCAGACAACAGGGGTGAGGCTGTGGTAGGCGGAGTGCTGACTGAGCCGTGGGCTTGGGGCTCCCCACCCTGTCCACGGCACGCACAGTCACTCTCAGGGCCGTGGCCAGCTGAAAGCAGACTGCCTGGCGGAACCTTCCTTAACGTAGGCAAACGCAGAAGGAAGCATACTGAGGGCAGGGAATGAGGTCAGGGTGGAGCCGAGAAGGCAGAGAACAAGGTTTCCCCCACCGGGGTTTCCCCTATCGGGTGGGCCCTCCCCCTTTTCCCCTTCTCCCCTCCAAGCACCATGACCTCATTAAGCAAAGGCCCCAAGCTTTTCACTGGAGATGAAAAGCTGTAGATGACCCTACAGTCTCCAACCTGTACTGGGGACGGGGGAGGAGAGAGGAGGAAGGTGATGAGAGTGCAGACGTCCTTGGGCCCCAGACAATGCCTCTCTGGTGCTTGGAGACCTGCACTCCACTCTCACCTGCGCCCTCTGTTCCTAGATGCTGGGCTGGGGGCAGGCATGGCCACACCAGAGCTCTGCTTCACGCACAAGGACAGGGTTTGGGGTGCTGCGCCCACTCTGGCAGCATTTCTGCCTCCAGCTAGCCCTCTCTCTCTGGCTTTGTGCTTGATGATCCCTCCGTGGGATGAACTGGGTCTGAGAGAAGCCAGGGCCTGCTGTCCACGTACTCCTCACTCCCTGGTAGTTCACACACTCCACACAGTCCTCCTGGGGTCTGAGCAAAAGCACCAAGCACTGTTGCTCGTGGTTGGCGTGCCCCACCCATGGACCCTGTCATCCTCCCCAGAACATCCCAGCGTTGCCTTAAGAAGAGAGCTCTGCTAACACGCCAGGGACCTTTCTCCTGGTCACCCAGTTCATCCTTCCGGGCCCAGATCAATTCCCACCTCCACAAGGAAGACCGCCCTGTTGCCTGCAACTAGCCATGTCTTCCCCCTTCCCCTGTATGCATTTGTAACGTTTAACAACCGCACCTGTCTACTCCACTTCCTGCGTGCCTCCTCCCGCCATGCCTCCTAACACTCTGCCCCAGGAGTTGGGGGAGAGGTCACATGCTGCCCCCATCCCTCGGAGTTGCTTCCAATGCAACTGGGGTGATGTATGTACAGAAACAGCCACCTCGTGTGGTTCCATGGGAGAGAGTTACAGCAAATATTTTAGGGATAGAGGAGGCAGACACTGCGTTGACCTGAGGGGACCTCACAGGTGGCATCAGAGAAAGGACTTTCCTGCCTTAACCGGTTTGGCTCAGTGGATAGAGTGTTGGCCTGCAGACTGAAGGGGGTCCCAGGTTCGATTCCGGTCAAGGGCATGTACCTTGGTGGCGGGCACATCCCCAGTAGGGGGTGTGCAAGAGGCAGCTGATCAATGTTTCTCTCTCAACGATATTTCTGGCTCTCTATCCCTCTCCCTTCCTCTCTGTAAAAATCAATAAAATATATTAAAAAAAGAAAAAAGGACTTTCCTAACAGTTTGGATGGCAGGGGTCAGTCGAGGAAGAGTTTCTGGCAGAAGAACAGAGTGGACAAAGACATGGAGACGGGAAAGAGTGGATGGATAAGTGGGGAGCCACCGGGATGGGTGCCCACCAGGCCAGGTCCTTCAGGTTGGCCCAGTCGGCCAGCCCCTGGGCTTCCCTCCTGCAGCCTTTGCTCAGGTTGGCAGCGTTCTGCCCAAGGCCATTTGTGGGCAGTGACTTGGGGAGGCTGCAAGAAGAGACAGAAACAATGTGGTCACTGATGATTAACACTCAAAGTCAGCCTCCCAGGTCCACATTTTCCATGCACGGGTAGCCCTGCCAATTGGTACCCCGGTCAACACCAGGGTGCTTTCCAGGGGCCCCCATTTCATGAGGCCCTGCAAAGGAGACAGCCTGCCTGCCAGGCGAGGGAGCTGAGCGTTAAACCAACACTGCTCAGCCACCCCACCTGCTCCTGCAGGCTTGTCCGGGAGCCCTGCAGCTGGTGGAAGTCCAGCCAGCCACCGTGTAGCAGCCCAAGTCGAGGCTGACGCGAGGACAGGGAAAAGAGGAATGTTCCTTGGGGCAGCTGGAGGCTGTGCCCGAAAGCACTGCTTGTCTCTGCCACCAAGCAGCCCTCTCCTGCTGGACACCTGGAGACGCCCTGCTGGCCTGCCCAGCTGAGGTTCTGTGCCCGGGCGGAGGGGCGGGCTGGGGCCCAGCTGGGCCAGGTTTTCCTAATAGGCAAAGTCAATTTTGTGGCAGAAAGGCTGGCCTATGGAATCTAATCAACAAATGAGGATTTGGCCTGTCTACATGATGTGCGTCACCTGGGCATTCCCAGGAGCCACGGGGAGCTTCTGATTAAGTGGTTCCAGGTGAAGCCTCTTGTGGGTGTTTTTTGTTTGTTTTTCTTGTGTATGTGTTTTTTTTTCTTAAAGAAACTTACAAGACCCCTAGACTAGAAGAAGGCTTGGCATTAGAGAGAACTGGACCCACAAATGGCTACAGAAGGTTACTGTGTGTAAGGCAGCGGCACACTGGCCTTGTTTGTGCCTCAAACACTCTTAGAGATTGGCCTAGGAAAGGTCCTTTGCCTCCCCGGCAAGGGGAGAGCCTCATTCGTGGGGCAATGCTGCCCCCTGCTGGTCTATACTAGAAACATCGCCCATTCTCCAGGTGCCTGGTGTCCTGGAGGAAGTCAGGTGTCATGCCTTTACCCTTCCTCTCTCTCAACGCCCTATTCTGAGAACGACAGTGTCCCCCAATCTTGTGCCTCTTCTGGGGCCTCTCATTGAAGCCGCTCTTCTTATTTAAGCCATCGGTCCACAGGCAGATCCTGCTAGTCCACACCTCGTCCTGAATTTGGTTCACTTTAACACATATTTGATATGAACCAGGTGTGTGCTGTCTGTTACAGAGGAAAAGAATGCAGAGGGGCGTGGGGTGTGGGGCGTGGGGCATGGGGTGTGGGGGCAGTTCAGGCACGTGGATAGTTTCTCTGTGAGGTGACGGCTGGGCTGAATCCTAAAGGAGAAGCCACGTGAAAAAACGGGGAAGGAGATTCCAGGCAAAAGGACTGGCAAGACAGAATATTCTGGCGGTTTAAATATAGAAACGGAATTATTTCCTTTTTAGTCCACTTCTTTGCTGCCGCCAAAAAGACAGGATGCAAACATTTCCCCTCAATTTATGGGCAGATTTAAAGGTTAAGGGAAAGAGAAACAAGTTTTTCAGTTGCTAAAATTCGACCCTGGGTGTTAAGGGCCTCCTGGCCTATTGGGAAGAGCAAGACAGAGGCCCGGGTTTTCGGGAGGAAGCTGTGTGATGGGGAAGCAGGAGGCAGAGAAGGGGTCTGCCTACTGGTGTCCTCCTGGCCAGTGTGGGGAGAGGGCTCTGGGTCGCCACTCCCAACCTGGCCCCTGCGGTGCCCCAGAAAAGTATCAAGGCCCCTGAGGGAAGTGGTCCTTTTATGGGTCTCTCAGCAACCCCAACCCCATCTTCTTCCGGCCTTGCAAAAAATGTCCAGGTCCTGAGAATGGCAGAGAGACATCCCAGAGCCAGAGTCCCAGAGCCAGCAGACCTGTGCACCCCACGCTGAAAGAACCCCCAAGTCTCCATGGTAACCCAAGGGGACAGATGCCCAGGACCAGGCCCCTTGGTCCTGTGAAGGACTAGAGAACTGTGCTGTGGCCCCGAAAGTAGAGAAACGTAGTCCAAACCACAGGAGGAAACAAAGGAGCTCAATGTTCTTGCACACCAGGGTCCACAGCAGGTTCACGCTGGTCATAGGTACAAAGAAGGTCAGGACGTGGATCAGCTAAAATGGAGAGGGTGTACCCATTGCGCCGCTGGCTGACCCAGCTGTCTGGGAGGTGAGTGGGAGGCCAGTAGTCTAGGACATTCTGTGGCTCTGGAGGTTGCAGGGTCCTAGCCAAATGTTTCTACCAGACGGCCTGTTCTGTGCCCCCGACAGTTATGGTCATTGGGTTCCTAGGTGTCAGTTCTTGCATTTGTCTTGGGCCCAAACTCAAGTGGGGGCAAATTTGATAATGTTCTGCTTTTGTTCATCATTCTTCAGCATAAGAGTGATATGCCTTCTAAAGCCAAAAAAAATTATCATTCAGTGGCCACCACCGACCCCACCCTCCACCACCCATGGTCCCAGGATGGAGCCCAAACTCCCACAGGCCCTGACTAGGCATCCTCATCTGCATCACCTGTCCTCACTCCCTCTCACTCCAGCCCTAGGAAGGGCTCCCAGCTCCCAGCAGTCTCCCAACTAACTCGTGCTGGTCCTTGAAGTATCGTGTTTCATCATTTCTGAATCCCCACCTGCACCACCATGGCTGAGTTCAGGGTTTCTCTCGTGCACTCCCACATGCTCTGGGCTTGCCTTTAGCATACTCTCAGACTACCTGCTCACTTCCTCATCTGCTTTACCAGACTGTGGATGTCTTGAGGGAAGAAACTGTGTGTGGACCACTGTGGCTTCTATGGCCCCAGCACAGCACTCTGATTTAAAAGGGGGTTCAGCAAGGTTTCTTAAAGGAAGTGACAGGCAACATAAGACCTAAAGGATGGGGGTGGAGGCAGAGGCGTGATTTTAAAAGGAGAAATTGCACGTCAGCATATGCAAAGGCCCTGTGGTTAGCAGGAACTGGGCACACCCAAGAAGCATGCTGCGGACACTGTGGCTGGAATGTAGAAAGAGTGAGCTGGTGGCATGGCATTTGGTCTGAGAGGTTTGTTTACGCGGCAGGAAGGCACTGAGATGTGTTCAGCTGCTGAAAACATGATCCTAGATCCGCCATGTCTTCTCTTCCTCCTTTTGCTCCCGTTGAGCACTGCCTTCTGAGAACAGTGCCCCGAAGCCAGCTCAGGTGGACTCATTTGTCTCTTTCACATCCTCCTTCCACCGGGTGAGGCAGGCATCTTCCTCATTTCTTCTTGCTGTTTCAGGCCATTTCCCCTTAAAACTTCCTGGCTTTGAAGATCAGATCACCAGCCTGCAGCACGCACCACCCTTGGTTGGTGCGTTTTCTCAGAAACCCCAGATCCCTTCCTGCCATTCCTTTTATGGGTCTCTGAGCAACCCCATCCCATCATCATTATTCTCAGGAATACGACTCCATGGAGCTCAGTCCCTTGAGCTCCTACCCTCCAATAGTCTCATCCTCTACCCTAAACTCTATCTCAAATAGTCACTCGGGTGACTATTAGGCCAAAGACTAATGCCTGATGTCAGTAATAACTACCCCCCCTCCCCCCGCCAATCTCAGGTTGGTGCCCCTCCCTCTCTGACCAGCACCTCCCAACTCCCCAGCTCACTGTTCCCAAATCCCATCATCAACAACCCTTTGTTATCGGACTAAAGGGGTCCGTTTGCCTGCGACATCAAAGCCCAATGAGACACGAACAGTGGTTCGCAGCAAAGAAAGTAAGTTTATTTCAGGACGTGGCCCACGCCTGAGACATAGCTGAGCTAATGCTGAAGACCTGGCTTCCCAATGGCTTCCAGGGGATGGGCCACATGGGGGAAGGTCATCAATCCCGGTGGCTAAGGGACTTGGGGTGGTGATCTCTACTGACTGGTCGGCACTAGCGTGGGGGGTAGTTGATCATTGCGTCTGATCCCGATGTCAGCCATGACCTCGCTTTGTCTGGTTGCACCGCTTTTCTGGGCCTGGAGCTGCAACACAACTGAGGCCTGGATGTTATTTCTAGTTTGACCTAAATTCTGTCTCTGAGGTCAACAGACCAGAGAGGCTTTGCTCCTAAGATTATGACCTCATTGTCCTGAGGGCTTAATAATTAAGGGAGTGGACGTGCAAGGGAGAAGGAAGCAGGTGAATCAGGGTGCTGGAGGAGGTCAGTTTGAATCCAGGGGAGATAAAGGAGAAAAGGTCATATTAAAGAAATGAAGTTTTACCCTGGCCGGTGTGGCAGTGGTAGAGCATTGGCCTGTGCACCAGAGGGTCAATGGCACTACCTGGTTTGCAGTTCCAATCCCTACCCCGGGTTGGGGCTCTCTCTTTCTCTCCCCCTATCCCCTCCCTTCCACTCTTTCTGGGGGAAAAAAAAATCAATGGAAGAAATATCCTCACTCCTAAGGTGAGGATTGAAAACAAAGACAAAACAAAAAAGAAATGAAGTTTTTGCATGGCCACACCTTCATCACAGTGGGATCACTGACTCTGTAGCTTGTTCTATTCCCCCCATGTCCTCTCACCCCACCTCCCTCAGCTTCAGTTCCATGATTTATCACTTCAACAGCTTCTCTTGTCACTGCACCTTCATCTTCAATAACCTCCCCCCCCTTTTTTTTTGCTTCACTGTGTTTGTTTGGCAAAACTCTAACCCCGGGGAGCTCCACTTCTGCGCCCACACTGCTGGCCGCGGCTGGAGAAGGGCACACAGTCTTCTGGACTTCAGGTCTTGGCGCTCACCTCACGTGGGCCTGTGTTGCTGGCTGGCAGTCATGGACCCATTCACTCTCCCACAGGAATATTTTCTACCTTCTTTCTCTTCAGCCCTCCCTGCCTCCTCCTCTGCCTCCTTCCCCCCCCCCCCACCCCTCCCTCCAGCCTATGACCTTGCGCAGAAGGAGCCCTGGACAGAGCACTTCCTCAAACTCCCACCTCTGCATCTCCCCCACACCTGCACCTGTGTGCCTGTCCTTTCGCTTTTCTCCTGTTCCTGGGGGGAAACTGCCTATGCAGAGACCAACCCTTGCTTGGACCTTGTCCTCTCTCACCTTCTCCAGTTCATCGCACCAGAAACTGCCTCCACTCCTACCTGGTCCGTGTTTCCTTCTCTCCTGGGTAACTTCCCTCAGCATGCTAACATACTGTCCCCATTTCTCAGCTCCCTCTTACAGTGAAACTCCTAGAATGAGCTGTCTATACTCATTGCCCACAGTTCCTCTCTCCTCTTAAATCTACTCCAATCAGCTTTTGATGCCCATGAGGCTAAATCATATGGTCATTCCTTAGTCCTCACTGAGCATGAGCTCTTGGCAGCTTTTCACATAATGGATCACTTCCTTCTCCTTGAACTATGTCTTCCCTTGATCTCCAGAATATCACACCCTTCTGATTTCCTTCAAATCTCTTTGTTCTCTTCTTTTGCTGAGCCCTCTCATCTCCCCTGCTTATTAACCTCTTCACCATGTGCACTCTCCTGGTGACTCATATAATCATGTGGCTTCAAATGCAATTCATACATTGATAACTTTAAAATGTTATATTCTATCAAGACCTCCACCTTGAAATCCAGATGCTTATATCCAATCCAGTGTCAATATCCAACTGTCTCTTTGGTGTTTTCACTTGGAAACATTGTCCCAGCCATACCCCTGACCTTCCCCCCTCAAATCTGTTTCCCACAGTCTTCCCCCTTCAGTTAAGGCCAACTCCATCCTTCCAGTTGCTTGGGCCCAAAATCTTGGAGTTGTCTCTGACTCTTTTCTTTTTCTCACTTCTACATCCAACCTGTAACCAAATTATGTTAGATCTAACTTCAAAATATACTCATAAGTTGGCCATTGCTCACCATTTGCGGCCATTTTGGTCCAAAACCACCTTCATTTCTCACCCAGATCACTACAAAGGCTCCCAGTGCATCCTTCCAATTCTACCACGGCTCCCACCAGCTTTCTTAAAACAGCAGCCAGACTGACCGGGCTAAGACATTACTCACAGTAAGAGCCCAGCTTCTTAAAAGGCCTGCAGGACCCCACATGATCTGGCTATGACCTCCTCCTTCCTCTCTCCCCAGCTCACGCTATCCATCCACCCAGGCCTCCTTGTCCCCCACATTGCAGGCATGCTCCACCCGGAGCTTTGCACTGGGTTTCCCTCTCCTGGCTTCACCCAGATGATCTGCACATTGTACTTTCTTGCCTCCTTCAAGATTTTACATCAGAATCATCTGAATGAGATCTAACTCACCCAGATGACTCAAATTGCAACACCACCGCCACACTTCCAAGCCCCTCAGCACTGTCCTGTTGTTTTCATGACATTTCTCAACATCTAACAGATTCTGTTATTTATTTGTATTAAATTTATTGGGTTGACATTGGTTAAGATTATATAGGTTTCAAGTATACATGTCTAGGATACATGATCTTCAGATTGCATTGTGTGCCTACCACCCAAAGTCCAATCATCTTCCTTCACCATATATTTGACCCCCTTTACCCATTACTACCCTCAACCGTCCCCCTTGTTCTGGTAACCACCATACTGTTGTCTGTGTCTACAAGTTTTTGTTTGTTTTTCTTATTTGTTCATTTGTTGCTTTCAGTTTTATATCCTACATAGGAGTGAAATCATATGGTACTTAACTTTTTCTGTCTGACTTATTTCACTTAGCATGATATTCTCCAGGTCCATCCATGTTGTTGCCAATGGCAGTATTTCCTCTTATCTTATGGCTGAGGAGTATTCCACTGTGTATATGTACCACATATTTACCCAATCATCTATCCAAGGATACTCGGTTATCTCCATGTCCTGGCCACTGTGAACAATGCTGCAATGTCTTTATTTATTTATTTTTTAAATATCTTTATTGATTTCAGAGAGAAAGGGAGAGGAGAAGAGAAATAGAAACATCAGTGATGAGAGAGAATCAGTGATGAGAGATCAGCTGCCTCCTGCACGTCCCCTAATGGGGATCAAGCCCGCAACCCAGGCATGTGCCCTTGACTGGAATCGAACCTGGGACCCTTCAGTCCACAGGCCGACGCTCTATCCACTGAGCCAAACCAGCTAGAGCAATGCTGCAATGTCTTTGCAAATAAATGTGACATTGAACAGATTCTATAATTTGCTTACTAATTATGTTTATTTTGGAGGTGGGAGACTTAAAATTAAAAGTTGACTCCTCTCACATACTCCACCCTCTCTGTGGGTCTGCACAGAGGCTCCGCTCCTCACCGTGGTTCAGGAATCCAGGTCACTGGATGGTGTCGCCCTGTGAGAGGGCAGAGGGAGCTTGGAGTCTCAGAGAGGCAAATACTCTGTCTGAAAGACACTCCCACCTCATTGGCCAGAAGTAATCCCGTGGTCCCCACTATCCACAAGGGGCCAGGGAAGAAAACCCTACCATCTGCTAAGAAGGTGGGAAATGGCAAATATTTGATAGACAACAAATGATTGCTCAACAGTCACTATTTATTAAAGGAACAAATGAATCTATTTGAGGGAGTGAGTTAGAGGTGTTTGCGTCTGATGAATCCTTGTCCAATGGAAATGGAAACAGGGAAGGAATATGATATGGGAGTCAGCAACTAATATGATGTGTAGACTGAGCAAGTGCAGATTTTCATTCTACGTGAGTGGAGGCAGGGTAAGGGTTAGTTAGAGAGAGAAAAAGATAGAGAAGGGAGAAATTTAGGTGTGTTCTGATGTACGGGCTGGGTAGAATGCAGACAAGACACCTGCACTTCGACCTCATTTGTTCCTAGAGAATGCATGACCTTTTGGCATCAGGCCATTTGTTGTGTAGACTGTATCTACGTTGTGGTCAGGCACTGGGGACCTGGCTAAGAATCGGCTGGTCCCTGCTCTGAAGGCAGCTTACGACCTGTTATGGTTGCAGTTTGCATGTGTCATCTTACAACAGCCCTTCAGTGAAATGTTCTGATATAAAGTATCACTGACGATACCTGCCTGGCCCAGGTCACACCTTCCCGGGCTCCCTGCACCTGGGGACAGGTGAAGAGGGGGTAGAAAGGCCGGGCCCTCTGGACCTGGAGCTTTGTTTGTGTGCTGGTTTTAGCTACAAATTCAATTGCTGTAATAGATATAGAGCTATTAACACTATTGCTTCCTGAGTAAGCTTTGCTAGTATGTTTCTTTCAAGGAATTTTTCTATTCTAAGTTGTCAAGTTTATTGAGATAAAGTTGTTTATATCTTTTTAGTATCTATAAAACCTGTGGAAATGTTGTATCTCCCATTCCTGGTTTTACTAATTGGTGTTCTCTCTCTCTCTTTCAGTCTGATGAGAGGACTACCCATTTTATTGGTCTCAAACAATCAGCTTTTGGTTCATTGTTTTTTTTTTCTATTATATTTTCTTTATTTTTATAAACATCTTATATACATTTCTATTATATATTATTTACTTACGTATGTTTTATTCACTTCCGTTCTAAGTTTAACATTTCCTTTAGTGTACTTACTGTGGATCTACTTTGGTCCTCTTTTCTAGTTTCTTAAGGTGCAAACTGAGGTCATTATTTGGGACCTTTCTTCTTTATCAGACAGACCGTTTGTGCTCTAGGCCTCTTGTGGCGGAATTTGTTTCTGTTCACTGATAAAACCCTCAAGTCTAAGACAGGAATCAGCGCGTAGTAAATGCTTGTCACATGAATTAATTAATGCCTCCCTTTTACCCAAAACCCTCTGAAGAGTTCCCAACGTATTCCAAACGCAGGCCATTCTTAACATAATCGTCAAGGCCCCACCCCGTGGGCCCCCTGCTGCTTCTCTCTGTCCTGTCCTGCTGCCCCTCCTCAGGTACACCAGCTTCTTTGCTGGCCCTAGGACATGCCAGACTGGATCTCAACGCAGGGAACTTGCAGCTACTGTTCTTCTACCTGAACAGTCACCCCACCCCATTCTTCCTGGGAAAGAATGACTGTGCTCTGTGCAGAGAGCCTCTGCCATCTCTCCCCCCTCTCCCCCTCCCGGTTCCTCCCAGATGAACACACCTGGCTGAAGGCTGAAGGCTGAACCCGGACCCTCCGGTCCTCATCTCCAGAGCAACCCACCTGGAGCCATCATGGCTCCGCCCTGACCCCACTCACCCCGTCACCCTGGGGTGCCCGTCACAATCAGATGAGGACTGGAGTCGGCCGAGGCAGGTTCACCTTATGTGGCCCAGCCACTAGTCGATTGTTGATACTTTCCTTTTGTTTTTATTTTTATTTGTTACATACAGGACATAACCTGCCTCTTTGTTATTTTCAAAATGTAAGGGCATAAAACGGTGCAAAGTATGCCTTTATAATTTTTGGCCACTTAAATTGTGTTTGTATCTCCATCCTCCACACCCACCATTCGATTTGATTTGTCCGAGGTTTTCATGGCCTTTCCAAGGAATAGGCAGGACCAGTCCTCGGCTCACCAGCCGGCAGAGCCCACAGGGGGTGATACAGCACTCCAAGGGCCCTGAAGGGGCTTTCTTTCAGGAACCTTCACACTTCTGGCTTCTCGCTCGCTTTCTGGACAGAGGCCTGCCCCAGTTATGCTCAGTGCAGCATTTGGAAAAGGAAAAGGGAGGTGCATTTTTATGGAAACCTCAAACACCTCTCCTCATCACCTATGAATTCCCTCTGTGTTCAGGCAGCCGAACTAGACAGCTGTGAGGAAAGCCGTGTGTGCTTGGTGGGGGCCTTGGAAAGAAAAGGTCCCTTGTACCCTGGCCAGGCCTGGAGGTGGGGCCCAGGAGGACAGGGGAGCCAGGGGCTCTGCAGCAGCAGCAGAAGCCAGAATCCCAGAGGCAATGCGCAAGTGAGCCAGAGGGGGCGCCAGAGAGCTGGACTCATCCTTCAAGGTCCACTCAAAAGGCATCTCTGTTGGAAAGACTTCCCCAAAGTCCAGGCAGAGACAGTTCCTCCTCCTTGCTACCCGCATGGCCTTCCCCCAGCAGAACTGCCTGCCAGTGGCTCTGAGTTCTCCAGCACACCAGTGTGTCCTGAGAACCAAGGAGGAGGCAGACTGGGCAAGTTAGCATGGGAGCCCCGTGGCAGGTGATGGTCAACTGATATAGTTTCTAGAAACAAAGCAATGAACCTGGCTGGCTCAGTGGTTGAGTATCAACCTGTGAACCAGGAGGTCATGGTTCAATTCCAGGTCAGAGCACATGTCCAGGGTTGTGGGCTCAATCCCCAGTGTGGGGCATGCAGGAGGCAGCCGATCAATGTTTCTCTCTCTGAAACCAATAAAAAAATGTATTTTTTAAAAAAGCATAGTGAAAAGACAGCTGGACAGCAGGTAGGCATTCATGAGAACCATGGTCTCCTTGGGCAGCTAGGCTGAGGGAAAAGGAAGTCTTCTGGGGGAGTCCCTGCAGTGACCCTACATACATGGGTCATACAGCCTTGGGGGCGAGGGAAGGAGGGAGGAGTCAGAAAATGCCAAACGTGCAGCCACTGAAGGGACAGGGTGTGGGCAGCTCGTGGTCGAGTGGCTCAGAGTGCAGACGCTGGAATCGAACCACAGCTCCTCAGTTCCACAGCATAGTGACTGTGTGGCTGTGACCTTGGTAAGGTACCGAGCTGCCTGTGCCTCAGTTTCCTCAATCTGCAACAGGGAATAACATGGATAGCAGCCACTCCATCAGCATGTGGTGAGGGTCATTGGAGACATCGCATGTAGTGTGTCAGCATAGGGTTGGCATGGGTGAACACTCAATGAATGTACACTGTTGCCATGAGTCTGGGAGTGGGGAGACACACACACACACACACACACACACACACACACACACACTCATCCCAGCTCCCACTCTCACCTCCACAGGCCCCTCCTGAGGAATTCGGCCACTTGCTTGCCAAAGCCCGTACGGTAGTACGGTAAGGCCACGTGGGAAATTCTGAACAACAGTGTTGGGATGTGCGATGATAAGTTGCTATGGGAGATATTTTAAGTACCTACTCTATCATCCTACACCCTGCCCCCAACACCAATGGTTCCTCACCTTTCTGGGTCATGCCCCTTTAAGAAATGCGTGAGAGCTAAGGATCCCTCTCGCCTGCCCAGTGCACATCCACCTATCTGTAGCGCTGCACAGTTTATTTCAAGGACATCGGGATTGGAACCTGTTCCAAACTTTCAGACCCAAAGACCCGGAGGCATCTCCCTGCTGTCTACCTCCCCCTCGGAAGCCACACCTACAAAGTCAGCTTGCTTCTCTGCATCACACTCTGGAAAGTCCTGTTCAGAAGAAAGCACTAGGTGTCAGTGCCGCAGCCCTAACAAGTCCATGGGCTGTAAAGGAGCCCCGGGGGCCATGTCTTCCCTAGAAACACGGCAGCATCAGTAACGGCAATGAGCGCAGCTCACTCTCCGGGGCACTGTTGTATTCCAGACGCATGCTGAGCTCTTAATATGAATTATTTTATTCGTCCTCCCGAGACCCCCATGGTAGGGATACCATCATGATCCCCACAGAGAGGTTAAGTAACTTACCCAAAGTCACACAGCTAGTGAGTGGTAAGATTCCAACCTAGTCCCAGAGCTCTGGGGTCAACCAGCATACTTTCTGGCCACCTCGGGACATCCCAGTTACTATATGCGTATCTCCTATTTATGTGTCCCAGACAGGCCTGGCATCTATATGAACAAGGAGAGCAAATGGTCCCCTTGCACCCCTACCCGCAGCTAAATGGTCAGGGGCATCTTTAGCCAATGACTGCTTCAAAAAATTCTGGAAACACCTCTGCTCAAACCACAGCTCTGGGAAACGTGGGTGCTGGAATAGGGGGGGTGGGAGAACAGCCAGACACCGCATCCTGCCTCCCAGGGAGGGAAGAGGCATGCCTATCCAGGAAGTGCGCCTGTGGCCAGGGGCCCATGAACTTCTGAGGGCAGGACTGAGGGAGGGACTGCTGGCTGTGCTGGGGAGAAGGAATGAGAGTGAGCAGGAGGGGTAGGCCACCTGCAGGACTGAGCAGCCTTCCTGAGGGGCGGGGGAGGGGGCGGGGGAGGGGGCGGGGGAGGGAGGAGGCTGTCCCGCAGGAGGGGAGGCGGGGGCAGAGGGAGCAGCAGGATCCTCAGGCGGTGGGAGAGGGCAGCCCCACTGCTTCCTGGCTGCTGTCTGGGGTGCAGGCAGGAAGGTCGTGTTCCACCGCCCCACCTCCTGTGCTCTCTCTGCAGCTGCTGGACGGGACACAGAAGCCTGAGGGACAGGGACAGCATCTCTGCCGATCTGTACCGAACTCAGGTTCCGGCTGCTGAGAGGTCACATGTGACAGCGCCGGGCTGGGGCCCACGCTGCTGTCTGCATCTGCCAGGTGAGCAGCTGGTGGCGTCCCCTCAGAGGTGGCGAGCAAGGCCCGAAGGCAGTGGGCAGAGGGGAGGGTGGGAGCGGGATGCCCTGTGGACCTAGTACAGTCTCTGGAAGGAAACGGGGAGAGGGGCCGGGCCAGGAGCTGCCACCAGCCCGTAGGCCCGGCTTCTGGAAGTGTCCACGTCTGAGGTGGGGAGCTGGAGCTGCACTCGGGCCACTCCTGGCTGGCAAGTGTGGAGGAAGTTGCGGATACTGTGCTCTGACAGCCTCTGGGGGTCAGCACAGCGGGAGAGCAGGGGGGCCAGCCACACAGCATCAGCGCTCCTCCTCCAGACCAGGAATACCTGCAGCTTTGCCAGAAAATCCCACCAAGTCCCTGCCTTCCTCTCTGTCCTCTTGTGGTCTAGAGAGAGCCCCTGGCAGCTAGGAGGGGAGGAACGAAGGCGGAGAGGTTCCCGGGGATGTGGCTGCAGGCAGGGGTGGGACTGCCTGCGAGGAGGCATCTCCTCCAGAGGGCTGTGTGCTCCCTGAGGTGGCTCACCTGTGGCCCAGAGGAAGGGGAACGAGACACGTGGCACGTAGAATGGGTCACGTGTGCTGGAGGTGGGGTGGGGAGAGGGTGAGGTAAGCGGTCTGCAAACATTCCCCATGAACATGGGCAGTGTGTTGTCCTGGAGAAAGACCGACGCCGAAGAAAGCTGTTTCAGTCACACGGAGCTTTGCTGCCCCTGTTGGTGGACCCACAGTCCCTGATCAGACATGCTGGGGTGAGTATGTCATAGTCAGCTGGCTAGTGCTGTGCTCCTCTATGAACTACACACACACACACACACACACACACACACACACACACACACACGCACGGCCACTCTCTAAGAACCACTGTGCTGAAAATATCTCAGACCTGGTTCCCTGTCAAGAGAGATGCCAGCCACACTCTGACAGGTTCTGGGAGAGAGCAGAGCGGATGGAGGCGTCCCTGGGCTTCAGGGCACAAAGGGACACGAGACACTGACACCCTCCTCACTACTGCATCGCGTTCCCCCCGAGGCCTCTGCATCCAACTCGAACGTGAGGACTTCTCTCCATTGCTCCCCGCTCCACACACACAGTCACTGAGCTTACGGTCAGGCAGGCGCTGCAGGACTGGGCGAGATGGGGGCCAGTATGACAGGGCAGGACACGATCACTCGGCTGCCATGACCGTCCATCTAGAACCTCCCAGCATCCGGCTGAGGCGCAGAAGTGCCACCAGCGCCAGGAACAAAGCCCTGGTCACCGCGTGCGGCCGTGTGCAGGGGCTTCAGGCAGACTCTGCTGCAGGAGCAGTATTTCCGTCTTGCAGATGAAGAAATCGAGGCTCAGAGATGTCTGTGGAGGCACAAACGATTTGTCCACGGTTTGGACTGCTTGGTAAATATCAGTTGAATGAATGAATGGATACACCTTGCTGAAGGTGTAAGAATGGCTCCTGCCTCAACAGGAGCACATGGGAGCCACCCCACGTGCAGAGCTGGCTCCTGTTACCCTTCTGAGCCAGCGGGGAGGGGTGGGGGGAGGCTGCAGGGGCAGAGAGAAGCTTTCTGAAAGAAAACACACAGGCGCTGAGACCTGACCACCCCAGGCAGCGGACTCGGCAGCCCGTGGTCTCTCTCCTGTGGAGGAGGGTACTCTGGGTCAGCAGGAGCAGGGAGGAGCTCCGTGGTGAGGCTCCGAAGCCAGGGTTCTTGGCCCTGAAAACACAAGGGGCTTTGATGCCCACGGAGCACAGCGGCTCTTCCCCAGGATGCGGTGACCGCTCTTGGGCAGGGCCCAGCTGCAGGACGAGCCTCAGTCTGGAGGCCAAATCCGGGGCCAGAAGCTCTAGGTTTAACATGAAGACCTCGAAGTTAGAAACCCCAGGGCTGCTGTTTGTGAGCTGTGTGGCCTTGAGCAGGCCTATAACCTCGTTAAGCCTCAGTTTCCTGACCTGTAAAATGGAAAGAATAATGACAGTAATAGCATCTAAAAGGCTGCTGGGAGGAAGACATGAAATCGTGCTTGTGGAGTGCTTAGCATATTGCCTGGCTCAAAATGTCTGTCCAGAAAACGGAGCTGCTAGGAACTACTAGCCCGACCACCCTCTGGGTTCTCAGGTGATCCCTTCCAGACCAAAGCAAAATCAGGCCTCTGGTGAGGATATCCGCCCTCTCTCTCCTCTCTCTCTCTCTCTCTCTCTCTCTCTCCCTCTCCTCTCTCTCTCTCTCTCCCAGTAGCTGGCCTCTCTCTACAGCAGCTCCTTAAAAATGTATCACTCACACAAACAACCCTTATTCATCAACCCCAGCTGGTTTTGTTTCATGCTGTCAACCCCCTAAGTCCCAGTATGTGGGGGATATGTGCACCCCTGGAGTCCATTGCGGGGGCGGGGGGAGCAGGAATCCCTGAGGCCATGGGATAAATTCGGCAGGCTTGGGAGTTAAACATTTAAACTGAAGGTAACTTAAAACACTATTTTTTATATTAAAACAAATGTGACAGAATGTGCGTTCTCTTGAGTGTTTAAGAGGAAGCGATGTCTAAGGTAGTTCAAGCTCTCCGTGGGCGTGCCTTCCGCCCCCGGGTGTTATGTTTACCTGCCCAGCACTGGGGGTTCTTCATGGCAAAGGCCCAAGAAGCCCTAAGAAGCTGAGAGGGGCTGCTGCTGTATCTTCCTGGCAGCACCCTGGTGTTTTTCTGACTCACCCCCATTCTCCCAGGGGCTGTGTTTGGAAGAGGTGGCCCACACAGCCCAGTGCCTGGGACAGTCCCAGCTGGCACCATCACGAGATGGCAGACTGGTGCCTCTGGCAGGGACAGCAAGAGCCAGCCTGGTTTTCAACTTCCTGTCTGGTCGGATAAAGAGCCCTAGAGCCTTGGCTGGTTTGGCTCAGTGGATAGAGCATCGGCCCATGGACTGAGGGGTCCCAGGTTCAATTCCAGTCAAGAGCACGTACCTTGGTAGCAGGCTTGATCCCCAGCCCCCGTCAGGGTGCGTGTGGGAGGCAACCAATTGATGTGTCTCTCACATTGATGTTTCTCTCTCTCTGTCTCTCCCCCTCCCTTCCACTCTTTCTAAAAATAGAAAAAAAATCAAGGAAAAAATATCTTCAGGTGAGGATTTAAAAAAAAGAGAGAGGCTGGAGAGGACCAGACCTTGCTTCCTTGCTTCCCAGCCTCACATCTGGCTTCCCACCAGCTAGCACTTGGGGGTTTGAGCCCCCTGGACAGGGCCAGGCACAGCTGGCACTCAGCCAACGTCCCACCCTTGCCATCCTGGACAGCACTGCCTGGTGCATCTCCTAGCAAGTGGCACCTCCGAAGGGATTCAGGCCAACTGTGGATTTTTCAGCAGGCCCGGCCCCTGAGGCCGCTGTGAGGCACAACAGTGGACACACACCTGTAGTGAGGACCTCAGGCCCCCAGGCGGTGAATGTGATTGCGCACATTCTGTGACCTCCCCTCGACCCTTTCCTTTTTGCAGGTGTCCTGAGCCAAGCAGAGGCTCCGGCTGCGAGGAGGAAGAGGAGAAGTGCTTGAGCATCATGGCAGAGGGGGACCCCCAGGACAGGGGGGGTGAGGGGTCTCCTCTCTGCAGCTTGAATGAGGAGCCTCAGGAGCCCCGGAAGCTGAGCATGAACTCAGAGAGTGAAGATGAGGATGGTGGGGAGGCAGGAGACCGGGAGAGCACTGCTGACCCCGATCACCCGGCCTGTCCCGGGGGCAGCTCGCCAGTGACTCGGGACAATGCCGACTTGCCGCGGCAGCAGCCTCCCGGCGAGGAGGACGAGAAATTCTCTGACTCTGGTGCTGGGGTCACGGGGGAAAAGCCGGTGGCCTCACGTGGGAAGTCCCGCGGAGGAAGAGATGAGTCAAAGACCACCCAGACCCACGCGTCCCCCAGGGCGAGCGTGGCTCAGAGCGCCCTCTTCGGCGGCCTCTCACACCGGTGGTCGAGTCGGAAACAGCCTCCAAGGGACTCACTATCTGCAGGCGATGATGGAGACTTCCCTGGTACTGGAAGATATTCCTGTGCACAAGGAGGTGTAGACATGTCCCCAGACAACTGCTCCCCCGCGTGTGTCCCCAAGCAGGAGACCCACACAGGATCCCAGGGGTCGCCCACCACAGCCATGTTGGCAGGGCTGGCGAAAGTGAGGACTGGCCAGCAGGGCCAGAGACCGGCGGGCGGACAGGAGGAGACGCTTCCTTGCAAGGGCCTGCGGGGCAGCCGGGCCTTCCAGAAGCCCACCGACCCGCCGGGCGCGCACATGCGAGGCGACAAGCCCTACACTTGCGAGCTGTGCGGCAAGGCCTACTCCCACCGAGGGACCCTCCAGCAGCACCGGCGCCTGCACACGGGCGAGCGGCCCTACCGCTGTCCCTTCTGCAGCAAAGCCTACACCTGGTCCTCGGATCACCGCAAGCACCTCCGCACCCACACGGGCGAGAAGCCCTACCCGTGCCCCGACTGCGGGAAGGCCTTCGTGCGCTCCTCTGACCTGCGCAAACACCAGCGCAACATGCACAGCAACGACAAGCCCTTCCCCTGCACCGAGTGCGGCCAGACCTTCCACAAGCCGCTGTCGCTGCTGCGCCACCAGCGCGCGCACCTGGGCGAGAAGCCCTTCCGCTGCTCCGCCTGCGACCGGGAGTTCGCGGTGGCCAGCCGCATGGTGGAGCACCAGCGCGTGCACTCGGGCGAGCGGCCCTTCCGCTGCCCCACCTGCGGCAAGAGCTTCGCCAAGTCCTCCAACCTGATGGAGCACCAGACGCTGCACAGCGGCAAGAGGCCCTTCAAGTGCGCGGACTGCGGCGTGGCCTTCGCGCAGCCCTCGCGCCTGGTGCGCCACCAGCGCATCCACACGGGCGAGAGGCCCTTTCCTTGCGCGCAGTGTGGCCAGGCCTTCGCCCGCTCCTCCACCCTGAAGCGGCACCAGCAGATCCACTCTGGGGAGAAGGGCTTCCTCTGCGCCCAGTGCGGCAGGGCCTTCCGGATCGCCTCGGAGCTGGCCCAGCACATCCGGGGGCACAACGGGGAGAGGCCCTACCAGTGTGAGGACTGCGGCCAGGCCTTCACCAGGTCCAATCACCTCCAACGGCACCGAGCCAAGCACGGCACCTGCAAAAAGGAGCCCATCCCCTCCTGCGACGAGTGAGGGCTCCACCAGGGACTCTCAGGGAAGGCGAAGGCACTGTCAACCTCACTGCTTGGCACCTTCTTCTGTGGCCAAGCCACGCGCATGGCACTGCTACCTACGCCCCCGTAGCCCCTCCTTCCAGTGGGTCACCGGCCATGGCCATGGGGGAATCCAGCCACCATGGAAAGTTTGGGTTGGCAGCTATTAGTCACTAATTCCTTAGAAAAACAGTCAATAAGGTGGCCATGAGGAAGTGATTGGAGATAAAGCAGTGAGGGTTCCTTGAAGGCCCAGCATTGTTTTATCTCGTCGTTTTACCTCTGACTAAGGGAACCTCCCGTGCCTGCGCTGTCCACAGGAAAACACACCAGCAATGACTCTTGGCACTCCACATTCACACATTTTATTGTCGAAATGCCTGCACATGGAGCAGTTATGTTACCCCTGACATGAACACAACAGATCACCCAGGATTTCCAACGAGGTCTTAAAAATTCGTTCTGGGAAAGAACTTTTGTGTAAGGCATCAATTCAATTGCTAGAATACTCAAGCAGATGTCATTGCTCGACAAAGAACTAGACTATGAACTACAAACTCAATGACCCATGAATATATTGCCAAAGATGGGATGACTCAGTTTCATCAAACCAGAAGAGGGTATCTTTTTAAAGCTGAGAGGGAAGCTTATTTTCAACAGTAGTTGCCCTCTCTCCATTCTGCATAAAACCGTACCAGAGCAATTAAAATTCTTCCATCATGACTGGATAATATTTTATTTCTCTCTCCTCCTTATTTTCTCCTTAACCACTCCCCGTACCCCTGGTCAAATTGGCTCAGTGTGTCACCGTCTCAGGAGTATCAGGCACTCTGTAGATTGGCTCAGCGATTAAATGGAGCTTCTATAAAACATCAGCTATAATTAAACTTTAAAGAAAAAGCAGACCTCTTCTGTAAAGCAAAGAAGATGCAGAGGAAGACAGAGACAAGGAGGGAAGCAAGGGTCCTATGTGGTAGTTCAGATCAAGTCGAGGGTAAGTGGAGCAGCCGATAAGAGGAGATGCCTGAGACTCTGGGGGTGGCGTCATAAGGCTTGGTGACAGGATATTAACAGCTACCATTTAATGAGCACTTCTTAGGGATCAGGCACTACATTTATTATCCCAGTTAATCCTGACAACAATCCTTATGAGAGCCCCTTGAAAATATTCCCATATGGGGTCTGCAAAAAACTTTCCTTTCCAGGAAAGCAGATAAGATTAATAGCTTGTGGCTATTGTCTATTATTATAAGAAAGGGTCATGAGGTCTAAGAAATAGGCTGTATATCTGCCTGGAGGAGGATGTGTGGCCAATCCCGTCTTTTGGTTTAGAAATCATGCTTGCTTACATTTTCATCTTCTATAATTGTGGTGGTTTAAAAAACATACCCACTTATATGTGGAACCTAAAGTCAAACTCATGGAAACAGAGTAGCATGGTGGTTACCAGGGGCTGGGGATGGGGGAATTGGGATAGAAACTTTCAGCTGTAAGATGAATTAAGACCTGAAGATCTAATGGAAAATATGGTGATTGTAGTTGATAATACTCTATTGTGTAATTGAAATATGATGGATGAAGGGGGGGGGTCCTTTAACAATGTATATGTATATCAAATTACCACAATGTACACTTTCCATATCTTACAATTTTATATGTCAATTATACCTCAATAAAACTGAAATTCAAAAGAAAAACAAAGAATAAAAATTATTTTTAAGTAAAAATTTTTTAAAAATATGCTCACGAATTCCATGACACTCCTCCCTTCGAGAAGGGGAACCTAATTTATCTCTTCTTCTGTGTAGGCAGGACTCAGCAACTCAATTCCAGTGGACAGAATAAGCAAAAGTGTCAATGCACAACTTCTGAGGCTGATCATAAAAGGCACTGTGGCTTCCACAGCTCGCTCGCTCTCTCTCTGAACCTCTCTCTCTCTCAACTTCTCTCTTTCTCTCTCTCTCACTGTCGGGGTAGCCAACTACCATTAGATTGGCAAAACTTTAAAAATCTGAGAACCACTTGATGGGATTCACTAAGAAGAACACTGCGTCAGTCACATGGTATTCCTGCCAAAAATACATAACCCAGTCTAATCCTGTGTAAGCCACCAGGCACATCCAAATTAGGGGCAGGAAACAAATAACTGGCCTGTACTCTTAGGTCAACGTCATGAAAAAGAAAGGAAGTCCAAGGAACTGTTATAGATTAAAAGAGACTGAAGAGACATGATGGCAACTACATGCAACGTGAGTCTTGGGTCAGGGAAAAAATTGCTAGAAAGAACTTAATTGGGGAAATTGGTGAAATTTTCTATATCTATGTTAAGTTTCCGGAATTTGATAATTATACCTTGGCTACATAAGAAAAGATTTTTGTTCTTGGGAGTTACATGTGGGAATACTTATGATCAATGGTTCCTACTGGCTGCGAATTACTTTCAAATGATTCAGGGGGAAAATATGTGACAAAATCTGAATACATAGGAAGGAAAAGAGGGGAGGAAGGAGAGAAAGAGAAAGAAAGCAAATGTAGCAAAGTGTTAATAAGGTGAAGCTTACACAGGACGTCATTGTAGCATTCTAGCATCTCTTCTGCTGGTTTGAAGTTTTTTTCCAAATAATGTTTAAAGCATCTTTCGTATGGTAAGGTTGTAGGGAAATGGAAATTTTCATTCTCTGCTAGACGGAACATAAATTAGTACAGTTTTGGGAAGAGTAATACAATAACATAGAATAATGATATATGATAATATTAATAGAATAGAATATGATATAAGTAAATATAATATAATATAATTATAGATGACCATGTCTATATCCTATAACCCAGTAATTAAAATGGGATGTGGGGCCCTAACCGGTTTGGCTCAGTGGATAGAGTGTCTGCCTGTGGACTCAAGTGTCCCGGGTTCGATTCCGGTCAAGGGCATGTGCCTTGGTTGCAGGCACATGCCTGGTGGGGAGTGTGCGAGAGGCAGCTGATCGATGTCTCTCTTGTCAATGTTTCTAACTCTCTGTCCCTCTCCCTCTCTGTAAAAAATCAATAAAATATATTTTTAAAAAATGGGATGTGGGAAGAAAATAATAGAACTTTGTATTTATTTATTTTATCTTTTAAGAAAAATATTACATTTTATGTTAAACATTATGTATTAGTATAATAAGACATTTTCATAATTTGTAAAGATACATAGAAATATTGGAGATAGGCCATTACATTTTTTTATTGATAGGGCTGCCTGATGAACAAGAGCAGGAGAAATTCAACATGCATGAGGAGACATATATAATATATGTGAGAATATTAACTGCAGCATGATTTATAATAGAAAAAATTTGGTAATGTTCTGAATACCCCTCAGTAGGAAAAAATATGTTATTTTTTTTCACATGATGGGATACTAAGTAGCAGTTATAATAAACGAAGCATCTTCAGGGTTAGGTTAGAAAATGTTGGTAAAAAAGCAAGTGGCAGGGCAATAAAGATACTCCTAAACACTGTGTGTTGTCTTTGGATATTTAAATCTGTCGTGAAAACAAAAGGACTGACTAGACAACAAATTCGTGATCCTGTTGCCTCTGGGGAGGGAGAGAGGAAATGAGCACCAGAGAAGGGAATATACAAAGTTGAAAATTAACTTGTGGAGTCATTTCTTTACTCCTCCATTCAATAAGGGATCGGAAGAAAATGTTCCTAAATGTTAATGTTGGTTTATTCTGTGTGGCAGATACACAGATTTTGCTGTGTTATTCTTTGAACTTTTCTGTATGTTTTTTCCTGAAATTTTTAGTACTCTGATGGATTACAATTCTCATACATAAAGCACCTGAAAGTTTCTACCACTTTCCATATGTTTCAATTTATGGCCACACCAAAGCAACCTTAAATCAGTTTCCAAAAGAAATACTTGTCAACAGAAAACACATGTTTCTTATTTTCTTTATTTTCATAATCTGTGTTCTTAATTTTATGGAAATTTCTGTCTGGTAAGGAGCACGTCTTCTTGAGCCCAAATATTCTGCTGTGGTAAGTCATTGGTTAGCGTCCCGATTTATGCAAGGATAAAACCTAGCATTCTCTAAGAGCTTAGGAAGTAATTTAACAATACAAAAGTTGCATATTTCTTAGTTATGTGTGTTAAAGTCCATTGCAACTTCCCTATGAAATTGCTAATAGCTTCCTTAGTTCAATATTTCAAGGTATGTCCATATAATGAAAGACCTTTTTTGGGGGGGGCGGGGACTAATTCACTTAGAATCCACTTATATTTGGCTTCCTAAATGACATATGTTTTTAAAAACCTTATACCTATTCCACCTCCACTAGAGAGAAAGATGGTAAAGCTTAAAATGGATCTATCGTACAGTTTGTTGAGAGGATTAATTACGTTTTAGTGAGCAAAAAGAACTGACATTATTATTTTTAAGGAGACTTGAGGATTACCCCCAAAATGTAATTGTGGGAACTTCCTGTGGCTCTCATTTGCATTAATAATTAGAAGATGGTTCCTATATTATTGCTGCCAAAAAAAAAAAACCAAAAACAAAAAAACACCCTATAGTGTCAAGTTTTCTAAGGCCTATTCAATAATCCACTTATTCCAAGAGTAATTTTGGCAGTCTCGTTAAGTTGGGGCGGGGGGAGAGTAAGACAGGAAGAATTTTTGTTTGAAGTTTAGTTGATATATTTTTAATGTGTATAGGATTTGTAGTGTTGTCTCTTTTTTTTCATTCCTTATTATGGACCTTTGTTTTCTTCTTAAAAAGTCTCACCAGAGGCTTGCCAATTTTATTAGTTCTTAAATTTTTTTCTGTCTTTTGTTGATTCTCTACTGTATATGTGTTTTCTATCTCATTAATTTCTGCTCTTTATTTATTTCATTTATTTAGCTTTTCTTGTGCTTATTTTTAGTCCTTTTCTAACTTCTCTATGTGGACAGAATGCTTATTTATTTACAGTATTTCTTCTTTTCTACTATATGCCTTTATGGCTATAAATTTCCTCCTAAGGGTTTTTAGAGCTAAATTATAGATCCTAATATGGAATATTTTCATATTGCTCAATTCAAAATATTTTATAATTCTGTTATGATTTCTTCTTTGACCATGGGTTATTATTTTATGTGCTAAATTTCCAAATAGATGAGAATTTTCTGGTTACCTTAACTGTATTAGGATCAATAGTATATTCTATCTAGTCTATATGGTTTCATTCACTTGAACTTTGATGAGACTTGTTTTGTGGTCCAGTTTATAATCAATTTCTTTAGATGTTTCATGAAAGTATTTTCTGAAGTACTTGGGTAGAGTGTTCTATATTTGTCCATTAGGTCAAGTTTCTTGATTTTCTTTCCTGGTATTTTATTCTTATTAAAATTTTTGCCTGCTTGGTCTATACATTACTAAAAGAGGTGTTTATAAAAGCTCCCACTGTGATTCTGGACCTGTCTATTTCTCTCTTGTTTTGACCATTTTTACTTTACATATTTTGAAACCATGTTATCTTCTCCACTTAACATGGCAGGGGTTGGGGGGCGGGGATGAAGAAGGAAAATTAGTTGTAAGGATAACCCCAGTTCCTTTTAATAAATCAAAATTTTAATCAATCAAAAGCATTGCTGGACAAGTAACTCACACTGTAGGACATTTCCCTTGATGACATTTGTTATGGGTTACATTGTGTCCTCCTGAAAGAGATAATGTTGGCATCCTAACCCCCAGTCCTCAGAATGTGATCTTACTTGAAGATGGAGTCTTTACAGAATGAATCAAGTTAAAATTAAGTCACTAGGGTCGGTCCTAATCCAATATGACTGGTGTTCTATTGAAAAGGAGAAATTTGGACACAGAGTCAGACATGTATAGGGAGAAGATGACCATTGACAGGCCAAGGAGAGAGACCTCGAGCAGATTCCCCTTCAGGTCCCTCAGAAGGACCAACCCTGCAGACACCTTGATCTCAGACTTGCAGCCTCCAGAACCGTGAGGAAATAAATGTCTGTTGTTTAAGCCACCCAGCTTGTGATCTTTGTCTATGGAAGCCTTAGCAAACTAATAGAACATTTATAACTCACAAGGGTATTTTGTTATTTAAAACAATGTGTTTTCAACAGAGGGAGGAAAACCTTTTCTTTCCCTAAACATGTAAAATAAGGAACCAGAAGTTAAGAGTAAAGTTGATGTGCTACTTAACAGAATATCAATTTACATTCTAACAGCAAAGTTAAATTTTCTTTATCTGGCATCAAGAGAAAGTTTTGTTTAATCAACTTGGTGGGCCAGTCGTTATTGAGCAAAGGAAAACAATTTCCATGTTCTCAGAATTGCATTTGATTATTTCCTAATTAAGGATGAGAAAGACAATTCCCAAGCTTTCTTCGGAGAAGATTAGTGCAATAAGCATAATTACCTCTAAGAGGTTTAATAATAAATCACCCAATCTCCTGAGCATAATAAAGACAACCAGGGAATAATCACAAATTCAACTTCAGGGCAGCATGAATTAGAAATAGAGTGCAGACACATTGAACTTTTCTGGAAGTCCAATTTTTAAAGAAGTTTTTTTTTTTTTTTTAAATAGATCTTGCGACATGCTATTTTTGAGGCCATGTATTACTAGAAAGAGAAGGGTGTGCTGATGTATAGGTTGAGCTGTCCTAAGATGATGTCAACAATGTCCTCCTACAAACTCTTCATAGTGCCTTGTTAGAGAGAAAAGATGTGGCTGAATAAAGAACAGATTATGGATGGATATGGCCCAAGACAGAACTTAAGAATACTGTAGCCCTTTGCAATCATATACGCAGGTTTTCTTGTTAGTGAGATGCTGATTTCTCTAATTCCCCAAAGAACCTGATATTGTGAGCACTTTTGAAGTTCTTGTCCCATGTTTGGGCCAATGCCTGGAATAGGCATTGATAGATTTGATAGATTGTCAACTGACGAATAAGATAAACAGACTGAGGTGATTTCAACTTTATTAGATCTCATAAATCCAGAGCAAGCTTACTGATTAAGGAATACACTGATACCCAGTCTGATACACTAGATATGGAAACAATGGGCTGGATCAATGAAAGTCTGATTTAAAGTACTTGGGTTTTTATCCCCAGGTCGAAATGTTGACAAAGGGCCACTTAACTCATTTTTATCGTTTTTAGTTTATAGATTCTACAAAACAGAAGAACCTCGGAAGTCATCTTCTTCAATCCTCAACTTAATACAGGACACTCATATAGATGGTCACCCAACTCTTCCTAAACACTCCAAGTGATTTGAGTGACCCAGGAAACAGAACACAGAGGGATTTAGCAAGTGATTTATTCATTGGGGGTGGGAGGTTGTGAGGAGGGAGAGGAAGCAAAGAAACCCTCAGTAGCATTCTGCAGAGGCCACCACCCAGGGCAAGAGACAGGCGTGGTTTCCATGGTAATAGATAAAACCTCATTCTCTTCTAGGCCGGAGAACCTGATTTCACTCAGGCTGTGGAATCAGAACCACTCAATCCTCTGTCAGCTTCGGGCACTGCCGCTAGAAAAATGCCTTTTATTTTAGCAGGTTATTATTAATGATTCCTCTTTCTTGTCTCAGAAATGTTCCCTTACTCAGTGATGTGCTTGGTGAAGGAGTGTTTTTTGAAAATTTCCATCTCCTTCACAGCTTTCAGATTTGGCTCATGTGAAAAAGAGGTGAGAAAGTGGAAATTTCCCTTTACCCAGACCAAGAGCTTCATCACCAATTGTCTCCATGTATATGAATCTACACTGTGTCATTTTCCTGTTAACATCTGTAGCAGTTTTGATGTCTATGGTGGTTTGGGTTCAATTCACAGACCCATTCCTTTCTAGTTCTGTGTTTTGGAGCAAGTTAATAAACCTCCCAAAGTCTCAGTTTTCTTATTTATATTCTGGGATATGATGCTAGTACTTGCTTCGTAATGGAAAAACAGATATAAAGTGCTTAACACACAGCCAAAAGCTGAATAAGTTATTATTAATCTCACATCTAGACTGTTTTTCTGGCTTTTCCATTACTTAATGGAGAATTTAATTTCTTAGTAATTTTTAATACCTATTATTCAAAGGAGTTGGGAAATGTGGTATTTCAACTAATTGAATATTATGAGTAACAGAGTTGATACACACACACACACACACACACACAATCAACATATGAGATCAAGAATATTTAGGGAATGAGATTCACAATTATATTCGAGACAATTTTATTGCAAAGCACTTTAAACTTAGAATTTGAATCTAGTTGGCTAATTCCAGAATCCCTACTTTAAGTTTCCAAAGGTATGAACATAAGTAGGTTCTGTGAACAACCATCTTACAAATACATAAGTTGAAATAATTCCTTTTTATCTACAAGTTTATGGCACCTTAAAGCACAGACCCTCATTATATAACCATAAGAAAGTCATTTAAACTCTCAAGCATACTTTTCCTTATCTGTAAAACAGAGACAAGGTTAATACTGTCTCCCTAGAGTTGCCATGAAGTTTAAAAGTGACAGCCACTGAAAAAGAACAGAGCCCATGGGCTGCACTCAGTAATGTTAGGGTCGTGGGCTCTCTCAGGGCCCCACCTGGATCCTCTTTAAGGGCAGTGAGCCCGCCCCCTGGCTGCTGCTCCAGGTGACTGATAACAATTCACAGCTGCCCCTACAGTCCTCAGCCAAACAGAAGTCTCTTTGCCCAGGTGGCAACGCCTCCTAGCCCGCAGGGCAGATCTCAGCCAATGGCAACAGATTTTCTTGGTACAAAAGGCTGGCCCCAGCCTCAAGTTGGGCTTAGCTGTGTAGTGCTGCTGCAGCCCCCTGTGGAATTAAGCGGGCCCTAGTCTTCAGCAGGTACCTCGTTTAAGCCTCTACTCCTGCCCCACTGTGCTTCCTTCCTTCCTCGTATCCTGGGGGTCCTTCTTCCATCACTTATAAGAATTTCTTTTTCGTCTCAGTCCTAGCTGCTCGGGTACCCAACCTAAGACAGCTGGCCTCAGACACGGCCTTAGGAAGCCGACCCTGAGGACGCGACTCTGGAGTTGGCTGGCTTGCTGGCTGAATGGCAAAGAGGACCCCACAGCTGAAGGTAGGTGAAGAGTTGATCCTCCCTGCTTTGCTACACACTGTGATTGCTAAGATGTCCATCTGGAATGAGCTGGGGGCGGGGCGTGGCGGATTCAGGTGGAAGGGCAATGTGCTATTGGGTGCCATGTCTCAGCCTTTGAGAGGTGTGGAAAAATGACAACTCTAAGGTCTCCAGAATTGGGTGGGTAGGTGAAGAGAGAAAAATCAGAGACTTAGGATTTATTGGTCAGAAATTGAAAGCAAAGTGTGAGAGGCAGAGGCCTTCACTCCTGCCTCTGGGACGCGGTGGGAGCAGAAACAGCTGAGCTCGGGCACAGGCCTTAATTTCGATCCTGCAGAGCTCTGAGAAGGCTGAGTTCTGAGCCTAGGCAAGTCTCCTAAGCCAGAGTTGGGGCCTGACTGGGCAGAGAGGATCACCCCGAGGCTTCCGATACAGATATCTTCTGCGTCCTGCACCTTGAGTTTCCCCTGAACCCCCTATCCTGAAGAAGTGGCCTATTTCTCATTGGTTGACGGTGGAGCCTCCTACCCCACGTTGCTTAAAGCCTATAAAGAGACTTCAATGATGACCTCACGAAACAGTGCTCAAAACAGGGTTCTTTTCAGATTGTGCTTCCATTTTCCCTCCTGGCCACCAGACTGATAACCTGCATCAAATCAGCCAAGGGGGAGGTGTTAGATGTTGAAGAAGCCTCGGGACCTAGAGAAAATTTATTGGCAGAAGCTGGGAGAGTGTGTCTAAGAAGGACCCCGAGAGTGTTTGACCAAGGGGGGACTGAATCTAAAGTTGGTTAAAGGAAAGTTTGTGGATGTGGGAGCACTCTACCACAGCCGTAAGTTAATACCCTAACAATGCCTAGGACAGGGGTGGGGAACCTTTTTTTTTCTGCCAAGGGCCATTTGGAGATTCATAACATCATTCTTGAGCCATACAAAATTATTAACTTAAAAATTATGTTGCTATGAGAAAAGCTCCCAGATATATTGAATTTCGAATCCTGTCTACAGTTGCCTTGGCAGGGCCAGACCAAATGATATGGCCTGTCGGCGGGACATTCCCCACCTCTGGCCTAGGAGGTGACTCTAAATTGTGACTGGGATAGCTCTTAGAAGATTGGAGAAAGCAGTGACCTACACACGGTGAAGTAAAAATGCACGGACTGCTGTAGCAAGTGGTGAAGGAAGCAAGCTCAGAGAAGTGGGTATGCTGGTTTAGATCTGCCGTATAAGACTAGCACACCCACTAGCTGAGCAAATTCTCAGGAGGGACCAGAGGTCGCCCCAGTTGGCAAGGCAACAGGGAATGAGGAGGACCTCAGCATCACTGAGAATCTCAGCAGTCCTTGTGTTTTGTGGGCTAGAACTAATGGTTACACCGTAGGACTCCCTCAGAGGAATAGGATGATAGGATTCTGGAAAAGCAGAGGCCACATGACAACAATTATCAGAAGCCAAGGTGGGTATGATTATGATAATAGGGGCAAGCTCAGAATGGCAGCCAGAGACTATAAGACACTCGCTTCAGATTTAAGATACTTGCTGCAGATTGTAACAGGTCTGAGGTAATACAGTAGTGACAACTTGCATTTCGCTGATGGTTACTGATGTTGAGCACCATTTCATGACCGTTTATTTTTGTTGTTTGAAAAATGTTTATTCAGATCTCCTGCCCATTTTTTAATTGGATTTTGGGGTTTGTTTGTTTTGCCATTCAATTGTGTGAGTTCTATTTTGAATATTAACTTCTTATCAGTTATATGATGTGCAAATATTTTCTGCCATTTAGTCGGTTGCCTTTTCATTTTGCTGTGCAGAAGCTTTTTAGCGTGTAGTTCCACTTGTTATCTTTTCTTTTGTTGACTTTGCTTTGGTGTCAAATTCAAAAAATTTATTGCTGAGATCCATGTTAAAGAGCTTACCACCTACGTAGTCATCTAGGAGTTTTAGGGCTTACATTTAAGTCTTTAATTCATTTTTGAGTTTCTTTTTGTGTATGGTGTAAGATACTGATCATTTTTATTCTTTTGCATGAAGCTATCCAGTTTTGGGGGTTTATTTCTGGGTTCTTTTTTCTATTCCATTGTGCTGTGTGTGTGTTTTTATGCCAAGACCATACTTCGATTACCTTCTGGTATAGTTTGAAATCAGGAAGTATGATGTGTCTGTTTTTCATTCTCAAGATTGCTCTGGCTATTTGGGGTCTTTTGTGGTTTTATGTAAATATGAGGAGTGTTCTATTTCTGTGAAAGATGGCATTGGGATTTTGATACAGAATATATTTACATAGGAGATTTTGCGACATCTGAGACGTCGATGAGGAAAGAAAGCATGCTGCACAGTGACGGTGCTGGGATAGGCTGACAATTTGTAGGAAGCATCAGTTGTATAAACTCATGGAGGGCAGGGGCCTCTTTTACCCATCTTGGCCTTCAGTGCCTGGAACATAGGCACCCATTAAATAAATATTGAACTTATTTTACTACTAGTTACCCAGATTAATTAGAGGAAATAATTTAATATTGCTATTTGCCCTTTCTTTATAATAGAAGTGTCAGAGATGAAAGAAAGAAAATTAGTAAAATGTATATGAAAACCTTCCTCCTGTCAGAGTCTGGGGCACACCGCGGGACCTAGAGTCAAGTCCCCGCCCGCCCACATGCACCTCAAAATCGCATGAGACCCAGACCTGGTCGCCCCCCAATTGGGCTACGGTAGATCCAGACCCAGCCAGTCCCACCCTTGTCAAGCCCTGCCGGGCAGGGGGTGTAGCGTCAGGTCCCCTGGCCCGGCACCAGGATGGAGGGCGTGGCCTGAGGTCCCCCAGCCCAGACTGGGGTGGGGAGGGGGGTTGTGCCTTGAGGTCCTCCATCAAGTCCCGCCACGTGGGGGACATGGCCTGAGATCCCCTGTCAAGCCCCGCTGGGTGGGGGGCATGGCCTGAGGTCCCCCATCAAGCTCCGCTGAGTGGGGGTGTGGCCTGAGTTCCCCTGACCCAGCACTGGGGGTGCACCTTGAGGTCCCCTGTCAAGCCCCGCTGGATGGGGGCATGGTCTGAGGTCCCCTGTCAAGCCCAGCCAGGCAGGGGGACACAGCCTCAGGTCCCCTGGCCTGGTGCTGGGGCGGGGGGTGCGGCCTGAAGTCCCCAGTCAAGCCCCATCTGGTGGGGGGCACGGCCTGAGGTCCCCCGGCCTGGTGCTGGGGCAGGGGAGCTGCCTGAGGTCCCCTAGCCCCGCACCAGGATGGGAAGTACACCTCGAGGTCCCCTGTCAAGCCCTGCTGGGCGGGGGGCATGGCCTCAGGTCCCCTGGCCTGGCACGGGGGTGGGGGGGTGCAGCCTGAGGTCCCTGCTGATTGCTCATTTAAGGCTCCTTATGGAAACTTGGCCTCAGTTGTGGGTGCAGCTATCTTTGTGATGGAGTGATGGTCCATTAGCATATTCCCTCTTTACTAGATAGGATGGGCTTATAAAAAATTAATCATAGTAAAACAAGAAATTAAATGGTTATCAATTTAACCACTTAGAAATATGTGTTTCTAAAGTAATACATTACTTTGTCAGTAAGTAACTGACCCAGGGTTGATACAGAGAAGTTGTGCTAATAAGAAAAGCACTAAGCCCTAAATGGGTAAAGAAGCAGAGTTATGGATAGATAATTAATTAAAATAAAATCATTAACAACATACAGAAAAATATATTAAAGACATTTCCTCCTCCTAAGTTAGCAAATTTTTTTTTCAGTAAAAATATACAATTCTGGTGAACGTGTGGATAAATAAATACGTGCCTGTATGCCTGGATGTTATTAAGAATTAGCATAATTGTGGAATTTGATATTTTAATAATCTACCAATAATCATAAAAATATGAATCAGGTTTGCTCCCATCTTTACAGTTTTGGAAAGGATCTTAAGGAAATATCCCTTCTAGGGAAATTATCCCAAATTAAAATTAAAATGTAGACGTTAAGAAATTCAGGGCAGTCTTATTTATAACAACAAAGGATTGGAAACAGCACGGAAGCTACCCTAGTGGAAGGACTGAGTAAAATATGGGAGATATCTGTGATCAGCCCATGTGTGTGAGGAGCAAGGTGGGGAAAGGAAAGTGAGGGTTTTATTGTTTAAAGCGCCATCTTGCCCTGAATTCCCGTTTCAGTGCCTGCTGTGTCCACGTCTCGAATGCCTCTTATTCAATTTCACGGGAGATTCAACGCTTGACCTTTGGCAGGGGCTGGTCATCTGGCTGTGTAGATTGAGGAAGAGGGTCCTGACCCAGATTCCAACCAAGTCCCTATTTCCAGTCCTCCCCCTCCCCCTCCCCTTTGGTAGTGCCTGGGTCTCTCCATGCTAAGCCTTTCCAGGAAACTGTTAAGCAAGTTGCCTTTTCCTCCGAAGGCCCGTGGCCTCTCCTCTCTGAGGTGCCTGTCCCCGCGTCTCCCTCTGGTATTTAACGAGATGTCCAAGTGAGATCTTCCCAAACTGCCAAATCTTATCTATGCTTTCCTTCTATGTTCTCGTGTTCCTTGTGGATTTCTATATTTTTGTTCCTTCACTGTGACAGAGAAGAGAGTATTTTAAAGGATAAATGATAAGCCGCCTCGTTTACCTAGAGACAGGATGCTTTTGTAATGGAAAAATCTGAAAGAAAAAAAAAATGATGCAGCAATGCCAACACTGCTCACCGTGGTTAACACAGATCTGCATAAGTTCAGTGGGAAAGTGGCCAATGGACCTGATTTGTTTGACCTTTCACCCCTCACCCCTCCAATAACAACAAAGGTTTCACAGTTATGTAGGTGCCTGCGTAGTTCTTGGAATATCAAAGTTTAGGGATTCAATTTTATAAATATTTATTGATGAAAAAAATAACATTATCGAAATCTTTTTCCAAAATTGTTTTCTGCAAATAGGCACAAATGTTGCAAGCAGGAATTAATATTTCAGCTCTTTATTGCTTTGATCTTTGGTTATTTCTCCCAGCAAAACTGTAAACATGAAAAATTGGTGCTTTTTTGGAGAAGGGACTGGATATAAAAGTTTATCATTTAAATGGACTGTAGCCAAAACCGGTTTGGCTCAGTGGATAGAGCGTCGGCCTGCGGACTGAAGGGTCCCGGGTTCGATTCCGGTCAAGGGCATGTACCTTGGTTGCGGGCACATCCCCAGTGAGTGGTGTGCAGGAGGCAGCTGATCGATGTTTCTCTCTCATCAATGTTTCTAGCTCTCTATCCCTCTCCCTTCCTCTCTGTAAAATATCAATAAAATATATTAAAAAAAAATAAAAAATAAAAATAAATAAATGGACTGTATTGTAACGTAACCTCGGATACATTTCCTAAATGTTCCTTATTTTTTTATTGTACCTTTCCTCTATCAAATTTCTTACTTCACGAAGTTAATGTCCCCCCTTCATATTTAAAGTGAGCCAGAAACTGCTTAGTCCCCTGGTTCATCTTCTTCCTGCCTCTCCCACCAATATGTTTATATTACCATGAAAACATAAAGTTTGCTCCCATTACGGTACTTCGGAGGATTGTGGGAGGGTACCTAGCCCCTACGCCACTGGAGGCACACACACAGATACACATGTATAAATATACATGTATACACACACATATATATGAACATACACACACACACACACACATATATATATCATACTTCATTTGTTGATGGACACTCAGATTGTTTCCATATCTTACTTATTGTGAATAATACTGCAATGAACATAGGAGTGCAAATATCTCTTTGAAATCTAGATTTCCTCTGGATATATATTAAGAAATGGGATTGCTGGATCTTATTAGTTCTATTTTTAATTCCATAGTGGCTGTACCAATTGATATCCCACCCGCCCCCCAAAGCGCACAAGGATTCCCTTTTCTCCACATCCTCACCAACATCTATCTTTTTGATAATAAGCATCCTAACAGGTGTGAGGTGATGTCTCATTATGGTTTTAATTTGCCTTTCCCTGATGGTAGTGATGCTGAGCGCTTTGTATGTGTCTGTTGTCTAGTCATCTGTCTTCTTTTGAGAAATGTCCATTCAGATGTTTGTCCACTCTTTCGTTCAGGCTATTTGATTTCCTGCTCTGAGTCGTATGAGTTCTATATATTTTGGATATTAACTCCTCAAGGCAGATATTGGTAGGAGGCTTTGGGTGTCAGGCTGTGAGCGTGTGGGTATGGAGGCATGCGTGACTGAGTGCTGTCTTGCCTCCTGTCTGTGTCAGTTAGGAGGCCTAGGGTCTTAGGGCTGGTGGAGAGTTTAATCTCACCTCTCTTAGGAAAGGATGACCCTGTTTCAAAAGTGTGGGGCTCCCCTCTTTCCCCCTCTTAGTGGGGTTGGGACTGTCTGGGGAAGTTGGGACTTAGTTTGAGTGTGCAGGACCCCCTTGACACCCCAAAGAGGTGTGTCCCAGTCTCCTTTGCATCCCTGATGAAGATCCTAGAACATAGCATTCCAATAAATGCTTGCTGGCAGGAAGAGGTAGGCTGTCGGAAAAAATGGGTGTGGTGCTTAGGGAGGAGTTCTTGCTCAGAGCCGTAATTATTTTAAAGTCATAACGTACGAGTCATAGCTGAAGGGTTGGTGGTGAATAAGATTTCCCAGGACATTAATACAGAGTATAAACTTGTAAAGGGTGCAGTGGAACGCTGGGTGGGGAAGGAGGACACAACCTTTAAAAGGCCATCAAAGAAAGACACTGAGAAGGAACATAGTGGCCTTGTAGCTGGAGGTGGGGTGGTTCGTGTTCAAAGAGAAGAGGGAGTGGCCTTAGTGGCAAATGTCACTGAGAGGTCGAGTAAAAAGAGGCTGAACAGAGTCCTCTGGAGCTGACCGTTTTGAAGGTCATTGGTGATTCAAGCAAGGAAGTTCTCATGGAGTCATGGAGCAGAGCCAGTGGGCAGATAATTGGGGACTGACTGGGTGTGGAGGAAGTAGAGGTGATTTTGTATCAAGACTTTTTCCTTGGAGAAGAGAAATAGGGCAGTAGGAAACCCAAGTCTTATAAGAGTAAGTTTTAAGCATAGTTATGTGATAGTATGGAGAGAATAAGAAAATACAGAAAAATGAATGATTGGTGGAACAACCTCAGAGAGAAGATGAGGGAATAAGATAGCGATGGTAGATAGTGGAAAATAACTAATATTTAATTTAATGAGAGCCTTCTGTGTGCCACGGATTGTGGAATTATTTGCATATATATCATGGCATTCTAACCTAACAACCCTACATGGGTGGTATTTACTCCTAGTTTACAGATGAAAAAGTTAACCTTGGCTCAGAGAGGTTAAGCAACTTGTTCCAAGCCACACAGCTAGTGATGTTAGAATCAAGATTCAAAACCCAAATCTGTTTGACACCTAAGCACCTTTTTTTCCCATAGGATGCCACACTGCCTCTACCTCTTCTTTGAAATAAATAAGATCAAGGTAGAATAGGTAGAACTAGAGATAGGTTTGTAGCATGGGGACAACAAATTTTCCCCCAATTCACATATTCATTCACTGAGACCCTCTCTGCCCCTCTAGGTTGAGATACAATTGCCTCGATGTTATTCCAGCCCTTGTGAACGTCTCAGGGCCTCCCCGGGCTCCTACAGACTTCCAAGGCTGGCGTCTCCCCGGGCTCCTCTGGCTCGCGGGCATTGAGAAACGGTCTTGCGTCCCGTGGGCCCTCGAGTGCCTACGCCTCATTCCACTGAGCAACCTTCTCACACAGCAGTTGCATTTGTGGTGCTTTTGACTGCGACGTTTGATGGGGAGCAAAGGAGCGGTACTTATCCTAGCAACACAAACAGCTTGCAGCCGAACACAACTCATTCTCGTTCTTACAGCCTTTGAGTTTTCCCCACTGGGATGTCTCACTGGCTTCGTCACCCATGGGGGTCAGGCTACTTCAGCCAACTTCTTCTTCTCTACTCCCTCTTTCCTCTCCTCTCTCCGATGATTCCGTGGAAATGCTAAAATTTATAAATTTTCTCATTCTATTAAGCAACTGTTCCTAGCCTCTACTCCCCTCTGCTGGGCTGAGCCTTCCTTTATGTGTCCAAGTTCACCAAGGTACTCTGCTGACTGAAGGGCCCCACCATGTACCAAGACCCAGCGGCCTGGCTTCGATTTTATAGACTAGGTCTGTGTGCAGGTAGCAGTAAGGCCACCGCTGAGACGGGTAGCAGGGTGGGGGAGAGCAGGGGCGAGAAAGGGCTTGGAAAAGTGATGGTTCCCATTAATATTTCACCACGAACCCACGTACTTCTGAAATTGCAAGCAAATGACAAACGCCTCAGGGTAAGTTCTTTATCAGCCAATGAACTAGAAACAATCCTGACTCATGCGGCCTCCTGCTCACCCTGCACAGTGGCCTCATCAGCCACGTGGACAGCCTGCTTTTCTATCACATGGACCAAGATAGTCCGTGACTGTAAGTAGCTTGCGACAGGGCACGTACTTAGCAAAAAGTGGGCCCTCCTGGCAGAAACGAGCTGACTCCGGGCTAGCAGGAGCCTACAGGGTCATCTACTTTAGGATTTACACAGATGGGTTCCTTGAAACATCCGGGTCTAATGAGATAGAGGTTAAAAGTTTGAGGGAGGGAAGAGGAAGGGGGACAGGGGCTGTTTCATGGCCAAATTAGTTTGGAAAATAATGAGGGGACAAAGTTGCTTTCCATTACAGGACAGCCTGTGTCTTTAAAGTGCTTCTGAACCTTGTGAACGACCTAAAGAAGGGACACACGTGTGACGGTGTATTTCCGCTAGGGAGCTGTGTGTCGGTTTGGTTTGGGAAAGGCGAGTCAGCCCAACCCTCTCATTTTACAGATGAAAGTGAGGCTGAAAGAAACATGTGACTTATTAGTAGCATATGTGCAGTTAGAATCCAGGCCCCTCCTTACTCTGCATTTCCCACAGCGGGTCGCTGCACAGCCTCCTGCATCCAGGGAAGAGGGAAGGAGCCCAGTGAACGAGCCAATAGCACGAATCTGATGTCAAGAGTCTGTTTTCAGCTTGACATTTCAGAGACTGATGCCTTGTGACTGTCAAAAATCACCCCAAACCTCCCCAGGCCCTTAGTGGAGGAATGCATTTTCCCTCGCAAACCCTACAGTTCCCCAAATTTCTGATTCGTGTGCAGAGATGTCATGCTGTGCTTTATATTTTATTCATGTTAGTCCAACATCACTTCACCAAAAAAAAAAAAAAAAAAAGGCAAATGATCTTTGCATGATCCTTGCAGAGAGAACCTTTCCGGACAAATGCAAGGCCCTTTGCTGAAATGAGATACAAAATAAAATGCCAAGAAGACCAGCAAAGCGTGCACGGAGCACTAGACGGAGAGATGTGCATGTGATGGAGTGGGGGTGACTTCTGAATCATTCCCCTAAATTTAGCAGTGCAGTTTTTTAAAAAAATGAGCCTTTAAGATCTGCTTCCCAGAAGTTCTGCTATTTCTTTGCGAATGTCTTATGTAAGTCTGCGCCACAGGCCTGCAGGAATAATTAGATGGGACGGGCACAGCCCAATTTCAAAAGAACCCAGTGAAATCCAACAGAGTTGGAGAGGATGAGGAACGCAGGACAATCCAGCCTTTCTTGGCCTTTCTATCCAGACAGCCGGGAGTGATGCCACCTATTGGAAGAGATGTTGTGGGTGATTCTAAGATGTATTCTTTTCTGCCTCCTCAGTGGAGTTGTCATTGTTGAATTAATCCTTTCCCAAAGGCCTCATTGTTCGTATTTAATTCCTAAAGGAGCTTCTCTGCCACCTGCCCTCATTCCCTGGCCTGTCACTGTCCCCTCCCATTTTCCTTTCCCTAGCCTTAACTGTGAGCAGCTCCAGAAAGAGGCCCCCAGAGATGTCAGGAAACCATTTTTTCAGTTGTCTCTCCCAGCTTTCTTTTAGTAATTGCGTACATGGCTTCCCCTTGGCAAGTGGTCCAGTGGCGAGAACCTGGTGGTTAAGGCAGGACCCTGTTGTATGCTACCCAGGTGATGCCACGGAAGGAAGGTGACATTAGGTCGGAACAGGTGTGTTGATGTTTTCCTGCCTCTCTGAAGGCCGTGTGCGGGGTCAGCTTTGAGCTCACGGTGAGGAGAGTGGAGTGGGCATGATGGCAATCTCTCTTCCTCCCCAGAAGCCCCTGACTGGGTCCTCTCTGGCCTGCACCCTCAGCCAGGCCACGCCTCCCACCTGAGCCTCTTTTCCCTACTTCCCCATAATAGACCTCCTTCCCAAGCCGCAATCTTATTTAATTCTCTTTTGCTTCCCCGCTGAGTTTCTAGAGATAGTTATGAATTCCTCTGGCTGGTGCTCTGGAAGGAAGCTGATAAACAAATTCACAGCAATCTATTAGTAGCTGATAATTACTTCATATATCACTTGCTTAGGTTACCTCACATTTTTAATGGGCGAGAGCTAATTAATTCACAAGGTTCCTGAGATGCCTACCATGGGCCAGGCCTTGTTCTACGAATCAATTCAAGCGAGGTTCTTGCTTATGGTGTAGGGGGCAGGGGGAGAGAGACAAAAACAAGGAAACAAACCAATCAGACCATTTGAGATCGTGGGAAGTTGTATGAAGAAAATAAAGACTTGGTGAGCTGGAGTGAGCAGGGGAAGCTTCCCTGAGCTAGTGACACTTGAGCCCTCCCCTCCGTGATCTGGGGGAGGGTGTTGCAGGCAGAGGGACAGCCAGCGTGGAGTTCCTGAGGTGGGACCCACTTGGCTGGGGAGAGGAAATAGGCCAGTGTCACTGTGAGGTGGTGAGTGAGGAGGAGGCGAGTCTGGGGAGGGAAGCTGGGGTCAGGTCATGGCGCACCTTGTCAACCACAGTAAGAAGTTAGGATTTTATGTACTTACAATGGAATGCCTTTGGGGAGGGTTTTAAGAAGGGAATCATGGGGATCTAATTTCAATCTTAAAAGATTGGGCCCCTCACTTAATAGAATGACTATCCTGGAGGAGAAACTTTTAAAAGGACACATTGCCTAGTTCACATAGCTGGTAGGTAGCAGAGCTAAGAGATTTAAAACCTCCTCCCTTCTGTGCTCAATCTCAGTGCATCTATCCATCCATCCTACAAATAAATACATGTTACAGGCACAGAACTAGGTGCCTTGTTGGATACAAAGATAAATGACACGTTCTTGCCGTCAGGAGTTGAAATCCCCTACTTCGAGGAGTGAGTAGAACAGGATGAAGAAATGGCAGAAAGAAGAACAGAAAGGGTAGAAAGAGAGATAAGCCATTTTACCCATAGATATGTATTCAGTCATTCCAGTGCAAATAACTTCTATTTCTCCCCTCCAATGAAGATGAATTAATCTAAGATTCAGCCCTTTGGTTCTTGAAGGTCAAGAAGGTCTTCAAAAGAT
This sequence comes from Plecotus auritus, assembly GCF_963455305.1. Taxonomy (NCBI): domain Eukaryota; kingdom Metazoa; phylum Chordata; class Mammalia; order Chiroptera; family Vespertilionidae; genus Plecotus; species Plecotus auritus. The sequence continues at coordinate 20,361,280 of NC_137778.1, forward strand.
GCTAATAAAAATTAGTACCTCCTCACCCCCAAAATATGTTCCCCAACCTGGTCAAAGACAGAAAGGCCAAAACTGGGAGGGGCTCCCCTAGAGCCATCACACCAGTGCCACCTCCTCCTACCAGCCATGTCACCAGGGAGAGTCACCAGCCTGTGACCAACTCTGGCAAAGTGGCTCCTGAAGTTACCAGCTTTGCTTCCTGCCTGGACCTGTAGCAAACTTGGGACAGGACAGACCAAGTGAGAGAATGAAAGACCTGCCTGTTTGTGTGCTCAATCCAGGGGCTAGTATCATACGCTCTATTAGTACTAGTGTAATGTCCATTAGTATCATATACTCTAGTGTTCTACCTGATCGTAGCTTTTTAAGGCTTCACAAATGAATGCTGGAGCTACAGTGACTTAGATTTGTGAACCATCTATAGCGATTAAGATAAAGGATAAAACAGGAAGGATAGTAAGAGGTCATTTGGAGGTCACCAGAGTCACGCCCATTCAATGCTGCAGAGTGGAGTGGGCCTAGCAAAGCTCTCATGACTGTCAGGGCACTAAGATCTTGTTTTGCCTGAAAGCGTGCTAACAAGTGGTGTGCATACACCACTCTGGAAGTAGATAATACGTGTGATAATAAATAAACGATGGCTTTCTGAGAGATTGATTCCTCCTACCAGATGAGTGACACCCCAGATGACTGTTGTCATATAACCCTTTGAAAGGGTTTGATATAACCCTTTCTCCTGTTGCTTAAAAAACTGCAGACAAATATAACACCTGTCAACGATTTAAAAAATTTTCTAAGTGAAAACACATCATGGAGGTTCCCAAACCGACATTCACTTTGTAAGCCCAGATATTTTTCTTTCTTCTGCCACCCACACAGAACCGCTTCCTGTGTCCCCCCTGTGAAGTTCTCTCTGCTTCTCCCAGCGTCTTCCCCAGTTCTTCACCTAGTCCCCCTTCCTCCAAAGACTAGGAGCAGACAGACCTCTGATGCCCCAGACTATTTAGAATTGAACTTGTTACTTAACTTCTCTGTCAGTTTTCCCTTCTGAGAAATGGGGATAATATTTGTGTAAGAGTTATTGCAAGTTTAAATAATATAATACAGCTAAGGACTGTAACTCAGTATTCGGACCATGAGAACATAATAATTGCTAGCTGTTTTCATTTTCTTATTCATTTATATTTCCTATTTTCGCTGTTTCGTTTCTATTTTCCTACATCGGAAAGCCATTTCTGGACTTTCCCTCGATTTTCTATTTAAGGCAGCCCCATTTATAAAGTCCAGAGGTTTGCTCATGCATCAAAATGTTGTCACTCAGACCTGGAAGTGTCAATGATGAAAATGTAAATGTCATGATGTTTACTCAGGCTGGGGGACCTGGAACTTACTCTAGTACAAGGTCTATGCGCAGCAGTTTCCAGGAATAATTGTTGTCTAAGGACCCCTCCGCTACCCCAGACTCCATGGGAATTTGGCCCAAGCTATTACAAAGTTATTAGTTGACAAAAGCATTCTAGCCGGGGACTGGGAGGGCAGAGTCCACCCCCTTCCCCACATCCTTCATCTTTACTCTCTCCTGGGCTCCGCCACCTCCTGGAAACCTTCCAGCCAAGGTAGGCGCCTACTGAAATATGCAGAACCTCAGTCACTTAGAAATACATCTCATTAAATATTTTCTAAAGAACGGGAAATAATTTATAAAGATAAAAATAACTCAGCCTTGCCACAAAAGTGGGACAATAAATTCTGTCCCTTTTCTGCCTGCTTCAGGAAGGGAGGAAAGAGAAGGTGAGAAAGAGAACATGAGGGGCGGGGGGAAGAGAGAGAGAGGGAGAGAGAGAGAGAGAGAGAGAGAGAGGGAGAGAGAGAGAGAGAGAGAGAGAGAGAGAGAGAGAGAGAGAGAGAGAGAGAGAAAAGACTATAAGAGAATATGTTCTGGCTGAAGCTAGGTAAGAACAGAAACTTGACCCACCAGCAGGGGTGCCCTGAGGCCCAGGGATCTTGAACAAGATAGTGGAGGAGAATTGAACTTTTAACAAAATCCATTCCTTAGTTCAGAGCTCATCAAGCTATGCCCAGTGTGGAGCTTTGTTGCTGGACAGTGGTGCCGTGCAGGGGTATGAGCACATGCGGCCCAATTTTCTCTCGTCCCCAACACTTTTTAATTATAGGCCCCCGAAAGCAGAAAGTAACAGAGATATCTCAGAAGGTTCTTCCTTGCAGTGTTTTTCAAATGCACTGCTTGGAGCATGTTCTGGCTCTCATGTGACCTCAGTTTCTGCTAGTTCCCCCCACCCCTGCCCCACCAGCTGCTCCGTAAAAAGCAGCAGCCATGCTCCCGCCCCAGGGCCTTTGCACTGGCTGGTCCCTCTGCCCTCCAGGATGTCCTTCCTGCAGACACTGAGAGCTGCCCCGGCACCTGTGACTACACATAAGGTGGTGTCGGCTCAGGTTATACCAGATAACAGTGGCCGCACTTGTACTTTTAGAAACTGGAAATGGAATTACAGGGAACCACGAAGCCATCTCAGAGTGGCGTCCCCTCTACTGGTGTCTGTCCTGTGCCAGGAGCAGAGCCAGTGGCAGGGCTGGCAATGCAGGAAGTAGGGGCATCTCCTGCACGCCCTGTACAAAACCTGGTGTGGCTCAACCCTTGTGTTCTGGCTCATAATATACCAAGTCAGTCACTGTGGGTAACTGTAGTAATGCATGGTTCTAAGCAATGTGTGCACAGTTATAAGTGCATCTTGCATTTTTTTTTTTTTTACCAATTACTGTGAGGCATCCTGTCCAAAGTGCCCATGTGCTTCCTCTGATTGCCTGTCTGCCTTCCCCTTGCCGCCCCCCTGACCTGGAGAAGTCTCCCAGCACCGGGCTGGGAAGGTAGAAAGCATGCCCCGGTTTGCTGGGAAGCAGAGAGAGGGAGCTCCAGTCACCCTTAAAGGGGCACCAGGAGGCAAGGCAGCTGCATTCGTGCCCCAGATCCAGGGTCGGAGGGCATGGCTCACACCCCAGCTCCTCCCCGCCCCCCGCCCCTGGTCAGTTCTCTGAGCTGGGGAGTGTGTGGTCAAGCTTCACCTTCGTCATCTCTAAGATAACATTGCTCACTCTATTTACACCACGGGGTCTTAATAATGAAAATGGCTAATGTTTATTGGCTGCTTACAACGTACCAGACACTGTTAAAAGTATCTGCGTTTGTAGGTTTGTGCATTTATATACATACCTGTACATATACAAATATGTATATGTAATAAGTGTGTAAATAAACATACAGACTTAACATAAAGGACACAAATTTTAAGTGTAAAGCTTAGTGAATTTTTATATATCTATTCATTCACAAAACCACTATTCAGATAAAAACATAGAACCATTTCAGCACGCTTCCTCCCCATTAATCACCTCCAAAGGTAACTGCTATTTGACCTCTATCACAATATGACAATAGTTATACCTGTTCTTGACCTTTATATGAATGGACTCATACAGGACCCATCCTTTTTTTTCTGACTCTTTTTATGAAACCCTAGGCCCGTGAGATTCATCTATTGCATCTAGCAGTACTGTTATATTCCTGGATCATTATATGAATAAACTTTATCCATTTGTGGTAGATGTACATTGGAACTCTTTCCATATTTTACAATTATGCATAAAGTTGCTATGAACGTTCTTCTGGCAGTCCTTGGGGACATATTTTTATTTCTTTTGAACATATACCCAGGATGGAAGGTGTTGGATCGTGGATTTATAGATGTTAATCTTTAGTAGAGACAACCCAGTGTTTTCCTGAGATGACTATATCAACGTGCACTCTCACCAACAGGAAATGAATGCCAGTTGCTCTGTACTCTCAACAACACTTAGTATTGCCAGTCTTCTTAATTTTAGCCATTCGGTAGAGTACAGTGGTATTTCATTGTGACTTCATTTTGTTGTTGCTCTTGTTTTATTATTATTATTATTATTATTTTGAAATTTATCTTTATTGTTGAAAGTATTACAGATGTCCCCCTTTTTTCCCCATTGACCCCCCTCTACCTCACTGCCTTCACCGAACTATTGTCTATGTCCATGGGTTATGCATATCTATATATATAAAAAGCCAGCAACTATAATGGCCTTAACAACCATAATGACTGGTAGCTATGTGGCCAGCAAACCGACCTGATCAGGGGGTGGGGCCGGCCGGCCGGCCAACCTCGAGGCCCTTTCCCCCAGCCAGCCTGGCCCTGATCGGGGCCCAAATTCGTGCACTGGGCATCTCGTATGTATATAAGTTCTTTGGTTAATCTCTCCCCACCCTAACCCTTTAATGACTTTAAATTACATTTCCTGGATGATGTATAATGCTGAGTAACTTTTCATTTAGTTCATTGGCCAGTTGGGTAACTTCTTTTTGAAGATCAGGCCATTTGCCTTTTAAATGTTGTTGCTTTGTATTGGCCTTTGGTTTATAGGGGTTCCTGATATATTCTAAATGTAAGTTCATTGTCAGAGAGAGAGATGGGTATATAGCAAATATCTCCTCCCTGTACCTTGAATTTTCACTCTGTTGATAGTTCTTAATTTTAAAAAAGTCAATTACTATATCCATTCTTTTATGGTTATTGATTTTTGTATCCTAACAATATTTAATTATCCCAAGGTTTATGAAAATGTCCTTTCTTCTAGAAATTTTGTTATTTTACATTTTATGTCTAGGCCTATGATCCATTTTAATTTTTATGTACAGTGCAAGGTGAGGGGAGACAGTTTTTTGCCTCTACTGACATGCACCTGATTCAACACCATTCATTAAAGGGACCATCCTTTCCCCACTGACTTATGACAGAATCTTTGTCATAAATCAAGTGATGCTACTTGTGTGGGCCTATTCCTGTACTCTGTTATATTTTATTGTTGTATTTATTCTTTCACCAGCAACACATAGTATTTATATTACTGTAGCTTTAAGGTGGGTCCTAGAACTTCATTCTTTTTCAAGATTTTCTTTGCTATTCTAGGTTCTTTATAGTTCCATATAAGTTATAAGATTAGCTTATTAAGTTCTACAGAAATACCCTGACAATTTGATTGCAAGTACACTTAATGTATAGTAGATGTTCTTTAATGTCTTTCAACAATGTCTTGTCATTTTCAGTGCCAGTATATATCTTTTATATCCTCACCCAAGGATATATTTTTATTGATTTGCGAGAGAGAGAGAAAGAGGGAGAGAGAGAAACGTGGATGTGAGAGAGAAACATCAATCGGTTGCCTCCCATATGCACCCCAACCAGGGATCGAACCTGCAACCTAGGTATGTGCCCTGACAGGGAATTGAACCCACAACCTTTTTTGGTGTACAGGACAACACTCCAACCAACTGAGCCATCTGGCCAGGGCATCAGTGCCAGTATTTTAAGTGCTGCACTTAATCTCCCAAACAACCCTAGAGACAGGCACTGTTGTTATTCTCATTTGTGCAACCAAGGAAATAAGTCTTCGAGTTTAAATGACTTCCCAAGGTCACGTAGCTGGGTGTCACTGTGTGGATAAAATATAATGATGCAGGGACAAGAGCTTTATCGATTCATAGATTGTAAAGGGCTTCCCAGGTCTCGGCTATGATTATGGCTATGTTTTCCTGAGCACATGGGCCCAGTGCTGTCGTGTAAATATTCAGAGCCTGTTCCTCTCTGAACCCAGAGTCCTAATGTCCTGGCTTGGTTAGTTGTCTTCTAGTCTTGACTTGGGATTCCCCCTTCTGAGTAAGATTTGGGATCCGAAGCAAACTCTGTTGGTGCAAGGACCATGCGATGTTGAATACATAATCATGCGGTAGATGTTTGCTGAAATGGTGGTTTATTTATACTGAATTTTGTTAACCCTCATCATACTTTCTCAGAATAAGTCCTTTGTGAGCAAAGATCACCATAGCACAGCAGAAATTCAGGGGCCAGTAGCTGAAATGCAAGACCACAGTGTCTGCGCCCAAGTTCAGGGAGGGTGAGAGCAGCGGGCATGGCCAGGTGACTCAGCTCTTCCTCTGGGAGGTTCCTCTTCTCCAAACTGATTTTTTAAAATATTTTTATTGGTTTCAGAGAAGAAGAGAGAGGGAGAGAGAGATAGAAACATCAATGATGAGAAAGAATCATTAAGTGGCTGCCTCCTGCACGCCCCACACTGGGGATCGAGCCTGCAACCCGGGAATTGAACCGTGACCTCCTGGTTCATAGGTCGTCGCTCAACCACTGAGCCATGCCAGCCAGGCTCTCCGACCTATTTTTGAGCGACTGCAATCCCGTTTCTATTTTTGCCGTCCTATTTCATCAACAGGGATGCAATTTAGTGACCACCAGGTCATAGATCAGGAGGGAAATTATTCCAGGGCTTTCCACTAAAGACTATTTTCTATGTGAAAATGTCCCAAACATGCAATTATGGAAGCCAATTTGCTTCAGAAAAATGGACCACAGAACTCAGTGCTAGTGGCTCATGGGATGGGCTATTTGTGTATATTTTCAAGAGGGGAGAGTGGTCAGGGTTTGAAATCAAAAAGAGAAAGTTCCACCTAATCTCCATTGCTATCAAACTGAAAATACAAAGTGAGAACACGTGACCTTTTACACGCCTGTCAGGCTCATGTCGTCTAAGCCAGGGGATGATGTCACCGTGGGTTTCACTGCCACTTACCCTCGGGTTTACACGCTAGAGCCGGAGCAAGGATACTTCTAAGATTGTAAGGAAACAAGTCAGCACCTGTTGGGGTATGTGTGTGTATGTTTCTGACCATGCATGTGACCTGCAGATACTCTAAAATACAAGCTATAATTACCTCATGCATTCTCACTGGCAATTTTGGGCATTGATGTTTGCTAAGATGGACAAAATAAAATCTAATAATGGGGTAGCAGAATCAAAGGGAAGTAGGAAAAACTATCATTAAAAAGACAGCAAGGCAAAAACGTAAACATAAAGAAATAAGGTTCTTTCATTTAGAAATTTTATTCATGAAAAACTTTTATTAAATATCAGCTTTTTATTTATTTATTTAATAAATAAATAGAAGGAAAATGTACCTATTTGTGTATAGCTTATGGTCTGAAAACACAGCAGTCCTAATAGATGTCTCTCTGTGAATTTTTCTCACCAGCCCTCTGAAGTTAATCACTATTGCCCGAGAGAAGCACAAAAAGAATAATAATGATGATAGTAAGAATAATAGCATTGATAACTCACCATGAATTTATACAAGGACTTTCTTATATCAAGTGCAGGATGTGCCTTATATATCTTAACATTCATGTCACATAAACTTTAGGTGATTTCTGGCATTAGGTTCAAATACATCAACTGACTTAACATGATACATAGTTTCTCTGGATAAAATAGGGCAGATAATTCCCAATTCCCTCTTCAAGCCTCTTTCAAATAGGTTCTGCTTTTCTCCACTAAGATACTCGTCTCCACTAATAGGCTTTTCTCCTCTAATATTACATGAAATTAGGATACATGTCCTTTCACATGGTGTTCCCTTCATTATTACTGCAGGGAATTAGCGAATGTCTGGTGAACAAGTAATGGAAACGAAAGTGCCCTGCTGGCATTTAAGGTGCTTTTGAGTATTACAAATATTTAACAAGTGAAAATGGAGCTTTGGGGTCCGTTTCCTTAGCTCCAAATTTTCTGATGGTGACCCTACGAGTTATTTATAAAACCCAGGATTCAAAGTATTTATTCCTTATATATATCCATTTAAAATAGTTCCTCAAGTAGAAATCATAGGCATGCAAAATGTGTGTCACCATAAAGAAAAGATATCTAACCGCATCTGGGAGACTCAAGGGATGAGCCTACATTTGAGAGTGATCTATTGCAGGGTTAAGATTATTTCAAGAAACCATTCAACAGCCTCAAAGAGTTGAAGGATGTGAGCTCTATGGGTTAAAAGGAAAACATTCGTAAAGGGAGAGACTAAGCTGAGATGAGAATCATACAATGAGATCAAAGGTAGGTTTAAGAAAGTTTGCAGGGAAATCACAATACAAACACGACACATTTATAGATTTAAAATTTGCCAAGGTGGGCATAAAGAGAAGAATTGAAATTGCAGAGAATTGAAAATGGTGGGAAAAACTGGGAAGATCTCAGAATTCAGACTAAAAGGGAAAATAGAGGAAAATGCTAAGATACATGTAGATGGTAGAAAATGGAGCACAGTATATAGATACTAGAGGCCTGGTGCATGACATTTGTGTACTGGTGGGGGGAGGGTGCCCTCAGCCTGGCCTGCACTCTCTTGCAATCTGGGACCCCTCGCTTCTTACCGCCTGCCTGCTCGCTGCTCCTCAGCGCTGCCATGGAGGCAGGAGAGGCTCCTGCCACCACCACTGCACTCGCCAGTCATGAGCCCAGCTTCTGCCAGAGCGGTGCTCCCCCTGTGGGTGCGCACTGACCACCAGGGGGCAGCTCCTGCATTGAGCGTCTGTCCCCTGGTGGTCAGTGTGCATCATAGCAACCAGTCGTCCACAGTTCGGTCGATTTACATATTAGAGTTTTATTATATAGGATATAATAGATATTCTTGGGCAAAAATCAGAGTACATAAAACCAATACAATTGTCCATAACATAAATAAGAGGAAAGATTTTCCATTTTCTAAAAACAAAACCTGTGCTGCGTTCAGGCCTTAGGCAACATTAATAACTTTAAGAGGAAACCCATACCTAGAGGTAGCCTGATCCAGCTGTTTTTAGTTTAAAAGAATCCTACAGGCATCAACAACCAGCCTTAGAGCGAATAATTAAAAAAAAAAAAATTAGTGAGGGCTACTTTTTTCAGCAATGGTAGACTATGTTATTTTCTCTCTCGATACAAACAACAATAAACTATTAAGTATTCCCCTGTTGGAAAGAGCTGGAGAAGTTTCCAAAGAAGTGAGAATTTGCGGGGATAAGATCTTGGGAGAAAAATGAAGCAAAGGAGGAGACGCCAGCCTTTCATGTACCTCTCAAGGCAGCTGCCCAAGTTCAAAAGCAGCTGCTAAGAGAGAAAAATCCGAGCAAGGCTTTAGACCCAGGGGACTTAGGGGACAAACACTGGATTTAGGAGCTCAACTAGGAGGAAGGAACCAGGTCTTCGGCTGGGGCTCTCAGGGTTATATCCTAAGAATAAGCACGAATTAGGAATAGGCCTGCTCCCACAGGGACAGAAAGCTAGCCTGTCATCAGCTAACTATCTGGTGGCCGTAAGTGATCTGCTTTTAGCTGAGTGGCCCAGGAGAAGAAAACAAATGGTCCCAGAAGGGAGAGAGTATCACCGAGGGCCTCAACTATCTACACACTTTTCACTAACAACATCGAGCGCTCAGACACATGTAACCGAGTATGTGAAAACACAAGATGTGACTGAAAATCCAGAGAAAACAGAAACAGATCCATGGAAAACTCAGATAAGGAAGTTAAAAGGGAAGTTGGTATGGACTTCAAAATAGTTTTGATTGCTATGTTGAAGGAATGAAACAAGAGGGAGAATTTTGGCAGAAAACGAGTAACTTTCAATAACCACATGGAAATTTGAGGATGGAAGGACAACTGTGATTAAAACTATGCATGGGTTTAGATACAGCTGAAATGGAAGATAGATAAAATAGGAAGAAAACGTAAGAATCAAAGGGAAAATGATGAAGTCACAGAAAAGATGGAAGATACACACAGTTGATGGCGCAAAGGTCTAACATACTTGTAATTTTAATCCCAAGGAGAAGAAAGAATGGGGGCAGAAGCAATATTTGAAAAGATACTGTCTGATAATTTTCTAAAACCGCGGGAAGATTGTGAGCCACACATCGAGGAAGCATAGTCATTCCTCAGTCTCCACAGGGGATTGGTTCCAGGTCCCCCATGGAAAACAGAATTCTTGGATGCTCAAGCCCCTGATATAAAAAGGCATAGTATTTGCATATAACCTGCACACATCTGCCTGTATACTTCATGACATCTTTACTTATAAACCTAATATAATGTAAATACTATGAAGACAGTTGTTATACTATATTGTTTAGGGAATAATGGCAAGAAAGAAAAATCTGCACCCATTTAGTACAGATGCAGTCATCATAGGCCTAACTACCTAGTACCTGTCAGCAACAAGGTAACCTTTTCCTCCAAAATATTTTTGATCCATGGTTGATTGAATCCACTGATGAGGAACCAGTATGTAGGGATGGATGGCTGGCTGTGCTATAAAATTCAAGCAAGATAAATACAGAGACAACCCCCCCCCCTCGCCCCCCAAATTTCAAAATAAATTTACCAAAAGTTGATAATAAAGAGAAAATCTCCAAAGGAACCAGCATGGAGAAAAATCAGGCTGGATCACAGCAAAGCAAAAGAATAAATGGAAGGATTAATAGATTTCATTACGTAAGATGAAAACTTTTGTGTGATCAGAACATCACAAGTAAATCAGAATGTAAATGGGACATTGGGAATATATATATTTTAACACACAGGACAGATAAAGTATTAATAGTCTTCACATATAAAATAGTATTTCATATCAGTAGAAAATAGGGAACTTAAGAAAAATGTTTCAATTTACTAGACATCAAAAATGCATATTAAAACAATAAAATTTCACTGTCACCCATCAGATCTACACCATAAAAAAATGATAAAAACCAATTTTGGCAAGGACATGGAGGAATATGTACTCCCATTCCTGGTCAGGACTGTAAATTAAGACAAATTTTCTTGATGGCAGTTTGGCAACGTGTGGCAGAAGCTTTAAATATTCCTTTAACTGTTTGCTCAGCAATCTTTCAGGGTTTTTATTGAAAGGAAATGTTTAGACAAGGACACATTGAGTTGCAACATTAAAAAAAATAGCCAAAATTGTAAACAACCTCAATATCCAACTGGTAGTTTATCGTGTATTTCCTAAACGTGAAGACATCCTATTTGTCCAAATTGGACTCATACTGCAGTTGATATTAAAAGACTACCTACAGATGTCAGGCAGACTAGTAAGTTATGATGCGCTTGTCATTGCTTTTACACATGTGAACTTCACTACAGACCGTAACTTTACATCAAGTTGTCACGTTAATTATTTGTATTGGTACAGCACTGTCAAATCCCTTCAACTTCTAATTTATGTGGCATGCCTCTTTATTATAACAGGGCCCATGACACAGGACCCCAAAATATGCCACATTGTATATTTCAAGCTGAAGGAATTGGTGCAGGTGCAGGCAGGATTTTCTGACCTTCCTCTGAAACAGGTCATGAGACCCTCATGTGAGAGGCGCCCTCCTTATACCTGGAGGAGAGATTTCCTGGGACACAAGACAGAGAGAGCAATAGGCAGGCCTTCCTACACTCAGTTCATACCCTCTCCCCCTTTTTTGGGTCCTATTACATTTTTTCACAAATTTCTAGTCTTCATCGAAACTAGCATAAAAACACTCAGGGTTAACCATTTATTTGGATCTTTATTTCCTTATGATGATTCCTGTGTCACATAAAACTTCTACACTAATAAAAGAGAAACATGCAAATTGACCATACCTCTGCTACACCCACCAGCCATGCCCACCAGCCAATCAGGAGCGAGTATGCAAATTAACACAACAAAGATGGTGGGGGCCACAAGCTGGAGTGAGCAGGAGGCTTGGGTTGCCCCTGGCGATGGAGGAAGCCAAGCTTCCCACCCACCCTGGCCTCTGCTCAAGGCTACAAAGTTTCAATTATAGAAGATAAATAAATCCCAGATACCTGCTTCCAGCTGGCCCTGGCCTCCACTCTAGGAGGCGCTAAAAAAAAAAAAAGAGGGGCTGGGAGCCTGGATCACTGGGGGCGTGGCCAGCCTGAAAACAGCCCTTAGCTCCTCACCCAGGCTGGCCACATCCCCATGGGGTGAGAGTCCCCACTAGGGGGCTTGACCAGCCTGAAAACAGCCCTCAGCCCCTCACCCAGGCCGCCCCACACCCCAAGGGAACCCCCACCCTGATCCGGGACATCCTTCAGGGTAAACCAGCTGGCCCCCACCCGTGCACCAGGCCTCTATACTAATAAAAGGGTAATATGCTAATTAGACTGGGAGACCTTCCAGGAGACCTTCCGGACGTTCTTCTGGACAAAGCCATGGTGGCGGGCCGAGGTAGAGGCGGTTAGAGGCCAAGATGGGGGAGGGCAGTTGTGGGTGATCAGGCCAGGATGGGACAGCAGTTGTGAGTGATCAGGTGGGGGGCGGGGCCATTGGGGGTAAGCAGACCAGCAGGGGGGCCAGTTGGGGGCAAGCAGGACCTCAGTGGGGGTCAGTTGGAGGTGATCAGCATAGCGGGGGAGGGCAGTTTGGATTGAGCAGGCCAGCAGGGGGGCAGTTGGGGGTGAGCAGGCCAGTGGGGAGGTAAGGTAGGGCAAGCAGGCCAGCAGGGGGGGCAGTTGAGGGTGAGCAGACTGGCAGGGGGGGGGCAGTTGGGGGCAAGCACACTGGCATGGGGGGGAGTTGGGGGTTATCAGGCTGATGGGGGGCATTTGGGGGTGAGCAGGCCGGTGGTGGGGGGCAGTTGGGGGCGAGCAGGCCAGCAGGCAGAGTGCTTAGGGGCAATCAGGCAGGCAGGCAGGCAGGCAGGTGAGCGGTTAGGAGCCAGCAGTCCCGGACTGCAAGAGGGATGTCTGACTGCTGGTTGAGGCCTGATCCCTGTAAACCAGCAGTAGGACATCCTTTGAGGGGTCCCAGATTGGAGAGGGTGCAGGCCGGACTGAGGGACCACCCCCCCCCCCCCCCGTGCACAAATTTCGTGCACTGGGCCACTAGTGTGTTAATAAGTTTATATGCTTTCTCTTGTTCACCTGACTTTTGTCAGGGGACCCTAACAGAGAACTTAGAAGGGTTAAAGAAAAAGATCTTTTTCCTCCCTTATAGGTATATAAAATGTTCTGAGAAGATAGATTTTTATTTCAGTGCTTTATCAGGCAGATATCTTGTAAACAGAAGACTGCATATCCTATGAAGGCAATGCAATAAAAATAGGTACCACCACATCCCCTGTGCTGAGTAGGATATTCACAACTAGAAGAGTTAGATACAGCCAATTCACATGTCTGGAAGAACCATCACTCAGGTTCTATCAAATATAATTCTTAAAATAATAAAAATTTTGCCCTGGCTGGGTGGCTTAGTTGGTTGGAGTGTCATCTCATACACTGAAAGGCTGTGGGTTCAATTCGCAGTCAGGGCACATAATTAAGATGTGGGTGTGATCCCTGGTAGTGGAGTGTATGGGAGGCAACCAATAGATGTTTCTCTGTCACATCAATGTCTCGCTCTCTCTCTCTTTCTTTCTCTCTTCCTTTCTCCTTCTCCCCCTTCCCTTTTCTCTAAAATCAATTTTTAAAAAATATCCTCAGGTAAAGATTGAAAATAATAATAATAATAAATTCCAAGTAGGAACTGTTGACAAAATCCTGACATTCCTCAATATGCTTTGAAATCATGTTATTAATTCTAATGGTACAAAAAAAAAAATCACTGTTAATGAATGTAGACTTAAGAAACATAAAATTACTATAATTTTATATATGATTTCTATTGACCAAAATGTTTTATTAATAATCTTTAAACTTTAGATGAGAAGACTTAGATTAAAACACAGGCTTTAATATTAAAATAAAGTATTATATGGTCATATATGTTTCATTGCTAGTAAAAACGAACAAATTAAAACAAATAATGTTTATATGCTTTAATGCCTTTTCCCCATAAAGCTATTATTAAATTAATGGTACATATCAAGATTAGTGTCATCTTAGAAATGGAACATCATAGGCATAAATTAATCTAAAGTTATTAATATCAAAGCATCAGGTATGGTTATTGCTGGTTAGTGTTTGTGTTATTTTTGCCTAATAAAGCAAATTAACCATTATGCTTTTCCTTTGTAATCGTAAATTCCAGACAACAATGGAACACTATGTAGAACATTTTGTAACATAAGAAGTTTGTGCACAGCTACGCTTTCTTTCCTTTATGTCAGCAATACAAAGATATTCTCAGATATTTAGGGATTCAGAAAAGGTCCTTCTTATATATATTTCTTACCGGGCATGACTCAGGGGTTGATCTTCGACCGATGGACCAGGAGGTCATGGTTCAGGTTGTGGGGCGTGCAAGAGGCAGCTGATCAATGATTCTCTCATCATTGATGTTTCTATCTCTCCCTCTCCCTTATCCTCTGAAATCAATAAAACTATATATTTTTTAAAATACTATAGGACTTCTGAGACTTGATGTTCATCAGGATCCATAGGAAAAATACGATGCAGGAATATGGAGGAGCCGCTGCATTAAGCAAGATGGCCACTAGATGGCACTGCGGCACTACTCACAGGCCATCTGAGCTTCTGCATTAGGAAATGGCCCCTAGCTTTTGAAAGTCCAAATTCCCTGGAAAGCTGAAAGACTTACGCAGTACTGTCTTTGTTTTAAATTTTAAAAAGAAAGCAGTGATTAAAAGTTGTCACAGAGAGCAATGTAAGCATTTATTCTTAGTGCAAAGGACATTTTTCATTTCACCAGACTGGGGCTTTCAGCTTATCAAAATCAAGTGAGGTTTGGGGAGCAGCTCCCAAGTTCATAACCCTGGGTGGGGAATCTGAGGGTTTCATAAAGAGGAGATGACAGAGTCTCTGACCTAAGAGAGTTCACTTAAGAATGCAATAGACACCAGAATGTTCTCCCCCAGCATCCCCAAGTCTGGTTAATGCTGATTTGATAGTCTAAGTTAACTGGACCAGCTGGGCATGTCTGCATTGAGCGGTGGGGACATGTCCTGAAGGGCCAATGGCTCCATGGGGTGAGGGGTCCCTCACTGTGCCAGTAGTCTCTATGGGAAGCCATTCAAATGAAGGAAGGGCTTGATGGTAGGTCAGGGGTGACCTGTGTCCTGGTCCTCAGCTCTGTATCCACACAGAGGGTGAGCCTGACTCCACCCCTCTTGGCTCTGTCCCCCTCCTCCAAGCTGCCTGGCTGCGACTGCAGCTCTGGCCAGAGCATCGCTCTTCAGAGGGTACTGGATGCCCCCATGCAAAGTCTGGAGAAGGTCAGTGCCTGAGCTATTTGGCCACTGAAGGTTCAGTTTGCAAGGCTGGGGTGTAGGATCTGAGGCATGTCACGGGGAGAGCAGAGGCTGGTGAGATAGTAAGTGGGCAGGTGGGGGGATTTGTTTTTTCCCTAGGGGGCAGTAGAGAGGCATCAAGAGGCTTTCAGCAGGTGCCTGTGTTAAGTGCTGCAACACAGAGATGCAAATTACAAGGTGGTCAATGGCTATTAAAAGGGTATAAAAAGAACAACTAATACTATGTTCTGGTCATTCGTTTTAACCCTCTTAACTACCATATAAGGTAGGAATAATTATCACTCTCTCTCTGTAGAGAGGAAAGTGAGGCATGCAGAGGTTAAGATACTTAACCAACATCTCAGCCACTGTTTAACTCATCAAACTGTCTTACTCATAAAAGGAAGAAATAGTCTTAATATGCTACAGCTACTCTCATAGACATCAACAGGGTACGGTGGGAGCCCAAAAGAGAGGATGTCAAATTCCACTGGGATTGGGGTAGAAAGAGAAGTTGTACTGAAAAAAGGAGTTTATAGGGGACTTGAACGGAGTCTGACAATTGAGTTTGTGCTGAATAAGCATAGACAGAGAGGGGAAAGTGGGGAGACATTTCAAACAGAAGAAGCAAGTCCAGTTTGCAAAGATACAGAGAAGACCCTTGTCCATACTGCAATAGTTACCTTTGTCCAGAATCTAAAAAACTTGTAGCTACAGGTAAAACCGGACCACTAACGTGGACAGGTGATGATGGGAACATATATTCCATGCAGAGGAATTTACCTTGTTCCTATTAAGCTTAGATTGTTAGATTCGGTCCATTTATCAAACATGTCAAGATCATTTAGGAGACTGCCCTCTTCATCCCAGCTATTAACCTTCTCAGGGTTTGACATGCAGGAACTTGATGAAAATGCCACCATCCAATTCATGGTAAAAAAATATTGACTTGGGACAGAAATCACTTAAGACAAAGGCAACTGTTTGCAGTTTTGGCACAGGTCTCCTCGGTACCTTTGCAGACTGGCCTTGCTTCTCCCGAGTCCCTGAGCAAATGACATGCTCCATTACTTGTGGTCAGTCAGTCCTATAGTGGCCCCAGGGTACTGTCACCACCACCCCCGCCCGTCTTCATCTTGTCCATGGGGCAGCAGGAAGCCAGATATTGACATTAAGAGACTCCTGTGCACAGCTTTTTCTTGGTTTCTCAACCTCATAACCATGCTGGATATCCATGAGAAATTATCCCAGTATGACTTCATGAACTCATATTGATTTCTTACTATCCTTTCTTCCTTAAAACCATCCATGCTAGAATTTAAGTTCATGCTAGAATTTAAACTAACCAATGAGCCATTATTCTGGAACAACAACCCATTTCCTCTTTTTTTGCAAGTCAGACCAACGTTTATCCATTTTAAGGGCCCCAGCAGCTCTTCATTATCCATGCGTCAGCCTTCTAATGTCAGATTTCTCCCAGCATCCTGGCAAGTGATCTGTCTGAGTTCATGCTCCTTCATGACCTGGATTCTGCTTAACTTCCCCATGTCTCCTGAGCCTCTTCTGTGCTCCAGGGCAATTCTCAGTACACCACACGTCTGTGTATTTGTACATATTGTTTCCTCCACCGTGAACACTGTTTCTCCCTTCTTTCCATCCAAGGAAATCTTACTTATTCTTTTTTTTTAAATTCATCTAAGTTATACATATTCTTTAAAAGTGAGGTAGTTATAAACCTTATTATGAAAAATAGCAGTGCCCTGCCCTTTCCTCACTCCCTCCTTCATCCCCACAGGCAACCCCTTTTATTGCTCTTTAGGCAATTTGCTTCCACATTTCTAAATAACACATTTCTACTACCAATTTCTTGATTTTCAGTTTGGGGAATGACCGATTGAATTCTCACTCTGGAAGATAAGATTTGGCTCTCCTTAGCAAGGTCCTCATCCACCTCCACAATTTTCCTCTCCTCAGTCTCCTAATAGATTTATACCATCATTTTTAGTTAGATCAGTATTTGGTGCTTGCATAATCATGACTGTTCACAGCATGCTTATGTAGGAAACCATGATTACATTTCCTTTCTGGTACAACTTTTCATTTTCCTTGGAGTTAATTGTCATTCATTTGCGTAGTTGTCTGTTCACCTACCACTAATTCCTACCTCGGCATTCTTCCATAAGTGTAAATTTCCCCTCCATATATTCACACACATCAGGTATTTTATTGAGTTCATCTTCTGGGATGTGTTTCGTTCCCCATCTGTACCACCTGCGCTTTAGGACTACTGAGCAGCTGTCTTCGTGATAGCTCTGCCTCATCATCCTGGAATTCTTCCCCTCTCTCCTGTGCGGGATCCCTTGTTTCCTGCATCCAAAATCTTCTTGTCTTTACTCCTTATCTTTTGCCAGAACATATCTTGAAGTTGCTCCCTCAGAAAGTATGTATGAGAGGTTAATTTTTAAAAACATGCATGCCTAGGAATGTGTTTGTTCTACTCTGATCAGTCAACACATTTGATTGATAGTTTGGCTGTGTATAGAATTCTGGGTTGGAAATCATTTTCCTTTAGACATTTTCTAGCTTCCATTGCTATTGCCAATGGATGAATGGTAAAAGCAGAGATGAAAACGAAGCAAGTCCAATGCCATTCTGGTTCTTGATCCTGTGTATATGGTCTCCTGGAAACATTTAGGGTCTTCTGCCCCTGGTGTTCTGAAGTTTTACAGTGATGTGCTTTGGAACGAGTCTGTGTTCTTCCATTATGCTGGCCACTGGATGTGCTCTTATTATCCCGAAGATAATATCTTTGAGGTCTGGGTAATTTTCTTGAATTAGATATTTGATAACTTCTGTTTGTGTTTTGGGGATTTCTTAGTGTTCCTGGGCTGTTTTTCTAATTTAATTCTTTTACTCTTCAAAAAAAATATCTTTGTACTTTTGTTCTTTTCTCCAGGAGATTTCTTCAACTCATATTCCACACATTTGATTCTTCATGCTTTGTATTTCCAAGGGTTCTTTATTTTTTTGGTTCTATGCAGAGCATCCTGTTTCTGTTTCACCAATAAAATCCTTGCTCTTCTAAGGATATTGAAAACATATATAATTTTATGTGTGTGTTTTTTTAATTCTTCTGAATTTTCTTGTTTTTCTTCTAAATTCCTTCTTTCCTTTCTGTTTTTGTTGTTTGTTTTTGCCTTTTATATTCAAGGCTTTCCTTAAACATCTGGAAATTCTGGGCTGTTATATCTAGTTTAAGAGTGATGTTCTGGCCCTAACTGGTTTGGCTCAGTGGATAGAGCGTCAGCCTGCAGACTGAAGGGTCCCAGGTTCAATTCCAGTCAAGGGCATGTACCTTGGTTGCGGTAGCGGGTATGCAGGAGGCAGCTGATTGATGTTTCTCTCTTATCGATGTTTCTAACTCTCTATCCCTCTCCCTTCCTCTCTGTAAAAAATCAATAAAATATGTATTTTTTAAAAAAGAGTGGTGTTCTGTAAAGTTCCATGCTGACAGCTGGGGTCCATTGATTAGAAACAGCTTTGCTGTTGTGTGACCTGGCTGAAACTTTTAAGTCTTTTTTTCTTAAACTATTCAGTTGTATTTTCAGAGAAAAGACTTTCACTCTTTTCCTAGAGGGAATGAGCCCAGTGCTGTGGTCCTTGTTGCAGACTGTAGAAGGCTCTCTCAGTTCTGTGTTCACACTTTCATGGATTCCCCTGTGTTCAGGCAACTGCACCTCATGTCTCCAACCCAGCATCCCTCCAGTCCACGCTCCCAGTCTCCTGCTACGGGGGAGTAGGGAAGCTATCTGCATGTAAAGGGTGGGGGGTGGGTGGAGGCACAAAGGTTTATGAAGATCTTATTGCTTCTTACACCAACTTTTAGCCCTTCCTTCTGCTTTCAGTTTCACATTTGCCTTCATTGTTAGAGGAATCGTGTACTTTTCTGGGGTTCGGCAGTGCAGTTACCTTCCACTGGTATTAAGAATTCAGCCTTCTGCCCTAACTGGTTTGGCTCAGTGGATAGAGCGTCGGCCTGCAGACTGAAAGGTCCCTGGTTCGATTCTGGTCAAGGGCATGTACCTTGGTTGCGGGCACATCCCCAGTAGGAGGTGTGCAGGAGGCAGCTGATCAATGTTTCTCCCTCATGTATGTTTCTAACTCTCTATCCCTCTCCCTTCCTCTCTGTAAAAAATCAATAAAATATATTAAAAAAAAAAAAAGTTCAGCCTTCTTCACTCTGTTGAGTCTGTTATCACAGGCCCATCTGTTTTTCCACTTCAAAATAATGTGTTTAGTGCAGTTGCCTTTCCTGTTGTCTTTGTCCTTAAACATTTATTAATTTTAAAATGATCTGTATTGTCATTTTTAGTAGGGTTTCAGGAGTTAGTAGAGATCATGTGTGTTCAGTCCACCAGCTTTAACAGGAGTCATGCATGATTTTTTCCAATCCTTGTGCAGCACGATCTCCTGCTAGGACCTTCCCTGGCACCCACACCTACAGAACCAATGGCCTCCTTCCTTATAGTTCTTTTGTGTCTGAGCCTTGTACACACTTCTCTTCTTGCATATATAACATGATTACATAAGAAGTTTGGATCATCTTACTGGGTTACAAACTGCTTGAGTGAAGAAGCCCTGTTATCTAATTTTACATCTTCAAGATCTAATACAAAACCAGGTACCTGTATGTTCAATGAATACATGTTAAATTGAATAGAAATTGGATGGTGTTCTGCATAAGTAACTCAACTGTGGAGAGAGGAATGGCCTAGTTATCCTGAAAGCAGAAAGCCCCTAAAAGAGAGTGTTTTCTTAAATCCTATTTCTTCCTCCCTGGGGATGATGAACAGTGGAACTGTGGACTTAATCTTTTCTAAGGAATTTCCTTCAACCCTGGGACCTCCCTCAAGAACAGGGAAGCAGGGTCTGGAAGCAGGATGGCTTTGGGATGGGATAAGTTAGATTGTTTTTGCCAAGGAGTCAGGATGACATGGTTCTGGCAGGATGGGTGTTTATGATCACCATCTCATGCATGGGGAATGGGGTATGATCAGGAGTGAGAGTTGTATCCTTTCAAACCTCCTTGACTGTTCCTTGGCCCTAGAACACACTGACCTAGCTTGTTATAATGAAAGCAGAGACATCCAAAGCTGGGCTGGGTTGAAAAGCCTGCAGGCCCTTTAAATGGCATAAACAGAGATCTGGGTCGGTGTCCCTGCTTGGAATTTAGCCCACAGTGATAGTGTTGGATACCCTCCCTG
The DNA here is from genome assembly GCF_963455305.1 of Plecotus auritus. Taxonomy (NCBI): domain Eukaryota; kingdom Metazoa; phylum Chordata; class Mammalia; order Chiroptera; family Vespertilionidae; genus Plecotus; species Plecotus auritus. Next base: position 20,381,656 of record NC_137778.1, read on the forward strand.
GGCTAAGCTGATCGATAAGTCCACCTCTTCCTATTAGGCAGAAAGCCAAGAAGCACAGCTCACACTGGGGACCAGGAGGCCACCCAGCAGCAGCATTAATATGCTGGAACTGCGGTGTTTCAGTTGGAGAATCGAGACGTGGAAAATCCGCCTGGGGTAGCAGCCTGAACCCCTGGAGGTCCAGTAGGTTAGGAAGGCCTTTGGGAGCTAGTGCAGCTGGAAGGGGCCTGGAACCAGGCAGTGGGAGCAGGCAGTGCCAGGCCACTCGGCAGAATCCGAGGTCAGAGGTATCAAAACCACACTTGGGGACCGATTATATGCCTCCAATCTGATAGGTGAGGTAAGGATGGAACGAGATGCAGCGTGAAGAAGCTGGTCTGGGCCAGACACTTAAGCTTAGCAGTATTTCTCTCAGCCTAACTCTTCTGGCTTTAGAAGGGTTATTTCTTAAGGTCTCAGGCTCCTGTTAGCAGCTAAAGGCTCCTGCAGTCTGACACTTCATTCCACATGACAGCTCTCCACTCACTGTGGTGACAGTGTTTAAGCAAGAGCTGTCCAGAAGAGAGATTGTAAGAGAGAACAAGTGGAGGGGGAAAAGATACCATTTTCTTGGTAGTGGATAGGGATTATACATCTGTCTGGGGAAATTACCTGTCAGGAATCTGTTGGCCTACTGAGGTCCTAGACATGGGAAATGCTGACACTGAATCCAGTAGCCCAGTGAGCCTGGATGATTGACCATTTTGACATCATCAGATATGCACATGCCAGAAGGAAGTAGATTCTCAGAGCTAGAACAGCGACATGGGGCGGGGGGCGGGGTGGCAGGGGGCGGTGAGGGGAAGGAGTTATAGCTCTAGAAGGGACAGGCATCAATCCTCCATCCCGTCCTTCTTTTCCTCTGCCTGTTTTTCTTCTCATATATTTAAACAATAAATGAAACGTAGACATGAATCTGGATGTTACTGAATTGCAAATACATGAGCTGCCGCTAGAAAACCCAGAGACTCTTAGAGGAAAAGTCAAACAAGGCCAGGATTTTCCCAGTGGCCTCTGCGACATCTGAGCTTGTATGTTCCGTTGGCCGGAGAAGGCCCTCGAGTGTCGTGAATGAGGACACGGGTACAGAAGCCGGGCCCACTGCTCTTAAGTCCCAGCTCTGCCTCTTCGCTGTGATCCTGGGCAGGTGAATGGACCTTTTGAGGCTTCAGTTAACACTTGGAAGACTGGAGACATGGTCATAGGCTGGTTATGAATGTTACTCAGGAACATGTAAATAGCAAGGTCCCCAGAGAGCTTGGCACAGAAGTGCCGACACTTGTGTCCGAGCCAGCTAGAGCACTGCTGCTCTGAGTTGCTCTGAGTCCATATATTCTTCTAAATTCTTCCCGACTATGCCAGAGTAGGTTCCTTCTCGAACCCGGCTCGCTACACTAACTGTTGGGTCCAAGCCCCTCTGCCTAGAGACTGGACCTTCTTGGATGCCGGGTCTTAGATGGGAAAGCCATGAGAAGTTGTGGGTGTATAAGAATGAGTCTTTATTGCAGAAACCAGTGGCCATATAGCCATCAGACAAAACAGTTCTTTATAGCAAAGTCCTGTATACGTAGCCGCACAAGGGCTAAGAAACAGATATATCTTCCCACCTAGCAGCGGTATTAGCCTCTGTAGCCTCTGTGCCTATAGCAGCTTCTGAGCAGCCACAAGCTGCCTCTAGACCTATAGCTTTACACAGCAATAGTACCTGAGCTTTCTGCCTTAGCAGCTTCTCCCAGCCTCCCGGGCCCCTCCCCGCTCTCCAGCACACTCCTCTGGCCAGCACACTGGCTGGTCTCTGTAGCCTTACATCTCTGTGTAGCACACTGCAGCATACCAGCTGGTCAGTAACTTATCTGTTATTCCAGAGACAAAGAAGGCTTCGTGCCAATAGATGAATTCATTGTATTTTGGCTACAGAAGGGCATGCATGCGGAGTATACTGTAGGGTTGTTGCTCCTGTGTCCTTGCACCTGCTTATGGTATCTTAGTCTAGGCACAGAGTGGCCTTGGACATTTGGTGTATTGACAACAAGGCCTCTGTGCTTTCATTGGCCTTGACCATCAGGGTCTCTGGTGTGGTTCCCACCACATGCCACAGCGTGTTGGTTTTGTTATGGTGTTCATGGCTAGAGGCACTGATGGCCCGTCATGTGACATTCCACCCTTCTCTGCTCACTCAGAGGAGATTATCTAAACTTGAGCAAAGAAGTAAGTTTCCCTAAGAGAATGGGGAGTAGAAACTACCTTAAAAGTTGTAAGAATCCAAAGAGGAAATAGTAACAAAAGCATTTCACAAATGCTAATATTAGTTATTAGTAATATTTCCTGGGAATCGGTGCAGTGGCATACACAGAACCAGAATGTGGACTTAAGACATCTGTTAAAATGGTACCATCAATACTTACCTTACAGGTTGCCACTAGGATTTAAGAGGGCAGAGCATATGAAAATATTTAGCCTAATATCTTGTGCATAGAAGGCATTCCTCAATGTGTGTTAGCTTCTTTCCTTCCCATAGTCTCTCTTCTAGTGCCCACTCAAGAATATCTGATGCATAATTCATAACCCAGATGCCAGAGCAAAATTGAGAGATCACAGAATCAAGATGAACTAACACCTCAGTAGGTTGGAATACCAAGGCTGGAGAAATAAGCTAAAATTCCACACAGGGGCGTGTCTGCAGGAGCACAGCTTACAACCTGGGATCCAGTGACAGTCGTACTGCACACCAGGTACTGGAATTCATGGTTCCGTTGTGGCCAGTGCTGGGCAGACCGTCCCTAGAGCACTGAGTTCCATCTGAGAGTCATGGTGTTCAAAAAGGAGCCCTGGTACCTCAGGACCTCTTCAGGGACATTGCCAGTGTGCCGAGCACCCTGAGGGATGGCTAGGGGATCAAGGAACTTTAGTATGAAAAATAGGAGATGAAGGGAAAGTATGACAGCTATTTATTTTGCTTAAATATAATTTTATAGAAGAGAGAATAGTTGGGCATCGTGCCATACACACACACCAAAAACCCCCACAAAAACAAACAAACAAAAAACCACAATGTAAAGTTGGAAGTTTCAAGGTGACAGTTTTGACTCCTCAAATTTTTATTCTCGTAAGTTCATTCACTCACCCAACGCTGATGGAACCGAGCACGCGCTGGTGTCAGGCGTGTTTCCCTGTAGGCACCGTGTGCTGGTAAGTGTTTAGTAACCAGCTCTCCAGGAAAAAAGTCCGGATTTATAGCATTTGCCAATCTCTTTGGTCTAAACATTCCCACCATGGCTGATTACAAGCTCTCAATGTGAATGTGGAATTGGGAAGAGACCTGCCCATCGGCTCTTGGGACTGGGGCAGTGGGCTTCAGCACACCCCTGGCTGCAGTTCTGAGGATGCAGAGCTCAAAGGCACAGTCCTGCATGGAACAGACCTACCGTTATTGGAAAAAAACCTCTCTCATTCAGCTGTGATCTAGAAGTGCACTTGGTTCTGAAAGAGGACTCGAATGTGACTAACTGGGGTTGGCTATGGAGAAAAGCAGGGGGATTTGCCTTCTGATGGGGGAGCAGCCATTACAAACATGTAACCATGAGGGGAGATGGTAAGTCCTTATGCAAGTTGTCTGGTTTGATTGGGGTTGAGTGGGTAAGGTTGGCCTGGGAAGGCTGACACTGGAGACATGCAGTAGCCAGAACACAACACATTTGAGCCTAATTTCAAAGGCAGTAAGGAATAGCTGCAAGGTTTCTACTGGGGCTTGATGTGGTGTTATTTGCATTTTAGAAAGTTCAATCTGGGGTCAGGATGGAACAATGGACTGCATTAGGTCAAGACTGGAGGTAGAGATAGCGATGAGAAACATCCCTAGATAATTGACACACAATGATAATGGTGTGAAGGCAGTGACATTGGCAAATACAAAGGAAGGTACACAATGAAGTGATGTCAAAAACATGAAAACACATGGGAGAGAAACATAGGGTTATGACAGGTCTGCAAAGTAAGGGGGAGAGATGAGTTAGGGAGGACATGCCGGTTCGTGGGTCAGTGGCAGACACATTCATTTTGTTAGGAAATAGTTCTTACAAGAACTAGCTTGGAAGGCCTTTTACAATACTGATTCCCGGACTCCATCGTAGAGATTCCGACTTACTAGGGGGTGCTGAGCCTATTCACTTGCATTTTCAATTCCCCAGGGCAAACATGCCGCTCTCCAGCGGTGGTTTGCTGCTCTGTTGACTAATGAGTTTGCCCACCACTGCCCCAGGGGATTCTATAGGCCTGAGCTTTCATTCCTTCCTATGAGTCAGGCATCCTTCTAGGCCCTGGAGATGCTGCAGAGATTGAGACAAATTTCCTGCTTCTGTAGAGCCTTTAAGTGGGAAAGAATGGGAATGAACAAATAAAATAGTGTATACAATAAACAATAATGTTTAGGTTACAGTACAGTCTAGGAAGAAAATCTAGGATAAGGGGATGGAATTTAATGGAAGATAAGATTTCTGTTTTAGGTAAGGTTGTTGGAGAGCCTTCTCTGAAAAGGTGGCTTTCATCCCAGGATGAAAAATGAATGCGAACTTGAGAGAAACATGGAGTTATCCAATATGGGGAAAGTTACAGAATGTAATGTGAAAAGGGCAGGGGTGGGAGAGTGGTAGGTTCTGTTCTGGCCAGGACTTCAAACTCTGTGTCAGGCCTCTGGGTATATCAGCGCTCATGGACCAGGAACACCAGGATATGGATGGTGGTGGAAGCCGTGAAGCATGTGGAATGAGAATGGAACCCAGGGAGAGAGAGGATTCTGGGAAGGAGAGAGAGACAGCAGCCAGAGAAATGGGAAGAACACCCATAGGCAGGGTGGCCAGGAAAGAAGACACAAACAGATCCCAGAGCTGCCCGCAGCCCAAGCGAGGGAGGGAGAGGGACGTGTCCATTGTGTTTGGCCATGGAAGGCCGTTTTCTATCTCGATGAGAGCAATTTCGGACGGATAACTGGGGTTTGGGGAGATGGAGTATAACCAATAGAGGAGGTGAAAAGCGGAGGTAATGGTAAGGGGGGGAGGGAAGAAAGGTGCTGGAGTGTGATAGAAGGGCTCAGGGTTGAGGGGGAATTTTTAAAGTGGAGAGACGTGGACATGTATGTGTGTATTAAGGGGAAAGAGCCAATGAAGAAAAGCTGAGAGAGAGCAGAGAAGTTAAGACACTGATGAAGGGGAGTGACAGCTCTCTTCCCTGACGCTGGAGGGAAGGGTGGGGGCCCGCGCAGGTGCAATTCTAAGTAGGTTTGGGAGAAAAGGTATTTCCAAGGACCTTTATTTTGCAGTGAAATGGAAGCTTAAGCTGTTTGCAAAGAGCGGGGTGGGCAGGGTCTAGGCAGAGTTGGGCAAAGTGGCGTAAAACTTGTCCTTGGAAGTCGGTCTGGGAGGCGACAGGGCCCGGGGTGCCGGTTGGGTCCTGGCTCAGCTGTGTGAGAGGCTTTGCCTTGGAGGACCAGCATTCGCTGGGGACTGGTGTTTAGCTGACAGCCCAGTGTCCTAGCCAGAGGGAACTGGGTAGATCTGGTGTTGGGGTTTTGCCTGTGAGTTCAGAGACAAGGAAGAGAAAGTCAGCAGCACCATCCAAGGAGGCTGTCGGTGCTGCTGGAAGGGGACCCTCTGGTCATGGAGGAGCCTGTGTCATCCCTCTGGGAGTGTCTGAGCTGGTGTCAGAATCGCCTCAGAGCTGGTGACTCCTGCAGTGGGTCTGAGGGGCGGAGCCTGGGGGTTGCATTTCCACAGGCTTCCTTGTATGCAAAGGTTTAAAAACTGCTCCTTCCTGAGGCCTAAAAATCCCTGGGCAGCACCCCGATACACCTCTACTCCGTCAGAACACTACAAATGGCCGGACCAGGGTCGTGCTGTGGAGGGAAAGCCTGCTCACTTGTCTCCCACTGCCAGTGTAGACATGCCAGGCCTTTGACTTCTGTGGATGTGGAAACAATGGCAAGAGGGCAGCCCCCAGCCTCTGGCATCTTCCCGCAGGCCCCTCTGCTTGTCTGTGCACAGGCCTCCCCAGCACTGGCTGCAGGTTCCCTGGGGAGCTGCCCACCCCTCTCTGGACGAGCCCCTCCAGGGCTACCCCTCTTTTTCCTGGCTCTGCCACCCGTTCACCAGGAGTTTCTGGTGATCCCCCCACCCCCTACCCCCAGCTCTCAGCCGGAGAGCTGGAATTTAAAAGCCAGAATTAATTAGGCAAATATCAGGCGGGAGTGAGTCACAGCAGCCCTGAGTATTTTTGTCCCTTATAAATGGGAGCCCTCACGGTGAGGTGGAGCCTGAGGCACTGTCAGCCACCCCCACAGGCACTGATTTAAAGGCAGAGCTAGGGGGCGTCTTTCATTGACCCAGCGGGCTCCAGCCAGGACTCTGTCTGGGAGGATATTGGTGTGGGTAGGGGGGTATGTGGCCCTAACCCTCTAAGGAGAATCCTTGTCAGAATCTGTTGGAATAATTGGATGCTGAAATAAACAACCAAGCCAAACTCCAGGCTTGTGTAGGCTATAAATTGGAAGCATTCTCATCTACTAGAAGGGGCGCAGCCAAGGAGAAAATTCTCAGCAACCTGCCCATTCTGAATGTCTTCTTAATTCCCCCCCCCCCCCCCAGGCTCAGTGGACTAGATTCTCATCCACTATTCTCTAAGCTGGGATGGGGGAGCAGGCATCAAGGAAATGGCTGGGATTTCTTGTGTGATGCCCTGGCTTGCAACAAGGGCTGAGTCCTTGCCCCCAGAAATCTGCCCCCCACCTCTTTCCCTGCCTCCGGGGCTCATTCCCCAGACCAGGCAGTGATGGTCAAATAAATGTAAAAACTGGGAGGAGTCTCCAAGGTCCATTTTCCCAACTTTCAATGAGTTTCATTCATTTATGCAGCAAAATTACTGAAAATGATATTATGCGAAAAAAAGAAAATGATATTATGCTCCATACTGATAAATGAATCTGTCATGAATCTTACTCTTGGTAATTTTAATCTATGAAAGGAATTAGGACATGCACATCCTGAAATATAATAAGTGGAGAGTGATTAAAGTTCCTTGAGAGTATGGGGGTAAGAGTCAGGAAGGCTGTGATGATCGGAAGAAGCAGAGATTACATCAAATTGGGGAGTCAGGGAAGGCTTCCTGGAGGAGGTGGCATTTGATGCATTTGGGCTTGCGAGCATGGCTCCAGGCAGAGAGGTTGGACCTCTTCTCAGAGCTCAGAGAGCAAGTAAGTGGCAGCGTAGGACCAGTGGGACAGCCCACTTCTCTTGAAATCCGCTCCCGTGATGTTTACCCATTAGATGGTGGGTTTTCCTCCATCAGGTAATGCAACCTAACAAAATTTCTAAAGTATTGATGACACCCGGTACCAAGCTGGGTCTGATAATGTATCTTTCCTCAAAGAACTAACAGTAGCCGCACTGAGCCCAGCCAAAGCGCCTCGGTCTTTTCTCTCCTGGTAATGGCACCTTCTCCGCAGCCTCGGGAGCAAGACCTTCGGAGTCATTCCAGCCTCCCCCTCTCCTCCTCGCTCCCCACATCGAATTGATCACCAATTCTTGTTGGTTCTGCCTCATTAAGACTTCAATCAATACGTATGTATTGGACATCTCTGTTAGGCTCTGAGAAACAAAGATGAATAAGGCACAGTCTCAAGAAACCCATGATTAATGATGGAAGCTGACCTGTAAACGAGAACTATGGTGGAATGTGCACGTGAGCAATATGCGATGCCAGGAGAGCTGTGGGAGCACAAAAGAGGACAGGCACTCAGCCAGGTGGGGCTCAGGACGGGCACCAGCACCGTGTTCTAGTCCATGCCTCCTCTCCATCCCCAATGTCGCAGGTCCCATCAGGCTCTAAGCAGGGACAGCTGGACAATGGCAATGTCTCTAAATGGTCTCCTTGTCTCCAAGCCGCTACCCGTGTATTTTCCATTCTGTTTCTGGACCTTCAAAATGCAAGTCCAGCCCAGCTGGGTGTAGCTCAGCGGCTGAGCGTCAGCCCAGGAACCAAGAGGTCACAGTTCGATTCCCGGTCAGGGCATATGCCCAGGTTGCAGGCTCGATCCCCAGTGGGGGGTGTGCAGGAGGCAGCTGATCAATGATTCTCTCTCATTATTGATGTTTCTGTCTCTCTCTCCCTCTCCCTTCCTCTCTGAAATCAATAAAAATACATTAAAAAAATGCAAGTCCATTATGTACATATGTCACCATCCTTAAAGCTCATCATTGGTTTCCTATGGTTTAAAATATAACTCAAACTCCAGGTCAGGCATACAAGGCTGGTAACAACACAGCCCCTGCTGACCTTTTCAGCCCTTTAGTGGACGCCCCCCCCCTCAACAAATCCCTGTTTACTCACTAGTAATTACCTTTGCACATGTTATTCTCTTGGTCTAGAATCCCCCCCCCACCCCCCGCCCCTTTGCGTTTCCCCCAGGAAACATTACTTTTCTTCCCAGATTCTGTAAAAGCTGGGCCCTGCCTGGGATCCTTGGGCACAATCACTGGCTCCATCTTGGTCTTTCCTTGGTATTTGGAACAGCCCTATTGCTCTCATCTCTGTTTTCAACTGCAATGGTCTGCTAGACGCTTTGTCCATCACCAGGCAGAAAGCATCCTGCAGACATGGCTGTGTCTTCCACATAATCGTGTCTGTGCTGCCTAGATGGTGTCTGACACATAATAGGCACTTGATAAATGTTTGTCACACAAATATAAGTGAGTCACCTGAATATAGGTACATTCTCAGAAGTCCCCTTGAGAAGGAAATTCTGTTGAAAGTACTGTTGTAGTGTATCCCCATCTTACAAAGGACGCCTCAAGAAGTCGAGTTACGGAGTCATTTATTAAAAGACGGCGGCATACGAGGGAGCCATTCAGCACTCCAAACCTCGCAGCCCCAAACAGCTTGCCACATGTGGCTTATATTAGCAGAATATCACAAAAGTATCGATTACATCTTTGGGTCTGGAATGAGGAACCTGTTTCGTGAAAAGCATTTTACAGAAGCGAAATTGAGCAAGTTAGTTATCTAAAGTATCTACAAATCACTGAATCAACAGAAACACATTATCTGGGGCCACCAGGGCAATTTAGAATAATTGTGCTGTCCAGATTCTGTGACCACTGAGTCAACCGGAATGTATTATCTGTAGCTACTGAGGCAATTTAGGGTCTGTTCTGATTCCGGGACCACTGAGTCAACCAAAACTCATTATCTATAGCTACTGAGACAATTTGGGATAATTGAGCTGTCCTGGTTCCCAGAAGAATGTGCTTCGATGACCAGTGAGATCACAATCAATGGGATATTCAACCATCATCAGTGGAGTATTGGGATAGCATACATAAGTTCAGAAAATCAAAATAACTTTCTATTGTTTTAGCAAACAAATAAGTACAGAACCCAAACAGCAGTTTCTACCTGAGATAATTGCTACCACACTTCAGTATTAGGCATCTGAAAGTATCTTAAGGTGACTGGGTGTTGACATTACCCTTTAATTTTAAAAAATGTTTCCTCCATCTACGATTAAGAGCAACTAACTTGAGATGCCCTTACAGCTCAAACCAGGAGGTGGGAAGCTCAGGCCTCAGAACATCCCCAGAGATGTAGTATGTCGTGTCCTCTCTTCTAATTCTGGCATTTTCAGAAATAGCTTTATGATTTGGGTAGTTTAACATCTGGAGCCGTGGTTTCCTTATCGAGGTAGTAATAATAGTAATAGTAATAAGAAGAATAAGAATAAGTTGAATAATGGCCCCTGAAATATAGGTCTACTTGGAACTTCAGAAGGTGTCTTTATTTGGATAGGGGTTTGCATACGTAATGAAGGGTTTCAAGGTCATCCTGGAGTAGTGTAGGTCGTAAGCTAACGGTGGTTGAGTAAGAGAGAGAAACGGAGACAGAGACACAGGGGAGAAACCCAGGGAGAGAGGCCATGTGGACACAGAGGCAGAGATTGGAGTGATACGCATATCAGCCTAGGAATGCCAGGTGTTGCCAGCAGCCCTGGGAGCTGGGAGAAAATGCAAATCCATTTACACACACACTTCACCCTCCTCAAAGCTCCTCCGCGGTTTCCTGTGGTTTCGAACTCCAGCATGGCCCCTGCTTTAGGAGCATCCAGAACGGACTCCCCCTCAGTCTCCGAAGGAAGCAACCCTGCCAGCAGCTTGATCTCAGACTTCTGGCCTCCAGACCATGAGAGAATACATGTCTGTTGTTGTTAGACACCCCATTTGTGGTGATTCACTGTGGCAGCCACAGGGAACATGCACAGCCTTACCTGGCCCCTGGAGTTTGGAGAAGATCCGAGGAGACAGTGTCCCTGGAGGTGCTCTACGAATCTCTGTAAAACACAGGGCCACAGAGCTGGGGGTGGAGGGCGGAGCTCCTTCGATCGAAGGGGAACCTGGCCTCAATCCCAGGGGACCCCTCCTCTGCAGATTCCACAGGAAGTGTGCCCAGCTGGGCCTCTGCTTTATGGGCCCCAGCCCATGGGTGCCATGGAGACAGCGGTCTACAAACTCGAATCCATCAGGGCACTTCCTGAGGATGTTTCTGACATAGTCAATTTCTGGCTGTTGGTCTAAGTTAAATTTATTCCGTTTAGACAACTTATTTTTCTGGTTGCTCAGCTGTGCCCCTCTGAGCACTGTGGCCCGAGATGGTAAGGGACCTGGCTGCCTCCATCCGCCCAGGCTGATTGCGTTTTTGTTGTTATGAGAGCACGCCAGACTCAGGAGCAGACAGGCCCTCTGCAAAGCAGCACGGTTATGCTGCGACCGCCCCGTATCCCCAGAAGCCTGCCTCAGCCCGATCTGGGTCTGGCCTTGAGAATCAGACAGGGGAGAATTCTTCCCAAAGCAACCACCTCCAGTGTCGTCCTGGCAACATGAGGGCCACCACCCAGCCCCTGCAGGGCTTGGAGAGGCCTCTGGCCATTCGTTCGCTGCAGGGGAGACAGGGCCTATCTCTGAAGCACACCAGAGGGTGGATTCACTTGATCAAGGGAGACAGCCCCACTGCAGAGATTTCCTGAGTGGTGCCTCTACCAGGGAGCTGATCAATTCCCTAGAGAGCATCCTCTCCCCCCTTCCCCCACCAGGGTTTTATGGGAGCCTTGAGGGTTCTTAAAGAACACCGTCTTCTCTTCCCAATGCCTGTGGAAACAGGAGCAGCAGCAGGACCGAGCTGATCGGGGTGAATTGCTCTGCGGCTCCTTCTCTCCGTGATGGGAGGGCAAAGAGTTCAGCCAGGGTCTGGAGGGCTCACAAAGAACAGGCACCCTGGCAGGGTCAGATGCCTCAGTTCCCTCCTGGCATCGCACTCAAATCCCCTCAGAAGCTGAGACATGTCTCAAGGCCAGAGGGTAGAACTCCAGGTTCCCACTAGAGTGGCAACTACGGTAAAAACATACCTCCTGGCATCTGCCAGAGCATCCACCAGTCTTTCGTTTTGACAGGGTGAAGGGAGTAACAGGATATTCTTTCAGTCTGGACTGGTGACTCCATCAAGGCAGCATAAGGGAAAGGTAGGTTTAGTCACAGGACGCAGGAAGCAGCAGCCACCGAGTGTCTCCGACCAAGCTCTTGTAGGACAAGCACTCTGTCATGAAACCCAGCCAGTTCCACATGAACCCAGCTTGAATTGTCCACTGTCCACTGGGTATTCACCGGCCATTCTAATGACCCATGGTCAAGCTGTTTAATAGTCCAGTGAGTTATAGGACAGTGCTTTTTCAATGCTAGCTGAACAATAGAATCACAGAGATTTTGTGAAAGATATTGCTACCCAGGCCACACCTTCAAAGATTCTGATGTAATTGGCCTGCCGCAGGGCCCAAAGCCCCCCTGGTGCTTCTACTTCGCAGCTGGGCTGAGCACTGCTGGTCTGCAGCACATCTGGCCTTAGCCCCCAGCTATTATGTGACTATTAAGGGACTGGCGTGCACTGGCTGCTGTTGGGTTTGATTGCTTTCCCAGCACTTGACCCACAATTGGTTTAACCCAGTGGTCGGCAAACTCATTAGTCAACAGAGCAGCAAACAGCGGCTCGAGAGCCGCAGTTTGCCGACCACTGGTTTAACCAATTTGCCCGTCATCCATGACCTAGGAATCCATAACCCCATTTCTAGCAGTTCAGAGAGACGTACAAATCCTTCTTAAAAAAAGAGAGTCATGTTTGATCCAGGGTAGCCAGCCTCACATTCAGAGCTGTGTGAGTTCCAAATCTACTGCCGATTTTGGATATTTTAAATTTTAAATGCAAATGGAGTGTGTTCTCAGAATGAGTCAGAACACCTCAGTGTGTTAAAAGCCACGAAGGCCAAACCCTGGATGAGGTGGCAGAGCTCACTCATGAGCTCCCTTCTGTGGAATGACCACATTTCCCAGTTCCGGTATTTCATGCTTTGACATCTTGGGGCCTTGCTGACTGTGGAGGGACTACCCTCCCAGGGTAAGCCAGTTCCTAGAGACAGTCAAGGACTGGCCTACAAGAAGGGCTTGCATATGCACATCAGCCCATCTGAGCCCCCCTCCAACCACCTCCTCTGTCTGGCTCTCGCACTCAGGGCCAGGATTTTGCTGTCCTCATCACCCCAGGGTGAGGAACCAGACAACTAGGGACAAACTGTGCCCCAGAGCCTGCCAAACTTACTCAAACTGGGCTACACTCAGCCTGCTTTCCCCGCTTTCCCCGTGGAAACCTTGCTCACGTGTTACCTGATTCCTCTGCCTGCTGACTGCTCTGGTGTTTCCCCGTGTACCCCCCCCCGCCCCCTCCCGCCACCCCACCCCCCTACCCCCCATCCTCCATGGCATGGTTTGCCTTCTCCTTTGGGCGTGGTGAGTATAGCCAACTGTCTTTGCAATGGCTGTCATCGCCTGGTCTGTGGGCCTACCATACCTGAATAATAATAAAACCTACCTTTTATAGTACCTTCCTGAATCTGGAGAAAGATTTGGAAAATGAGGTTCTTTGTCCAAATCTGTTGCATAGCTCTGATTCAAATGATGAACTGACATCCTTGTCTTGGGGTGGGCATGTGTATGTCTGGGAAGAATCCCACCAGTCCGACTTCGATCTGTGGGAGTTTACCCAGCAGAAGGCGGCCTCTCTTGTACAAGCCTCGGCTGCTTCCCTCTGGGTGGAAGTCAGTAAGTCAGTGGTGCAGTCCCATGGGTCAAGGGGCCATCTGCTTGTACTAAAGTCAGGGCGCTCTGGCAGGATGTCCAATGAGTACAAGGGCATCTGGAGCAAATTGCTCTTTGCTGATTTCAGTGACCATTAAGGGAAACTGTGAAGGATGAAAAAGGAGGACACTGTCCCAAAGGACGAACAACCACACAGAGGGGTGTTTATGGCAGGAGAGGGAGGTTACACTACTAGGAGTCTTCTCAGGGTCCTGAGGGTCAAGGGTGGCTTTGAGTGCTGATCAAATATAATGTCTTGGCGTCTGAGACATATATAATGTGGAAATGCTACTCTGTCCTTTGTTCATCTTCTCTCTGTGTTGCCATCTTTAGCTATTTGGTACCTGGAATTGTGGGAGTCTCACACACACAAGATTTGGAAAATGAGGTTCTTTGTCCAAATCTGTTGCATAGCTCTGATTCAAATGATGAGCTGAGAGGTTTCCCATCTTGATTTCTAGAGCTTCTCCTAACTTAACAAATCTCATTCTGGGTCTCAAACGGTGGACCACCATAGCCGCCATACCAGGCTTCAGACCAGACCAACTTATCTTCTCTGCACCTCATTTTCATTGGCTATTCAATGGGAATATATTTAACTGCCCACATATATTAAATATATTTAACTACCTGCATATATGATTAAGAATGATACTTGGTAGTTAGTAAGCACTCAATAAATACTAGCTCTCATAATTTAACCACTAAGAAAACCATAGGGAGTTAAATAACACTTGATTTTGTGAGGAGTAAACTATTCTTTTTAACAAAAAAATATACATTTTTAAAATTTATTTCAGAGAGGATCGGGGAGAGAGAGAGAGAGAGAGAGAGAAAGAAAGAAAGAGAGAGAAACATCAGTAATGAGTGATAATCATTGATCGGCTGTCTCCTACACACCCCCTACTGGGGATGGAGCCCGCAACTGCCCCCCCTTCCCCACCATCCCCGCCCCCCCCCCCCCCGCCATGTGGCCTGACTGGGAATCGAACCATGACCTCCTGGTTCATAGGTCAATGCTCAACCATGCTGAGCCATGCTGGCTGGGTGGAGTAAACTATTCTTGACCTTCCCATGAAAAGTGAGAGTGGTCAGGGTTCTTGGTCTTAGTTCCAGGAGTGCTTAGGGTCTGCCCCACCAGTCTCAGGGTCTCGGGATTAAATCATGGGGTGCCAGTTGAGGAGTAGAGTCAGATGGGACCATCGGAGCTTATTTTACCTCCTGGAGGCCTGGGACTCTGTTCTGACGGGATCCATTCCTGTTCCTTCCGAGGCAGCTGGGTTCGGGGAGCTCAGGAGTCTCCACAGCTGGTGGAACAGAGAGACAGACTCCCCCATCAGACAGAACCAGGCTCGGCATGGATTCTGAGGAGGAATAGCAGCTCAGGACTGTCTGCAAAGTGCTTTTCCTCCCTTGGCCTGGATAATCCCTTGCCTTTCAGACCAAGTTCACCGCTCCTTTCTCCAGCCCGTCTTCTTCTATAACACTGCACTGCCACTCAGATGGCGTAAACAGTTCTGTCTGGTAGTTTCGCTGCGGACTTCTCTGTCTCCATGAATCGGGCTGCTTTGATCACGAGCCCCTCAAACTTGGGGACTAGGCCATTCATCCGTGTATCGCCAGTGACTGTCAGAGCGCTGACACATAGAAGCTGCTCCGTAAATGTTAGGGTCCGTGACTGAGTTAAGATGCTCTGAGCATCAGTTCTAAAGTGGGGGAAGGATGAGGCGAGTAGCTGCCTGTGACGCCCCTTCTCTCACCCAGAGCACCTTTCCTAGACTCTTTCCCTAGAAATACCTGGAGATTCCTGTCTTGTGGTTTCTCGGCACAGATTCTCTGAGGGCCTGCAAAATCGGTTCTTCCAAAAGGCAGGGTCCCCAAATTCAGTTAAATATTTGGAGGGAATCCTCAGAGGTTAGGAGGAAATTTACCAGACATAGCATGACCCTGGGGAGCACGGTTTGGGCTCCAAAACTATTTGGGGACAGAAACAACAACAAAAAGTTGTTTGCTTCCACTAGAGCTATTTTAGTCAGTCAGAAACATGGGTCTTACTCCTCCTTCTTCCCTGCACCCCCACTCACCCTTTTTTGACCAGATAACTTCCCTGATACATAACTTCCAGGAAGACAGAGGTGATGGAAACCCTGGCTGTGGGTCTGCACCCCAGGGGGGGAAATAGGCTCGTGTAACAGACTGTGGTCTGCAAAAACAGGCACAGCCGTGCCCTGGGCATTTCCACACCATCAAGCACAGAGCAGATGATGGAGACGGTCCCTTTATGGACTGCCCCACGATACTGTTTGCTCCTGCCACCCTGCGGCCTTTGGGGAAACCCCCGGTCTCAGTGGCCCTGCAGGGAGACCCCAGCTGGGGAGCCTGACCCTGCAGATTTTTGCAGGCTGCGGGAGCAGGGTTTGCAGCCACACCCCACACAGGAAGCTGCAGCATACTGCAAGATGCTGCAGAGTTCTGCTGAGTGTGCACCGAGACTGTGAGTTTGCCTCCGGCTCCAGAAGAGGGCGAGGGATTGACTGTAACACAGACAGACAGCTGGCGCACCTGCAGAGCACCTGGGTGCACACCAGGTGGGGGCTGTGGTCAGGATTTGGATGGAAACACCTCCCCCTGAGCCCTGGTGTGGGTGCAGCACATGGTGCTTGAGCCCTTTGCCGCACTGTCCAGCGTGTGTGCAGTAATACGTGTGCTGACACCGTTAACTTCCTTGATTCAACAAGGGCGTCCAGCAGCAGAGCTTCTGTTCTGCTTCCCCAAGAGGCTAGTCTGTCACCCTCCCAGCACAGCGAGCGGTGCTGAGACGGGCTGTCTGGGGATCACTTATAGTTGTCAACGCAGAGTTTAAGTCAATCTTGGCTGAATGCTCCCAGAAATGCCACATGGGCCATATTTTGGACATAGTGCTCTGAATCCAAACTACCCTCTTAAATATGTGTCAAGAAGAAAACAGAGAATCCGAAAAAAAAAATAAAGCCAAGTGGATGTGACAACGCTGGATAGAAACATTGTTTGAAACATTTTTGTCTCTTCTGGAAAGTGCTTAAATATCTCTCTCTGTGTGTGTGTGTGTGTGTGTGTGTGTGTGTGTGTGTGTGTGTGTGTCTGTCCCAGAATAAAAGCAATGCAATAATCCCCTTACAATAAGGTTTGCTAGCTACAGCCAACTCACTGGCTAATTTTAGTAAATCCTTTCCCTCCCCTATTCCCCCTTCTCCCCATTCTCTCCAGCTTCTTGCTTTAAGTTACAAATTTCCAAAGCCTCAAAAAATGTCTCGCATCAAAAGCAAGACCCATGTAATAACAATGAATTGAACTTCACCAAAATAATAAAAACTGCTCTTTGGAAGACACTATTAAGACCACAAAAAAGGCACACATGGGGAACATATATTTGCAAAGCACATATCTGGTAAAGAACATGCACTTAGGATATCTAAAGAATTCTCAGAACGCAGTAAGAAAATAACTAAATATTAAAAAAGGGCAAAGTATTTGTGCAGACACTTCCCCCAAAAAAGATATACAGATGGCACTTTTAAGCACATGAAAAGAGGCTCAACATTATTAGTCATTAGGGAAATGCCACTGCACACCTTGTAGACCGGTCAAAATGAAAAAGACTGACCATACCAAGTATTGGCAAGGATGTGGCCAAACTGGGACTCTCATACACTGCTGGTGGAATGTAAAATGGTTCAGCTATCACTTTGGAGAACAATAGAGCAGTTTCTGAAAAAGTTAAACATATACCTACCATATGCTGATAGGTATGTCCATACGACTACCTGCTCACTGCCTATATCAGACTAATTTTCAGCCCTGAACTGAAAACAGCTCAAATGTTCATCAACAGGTGAATGGACGAACAAATTGTGGTATGCCCATTCAATGAAATGCTACTCAGCAATAAAGAGGAATGAACCACTATCATACAGAGCAACATGGGTGAATCTCAAAATGACTGTGCTGAGGGATAGAAGCCAGGAAAAAGGAGTATATACTGTGTGATGCCATTTGTATAAAATTCTACAAAATGTGAACTAATGTATAGTGACAGAAGAATATCTGTGCTTTCTCGAAGATAAGGATGGGGAGAGGGGCGTCAGGGGGAAAGTTTTGGGAGTGAAACATGTTTACTGTCTCGAGTGTAGGGATGGCTTGATGTAGGGATAGTGTTTAAAATGTTAAACCATCACATCGTGCCCTGTAGATGTGCACCGTTTATAGTGTGTTAGTTACACCTGAATAAAACGGTTACAAATCCCTGGGAATGCTTTTTCTGTGCACAGTTAGAAATGGGGGTGGGCAGCATGTTAGCCCTGCACACAGGCGCTGGGGCCCTGGATCCAGGGAGCATCGTGTGAGGCTATCTCCAGATCACCCTGAACCTGCAGCTGGGGATGGATTGGGGTGGGGTGGGATGGGGTGGAGAAGACATCTTTGGGATCATCTATTGACAGCTCAGGTCACCTTGCCACACATCCAGTCTAGTCTTGTGCCCAGTGTTCATGGTTCACAGCCAAGGAGAGTCCAGTTCTTAGAGGAACTTATTAATCTGCTGGAAATGGCAACTGAGCCTCAGCCCATAGTGATTCCACATCCAAACGATGTCGTAGGCGAAGATCTCCGTTCCGTTCTGTGATTTGTTTTGGAATTATTTCTTTGTTGATAAAATGGGTGGTAATTCTTCTACCTCTTGTGGAGGTGCTATCAGCATCAAGTAGATAATTGAGGAGAAATGTTTGGTAACTACTCTGATGTCAGATGTCATTGTTAGATGCACACAGGAAGAGGGAGGAGGTGAAGACTGTATGGGTAAGGATTGGTGGGCTTGTCAGGTAGACCCTCCTGGGTTAATAAGGGAACCCAGGAGGAGAAAGGGGCTCTAGAAAGGCACGTTAGCTGAGGAATTGACCAGCGAAGAGCAGAAACCCCGGGCCTGACTTAGCAATGTGGAACATCATCCCTTGAGATCAAATCAGTGGTACATATTTGTCATCTCTTGACTGTCTGGAAATGGTGTCCTCTCTTTCTAATAGGCACTTGCATTTCCGTTAGGGACACTCGTTCTCCGAATGGTAGATATTCCTGGTGGAGAGGATTCAAACGACTTGGACCCAGTCCAAGGGGCTGAGATTGTTGATGATTATGTTTACCCATCAGCCTTGCCTTCTCAGTAGACCAGCACCCCCACCCCCTTCTCCTTGGAGCCATTTCTTCTCCAGGTGCTCATGTGCTTATAGGGAACTGCCACGTGTTCACATCATCCCCTTCCGCGGTCTTGGGGACTGCTTTAGAAGTGGGTGCTGGCCCGAGCCAAGCCTGGCAGTGCCCTTCTCTGGGCCTCTTTGAACAGAGTCTTATCTGGAGGTAAAAGCTATGCACCGTGAGGCTTGGGCACTGTCCTGTGGAGGAAGCTGAACGGCAGGAAGAGAGAACAGAGGGAGGGAGAGAGAGAGAGAGCCCTGATGGCATTCCAGGCCCTTCCCACCTGATGCATTCCTACCCCACTGTGGTTTGGTTCTTCATTTCTTTTCTTGCCCATGTGATTTATTTTTATATTCTTAGAAACAACAACAAGAAACAACTCAGCTTTTTGCCTAGCCAGTTTGAATTGGATGTATGTCAATTGCAACAAAATTTTGTACTTAATTAAAAAAAGGAAAAGAGAGAGAATATGAATTTTGAAGAAATTTAGTTTCGGTAGCTATGTATTGAGCACCTACTATTTGGCTACTGCTTACTATATATCTAGTGAAATCTTTGAATGGTGGAATTGTTTCTCTCATTTAATAAATGTTGAAACTGGAACTGAGAAAGATGAATAGAGCCAGTAATGGGGACTAGAGCCCATAATCAGATGCAGGACTCAGACCAAGTCTGTCAGTTCCAAAGGCGCCCACACGCTTCCCACTATACTTACACCCTCCTGGGGACAGAGCCCTTTCTGAACCTCATCCACTCTGGTATTTTCAGCACCTTGAAAATGGCTTGTCACCTAATGGCCGTCTTATATATGTCTGTTCAATGAGTGAAATGTTGAATTTAATTAGAACAGTCCTGAATTCAGAGAGCTAGGACAGGACCAAGCAAGACTGGGCAGTCTCTGCAAATAAGATATTTTACATAATTGATGTATTACTCACAATGAGTCTAGAATTAGGTTTCCCTGAACCTAGTAATATTTTAAATACAGGGAAGAACTTGTTCCCTGAAGGAACTTATGATAAATCATTTTAAGCAATAATTATGCCCCTTTTAACATCGCATAAATTTAGATTTTTTTCCATAATAGGGTTATTGAAAGCAGGAGTTGTGGACCCATAGCATCTGGGCTGCACTTGGACTTCGGATATGTTTTGTTTAGTTGGTGTAGTGTTCAAAGTGGAAACTGTCGCCAATATTTACAAGCGCTAGTTTTTAAAAAAACGTCTGAAGTTTTGGTTTCTTTTTAAAAATTGGGATAATGTGCTAACACTGGGCCTACGTGGCAGTGATCAGCTGAATGAAGGAGTGACTGTCCCCTTTGGTCAGAGTGAGGCCACAGTCCCCACCTGATTCTCTCCCTCTGGGTACCTTCCTGTGTGCGTTTGCCTTAGCAACCCCTGGTTTAAGATGTGCTAAATGGCTCTCGGTCAGATGGAGCCTGGGAAGAAGGATTCTGCTCCACGTTCTCCCCAAAGAACTCCAAGCTTGGAGGCTAGCAGAAATATTTTTACAAAGCATTTGTGTCCCTGACTCCCTGGGCATTTCTATGTGGTAAGTGCCAGTCAGCTCCTTCTCGCATGGATGCGCTCGGGAAGTAGTAAGCTTGGCTTTCTCATTGGCATATGTGCCAGCAGCGGACTCATCCTGCAAACTCTTTCCTTAGTAATCTTCCCTAATGGCATTGAAGTGTAAGTCGGAATGAATGGG
This sequence comes from Plecotus auritus, assembly GCF_963455305.1. Lineage (NCBI taxonomy): Eukaryota > Metazoa > Chordata > Mammalia > Chiroptera > Vespertilionidae > Plecotus > Plecotus auritus. Next base: position 20,401,845 of record NC_137778.1, read on the forward strand.
AAAAACCGAGAGTTTGGTAGCCTGGCAATTAGCAAGCTCGTCTGATGACTTGGCAGAGGAGAAAAGGCTGACGTGGAAGAGAAACATTCTTGTCACTCTTTCAGTGTCTGCACTGTCCTTTTTGTTTGGTTTTGGTTTCTTATGGTGTCACCCTGATGGAATCAGTGAAGTGGGTGAGAAGAAGGAAGACCTATTGAAATCTCCCTTTGTCCCATTTAGGAATTGCCTCCTCGGACTGTGCAATGCCCACGGGATATACAGTAAAACATGGATGCTAAGCCCATGGCGTTAGAATCAGAATAAACAAGTTTCGACACTCGCTAGGAAAGTTGTTTAACTCTTCTAGTGTCTCAGCTTTCTTAGAAGGATATGCAGGAGCTAAATGTGTAAGTTCTGATACCGCACTGCCTGCATGTGCATCCTGGCTCTATGACTTGTTGTCTGTGTCCTTCAGCCCTGGGGTCAGCTGTTGGGGGTCTAGGCTCTGCTCTTTGGGGTGAGGCTTCCCTTTTTCGGGCTAAGCTCCACCCCTCTGGACTGGTTTCAGGTGTTCTGGGCTAGCCTCCGTCTTTTGAAGAGACTGTCCTTTCCCCATTGTATATTCTTGGCTTCTTTGTTGCAAATTAATTGACCATATATGCATGGGTTTATTTCTGGGCTCTGTTCTCTTGTCATTGACATATGTGTCTGTTTTTCTGCCAATACAGTACTGTTTGAATTATCTATATATATATAAAAGCCTAAGCGACCGTTATGACCGAATGAGCAGTCAACTGGTTGCTATGATGTGCACTGTCCACCAGGGGGAAGACACTCAACGCAGGAACTGTCCCCTGGTGGTCAGTGTGCTCCCACAGCAGGAGCGCACTCAGCCAGAAGCCAGGCTTGTGGCAGTGCTACTGGTGGCAGCGGCAGGTGCAGTGGGGCCGGAATGAGCGGGAATGACGCCATACCAGCCCCGGCTTGTGCTCCTCCCTGGCTGCCTGCCACTTCTCACACTGCTACATCCCTCAAGGGGTCCCGGATTGCAAGAGGGTGCAGACCAGGCTGAGGGACCCCACTGGTGCTCAAATCCATGCACCAGGCCTCTCATTATTACTTTATAACAGTGGTCGGCAAACTCATTAATCAACAGAGCCAAATATCAATAGTACAACGATTGAAATTTCTTTTGAGAGCCAAATTTTTTAAACTTAAACTTCTTCTAATGCCAATTCTTCTAAATAGACTCGCCCAGGCCGTGGTATTTTGTGGAAGAGCCACACTCAAGGGGCCAAAGAGCTGCATGTGGCTCGCGAGCCGCAGTTTGCCAACCACGGCTTTATAATATAGTTTTCTCCTCCTCAAGACTGCTTTGGATATTCAAGGTTTTTTGTGGTTCCATAAAAACTTTAGGATTTTTGTTCTATTTCTATGACAAGATGCCATTGAAATTTTGTTTGGGGGCACATTGAATCTGAAGATTGCTTTGGGTAGTACAAACATTTTAACAATATTAATTCCTCCAATCCATGCGCATGTCTTTTCATTTGTTTGTGTCTTCTTCAATTTCTCACATTAGTGCCTAATAGTTTTCAGTGTAGTTCCATTGTTCTAGTCACTTTCTTGTGTCCAGATTGATCACAGTGCCCCAATTATGCTATAATCGGTGTGTATATAGGAAAGCCACCACTTCCATCTTTCAAATGTGGTAACTCATGTCAGTGCTGTCCAAGTTGAATCAGTTTTTTGGCTGTCACAACTCAGAGTATTGATTCATCCTCAGCCTGTTGTCACAGCCTCTTAGTCTCTCTCACATGTGCTCCTCTTTCTCTACCTTTGCTTGTACAGATGCTTTTTTGAAATAAGAGCCAACTCTGGCACTCAGGTGTTCTTAGGTGTGGACCCTTTTATCTTGTTCATTCACTCGGCATAGTCCTTGGCCTCATGAATCTTTCAGTCCTATGAGGAACAGGAACAATCTGTCTAACAAATACAATTCCATAAGAGTTCTAACAGAAAATACAGAATACTGTGGTATAGACTCTAGACTTCGTTTGGGGAATCCAGACAGACATTTTGGGGGAAATTACATGTTATAAATTATATGTAATATATTATCCTATCTAATAAAAGAGTAATATGCAAATTGACCGTACCTCTGCCACACCCACAAGCCATGCCCACCAGCCAATCAGGAGCGAGTATGCAAATTAACCCAACCAAGATGGCTACGGCCACTGAGAGAGCAGGAGGCTTGGGTTTCCCCAGCAATGGAGGAAGCCAAGCTTTCTGCACACCCTGGCGGGCCCAGGCCTCCACTCAAGGCTACAAAGTTTCAATTATAGAAGATAAATAAATCCCAGATACCAGGGCCTCCACTTGGGTCGCTGGGGGGCATAGCTGGCCTGCAAACCACCACAGGCCCCTCACCCAGGCTGCCCCATGCCCCAAGGGAACCCCCACACTGATCCAGGACACCCTTCAGGGCAAACCAGCTGGCCCCCACCCATGCACCAGGCCTCTATCCTATCTAATCCTATCTAATAAAAGAATAATATGCAAATTGATGGTCACTCCAACACACAATATGGCTGCCCCCATGAGGTCAAAGATGACTGCCCCCATGTGGACACAAGATGGCCACCACAAGATGGCCAGCAGGGGAGGGCAGTTGGGAGGGACCAGGCCTGCAGGGAGGGCAATCAAGCCTGCAGGGGAGGGCAGTTAGGGGTCACCAGGCCGGCAGAGGAGGGAAGTTGGGGGCGACCAGGCCTGCAGGGAAGGGTAGTTGGGGGAGACCAGGCCTGCAGGGGAGGGCAGTTAGGGGTGACCAGGCCTGCAGGGGAGGGCAGTTAGGGGTGACCAGGCCTGCAGGGGAGGGCAGTTAGGGGCAATCAGGCTGGCAGGGGAGTGGTTAGGGGGTGATCAGGCTGGCAGGCAGAAGTGGTTAGGGGCAATCAGGAAGGCAGGCAGGCGAGCAGTTGGGAGCCAGCAGTCCTGGATTGTGAGAGGGATGTCCGGCTGCCTGTTTAGGCCCGATCTACCTGGATCGGGCCTAAACGGGCAGCCGGACATCCCTCGAGGGGTCCCAGATTGGAGAGGGTGCAGGCTGGGCTGAGGGACACCCCCCCCCCATGCACGAATTTCGTGCACTGGGCCTCTAGTAAACTATATGTTAGCTCAGTAGTGACACGGATGTAGGGGTTGGCCAAGCAAAAAGGGAGGAATAATGATATGCCAAATAAAACAGCATGAGCAAAGAAGAGAGAAGCTCTTCTCAGCTCAGGTTAGGAAGGTGGAATCAGGGAGTAGCAGGGGAAATGAGGCAGGAGAGGTCATTCACCTTTAAACTTCATTCTAAAAGAAAGAGGAACTCATTGCATGGTATAAAGAGATGAATGGCATCAGACCTTCACTCTCGAAAGACCTTCACTCTGGCTTCAAAGTGAGGAATGCACTGAAGGGAGAGACACTGTTGAAGGCAGGGAGACCAGTTAGTCTATGGCAGTATTCTAGGTGGGAGGTGGCAGTGGTCTGAAACCTGGTAGCAATAGTGGTGATGGAGAAAAGAAAGTAGGTGAAGTCAATATTGAAAGGTAGAAATGACAGGTACCTGCTAAAAGATTAGCCCTAGACCAGTGGTCGGCAAACCACAGCTCGTGAGCCACATGCGGCTCTTTGGCCCCTTGAGTGTGGCTCTTCCACAAAATACCACGGCCTGGGCGAGTCTATTTTGAAGAAGTGGCATTAGAAGAAGTTTAAGTTTAAAAAATGTGGCTCTCAAAAGAAATTTCAATCATTGTACTGTTGATATTTGGCTCTGTTGACTAATGAGTTTGCCGACCACTGCCCTAGAGGGTAAATGAGGAGGTGGTAAAAATAATACCTATTTTTTGTTTGTTTGTTTGTTTTTTGCTTGAGCACTTGGATGAACACCTGGCCCATTCACTGAGAGAGAATCTAGGTAGAAGCAAGTGTTTTCTTGTTTTTGCTGTTTGATTCCTTGGACACAGGGTGGGTAATAAATTCTGTTTTGCACATGCTGAGTTTGGATCAACAGTGGAGATGTCAAGTATGCAGGAGACTATGTCAATGTCAGTCTGAATGGAGCTAGAGACTTGGGATTTATCAGTGTAGTGAAGGGACATGAACATAAAGGAGGGGTTGAGAGGTTCATGGGTAGGAAGAGACCAGAATGTAAGAAGCCAACCATTTTAATTTTGGAAGAGGCAGAGGACTCCACAGAGGAAGAAGAAAGGAAACATCTAGAGTTACAGAAGGAAAACTAGCAAGGCCCCCTCAAGGAGGAGGAAGCTGCCAACTGTATCAAATACTGCAGAGAGGTCACCCAGCATATTTCTTTCATTACAATTCTGTTGTCCAAACTTCAAGTATGTCACTCCATTCCATTCATTCATTCCTTTAAACAAATGCTTATTGAGCCCTTACTACATGCCAGATACACTACACTTCTAAGTCCTGGAGCTATAGTAGGTAATAAAACAAAGACCGTGTGTAAGGCAGATGAAAATGTTCAGCCATACTGAGAAGAAGACAGGGTCCTGTCCTATTTTCTGCAATTTGGAAATCAACATCCTTGGGTTTCAGCTAACTTTGATCGCCCAAATAACATCTAATTTATATTTTGTTTTCTTCCCCAAAATATGATGAGAGACCTTGTCAGATGGCATGTCAAATGCCATAGTGAAATCCAAATATAGTATGCTTCAAGCATTTCCCCAATCTCCTGGGGCGGCAGTGTCTGTGATTAATTACTTCTATTTCCTGGGAGATGGAATTGTCAGAAAATCAAGTTTTGAAACCCGTCAGACACTTGGGTTTAAGCCAACTAATTCAGTCCACAGGTTATTAAATATTATTGAGTACCTGCTTTGTACAAGGCGCTATTCTAGGTACTGGGATACCATGGCGGTCAAAACAGATGAGGTTCCCAACTGCTCACAGATGGTGAGGTAGGGTAGTACTTATTACAGATAAGGTTTCCTTGTGTGTCAGATAAGGGAGCATATACCCATATTATGGCTTTGTAGGCTATTCCTCTCCCCACCCCCCCACCCCCCACCACACACACAAAAACAGCCATCTAGCATCTTCACAATTCTAAATGTATTCCCATCTGTTGCACTGGGTATATTGAGAGGATGGATGATGGCCAGATAAGTAAGCAACTGTTCTATGACAGATTAAGTTGGGAGCTACAAGTGGGATCATACGAAACAGAGACTTTACGCTAGGGAAAAAAAGTCAGCCTGGCCGGCGTGGCTCAGTGGTTGAGCATTGACCTATGAACCAGGAGGTCATGGTTTAATTCCCTAACAGGGCACATGCCTGGGTTGCAGGCTCGATCCCCAGCGGGAGGCATGCAGGAGGCAGCCAATCGATGATTCTCATCATTGATGTTTCTATCTCTCTCTTCCTCTCCTTTCCTCTCTGAAATCAACGAACATATATTTTTTAAAAAGGTTACAAGGTCAAAGAGCATTGCCAGGGGCTCCAGGCACAGGGGTGAAGTTGAACATCAGAGCTGCATTGGAGACAAGACATTTCAAGGCAGCCAAAGTGAGTGGTTGTCAAAGGGACCACACCTAAACTCTCTAGGAGAGAGTCATGATTTTTCTCCTCCCGCAACATTTCCCCATTGAAGTTAATGGTTCTTTCATTTATGTAGCATTTAAAAATATGTACACCTGGACCCCCATTCCAGAGATTCTCTTTTTCAACAAAACAGTTAATGTTTAATTGACACACAAGGAACTAAAACCAGCGATTTTCAACCTTTTTCATCCCACGGCACATGTAAACTAATCACCAAAATTCTGCAGTACGCCAAAAAAAAAAAAAAAATGTATGTATATATATATATATATATTTGCCCACCTGACAAAAAATAGGTATAATTTTGATTCATCATACCAGACAGACAGCTATTTTTTTTAATTTGAAAAACTAAGGGAAAAGAGCTCAGTGCCCCTGATTAAATAGTTAGGTACTGCATGTTTTACAAATTCTTGCAGCACACCAGTGTGCCCAGACATGCCAGTTAAAAATCATTGAGCTAAACCTGCTTAAAATGCAGGGAGTTTTGACATACAAATAAGCCCATAAAACCATCAGCACAATCAAGAAAATGAACACATTCCTCACTCCCCAGAATTTCCTTCTGCCCTTTTGTGATTCTTCCCTTCCACGCCTCCAGCCCCCACCCAGACAACCATGGATGCGATTTCTGCCACAATATATAAAATATCATTTCCTAAAATGTTGAGTAAATGAAATCAGTACGTACTCAGCAAACTGTTTTTGAGTTCTAACCATGTCATTTGATCAGCAGTTCATTACTACTATGGCTGAGTAGTATTTCATTGCATGTCCCTATGGCAGTTTGTTGATAGGTATTTGGGTTGTTTCAAGTTTGGGACTATGATAAATTAAACTGTGAAAATTCACATATAGTCATTGTATGGACATGTGCTTGCCATTTCTCTGGTGTAAGTATTTAGGAGTGGAATCGCTAGATCATACGGTTAGTTGTATTCTTAACACATTGCGGACCAGTAGTTTTATCGCTAGCTTTACCCAGTGGCCAGATAAATTTCTATTGGATGAGTACAAAAACACGTTTTACATAAATATTAAAGGCACGCTTTAAAATTAAATACCCATTGCATTTTGAAGTTATTTATTACATGTTCTTACAAGCAAATATCTTTTTAAAGTATGATTGACCACAAACCTTAGAACAGCAAACACGAGAATTCTCGTGATCCATCCGCAACGTGTTAAAAAATGGCTAACCAGTTTTCCAAAGTGGTTGCACCATGTAGCATCCCACGAGCAGTTTATATGAGTCTGTTCCTCCACGTCCTTGCCAGTACTTACTGCAGCCAGTCTTTTAAATTTTAGTCATTTAAAAAGGCACGTAGCCCTCAGCGGTTTGGCTCAGTGGACAGAGCATCTGCCTGCGGATTGAAGGATCCCAGGTTTGATTCTGGTGAAGGGCTCATGCCCAGATTGCAGGCTTGATTCCCAATAGAGGGCAGCCAATCAATGATTCTCTCCCAGCACGGATGTTTCTATCTCTTTCCCTTTACTTTCCTCTCTGAAATCAATAAAAAATATATATATATATTTTAAAAAGCATGTAATGGTATCTCATTGTGGATTTAATTTCCATTTCCCTAATGACTAATGATATGCATCTTTTCATGTGCTTCTCTATATATCTTTCATAAAATGTGCATATCTTTTGCCCATTTGTATTGGGTTATTTTTTTTATTATTAAGTTGTGAGACTTTTTATATATTCTAGATAAAAGTCTCTTTTCTCCCCATCTGTGGCCTGTTCATCCTCTTACCAGTATCTTTGAAAGAAGCTTTATTTATTTATTTATTATTTTGATGAATTCCACTCCCTTACGATTCCTCACCACCGTTGCTGCTCTGGTGAAAGGTAGGGTCGGGATAGTGGATGGTGGGTCACAGGAGACAGGATATCCCCTTTGCCCTTTCCTCATGGTGCTGCTGTGCTAGGCAGTGATTTACAAAGACAGGTGCTTTCCCCCAGGGAAAAGAATGATACTTGGCCACAGCTTGGGAAGATACACTTACACTTCAGACCTGCACACTTTAAGCACTTAATCCACCAGAAATAATGGTAGCTCACTCTGCTGAATCCATTACAAGCTGGCTAGATACATAGCGCTGTGTTATGTAGCACAGAAACTTCAGCCAGGAGCTCTCAGGCTCCCGACTTCCTTTGTTTTCTTTTTCTTTCTTTTTTCTTTATTCCCCTTTTTCTTTTCTTCCCTCTCTTCCTCCCGTCTACCTACCTACAGTCCTTCACTGAAGACCACAAAAATGTACTCTCTCAGAGATCTAAAGGCTAGACTTCTGAAATCGAGGCGTGTGCAGGGCCACCCTCCCTCTGAGGGCTCTACAGGAGAACTGCCCCTGCTTGTCTAGGTTCTGGTCACTCCCAGCCGTCCTTGGCACTCCTTGGCTTGTAGATGCATCCATCATCACATGGCATTCTTCCGTGTGTCTTCTGTCTCTATATCCAAGCTCCCCTCTTCATTTTTATTTTTAATTCTGATAAAATATACCTAACGTAAACTTTATCACTTTAACCATTTTTAAGTGTACAGTTCAGGCATTAGGTACATTTACATACATCATTGCACAACTATCACCACATTGACCTCCAGAGCTTTATTCATTTTCCCCAACTCTAGCCATTAAACACTGACTCCCGCCCCAGCCCTGGGCAGTCACCATTCTACTTTCTGTCTCCGTGAATTTGACCACTCTGGGTACCTTGTAGAAGTGGAGTCATACAGTCATACATATTTGCCCGTTGATGACGGCCTTATTTCACTTACCATAACATCTTCAAGGTCCATCCATGTTATAGCATGTGTCAGAATTTCCTTCCTTTTTAAGGCTGAATAATATTGGATGGTGTTAGTTTTCTGGACTGCCATAATAAAATGCCACAGACTGGATGGCATAAACAATGGACATTTTCTTTTCTCGAAATTCTGGAAGTTAGATATCCAAGATCAAGGTGTCAGTGCGTTTGGGTTCTCTCTCCTTGGCTTGCAGATGGCTACCTTCTCACTGTGTCCTCACTGGGTCATCTGTTCGTCAGTGTGCTAATCTCCTCTTATAAGGACATCAGACGTGTGGGATTAGGGCCTACCCATATGACCTCTTTAAAGGCCCTGTATCCAAACTGTCACATGCTGAGGTCCCAGAGATGAGGACTTCAACACATGAATGTTCGGGAGACACAGTTCAGCCCAAAGCACCCAAGGTGTAGTTATCAAAGCCAGGAAATCAGCATTGATTCTATTATGCATTCTGCAGAAGTTCAGATTTTTGCCAGTTGTCCCAGGCATGTCACTTCCCTGATTGAGGATTTGATCCAGGAACATATTGCATTTAGTTGTCTCTTTAGTGTCCTTTAGCCTGGAACAGTTCCTCCGTCTCTCTTTGTCTGTCGTGCCCGAGACATTGAGGAGCATACTGTTCCGTTACTTCATACCACATCCTTCAATTTGTATAATGCTTCCTCATGATGAAATTCAGGTTATGCTTTTTTTTTTTTTTTTCCAAGAACGCCACAGAAATTACATTGTGTGCTACTCTGTGCATCATATAATGTTGATTTGCCCCACTACCGGCCAGATTATCTCTGATCATGTCATAAAGGTGGTGTCTGCCAGGTTCCCCCAATGTATTGATTTTCCTTTGAAATGAATAAGTGTCTCATGGGACGATGCTTTGAGACCATGTAGTTAGATATCTTGTTTCTCATACTTTGACTACTCATTTTAGCTTCCATGGATGGCTCTTGCCTGAACAACTCTTACGGTAGTGTTTGCTGAATGGTGATTTACCTCTCTCCTGTACTCCTTCTACACTTATTAATGGAAGTCGAATACCAGGAAGAGCTTTCCTTTCAATAGATTGAATAATCTATTCAAATTATTTATTTATATCTGTGTGGACTCATGGATTTTATTTTATTCTCTAAGTTATAACTGTCCATTACTTACTTTGTTGCTCAAATGGAGCTGGATTTGGTCACTGGGAGCTTACTTAGCTGGCTCCAGCATCCTTTTGGTATGGCCCTGTCATTGTTTGAGCATGTTCTGATCTCGGAATCCACAAGATGTTCCAGGCTCATCTTGGATATTTCCTGCCCAAGCCTTGAAATGTGCCCCTTCTTCAAGGAGTACTGGTGCCTTTGATTGAGCATATTTGAGGGAAACAGTTCCTTTTGCTAGAGAATACACACTAGCTGTGCTCATTGATCCAGGGGTATTGTTTCTAGGCCTTCTCAGCAGGCAGAGCTATGAAATAGATGTCTGCATATACACACACACACCTGGAGCTATTTGTATATCTACCTACCTGAACATGTGTTTTCGTACTTGAACTTATACTGATGCCTCCAATTCTGGTCCAGCCCCACAAGGCTTATTCTAGCATTCCCCCTTTCCTGACTCCCAACTCCTTTCTCTGACAAACAGCAACCTAGCTCTCATTGCCCACAGATTCATAGAACACACATAAAATAGTTTCAGAATAGCTAACCCATAACCCTGTGGGGGTGGAGGGACCTACTAGCTAAAGTACAATACCTGTTTACAGTTTGTTTTCTTTTTCTTTTCTATTTAGAGTAGGTTGTTAAACTACTGTTTTCCAAAGTTACGTTGGTTAGTTATCCACCACCATCCTCCCAGGTTATTGGGAATAGAGTTTGGTTCATCCTTTTCTGTTTACATTCAATTTGGAGTCTCCTTCCTACCACTCATTTTAATTATGTATCTGTTCTTTGAGTTTGTGAGATAGTCACATGGTTCTAAGTCACAACTATAAGAATTTTGTTTATTCAAGGAAGTGTCACTTGCCCAGTCTCTTCTACCTAATTCCTATTTTTCACCCTGTTTTACCCACTGTGTCTGGGTAACCAAGCTTAGTTTCTGGTTCATCCTTTTTATTTTCTTTTTTCAAAAAATGAGCACATTCAGGTATATTTTCGTACTTTCCCCTTCTAACTCTCAAAGTAGCATATTCTAGACCAGGGGTGGGCAAACTTTTTGACTCGAGGGCCACAATGGGTTATTAAACTGGACCGGAGGGCCGGAACAAAAGCATGGATGGAGTGTTTGTGTGAACTGATATAAATTCAAAGTAAAGGAGCGGAGGGGAGACCAAGAGAACCGGACAGAACAGCCGGATCCGGCCTGCGGGCCGTAGTTTGCCCACGGCTGTTCTAGACATTCTTCTGTAGGTTGCTTCTATTCACCTAACATTATACCCTAAAAATTACTATTAGTTCATAGATAACTTCCTTATTCTTTTGTACAGTTCCACAGTATTACATCGTATGGATGTATCACAGTTTATTCATTCACTTTGCTACACTCAAGTTGTTTCCAATACTGTGCAATTACAATTTGCAATGAATAATCTTGCACATGTTTATTCTCATATTGCTGAGGGGTATATCTTTAGGGTAAATTCCAAAGACTACTAATAGCAATTGCTTTGACTCTTTTATTGGGTCAACAGATAAGTGCATATATACTTATTATTATGTAATCCCAAATTCTCCTCCAAAAGAATTGTACTAGCTTGTATTCCCACCAGCAATATAGGAGAGTGCCTGTTCCTGCACAGCATCCCCAACGAATTGATTGTTTTATTAGTTTTCACCTTTCTGATGGGTAAGAAGTGGTATCTCATAGCCCGTGGACACAGACAGCAGGGCGGCGAAGGCCGGGGGCGGGGTGGTGGGGGCTGGGTGGAAGTGGGCAAGGGGGAGAGAATGGGAGACATCAGTAATAGTGTCAACAGTAAAAAAAAAGCAAATAAATAAAATAAATGGTATCTCAGTGTAATTTAATTTGCATTAACTTAATTTTCATAAAATTAAATTGAGTGAGATTGAGCATCTTTTCATATGTTTGAAAGCCATTTTGTATATATTTTTGTGAGTTGTCTATAGGTGTCTTACCTAACTTTTTATCATATTTTTGACACTCTCTTCTTAATTTTATGGGTTATTTACATATTAGGGATATTAGCTTTTATCTATGATATATCCTGCAAATATTTCCTCCTGGTTTACCAGTTCCCTTTGGACTTTGGTTGTGGTGGCTTTTGCCATGCGATTTCTATTTTATGTATTCAAATTTATCAGAAAGGTAGATTCGTTGAAAACAATGGTTGAAAGAGTTTCTAGAGAAGAAGAGCTTGAGGAAGAGCATCATCACTGATATTCACATATTTTAATGACTGGCATGTGGAAGGAGGACTACACTTACCCTATTTCTCCAATGGGAGATTAGGCTAAGCGACATGAAGTAAAGGAAGGCATAATGCGGTTTCAGGGACTCCTACACTATGGCTCGTGTGTACCTCATCTTCATGGGCTGAACTGAACCAATTACGCTGCCCATACCTTTCATTCCAAATACTTAAAACATTTTACATAGTGTCATCATCATGACTATCCTAGGAGAAGCCTTTTCAGTGCCCCTAGGAGAGTGTCAGAGGAGCAGAGAGAAGCGATCAGGTGGAGAGTAATAATCAGCCCAGACTGGGTCAGTCGGCAGAGGACCCAAAGCAGAACCAAAGACCTCACGCTCTCAGACTCTCCACTCGGTGGCTGGACCACACAGCATGCGGCCTGGCGTGCTCAGGCTATTGTTTCCTCACAACATACAGAGATAGCCGTTAGATTCATGGGCAGTGAAACATCGTTTGAGACATCAGACCAAGGTTTACCCTAAGTAACCGTATTTCCTGCAACCATTGAATTTAGGCAAGTGGCCCTCTGGGACATGGAATAATTAGATGCCATAGACTTTCAACCTCAGATCTAGAAGGTTCCTTACAATCTACCTACTCCAACCTCCCATGATACCATGGCCTAAAGAGGTGAGGAGGTCTTCCCCAAACCACAGCTGGTTAATGTTGTTTCAGGGTCTCCCACACTATGGCTCGTGTGTACCCCATCTTCATCGCGGGCTATTTCTTAGTTCTCTGGTTTGTCTGAACTCCCTTTAATTCCTCAGATGGATGATGCTCTCTTTTGCCTCTCAGCCTTTGTACATGCTTTTCCTGCTGTTTGGATTAATTATCCTTTATCTTCCTCTGGAAAACCTTCACTTAATTTTCTGATTTCAGCTGATCACTTAGACCAAGTAAAAGTCATCTTCTCTTCTGTGTTCCCACTGTCCCCTTTATCTTCCCATGGACAGGCTCACCACACCTGCAACTGCATGCTTCCTGCTTCTTTCTCAATAAATTAGGAAGCTATTTTCGTCTTATTTCCCATTGTGTCTCCAGATGCTAGCCCAACATTTTTGGACATAGGGGTTGCTCAGTAAACGCTCATTAGGTTGAAATGGGAACCAGGGCTCAGATTTAGTTTTCCTGGTTCCCAGTGTGACCTTATTTCCACTTGACAGCCCTGCCGTGTGGCTGAACATTCTTTTCCTACGGAGGTGTTGGGGGACGTAGAAGGGGTCAGGTATTTCCTCTGAGGATCATAGGTTGCTTGTGATAGTTAAAAAGGATCTGGTGAATGAAAGATACGTGAGAGAGTAGAGTGACCTAAAATTAGATGGATATAGCCTGACATGAGATAATGTTAGCAGGACAATCTTCTAATTTATAGGACAAAGCTACACATTTGGTTTGGTCAAATTCCTTATCACAGCAAATGTCACCCTGGATTATCTATCTAGCCAAGATCAGTTCAGCCACGCTGGCATTTAATGATGTGAAAGTTTGCCCTCATAGTTAAGGGTTCTTATGAATTCAAAAATACTTAGAGAAATTCAAACAAAGCTTGTCTATGAGAATTAATAAATAAAAAAATGTTCTTGCCTAATATTAGTAAATTATTAAACTGGGCAGTGGAATTTTAAGTAGAGTAAATAAGTCCTCACTTAACATTGTCGATAGGTTCTGTGACTTTAAGCAAAACAACATATAAAGCAACCATTTTTACCATAAGCTAATTAATATAAACAAGAATTAAGTTCCTATGGCATCTCTTCAATGGTATAATGAAACAGAACCTGCTGCATTTCTAATATATTTTTCTATTTGGTTTTCCTTCATATGGAAGTCATAAATCATGTAAGTTAGTAAGAATAGATCTTAGAGATCATTTTGTTGATTCATGTATTTTAGAGTAGAGTGAAACAAGGTCTTGAAAAAGTAGGTGATTTTGACTGTGGTCACATAGATAGCAATAGATTTATGCTATTTGTCTCTCCCCTCAAAATGTTACCAGTGTGATATGTTTGTGTATGTAGGAACATGCATACATTTAGATATACAGAGAGACAAAATCATTTAAAAATATTTTATATTAGGTTTAGGTGTATAGCATAGCACACTACACAAACACTATAAAGAGAGCCCCTGATATTTTCAGAACCCACTTGGCACCATGCGTGGTTATTACAGTATTATTGACTATATTCCCTATGCTATACTTCACTGTGTAACTATTTTGTAACTAACAATTTGTACCTCTTAATCCCTTTACCTTTTCCACCCATTGCACGCAACCCCTTTCCCCTCTGGCAACCATCAATCTGTTCTCTGTATCTATGAGTCTGTTTCTAAAGAACAATTTAAATTGTTCTTTAGATTCCACATATAAGTGAAATCATATAGTATTTTATTTGTCTTTCTCTGACTGAAATTACCCTCTATAATTTCATTCGTGCTGTTGAAATGGTAAGATTTCATTCTTTTTTAATGGCCAAGTAATTGCCCATTGTATTTAAGTACCACCACATTCTTATCCACTGGTCTATTGATGGGCACTCGAGTCACTTCCATATCTTGGCTATTGTAAATAATGGTGCAATGGACATAGGGGTGCATATAGTCTTTTGAATTTGTCTTTTGGGTTTCTTCAGATATATACCCAGAAGTGGAATCCCTGGGTCATAAGGCAGTTCCATTTTTACTTTTTGAGGACCCTCCATACTGTTTTCCATAGTGGCTGCACCAAACTACATTCCCACTAATAGTGCACAAGGGTTCCCTTTTCTTTACATCCTTGATAACACTTATTATTTGTTGATTTATTGATGATAATCAATGTAACAGGTGTGAGGTGATACCTCATTGTGGTTTTAATTTGCATTTCCCTGATGATTAGTGATGTTGAGCATTTTCTCATATGTCTATTGGCCATATCTATGCCCTTTGGGAGAAAAGTCTATTCAGGTCTTCTGCCTGCTTTTTTTTTTCTTGGAGCCAGTAATAATTTTGACCATTGGAAAAAAAATATATATATATATTGTCAATCTATGATTTGCATTTATTTGCTTTCTCTGCCTGTTTTTTAATCAGATTGTTTGATTTTTTTGGTGTTAAGTTGTATGAGTTCTTTGTATATTGTGGATAGTAACCTCTTGTGGGATGTATCATTGCTGAATACCTTCTTTCATTCAGTAGGTTGTCTTTTCATTTTGTTGATGATTTCCTTTGCTGTGCAAAAACATTTTAATTTGATGTAGCCCCATTTGTTTATTTTTTTCTTTTGTTTCCCTTGCCTGAGGAGACATATCCAAAAAATATTATTAAAAATAATGTCTTTCTTTCTAAGAAAGTTATCCAGTTTCATTCTTTTGCATGTATCTGCCCAGTTTTCCCAACATTATTTATTGAAGAGCTACCTTTACCCCTTGTATATTCTTGCCTCCCTTGTTATAGATAAATGGACCATATAGTGTGGATTTATTTCTGGGCTTTCTACTCTATTCTATTGATCCATATGTCTGTTTTTATGCCAGTAATATGCTGTTTTGATTACTATAGCCTTGTTTGATATCAGGTAGTGTAATATCTCCAACTTTATTCTCCTTTTTCAAGACTGCTGTAGCTATTTTAGGGTCTTTTTTGGTTCCATATAAATTTTTGTGGTTTTTTGTTTGTTTGTTTCCCATTAACTTCTAGGGAGAGTAGAAGAAAGAGAGAGAGAAACTTCGATGTCAGAGAGACACATCAATTAGTTGCCTCCTGCACATGCCCCAGCCAGGGCTGAGGATTGAGCCTGCAACCGAGGTACATGTCCTTGACTGGAGTCGGACCTGGTACCCTTCAGTCCAGAGGCCAACACTACCCATTGAGCCAAACCGGCCAGGGTTATATAAATTTTTGGATTATTTGTTCTAGTTCTGTGAAAAAAAAAATGCTGTTGATATTTTTATAAGAATTGCATTGAACCTATAGATTGTTTTTGGGTAGTATAGACATTTTAATGATGTTAATTCTCCCTATCCATGAAAATGGTATAATTGCTTCCATTTATTTGTATATTTTTCAGCTTTTTTCTTCAGTGTCTTATAACTTTCTGAGTATAGGTCTTTTACCTCCTTGGTTAAATTTATTTCTAGGTTGTTGGGTTTTTTTTTTTTTTAATGCAATTATAATTGGGATTGCTCCCTTTGTTTCCTCAGAAAGGCAAAATCTTAAAATTGAAGGGGCATAACATTTAGTTACATATAGACACATATGCATACATGAAAAACAGACGACACCTGTGGCTTCAGACTAACATGGGACATTTGACCACATTAGACTCATGAGAGAGGAAGCTAATGCCCTAAGCAGTGGTTCTCAACCTTTCTAATGCGCGAACCTTTAATACAGTTCCTCATGTTGTGGTGACCCCCAACCATAAAATTATTTTTGTTGCTACTTCATAACTGTAATTTTGCTACTGTTATGAATCGTAATGTAAATATCTGTGCTTTCTGATGGTCTTAGGCAACCCTGCTAGCGGTTCTTGAGAACCGCTGCTATAGAGCCTAAGACCATCGGAAAACACAGATACTTACATTACGATTCATAACAGTAGCAAAGTTACAGTTATGAAGTAGCAATGAAAATAATTTTATGGTTGGGGTCACCACAACATGAGGAACTGTATTAAAGGTTCGCACATTAGAAAGGTTGAGAACCATCCTTTAGGGCCTAAAGGATGCTTGTTACCCGTTAGATTATTTGGGGGAAATGTTCACGAATCCAAACCAGGAAAGATAACATGTTCAGGTTGGAAATTGTGGTAGATTCTGTTTTCTGTAGGAAAAACATCCACTTCATATTCGTCTGAATATTTTTATAAAATGCTCTGATGAACTAGGTTCTGTTGGGTTGGAGGTGAGAAGAATTTTGATGACTCCCACAGAGAGAATCTTTCAGCCACACCGGCAGCCATTGGCCTTAATCATAATTTAGATAATATTCAATACTTCCCAAAGCACTTTTTTTCAGGCATCCCAGGAGTTCATTGATTAGGAATTTGTTTCTACATGCCCTGAGGTTTCCTTTTGATTTACAAGCTCTCCCAACGTTCAAGTGTGCTAATATGATTTCTGAGAGGATAATCATTCTAAAAGTCAGGATGATCTGTTGGCTTACTTTTGTATCGCTTCGCAAATACCACAAGCAGATAAATGATATAAACATTTTTTAGTGTTGAGGATAACATTGTTATTAAAGCAGTAAATATTACTCCCTTTGTCCCCAACTCTCTGCTACAGGCATGAATAGGACTCTTCCACCCATTGGCCACTTACTTGTTTAACCAGAGACATCTATTATTTCCAATTGACACTTGAATCTATGAAATTTGTCCTAGTATTTAAGAGTCAACACTCCCCCCACTGTTTGGACTTTCTGAGCCTTCATCTCATTTAGGGAATGACTGCCAAGTTCACTGCAGAAGGGCTGGACCAGCACTATTGAATGGAACCTTCTGTGGTGAAGGAAATGTGTTATATATCCACCATCCAGTAAGGTAGCCACTGGACATGTGGCTATTGAGAACTTGAAGTATAGTATGACTGAGAAGCTGAATGTTTATTTTATTTTTTTTAATTTTCATTTTGTGGCCACATTATCAGGCAGTACATGGGCTATGCATGATCACCTCTATCTACATCCCAATGGCCAGAACCCGTTTTTATTGTTCCAATCTAACTATAAAATATACTGGGGAATATAGTCTTTCACTGAGTGCTCAGAAAGAGGAAAGCAGGGTTGGTGAACATCTGCAATAGACTGCCAATGGATCATAGAAGACTTTTTTCACTCTGGCTTTCACACACAGGACTTACTTACCAAGGGGGACCCCTAAGCCTCAGGTGTTACATAGTCCTTTCCATAGAGTCCAGATGTAGCTCTTCTTAGACATAAAAGTCCTTGCCTTATATGACATCTCTAGATCCTGCCTAGCACTTAATACAGTTTCTAGATTCTAGAAAGATCTCAAGAAGTGATTTCCACTTGGAATCAACTTTCATTTATTAAAAAACATTTTTTTAAATCCTCACTGGAGGATACTTTTCCATTGATTTTTAGAGAGAGTGGAAGAGAGAGGGAAAGACCGAAAGAAATATCTATGTGAGAGAAACACACCCATTGATTGTCTCCTGCATGTGCACAACCAGGGCCAGGGGTCAGGGAGGAGCCTGCAACTGAGGTACATGCCCTTGACCGGAATCGAACCCGGGACCTTTCATTCTGCAGGCTGATGCTCTACGCACTGAGCCAAGGGCTGGAATCAACTTTTAAATACACATGAGCATTTGTGCTTTGGATTATATAGACCTCTACCCTACTTGTGCATTCCTTATGTACTGCCTTGCAGCTTTCACACAGAAAACAATATAGTTCTTCTTAAAAGCCATCTGTTCTCAGCAGTAACATTTGCTGCTGTGCAAGTTTAATCAAAGCAGGGGAAGCCGCCACCCCCCCACCCCTGGCGCCCTGATTGTGTTGAATTTAGGAGGAAACGTGCTTTGTTTCTTATGGATATGAATACTTGCAGAGGAATATGCTTGGAGTGGTGATGCCGAGCATTCCTGTTAAGCGCCACAGCTCCAGGCAGAGAGAGGGCCAGGGAAGTCCAGACAAATACAGATATGACCTGTCTTCTCCAATAGCTTTCAGCTCAGACTAAATGATAAGAAATGAGGACTTTTAAAGGAAAGTGTCAGGAGAGGTTATTTCCAGCTTTATTTAGGCACCACTGACTTACCCACTTAGTTATTGTACTCATTTACCAGGGCTGGGAATTGCTTTTCATTTCTGTCGTCATCTCCTCCTCCTTGGTGCTCATCCAGGGCTGTATCAAAGGGTCTCTGCTGTCCTAATTTCTCAGGTTCACGGGGAAGGCTGATCAATCTCCAGGATGAAAGGACTTTGGGGAACACCAGGATGGGTTTACTGCTCGTCACTAATGTAGGGAGTTACAGGCCCATGTCAAAACCTACTTCAAGGCACAAAGCCCTATAGCTTACTTGTTCAGCCTAATTATTTTTAGCATCTACAATATGTATCTAGAGGCCAATGAAAGGAAACTCTTGCTAACACATCTAAATAGTTGCTTTTTATATCTTCAAAACAGCGCTAAAGGTGGTCAAAGTCAGGCTGGGGTTAAAAGATAAAGGGCCTAAAGCCACAGTTTGCAAACTCACCCTTCCACCTCCTCTTTGTCTTTGCCTATTCTTCCTTCTCTGTTTACATTGTTTATGAACTTTATACGAATGAGTCAAGATTCAAACTTTAGTTTATATGTAGAAATGGGTTAAGCAAAAGCCATGGTGAAATAACAAGGACTAAGGCAAGCCTCTCACCACAAAATAGGTGGAAAACATGTGTCTGATTCCAGTCAGGCTGCGATATCCAACTGCCATAGACTAGGCGGCTTAGAACCAACAGCTCTGGAGGCCGGAGAGTCCAAGACCAAGGCGTCCACAGATGCACTGTCTGGTGAGAACCCACTTCCTGGTTCCCAGGTAGCAGTTTTCTCAGTGTCCTCGCTTGGAGGAAGGCGCATGGGGCTCTCTGTGAGGTCTCTTTTCTGAGGGCATTAATCCCATTTATGAGGGTCCACCCTCATGACCTAATCATCACCTGAAGCCCGCACCTCCAAACACCATTACTCTGGCATTAGATTTCAACAAATGAGTTTGGGGGCAACACAAATATGCAGTCTACAGTGATATGAAACAACTAGTTTCAGACACTGTACAATAGGTAGTATAGGACTGTGACCCCTAATAGTTCAGGAGAGAAATATTCAAGGGGAGCCCCATAATCTCATTGGAGTTCTGCCTGGAGGCAACCTAAGCAGGGCCCAGTGGCCTCAATGAAGTCAGGAGATAGACAAGTAGAGCTCAAGGCAGCTAGGATGGTTGGATATTGTAGGGCAGCATTTCAGTGAAATGTGAAGTGAGCAGAAAAAGTACCCAGAAACCTGAGAAAAGATCCTCTTGAATCTTTGCTGAGGCCTGGGCTGCACATTCACAGAGGAAGCTCTTCAAAGCCAGGCAAAGAACACCCAGAGAATCGTAATCAGAATAATCCCTGGAGCTCACACAGGTTGCTAAGATGTGCAAGCTGTGAGGAGGTGTTCAAACTATGACCAGCCAGATTGGAGAGCCATTAGTGATTACACCAGGGCAGTGGTCGGCAAACTCGTTAGTCAACAGAGCGGCAAACCGCGGCTCGCTAGCTGCATGTGGCTCGCGAGCCACAGTTTGCCCACCACTGCACCAGGGCACTGAGTGGAGACCCCAGGCTTTAGCAGAGGGGCAGTGCTATCCATCATATGATGAACACTCACCAAGACCTGCTCTAGAAAAGTTTAAAGACAAAAGGCAGAAATCAGGTAAAAAGGAACAAAGAATATATAAGACAAAAAGAAAGATGGTGGATTTTTCAACCATATAAAAAATTACATTGAGTATAAATAGTCCAAATACCCCAACTGAAACAGAAATCATCCGATTTGATTTTAAAAGAAAAAAATTTTTTTATAAGATACCTGTTTAAAATATAAAGGACATCCTCCTGATATATTAAGGAGGAGGTCATATAAATCCTACCTAAAGTTTTTCAGAAAATAGTGGGGGAGAGAATCTTTCCAATTCATTTTATAAAAAGCATTAATCTTATTCCAAAATATTACAAAAAAGGAAACTATAGACCAATATTTCTCATGAACATAAATGTGAAAATCATGATAAAATATTAGCAAATTGAACCCAGCAATTTGTAAAATCAGTCTAGCAATGTATAAAAGGAATCAATGCAACCCCAGCCATAATTATAGTAGTCTATTGTTGAGGAAATTGACAATCTAATTCTTATATTTATATGGAAACACAAAGGACTTAGAACAGCCACAATGATTTTAAAAAAGATAAAGTACTAACAGCACTTAATTTCAAGATTTATTATAAAGCTACTGCAATCAAGACAGTGTGCTAATGGTGTAAATATGCACATACGAACAATGGAGTATTATAAATGTTCCAGAAATAGACCCACATATATATGGTCAATTGATTTTTTTTTAAATAAAGATCCAATATAATTTACTGGAGAAAGAATAGTTGTTTTTGTTTTTGGGGAGCTTTTTTAAAAAAAAGTGTGAAAAATGAACCTCAATCCTTAACTCAGTGCTATAAAGAAACAAAATATACAAAATGTTTGTCCTACAAGTAAACAGATGTTCATTATGAGAGACAGGCAAGTTTCACCCATAGCCTTCTTATATAGTAGGCAGAATAATGGTCCTCCAAAAATGCCCACTTCTAATTCCTGGAAATGTGTTACTAGGTGACAGGATGTGATTTATAGTAAGAAATATGTATATATTTGGTCTTTGTCCCTGTTTCTGGCACAGAGCTACTAAAACCTTTGAAATGTTCTGAGTGAGGAGACTAATAAAGGTGTCTTGTCAAGTTAACAGGGGACATTTGTAACTCCCCTAAGTAACCTAAGGACCTGGGCTGCTTGCTGGTGAACTCACCAAGAATAAAGGTTTAGAACTTCCAGCTCCATTCCCTGGTTTCCAGGGAGGGGAGAGGGACTGGAGGGTGAGTCAGTCACTAGTGGCCAGTGATTTAATCAAGCCTTCCTAGGTAGTGAAGCCTCCATACCCGCCCTCCACCCCAAGGAGAGTGTTTGGGAGCTTCAGATGATGAATACACAGAGATTCAGGGAGAGTGGAGTGCTGGCAGAGGGCATGCGGCCTCTGTACGTTCCCCCACACCTTGCCTGATGCATCTCTTCCATCGTTGGGATGTTCCTACTTTATATCCTTTTATAATAAACTGTAATAATCTAGTAATCTAATAAAATGTTTTCCTGAATTCTGTGAATTGTTCTTGCAGATTAATTGAACCCAAGTTAGGGGGCCTTTAGAAACGCCCATCTATATAGCCTGTTAATAGAAGCTCAGGTAACAACCTGAGGACTTGCGATTGGCATCTGAGGTAGGAATGGGGGCAGTCTTGGAGGACTGAGCCCTTCCCTTGTGGAATCTGTCATCTCTGGGTAGATAGTTTGAGTATAAATTCCCTCTGGCATTAGGGTTAACCTCACCGAATATAGCTGTTCTTTGCAGGCAATGTCACTTAACTATTTCTTATGCAAAGGTTCTGAATGGCCAGCAACTTCCCAGGGCTTGTCTAGAATCCTTGTGCTTTAAAAAACAAAAATGCTTTTATTGCTTTTTAGAGAGAGGAAGAGAGAGGGGTAGAGAGATAGAAACATTGATGAGAGAAAAGCATCACGGATCAGCTGCCTCCTGCACACTTCCTACTAGGCACAACATGGACACATGTCCTGACCCTCAATCCAACCAGTGACCTCTTGGTTCATGAGTCGACACTCAACCACTGAGCCACACCAGCCAGGCCCTTGTGCTTTGTTTTTTAATTTTAGTTAAGGAATGGCCTTAGCAGCTGTAACGAAGAGACCCCTAAAAAGAAGGATTCAAACAAGTTACAGGTTTATATATTCCTTATTCAACAGTTCAAAGTCAGGCAGCCGGTCCGAGGTAGGTCAGGCAGTTCTATCATACAAGGTCATCCAGGAACCTGGTTCCTTCTCTCTTGCTGCTTCACCATCCTTTGCCGTGTTTTCTGTCCCCACAAGTTCTGATCTGGCTAACCTGCCCTCCACGGCCTTGCAGCCAATGAAAGAGGGAAGGAGAAAAAGTAGATGGCAAGCATTTCCTTTTAAGGAACTATGTACATATCACTTCAGCTTCTATTCCCTTGGTAACTACTTAGTCACCACCCACATCTAGCTGAAGATTGGTTGGGAAATATTTTCTCTGGTTTGGTGGTTATATGACCTTTAAAAATATCAGTGTGAGGGTGGGGGGAATACTAGTCTTGAAAGAATAAGGGGGAACGAATGCTGAGAATTAAGCATCAACATCTTCCACAGTTTCTAACATTCATCTGAAAATACTTATTCTACGCTAGGTCCCCATTGTGCCAAAATAAACAATGTTAAAACATCACAATTCCTACCCTCACGTAGCTTATATTCTGCTGGAGTGGACGGACAAACTATGGTTTTGTGTGAATATCTGACATTGTTACAATAGGGAAACTACCAGGTGCTACGGGAAGATATAGGGGAGATGTTCAACGCAGACTTGTGTCCTTGCGGGAGGCTTCCTCCTTCCGTTCTTCCTAGAGGCTGAGTAGGAAGCTGGGCAAAATACAGCCGGGACAATTTTTTCTGGGTAAAGAAAAATGTGTGTTTATGCCCTGAGGTAAGAAACTTAGCACGTGCTGCAATCATGTGACCCTCGTAGATCACGCTAGGACATTCTAAGTGAATCATTCGTTTTCTTTTTCAATAAAATATTTTTAGTGCCTATTATGTACTGAGTGCCATTCTGGGCATGGGCAAATGGGAATGAGGGTTAGGAGACCTTGTTTTTCAGCCAGGAGCTGCCATTCCGTAGCTGCGTGAATTTGGGTATGTTACCTCTCAGGGCTTCTTTTCTTCTTTCTTCTTTGTGTTCATGTAATAAGACTAGACTGTCTTGTTTTCCTTCCAAGTAAAATATTCAGTCACCAATAATTTAACAGGGACTTTAATTCTAGCCACAAACTCTCAACACATGCTGACCTGCTAGTAGATTAGATGTACGAAAAACCCCCACGATTCATGTCATCCGAGAGGATTGTCCTGGTAGAAGGCCAGTATATATAAGACTAAATTATATAAACAGTAATTAGATTAGCAAGCACTGATGCAGAGCCAGGTCCTGTTCTAAATGCTTTGTACATTAATCTATTTAATTCTTAAAAGAACCATATGAAGTAGGAACAATTATTGCGCTGGTTGTATAGAGGGAATTGACTCTCCCGAGGTCAGTAAGTGGTGGAGCCAGAAGTGAGCCCCACCAATTTGCCTCCACAGCCCTTGTTCTTAGCTTCTGTGCAGAACCGCTGAAAGTAGAAACAACTCTGACTAGATGGGAAGAGAGTGTTTACTTGAGGGTTCAGCTATACTGGGCATGTTTTGTGGCCTCACAGAGCCCACACAGATTTCTTTCTTTTTTTTATTTTTATTGATTTTTTTACAGAGAGGAAGGGAGAGGGATAGAGAGTTAGAAACATCGATGGGAGAGAAACATCGATCAGCTGCCTCCCGCACACCTCCTACTGGGGATGTGCCCGCAACCAAGGTACATGCCCTTGACTGGAATCGAACCTGGGACCCTTCAGTCCGCAGGCTGACGCTCCATCCACTGAGCCAAACTGGTCAGGGCGCACACAGATTTCTTATCAATAAAATGAGGGGCTGGTTCTTGAACATGAGTTCCTGGAGAACTTGTAATTAAGACCACCCAAGGTGCTTATAAAAGTGAAAAATATGGAGCCCCACCCAAAGCCTAGGGAATCAGGATTTCTGGGGGTAGGCCCCGGGAATCTGCATGGTCAATAAACAGTCCAGGGAATTCTCACGCTGAAGTTCGAGAACTACTGGATCAGGGAGTTACTAACACCCTTTCACCTGGGACATGTTCTCATGTAATAGTTCTTCCACCGTGGAGAACCTGGAGTGTCCTTCAAGTACAGATTTGGTGCTGGATCTTACCCTTGGCCAAGAGGCCTAGGGTCACCAGTGGTTGGTTTGCCCAGGACCGAGGGATTGCCAAGATGCGGGCCTTTCCGGCAAACTGAAAAAGTCGCCAGGGGCCAGCCATAGTGGTGATTTATTCCCCTGCGGAAAGCTAAGAGTCTCCAGCCATGCCAGGTGCTCCTCTGTGCCAGCCACCAGTACGCAGCTAGTGAGCTGATCATTCCCTGGCATCCTGTTAGCAAAGGGTCAGAGAAACTGTGTGTCCCGCTGGCACGGGAATCAGCTGGGAGACCTCCATGGCCCACTGCGCTGGCGTCCATTCTGGGCCCCGTGAGTCAGTCCCGGGCGAGGCAGGGGGCCTCCATCGGCCGCTCCAGCCATCTGTACAGTGTGCGATAGTGAGCATGAGTCATCTCTTCCGCATCAGTGGCACCCCCATGGGGAGCTTGACCTCCGCCTCCTTCTAGAGGAACATTTAACGAAGACTAACCTAATTCTGACAAAAATAGGCCTCGATTAGTGTGTGACTAACCACTGATTTTTCTAATTACAAAAGAACCTTTCTGTCCTGCTCAGTGGCTAGATTGGGATGCTGCTTGGTAACGTTGCACTTTGGATGTGTTAATACTCCTCCTCCTCCTCCTCTTCCTCCCTCTCCTCTTCCTCCTCCCTCTCCTCCTCCTCCTTCACCCTCTCCTCCTCCTCCTCCCTCTCCTCCTCCTTCTCCCGCTCCTCCCTCTCCTTCCCTTTCCTTCCTCTCCTTTCTCTATCCCTCTCTCAAGGGAAAATATGCTGCTGGTGACCAATCACAGTGCCTGAAAAGCCTCTATTATTCATTCATTGTGGCAGAGTAACCGCCTTTCAGAACTTCATTGCCCCAAAGTTTGCACCACCACCTCTCAGCTCAGATCCCAGTGGCAGCCCAGTTAAGAATGCATCACGGGCTGTCTCCATGGGGAGCCAAGTGGTCCTGGGACCCCTTGGGAATCATCCACCCTCAAGTACCTGCCTGGGAAGGTTTACTGGAGCCCATGCAAGATGACTTATTTTAAATTAATTATAAGAAGCAGCAGTTATTTAAAACTGCAGAGACTGTTCACAATGCATTTATGAAGACCCTCTCCTCCATTGTACTAAACGTCTCACAGTTACAAGCAAAGCAAAGCAAAGGCAGATTCCAAATACCGGGAAAAGAAGAGAGAAAGGGGAGCTCATAGGTCTGGGGCAGAAGTATAGCAGGGAAAGGGGATGCAAATACTCTAAGTGGGGTCTTCAAGTGAAACTGGTGAGCCAGTTTCTTCTCTGCCATTAGTTTGCTTCTCCTGAGACGAACATTTGAGGTGTATTTCACCTTATGGGTAAGATGTGCTCCTGAAAGCGGTTTATGAATCAATTTGTAGTAAACTCGATTGTATTTTCAACACAGAAAGGGGCCACTATGGTATGAAGTTTTGATGAAGCAAAAGATTGCTCTGATGCCATACACGAAGCTTCTGTAATTTATCTCCACCGCTGGTTATTCTCACAGAGGATTTGCTTCTTAGAAAATGAGACACTGGTCTGATTTCTCTTGGTCCTCGTCTCGCCCGATGAGGAACGCTCTAAAGAAACTGAATGTGACAGAGCTGTGTGTGCCATGGGGTGGGGGGGGGGGGGATCCGTGAACGTTATCCCACTGAGGGTCCCTTGGGCCTCGTGGAGCAGGAGCCAGCGGGGCGGGAAGCTTCCTCTGCTCAAACCCGTTGCCTTCCCCTGGGAGGCACAGATATGCAGAGCTGCCGCTGCTCAAATGAACGAAAGCTATCCTCTGGGGTGGGATGAGAAATGGCCCCGAAGCTGTCTACACCTGATCCCTGGAACGGTGACTGTCACCTTACAGGGCAAAGGAGACTTCGCAGATGTCAGTTAATGACCTTGAGATGGAGACGGTCCTGGATTAAGAGCAGGCTGATGTGATCACAACGTTGTTTCTGTGAGGGATGAAGGAGAAGCCCTCTGGGGAAGGCAGGGGGATGTTGGAGGCGGAGGGTGGAGCGATGCCCTTGGGAGGTGGAGGACAGGGCCATAAGCCTCGGAGTGCAGGTGGCCCCTAACAGCTGAAGAAGGCAAGGAAGTGCATTCCCCTCAGGCGCTCCAAAGGGAACCAGCCCTGCTGATACCTGACTCCAGGCCAGGAAAGCTGGTTCTTATGGTTTTAAGCCACTGGTGTGTACAATTTCTTTTTCTGCAGTAGCAAAATGAAAGGACTTCATCATTTCAACTACCTGGCTTGCTCACTTGTTGGAAACCACAGATTTGACACACCAACCGATCATCTTGTCTTTCCCTCCTCTGAACAGACTTCCCAATCCCTTCCCCTTCTTTCTGTCTCCGCGGTCACGGTCCTCCCCAGGCCCATCACCTGCTCCACTACAGTGGGCTTCCCCCTTTGTATCTCCTTCTCCTTCTCTCAGCCAAACTGTGTTTTGCAAATCAGACCTCATCATTTTTTGTGTGTGTGTCAACCACCTCCCTGGCTGCTCCCTGACCTCAGGATGAAGCCTGGGGATAGAGTCACAGGGTAGAGGGCTCCCTGGAGACCTGCCCGTGTTGGGTTCTGCAGCGCTAACCTCAGGGATTTACACGAGCTGAGCTGGACTGTGTTGGGCTGGGAGGCAGTGGGCTTGAGAGTGGTAAATGGGAGCTGTTCCCAGCCCAGGGTTCTGCCCAGCACAAGCCCCGTCACCACCATGTGATTTCGAGATCGATGAGATGTGCCATCTGAGATGTCCCTGGCACTTCTCCAGACTAACTTACGCGGAAAACTGCTTTGGTTCCATGTTTATGAGTGGAACCTGGAGGAGGCAGCTAAGCCTCCACAGGCCTGGCGTGACCCTTATTCACATGATCACCCGCAGCTCTGTACCCCGCGTGTGGGAATTTGGTGGCCAGAAGCTAGCACTGCCAGATGTCTTTGAGAATAGTGCTGTTTGTCTGTGGTGTACGCTATCTGGACTTCCTTCTTTATCCTCTCGGAGAGCACACACACACGTGGTTTGGCTTACTCATGTGATGTCCGTGTCTAGTCTCCTCACGGTTTAATCCTTGCCATTTCCCAACCATGATTGTGTGAAGGCTCAACTCTGAATGTGGCTTATGAGCTCTCCATTGACATTCCAGCCTTACTCTCCCTGTGCCCTTTTCCAGCTCTGCCCTTGAACTATAGCAAGCGACTTTCCCCCACACTTCTACTGGCACTCTCTTTCCCATCCTGTGACCCCCGACATTCCTCAGGCCCTCAGCTCCAAGACCAGTTCTCTTGGGAAGCCATTTCTGACTCCCCAGGTCACTCCTAGGGGATTCCATAGCACCCCAAAAGAGCCCCGCCCTCACAAGCATACACTATGGTGCAGTGGTTTGTTCCTTTTTTCTGTAATCGTTTTAATTTTTTATTTTCCCATTACACTTGACATATACAATATTAGTTTCAAGTGTACAACATAGTGATTAGGCATTTATATAACTTATGAAGTGATCACCCTGACATACATAGTTATTACAATATTATTGACTATATTCCCTATGCTGTACTTTACATCCCCATGACTATTTTCATAACTGCCAATCTGTACTTCTTAATTTCTTCACCTTCTTCACTTATTCCTCCCACCCCTGCCATCTGGCAACCACCAATTTATTCTCTGTATCTATGAATTGGTTTCTGCTTAGGTGGTCCATTTTTTTTGTTTTAGATTCCACACGTAAGTGAAATGATATGGTATTTGTCTTTCTCTGTCTGGCTTATTTCACTTAGCATAATACCCTCTAGGTCCACCCATGTTGTCACAAATGGCAAGACTTCATTCTTTTTATGTCTGATTAATATTCCATTGCATATAGGTACCACATCTTCTTTATCCAGTTGTCTATTAATGGACACTTAGGTTGCTATCATATCTTGGCTATTGTAAATAATGCTGCAGTGAACATAAAGGTGCATGTATATTTTGAAATTAGTGTTTTGCATTTCTTCAGATGAATTTCTTCAGATGAAATTTTTAATGTTTTGAGCCACCATACTGTTTTCCACTGGCTGTGCCATTCTGCAATTGCACCAACAGTGCCCGAGGGTTCCCTTTTCTTCACATCCTCACCAACACTTGGTTTGTTGATTTATTGATGAAAGCGTTTCTGACAGGTGTGAGGTAGTATCTCATTGTGGTTTTAATTTGCATTTCCATGACAATTACGATGTAGACATTTTTGCATATGTCTATTGGCCATCTGTATGCCCTCTTGGCAGAAGTGTCTGTTCAGGTCCTATGCCTGTTTTGTGAGTGAATTGTTTTGGCTTTGTTTGTTTGTTTGGGTGTTGTTTTTTGTTTTGTTTTGTTTTGGTGTTAAGTTGTATGAGTTCCTTATATATTTTAGATAGTAACCCCTTATTGGATGTATCATTGTGAATATGTTCTCCTAGTCTGTGGGTTACCTTTTCATTTTGTTCATGGTTTCTTTGCTGTGCAAAAACATTTCAGTTTGATGTAGTCCCATTGTTTATTTTTTATTTTGTTTCCCTTGCCTGAGGAGACATATCTAAAAAATATTATGAAGAGCATTGTCAAAAGGCTTACTGCCTATGTTTTTTTTCTAGGAGTTTTATAGTTTTGGGTCTTATATTTAAATCTTTAATCTAGTTTGAGTTTATTCTTGTATATGGTTTAAGGAAGTGATCCTGTTTCATTTTTTCTCATGTATCTGTGCAATTTTCCAACACCATTTAGTGAAGAGACTATCCCTTGTCATAGATAAATTGACCATATTGGTGTGGGTTTGTTTCTGGGCTTTCTGTTTTATTCCATTGATCTGTGTGTCTATTTTTATGCCAATAATTTGCTGTTTTGATCACTATAGCCCTATTGTGTAGTTTGCTATTAGGTAGCGTGATACCTCCAACTTTGTTTTTCTTTTTCAAGATTGCTTTAGCTGTTCAGGATCTTTAATTCCCATAAATGTTAGAATTATTTGTTCTAGTTATGTGGAGAATGCCATTGGTATTTTGATAGGGATTGCATTGAATCTGTAGATTGCTTTGGGTAGTATGGACATTTTAATGATGTTAATTCTCCCTCTCCATGATCATGGTATATCCTTCCATTTATTTGTATCTTCTTTAATCTCCTTGGTTAAATTTATTCCTAGGTATTTTGTTCTTCTTAATGCAATTATAAGTGGGATTGTTCTCTTAATCTTTCTTTCTGATAATTATTGGTGTATAAAAATACAACCAATTTCCGAATAGTAATTTTTTTTCTGCTACTTTACTGAGCTCATTTATTAGTTCTAATAATTTTTTGGTGGAATATTTAGGGTTCTCTATAGTATTATGTTGTATGTAAATAAAATTTTTACATTTTTATTTCCAATTTGGGTGACTTTTATTTATTTTTCTTGTCTGATTGCCGTTGCTAGGACTTCCAATGCTATGTTGAATAAAAGTGATGAAAGTGGACATCTGTGTGTTGTTCCTGATCTTAAAGAAAAAAAGCTTTCAGCTTTTCACTGTTGAGTATGTTAGCTGTAGGTTTGTCACATATGACCTTTATTATATTGAGGTATAATCCCTCTATCCCCACTTTACTGAGAGTTTTTATCATAAATGGATATTTGTTTTTATCATATGCTTTTTCTCTGAATCTACTAATAAGATCATATGATTTTTATTATTCACTAGAGGCCTGGTGCACAAAATTTGTGCACGGAGGGGGGGAGTGGGGGGGGGGCGTTGTGTGTTCCTCAGCCCAACCTGCACCCTCTCCAATCTGAGACCCCTCGAGGGATGTCTGGCTGCCTGTTTAGGCCCGATCTACCTGGATCAGGCCTAAACGGGCAGCCAGATATCCCTCTCACAATCCAGGACTGCTGGCTCCCAATTGCTCGCCTGCCTGCCTTCCTGATTGCCCCTAACCACTTCTGCCTGCCAGCCTGATCACCCCCTAACCACTCCCTGCCAGCCTGATTGCCCCTAACTGCCCTCCCCTGCAGGCCTGGTCACCCCTAACTGCCCTCCCCTTCAGGCTTGGTCACCTCTAACTGCCCTCCCCTGCAGGCCTGGTCCCCCCGCAAATGCTCTCCCCTGCAGGCCTGGGTCCCTCCCAACTGCCTTTCCCTGCTGGCCATCTTGTGTCCACATGAGGGCAGCCATCTTGTATGTTGGAGTGATGGTCAATCTGCATATTACTCTTTTATTAGATAGGATTATTAGATAGGATAGAGGCCTGGTGCACGGGTGGGGGCCGGCTGGTTTGCCCTGAAGGGTGTCCTGGATCAGGGTGGGGTTCCCTTAGGGTGTGGGGAGGCCTGAGCGAGGGGCCTGTGGTGGTTTGCAGGCCAGCCATGCCCCCTGGCGACCCAAGCGGAGGCCCTGGTATCTGGGATTTATTTATCTTCTATAATTGAAACTTTGTAGCCTTGAGCAGAGGCCTGGGACGGCCAGGGTGTGCAGGAAGCTTGGCTTCCTCATTGCTGGGGAAACCCAAGCCTTCTGCTTGCTCCGTGGCTGCAGCCATCTTGGTTGGGTTAATTTGCATACACACTCCTGATTGGCTGGTGGGCGTGTCTTGCGGGTGTAGCGGAGGTACGGTCAATTTGCATACTACTCTTTTATTAGATAGGATTTTATTCATGTGCTGTTTCATGTTAATTGATTTGTGGATATTAATTGACCTTGCACTCCAGGAATAAATTCCATTTGATTATGGTGTATAATCTTTTAAATATAATTACTGAATTTGGGTTGCTAATATTTTGTTGAGGATTTTTGCATCTATGTTCATCAGGGATATTGACCTATAATTTTTTCTTGGTAGTGTCTTTGTCTGGTTTTGGTATCAGGGTAATGCTGGTCTTATAAAATGAGTTTGGGAGATTTCCCTTCTCTTTAATATTTTTGGAATAGTTTATATCTTTAGTTGTAGGACTTCTGTTCAAGTAGTCTTCAGGTGGTTCCCAGTGATGGTTGTTCTGTAATTTGGACGTGATCATGGATAAAAGTGAGCACAGCATTTACCTACTGCCATCTTGACTGGAGGTCCTGCAATGGTTTAGTCATTGTCTGTAGCTTCCATCAGTCTGGGGACAACTTAAGGCCACTACTCTACCATATATGTAGTCACATACATGGCACTGTGGTATGTGATTAATAAATACCTTTAATAAACAGGTGAATAGATTCATAATAGAAATCAGGTTTTATTAAATGTCTGCTCCATGATAGGCACCATGCCAGGTACTGTGTGTGTGTGTGTGTGTGTGTGTGTGTGTGTGTGTGTGTGTGTGTGATCTCTCATCCTAAATACAACTATGCAAGTTTGGCCTTGTTATCTGAATTCTATAGTTAAGAAAACCAAGGGTTAGAGGCTAAGTAAGGTGGCTGGGCTCATTATTCAATGCATAGCTGGAATTTGGACCCAGGTCTACCTTTTGCTTATGTTAGCGTATTTACCGAGCTATATTTATATGAAACATCCTTTTCCCCTTTCCGCCCCCTCCTAGCCATCCAATCTGTATGCCTACCCACGTCAAGCCATCTGATCTGGAAACAGAGGAAACTGGTGTTTCCAACATACTGGACCTGGATTCTGTCCCTTATTCCCAGGCCTGAAGTTTGATCTGCCTCAGCTCTAGCTTTAAGTTCCTTTGATGCAAGTAGCTCTGTGTTGTGCCTGGTCTTTTCATAGCTCTCAAGACTCTTGCCCAGGCTATCAACAGGCTCTGGGGGGTGGGGGGTGCTGGGGATGTGAAGACTCAGCTTTGTTTGTGCCCCTTGAAGGCAGAGGGTCCAGTGTCCATTAGATTCTCAAATAAGTCTCTGGACGTGGTAAGCAAAGGCCTCTTGGGTGTTGCTCTGTTGTTGTCTCCACTCTTCTTTTTTAGGTTGTGCTAGGGTTGCTGGGACCACCTCAAGAGCCTACTATGGCCAAGCTGATTCACAGGAGTCCTCCTTGGAAATTCATTTTAAAGTTTTTCTACATCTCAAATCCCTTCCCCTATGAAATAGACTGGGCCATTCTGCTCTGTCATTCTGGATTCTATGGCTGCTGTGTGTTGTTGAATCATTTAAATATCAGCAGATGGAGGCGATAGTTATTTTTATGTATGCATATGGTCTTGCATGCAGAAGCACGGGCCAGAGATCTGGGAGCAGGGAGGCATGGGAGTCCCTTCCCTGGATGGACTTATAGTGGTTGGCTTCAGTCTCACGGGGCCGCTGTGCCTTTGTGGTGTCCTGAACATTTTTCCCGGCAGTCTCCTGCAAAGCATTGCACAGTTTATTCATGTTCAGAGCTGATACCTTATGAATGAATAGTTCTTTATTAAACAGCTAGGAATGGTCTTTTAAAAGAAATATTCTTTTTTTCTTTTAATGGAGCAACAATCAGGCCATTGATGCTGAATTTATGATTCACTTATGTGTGCCATTAATGTGTGAGTTGCTTGGTATTTCAAATTGCCTTGAATATTGCTGTTCATATGTGTACTGTATTTTTGATGCCTCCATTAACTTTATTGCTACTTTTACAATTACTCTCTCTCTCATGTTTCTTCCATTTTGTTAGTAAATGAATACGGAAATTAGAAGTAAAGAATAAGCACATTAGGGCTTGTTTCTGAGACAAGAGCGGAGGCACTATTTAAAAATAGATACATAATAACGATTTGGTTGCTTTTCAAAGCTAATTTATTCTCTTTTCCTTAGAAACCTGTCTGAGGATCAAACTGTCCTCTGTGTTTCACTAACAGAAGGGGAACACCCACTCTTCTGGTTAGAACGTGTCTCTAAATGTTCCGGTTCCGTGGGTTTGGGGAATGTACTTTGTGATGATGGTGGCATTGATGGTGGGACCCGACTTTTATTGAATGCCTATAATGGGGCAGACACTGGCTGTTCTCTTCATATGTGATAACCTGTTCACTCTATACAACCACCCCATGAGGTAGTCGCTACCATTGTTCCCATTTTATAGATGAAGAACGTTTTAGGTCCAGTGGCTGGCTCAAGGCACACAGTTAATGAATTGTGGTGCAGATTTGCATTCAGTTGGGTCTGACCCCAGTACTTGCATTTATAGCCTCATGTCTCTTCCCTCTCTTTGTTGCCTCTTATGTTTAAGATGTTCTAGAGACATATTCACCTGTGACTAGTCCCAATATTTTGTGTTTAAGGAACTGAAATCTTGGTTTTTGGTTTGAGAGTTTTCCTAGCTAATTAGCAAAAGAATGTGGTATACAAGTAAAGACAAGTTTGTAATATCTAGAGGCAAGATTTCTGGTTAAGGGACATGTTTTAGGGTAACCAGTAGATGCTCAGAATCATAATCCAGAAACACCAGAGAAAAGATCATAGTGTTTATTTTTCTTTATGTTTCCTAGTACCATTCCCCTGGGAAATACTATGGACCTAAGACCTAGATTAGAAGGAAACAAACAAACAAAAACCCCATCAATCAATGTGAAAATTCCTTACAGACCAACCTTTGCCGAAACCAACCAATTAGTCATCCCATAAAAGTGTGAAGTTAGGCAAAACTGTTCAAGTTATACCTTTCCAACTCTAATGGTGATGGAAGGCATGGGAAAGAGGGTGTGACTGGGACATAACACAAAATCAGAACTGAACAAGATCTTAGAGATTTCCAATCCAGTCTCCAAGAAATCTGACCATTTGACAATCCATTACTTTTTTAGGTGGTTTTGATAAGAAAATTCTTATCGCAAAAAATCACATCTTAGGGCTTGAGAAGCCATCTTTGAAGTCAACTTTAGAAAAGAGGGACTTATCCTAAAATGCTGGTTTCTATTAAATTGACAAAATAATTATTCAGATTAAAATAAGAAACCCAACACTAGGACAAGAAGACATTGTTTCCTCAGGGAGAATGAGACAGTAAGTTTTTCTCAGAATAGAGAATCAAAGGGACCAATGGACCCTTCTTGCCTTTTATTAAGGAAGCTATTATGGTTAAATGAGGACTGATAAAGGCAGAAGGAAAGAATGGACAGTATCTCCTGGAAGAGTCTTGGGAAGGCCATTCCTTCCTGAACTTGGCAGCGAGGCGGGTGCCCCATATTCCTTCTTGCCCTCAAGCGAGGAGGCTGGGATAGTTCTAGTTATGAAGCCCATGACCCACAAAGAGGTCCTGTGCCTATTTTAAACTCCACACCCAGAGATAATACTTTTCTGATCCAAAAATCTGCTCTTTTTCAAGGAACAAGTTTGTCTGGAGCCTTTGTTCCCCCTTCCCCGCGCCACCCCTCCCCCCCTTCCCTTCAAAGCAAGGAAACTTTCAATTAAAGAAATCTTTCAGGGCTGGGATGTCCTTGGAACTCTGAAAATCTCGGGAATTCTTCAGAATTGGCTGGGCTGAGCAGATGTCAACCCCCCACACTGCAGAGCCTGCTCCCCACTTACCCTGAGTCTTGGCTCACCCTTTATAGGGAGCAAACAAATCGAGTGAGTGAGGGCATCAGGTCAATTAATTCTTTACAACAAGGTTTTATTTATTTTTTTCTTTGACCCCCTCCCAAAATAACATTCGAGTTGTTCATCTTTCTTTTATTTTTAATGGTTTTTCCTTTTGGATCCAAACGAGCATTTATATTACAGAATATCCATCTGGTCAACATGCAGTGCTGAGCTCTGGCTGTAGGAGAGATGCACCGATTCTCTGGGTGGGCCAGCACTGGCTGCTGTTCAAACACTAATGAAGGGGCGCCAGGCTGGCGGCCCGCGAGGACATGTCTCATGCACCTTGACTCACACGTTTTGCAGTGCAGGTGGCAGCGTTTTAACAGCCTGAGGAAGTGCACCCAGTTTCCCTCTTGATTCCATGTTACATGCTCATCCTTTACGAGCAAACCAAGGAGGGAATGGCCTGACCTCAGGTCCCAAAGGACAGAGCGTGGCCTGGACACCCTGTCATCCACCTCCCTGCAATTTGTCCTTCGAGGCTGTACCAGCGCACCCTGCAGAGTTAGAAATTATTTTTTATAAAGCTCATCCCCTGTCCCACTCACTGCCCCTCTCCTTTCCCATGGTGCTCACACCACTAGGAAGATCAATGACATCTCTCCGCTATTGGCACTACCATATTGAAGAGTTACTAAAGTCACAGAGATTGTCTTTGGGCTGCATTAAAGCAAAAATCTCTTTCTCTCCACCTCCCAGATTTGGAATTCTTTTCAGGGATCTATTAAGCCTCTGCGGCCTTTAAATCCACTACCCTAGGTGAGTTTAACAGAAAGAACCCCTCCGAATCCAGTATCATGCTAACCAGTTGACTGGGACCTAATGAAACAGAGGATCCCAGGTCACACCCTCCCAATGTCTTGCTCTTCCGGGGACTAGCTGCTATTTTCCAGCCCAACCTTGTCTTTGTTCTACAGCTTGTCTTTCTATCCTCCACCCCGGTTGTCTCAGCTATGAAATGCCACACACATTTAGTGCGATTTTTCTCCTCCATTTGTTTTTCTGGGCGAGTTCCAAATGCCGGGTTCTATTTGTGTGGAGCTGGACTGCTCTCTAATGTCCTGCAAAGCATTGCACAATGTATTCATGTTCAGAGCTGGTACCTTACGAATGAATAGTTCTTTATTAACCACCCAGGAATGGTCTTTGAAGAGGGAGGTTCCTCTGCCACTGCAGCACTTAGGGTGGCTTTGTATAAATTTTGGCTTGGTCACAAAACTCCAGGATAGAAAAACACTAATTGACGTTTGGCCTGTGGGCTGAGTAGATATCCCCATTGGCAGCCATTAAAATTCAATACCTTTGTTTTTACTAAATCAGCTGGAGGCTGCTTAATGTTATGCAACTCCATATCAAATGTAACAAAGAGCAGGACTACTGTGTACTTCAATTGGCAGTTAGATTACATTGTTTAGATTACATTGTTTAGCCCTCATTTCATGTCACCTTTATTTTTTAAAATTGATTAACGGCACTTTGAAATTTTCGAGTGTGTTTCTCCTGCTCATCCCTTGTGAAGGATTCCAATAGACTAGCTTAGAGTGGCAGTTTCCATGTAGTACAGACCATCTCTCTAAGAAATCAGAGGACTGGAAAGAAAAGTGAGTCACCCAATAAGGTCAGATTCAGATTTGGCAGTTTTGTCTGATTTAGTCTGCGTTAGGCCCCACTCCGAGTGAACCGAGGTGGAAGTGGCACTGCCTGGTAAACATTCTGGGATCTGGCTCCAGAAGAGAGAGCAATCCACTCCTGTCTCTGACAAGCTGGCAGAATGAGGGAGAGATTCGGATTTCCACCGTTGAATAGGTCTCGGTGAAGAGACTTAGTGTTAGCTCGTGGCTGTTATTTAAGATCAGCTTACGTGTCCACAAAGAGAAGATGGTGGGAAGCTCTGAGCATGAAAACTCAGCTTTCTTCCTGGACTCAGAAAGAAAAAAGTCTGGATTGTTGTTGTTCTGGTTAGAAAGCTATGAAAGAAAAAAGAAAGGGGGGGGGGGATGGGTTGAATGTGGAATTAAAACAAATCCTGGATGTGGGTTCTATTAACCATGAAGGTTCTTTAAAAAAGTAAATGTTCATAGCAATGCCAAGAATTTTACAGACTTCTTTCAAGTTGGTTTCAAGTTGAGACTAAGAGCTTTACCTGATGAGTTATTAACTTAAAAATACTCGACACACCCATGAGCTAGCGCCACAAGTTAGGAAAATTGCAAGTTTCCTAACATGAAAAAGAAAGTAGAGATGGAATACCCTTGCTGGAGGCACAAGTGCCTATAGAGGGCTAGACTACAATCTTTTTATTTTTGAGTCCCAATAATTTTCACTTACCCAGTTTCTACACTGCTTTAAATGGTGTGATCTCCTCATAAAGACATAAACTTTGTATTTATTGGTTAAAGATGTCCTGAAAAATTCTGTATTCATTCTATTATTTCTTTGAAGTTTTTTCATTAATCTAGATTATATTTTAAGTCCATAGAAGGAGAAGAGACAAAGGGATAGAGAAACAGGGAGGAAAGGAGAAAGACAAAATGAAAGCCCGGGAGAGAAGGTGGAGCTGGTGCTGTATAACCTGGGATTTTGGCTCAGTTGGTACATCATTCAACTGGACAAGAATTAATCCTAGGAACACTGCAGAGCACACATTTACCCTTCTTTGCCCTTCTAGAGCAGATCTATTACAAAAACCCAAATAAAAATAAACATAGATCCCCTACCTCTTTTTACCCGATCTACTCAACTCCCAGAAATAAGAATTCAAACCTCAAAAACGTATTTACATAGTAGCATGGCTTATTATAAAATCTGTTTTTGCATTTTGAAGGTCAAGATACTAGCCACCCGATTATTAGCTGGGGGCCGAGAGCAGAAGGAAGCAAAGACTACAAAAATAGAAGGGGCGGCTTGGGGCACCAGCCTCGCCTGCAATGTGACTAGACTCTGCTGTGAGTCCCACTCTCACTTCTCAACTGGCTTGAGTTCTGTGAGAGCAGCTTTCCAGGCCCCTTGGGTAGTTGGGACAGCCTGTGAATCCGTCATCTTTGGCTTAGAGTGATCTCTCTGGGATGCAGAAGCCACAGAGGGTCGGCGCAGAAAGGATTCAAGGGGAGAAAAAGGTGGCCATCAGAAACCAAAGGTGGTTGTTTCTGTCCCTGGGCTTGTGTCCCCCCTAGCGGTACGTCCATATCCTATGATGGGGTGAGAAGCAGCTTGTGAGCGCAGCCCACAGAGGAGCCTCGGCTGCTGCTCCGCTGGGTTAGGCCTAGCAATGGTGTACTAACTAGGCAGCTCAGAGAGGAATGATCAAAAACCAAAAAGACAGAGAGGCTAATACCGGCAGTGCTTGTGAATGTGGGATCTCCTCATGGGTCGGTTAGGTCCTAACTGCTGAGTTCATTTCATTGGGCTTGTGTTGAGAGTCTCGGTGTGGATATATAGTTATCTGAACCTGGACCTGATTCTTTATGGGGCTTCTGACTGGAGTTAAACTGTGATACCCTGACTGGCCACTTCCAAGGGGCCCACTTTTGCCATCTTTTCTGCATTGTAATGTCCTCAGTGTCCCAGAATCCAGGAGGGAAGGACAGACAGGATGGGTGTGAAGCCAGTGAGAGAGAGTCTACCCTAAGACATGGCAGTGCCTCTCCTCACCACCATTCTTTACACCAGACCTTTGAGGATCTCAAAACACAGCACATGTAAAGCTGATAAAAATAGCAAAGTTCCTTAACCTTCAAGTCTCACAGAATCCCTGCAAGGTAGGTTAACTATCTGCGCCCCCACCCCGCCTTTTTTTTAAATACAACCTTATAATATTCACATCTAATATATATTATAGGTAGGCTGAGAAATGGAAGCATCTCTCCACTTATCCCTGGCTCGACCCACTAAAGAAATACTCTGTCCAAAAACAAGACATCCAGAGCAGGCTTTAGAAATAGAATGTAATGAAAAATTGAGATCGTTCTTTAAAAAACCAAATTATTAAATTTTGTTCC
Organism: Plecotus auritus; assembly: GCF_963455305.1. Classification (NCBI taxonomy): domain Eukaryota; kingdom Metazoa; phylum Chordata; class Mammalia; order Chiroptera; family Vespertilionidae; genus Plecotus; species Plecotus auritus. Next base: position 20,440,800 of record NC_137778.1, read on the forward strand.
ATTATGCCCGGAGAGACCTAATTTCCCTGCAGAAGGCTTTCACTGTGTCTGTGGACAGTTCACACACATTCCCCACTCCTCCGAACAATCCAGCACCTTATACTGTTTTGAATCACCTGCTGAGTTCCCACCTGCATTTCATGAAAATAAAGCACTGTCCATTAGCAGTGAGGACAGCAGAGGCAGGTCAGCAAATAAGCTTGGATCGGGTAGATTCAGCCATCTTAGCAGCTGAGCCAGTGTTAACATTCAGCAAAACAAGGCTGGGATGGAGAACAGAGGGCATTTAGTTCACCACACTTCGGCGGGGGGGGGGGGGGGGGGGGGGGCGGGAGGGAGGTGGAGAACAGAGGGCATTTAGTTCACCACACTTCGGCGGGGGGGGGGGGGGGGCGGGAGGGAGGTAGGAAGGAATCAGGAAGGGAGACGCTGGTAGATTTATGGAATATGGGGGTCTTTCTTTTGTGGCCTCAGAGTCAAGGGAGGGCAAAATTCAGAACATTTGGAGTTCAGCTTCAGAGAAACGTTCTCAGTGATCTCAGAACCCCACAAGGACATTGAGTAGGGAAGCCCAGAATAGAAATGGATTCTTCAGCTACAAGGATGGACAGGCCACCTGCCATTTATGATGCAGTAAATGTTTCCCATTCTTGTCTAAGAGAAAACCTGGATATGGCGTCTAGAGTTCATCCCCATGTCTGAAGGCCTGCTGGGAGTCTGGGACACACACACACACACCCCTCCTCTCTTTTTCTCATTCCCTCGCTCCTGTTTTGAGGAGATGCTAAGGACTAATATTACAATGGAAGCTTGGACATACAGCTGAAGATTCTCTCGAAGGGACCTACAGTGCTCAATGTTACCGCATTGTGTATCTCCAACAGCAGCGCTCACCTCTATTGTTTACAATTCCTCAAGATGCTGCCATAGTTTTTTAATCCAAATACACTCATGGGTTTTGCGATCTGAAGGGGCCTCTTCCCAGGAAAGCGAAAAGGCAGAATCTGAGACCATCACATATCCTGGCTGATTATTTGAGGGAAGATTGGAGTATATGTTCTTTCAGAGGTGGAAGGACACTTTTATAAGACAATTATGATCATGAATTCTGTGACTTAGCAGAAAATTCTTTGATTTTCTGGTATGGATAGAAGAGCGGATGGAGGCTAAGGGATAAGAAACCGATTTCTCGGTCAGGGAAGTTGAATAGAAGCGTTCCTCAGTTCACCGGAACTGGAAAAATCCAGGTGGTTGGTCAGGGGACTGTACCTGTGGTGCTTTCTGCCACTTTATTCAGGACTCACATGCCGGTGTGCATTTAAGATGCCCAGGAGACTTCCTGGCCCAGTAAATTTAGTGTTCGTAATGCTATTTTGCAGGCAGGTTCCATTCCCAGCAACTGCTCTGCCCACCCGAGTTTCCCCTGCTACTGAAACAGCTCAAGGTATCACTTCCATTCCCTTTCGCCAAACAATGCAGTAGATTCACTGGCTCAGAATGGCTGTCCTGTTGTAGGCCTGGCCCATGGCAAAGCTGCGTTTCTGAGGTGGAAGAAAGCAATTCTGTGCACACAAAGCCGCCCCTAGCAACACTCTGGCATGAAATGACGCTGAGCAGAGGAAACCTTTCAAACATGTAGGCCCAGCATCAGGGTCTTACGTGACAATCATGCCGGTATCGTCCTGTTTGCGTCCCCAACTCCTCCTGGGCTCACGGGCCGAGTGGGAGAGGGTCTGAGCTGGGAGGGCCTTTTTCTCTGCCTCATTGGTCTCCCACCCCGGGATAACTTTGGTTTGGGGGCAGATGGTGGGTCATGAGGCTCCATTAATATCTAGATGAGAAGGCAGGGCCACGGTAAATGAATCTGCAGCCACAGGGTTGAATTTGGCTTCTGAGAGCTGATGTGGCAATGCCTTACTTCTATTTCAACTGAAAAAAGGAAGGAAACCGAGGCTCCTTCTAAGAAAAATAAGTCACTGGCTGCTCCTACCCAAGAGGCGAGTCTGGGCTAGAGGAGGATAGGGGTGCTTACCCACTGGATCTTGGTCCAGGGGCCTGCGCCGTCCTCTGGAGGGTTCTGAGAAGTAGGCTTCCTCTGCTCCTGGCTGAGAAAGGAGGGCCCTGCCTGCACCCCTCTGCAGGGGACCCTTCCACCCACTGTAAGGGTGCTGGGGGACCGGGGAGGGCCCGCAGGGGACTGCATTTCCACTGGATCAAGACAGTGATGCGTTCCGCCAAATGGACAATGACACAGGTTCGCCAAGTAAGGGCTCTATTTTCCTCAATGTTTCTGAGTTTTGGGGGTTAGGAAGGAGAGCCTGAGGCTGTCTTCTGCTCAGCTCTTGCTCTGGGAGGGGGTACAGCACAGTCCTGGCCCAGAGAAATAGTCAGGGCCCCGGTCTGTCACACTGGGTGACAAGGCCCCATTAGAGTTTGTTTCACTAGAAGGTGCAGCCCAGGTCTCAGCTGAGGTATATTAACTCATCACCTTGAAGTACCCTGACACATGGGCCCTCTGCCACGAGGCAGATGCAGGAGATCCCAGTAAACTCTTACCAATGCTTCTGTTCCAATGCGTTAGCCTTTCCCACCTCTATTGTAGTCCCTACTAGGTGTGCTGTCTCCTCGGGGGAGTGGCAGGGAAGCCTGGGCCCAGAGACCCGCTGCCATCAGCCATGATGGGCCGGTCCTGCCACAGCACTGTCCCCCACTTGGAATTACTTCTATTCTGGTTGGAAAACAGACTCTGCCTTGAGGCCCTTGGTGCTCCTGCCACATGGCCCTGCCCTCAGGGCTCCCTCTGACCAGCCTAAGGCCAGACCCCATTCTCATCAGCTGGGGCCCTGGCCACTCTACCCTTACCAGCATCTCAGGCATGTCTGTGGACCCTGGGGGACCTCCTTAGCTTATCTTAACTCTCAAAGCACCTACTGCGCGTGACAGGCCTGCCCCCCCCCGCCTCTCCCCCGCCCCCAGCACCGCTGCTCTGACCGCTCCTCCACGTGGGCTGCTGGGCTATGGCTTTGCTTGTCCAGACCAGCCCTGGCTGCTGCTGCCACAGCACCCTGACTCCTCCATGCCACCCCTCCCTCCCTGCCCCACCCCGGCATCGATGCTCCTGAACTTAGTCTGTGCTTCTTTGGGGAAGCAAGCCCCAGGGTGACGCGTGAGATGCAGTGGCCCCAACAGATGGTGCTGGTGAGGGAGGGAGGAGACTCCCCTCCTAGGGTCTCCATACCGCCCCCCCCGCCCCCCGTTATGAGCCAGAGAGGCTTCCAGGTGTCGCAGGGCAATGGACATGGACACAGGCCAGCTCACTTCCTCCACGGCTTTTAGCAAAGTGGGAAGGGGCAGTGGAAGCAGAGTGATCCCGGTGTCCCCTCTCCGTTGGGAGTAACCCTCCATGTTCTCTTGTCTTCTTTCCCCAGCAAAGAGGCAGAACTATGGCAGTACCCATCTTGCAAAGGGAAGGAAAGCAATTTGGTGGGTTTGACTGGTTGCCGTTGGTCCTTTCCTCCTCTGATAAGCACGCGGCCCTTCCCTCCTCCTCCCCCCCGGGCCGCACCGGCTTCCCAATTCGGTCTTGGTTTTCTCCGTGTGAGAGAAGAGCATGCATTGGAGGGGGAGCAGCCTCTAGCATTTGTCGTCTTCTTCCGTGTCACTCAGGAGGTCGCTGACTGCTCCACACATCATGCCCGGCCCCGGGCCCCCACGCCTCCGCCGCCGATAGTGCCCGTTGGGCATCTGCCAGCTGTGTCGCAGGGGCGGGGCTGAGCCGATGGTGTTGGCCCGGCCCAGGCTGGTGGCCACGGCCGCTTCGAAGGTGAGCGTCTCCTCCTCGCCGCAGTCCGAGGCGTGGGCGTCTTCGTGCAGGGCCAGGTAGGGCTCGGAGATGTAGCGCTGCGGGGAGGGGTGGCCGTGCGGGGGCCTGGAAGACTCAGGCAGGCCCGCGTCGTTGCTCTCCAGAGCCTGGGAGGTCAGCGGGGAGCCGCCCTCGCTTCCATCTGCGGGGGGAGAGATGCTTCCTGTGTGTCGAATCAGGGAGCTGTAGGACAGGAGGGGCCGAGGCTTCGGAGGGACAGGTGGGAGCTGCCGACGACTTCGTCTTGGGGTGCTGGTGTCAGAGATGGAGGGGATGGAGCTTTCACTCAAGGAGCCTGTGCCCTGTACAGCAGGGGAGACATGGCAGGTGAGACTGGCCTTGGCACGCTCCCTGCTTGGGACCTTGCTACGGTCCCTAACCATCCTCCAGGAAGCCCTGGAGAAGGGGTCCAGGCTGGAGTCACATCCACACAGGGATGCAGGGATGACAGGACATTGACACATCAATACCATTCAGACTGGGGCATGCCAATTTGTAATACAGGTTGGGTTTGGTTTTCTGGGGGTCTTGTTAAACTACAGATCCAGGCCCAGAAGCCCTGGGGGAGCCTGAGACTGTGCATGTCTAATGGGCTCTCAGGCGCCGCTGTCCACGGCCCACGCACTCTGAGTAGCAAGGATCTGGAAGATCTATGTACAGGGGTGGGGAAAGCAAAAGTAGGTTTCCAGTTGTGAGTACGTGAAACTGTTTAATTTTCTATACGAACAACTGTAAACCTACTTTGCGCCCCGCCCCCGTCAAAGTGGCCCATTGACAGACTCGAAAGAGTCAAGAAGGAGCACGAATGCTTGGGGGTTGCTCATCTGGGAAGTGCGTCTGAGGGAAGGGCATGCCTCCCTGTCCTTACTGGCTCCCTGAGGTTATGGCAGCTTCTACACCAAGCATGTCAAACTCGCGGCCGGCGGGCCACATGCCTTGTTTATTTACACCCTCATCTGCTGGTTCAGGCCTTACTTGACCTGCTCAGGCATTCCCCGGGGTCCCCGGGCTCAGGTGTTGGTAAATGGACCTGCAGGACAGTTTCTCAAGGTGTGTGACCTATGAGCCCCCGGCTCTAAATCTCCTGGGGAAGGGTCCCTCCCAGTGCAGAATTCCGGGCGGTGGGCCTCACTACCGAAACAGCATCCTCAAGGTGCTAGGCATGTGCCGTTTAACAAGCCACAGGGGATTCTCTTCTGCATGAAAAGCTTGAAAACCTGCTCTAGAAGCCCACTTCCCCAAGTCTAGCTGACTGTCCCACTGCTGTGGAGCGGGCCTCCTATCCAGGCTCTGAGAACCTCGGGGAGAAGTGGGGCGGGAGTGAGGGGCGGTCGTGAGGGGGAAAGCAGGCCAGAGAATGGCCTCTGGTAGTTATTTCTTAGGCACAGGCTGATGTTTCTACAACAGGCCGGAAGGAGGCTAACAGCCAGGGAAATGAACTTGAATCACTGTTCCAACGCATACCAAGGCTCATGTGACTGATCCATGAACATTTTCTGGCTGACGGACCATCCTTCTCCCCTAAATCTGGCTGACACATTTGTGAACTTATTTGTTGTGACTCTGTACCTCAAGATTCTGAGGACTGGAGTGGAATGACCCCTAGACCCCCTTGTCTTTCTTGGGGGACGGTCTGCTTTTCTGTGAATTCATATTAGAGCACACAGCATTAAGTACATGTCAGACCTAGGTCTGTGTGGGTGCTGGGTGCCCCCCTTTTGCATCTAACGTTAACGACCACCCTTCCTGGTCTTTCTGCAGAGGCTCGGCTTCCTCTCCATGCTCACCTGTCTGTTGGGCGTCTGTGACCTGCCCTCACTGGGCGACCTGGACTGGCGACGCTCTGGGGACTCCCAGTCGGCCTGGGTCCCTCGCTCCTCTGAGTTGCAGCGGGAGACATCGGGGGAGAGAAGATGCTTTCGCTCTTTCGATCGTCCCCGCTCTCTGCCCCCTGAGCGGTGGGTGTCAGACTTGTGGCCTGGGAGAGATGACAAAAGTAACTGATCACAACTCAGCCCACATTGGCCGCTGAAAAGAAAGAGAAGTCTCGGAGCCTGGGGCTGGGCGCCCAAGGCCCTGGCTTCCCCAGGCATGTTAGCAGGCGGTCTGAAAGGGAGACGGAAGAGAAAGGCCAGAGAATCACCCTCGGGCGACGAGGTGAGTGTGCAAGTTGCCACTGGAAGCCATGCATGTCCAAGGATGTAATCACTTCTCTCCCGCTGCTCTTTCTGCTACAACACAGTTTAGAATCATTGCCAACAAGAGGGCCCAGCAATCCTCTATGTCTTGAACATGGATGTGTAACTTTAGGGGGTGAAGATGACAGCAGTAGAAGGAAATTAAGAAGTTGCTAGGAACTAAATACTCTGGCATTACATCAGCTGTGACATCGAGAATCCTTGGACTTCAGTTCGAGTCTCAAGTCTGCCACTACTGGCCCTATGATACAGGGAAGTCACTGCTTTTGTAATCTTCGTTCATCTAGCAAAATAAGAAAGCCCCAATGCGCAAAACCATACCAGGTAGCACTCTCTGGGTGGAAGTGGACTTGGTGGTTAAAGTCCAGCCCATGAGAGGTCTCTAATACATTCCCAAGATACCCTAAGCATTCTGCAGACCTTCAATTCTAATGACGTCTATAGCCCTGGTCTGCAAGGAAGACTCTCCTGGGCCTGTTTCAGGGTGTGCATCAGATATGGGAGCCCTCTTCCTTAACCCTTATCGGAATTCTTTTCCAGAGATCTCCAGTCCTTGCCAGAACCTGCCCATCCAGGCAGGAGCCGGAAAGGCGAACAGGGCAGACCTCCTTACCCGAGTCCGAGTTCAGGCGGTGGGCTGACAGCCGAAGGGAGGAGTGGTAACTCCGGCGCCGGGACTTGTAGGTGTTTTCACTGCTTCGCTCCATGGAGAATTCCTCCAGCCACGAGGAGTTTGAACGCTTGTCCCGAATAGTGGAAAACGAACGTCTCATGGAGCCAGGGTCTGTTACTACCTGGAAACATGAGACCCCCCGAGGAACACAAGGTACGGATTAATCACTGAACGGGTCTAAAAGAAAGAAGTGGGACTGAGGTGGCTGAAGATTGCAAACTGTAACCACCCTTGAATCCCTCTTGCTTAGACCTTAGCTGGAGGCGGCTGTGGCGGAAAGTGCTTTATGTTAGGTCTTTACATCACTGGTCCAGGGTCTCCCCTTTATGCTCAGGAGAGCAAGTGGCCGAGTGTACTATGCAAGCTTCCCATAAAGCCACCTCCCACAGGGACTCAGCCAGGACCTGCAGTGAACCTTGAGCCACTTTGAAATATGTGAGGGCAATTGTCGAAACGTCTGTGCCACGAAAGAGGCATGGCTTGGGCTTTGGCGTTCACCAGAGAAGGCCTGTCCTACAGCACCGGAAACGCAGGAGACCTTGTAATGGAGCAGCTACTGGGAACGCGTTGCTCTCCATCATCCATCCCAACTCCCACCTTAAACTTGGGCATTTTGATTTGCTACAGCTGCTAAAAACAGATCCACGTAAACTTCTTGTCTCTGTCAAAACTTAATGTAAGACAGACAGACAGAAAAAAGAAGCCAGGAAGCCAGGAGAACAGACAAAGAAATGAGGCATGGCTTGTACTGGTTAGGACAGACAGTCCTGACACAGAGCTGTGTATGTTTCACTAACTGCCTACGTGCTTGAGGAGCCAGGAAAGGAAAAAGGAAGGAGAAATACACAACAGAAATCCCGGGAAGCATTTTTTTGCATGGCTGGTTGAGTCTGCAGGATGTTGTGCCCATCTGGAGGGAATTTTGCTATCGAGGCTGTTGTGCTTAGGGCTCCAGTGAAAGCACGTGTGGAGGAGCAGGTTGTAGAGAGGAAGGCCCATGAGCCAGGTTTTGCTCACAGGGAAGGGGTGAGGGCAAGTCCAAGGCTCACCTGAGAATATCAGATGTTTTTCCATAACCCACCATTCAATACAGCCCAGGATGCCACTGCATATGGTAGGTGGTTGCTTTTTACCTGGGGATCCACAGTCAGGCGTGGCATAGAGGATGCCCTCCCCGATCCCGCATGCTCCTGGGTGTCCGGAGGAAGGTAGATGCCATGGTTAGAGGGCTGCACGCTTTTTAATTCACTAAACTCTGGCTCCTGGAAATAAACACAGCCAAGCTTGTGGGACTTGGTTCCATCTCATTGCTTCTCATTTCCAGTGGCTGATCCTGCCTCCTCCACACCAAGAATGGCTTTTAGAAGAGAGACTTGCATCTTTAAGGTCTGTTGTGTGTGTGTCTATATGTGCAGATATGTGGTATATCAGATGTCCCAAACAGTAAAGATCACTAAGTAACGCCTCAGATTTTATAGCTTTATAAAAAAACATTATTGGTCACAATACTTTTTAGATATGTGAAGTTTACTTTTTGAGAGTTGGTACTGTTGGGTTTATTCTTTTAACCTAAGAAGCTATTTGTCAATGATATGGAAACCAGTATTCTAAAGAAAGTCAGAAATATCTGATGTCAAATGTGTTTTCTCAAACTTTAAGACACATGATCTTATTAGTAAAGAGTTTTCTTATGATTGGAATCATCTCAAAAAAATTCAGTGGGTAGACATCTGCCAGGGATGCTTTAGACTGGTACAGTATAATAGGAATATAATGCAGACCAATGATGTAATTTTAAATTTCCTAGTAACTACATTAAAAAACATGAAAATTAATATACTTATGTAACCCAATATATATACACATATTCTCAATATATAATCAATGTAAAAAAATGAGACATTTGACACTTTGTTGGGTATCAAAGTCTTTGACATTGGTTTGCATTTTCCACTTGGAGCACATCTCAGGCCCTTAATCGTCACATGGGGGCAATGACTATTGTACTGGACTGTGCCACTCTAGAGCATTAGGAGGTTGGAGTGACTATCTTTAAAGTCCTGTCCAACCCTGTTATGTTATTTTCCTGGTCAAAGAATGTCAGTTTGGCAAATGCACCTGCTCTAAAGAGATGGCTAGTGTCACTCCAGAGAGTGGAGCTGCCTCAGAAATTTTACTTGGCTCACCAAAGCGACCTAGGAATATCTCAGACATCTGGAGATGATACCAGAAAAAAGCTATTTTTGGAAATGACACTCTAAGAACACCGGTGTCTGAGTAGGGCGCTGCTGAAAGTCAGCCTCCATGACCACTGGCTGAGTGGTGTCTGTGGGAGGACTGCATCCCAGGACCTGTGATGTGTGCATTTGAGGAAGTCAGTGTATGCAGGACATGCTTTATATAGTACACAGTCTGACTCGAAACACATGTGGTAACAACACTGCAGTCTACGAGTGTCAGAGGTGGTGCAACACACACACACACACACACGTCATGGCCACGCCTCAGCACGTAGAGCAGGGCCCCCGAGGGATGGGCAGGAGTACACAGTGGTGAGTGTGGAGCACAGGCTGACACCTGAATCACAGACACCAGTAGTGACAATGAAATGGACACATATCCAAAAGTCCTGGCACTACGGCTCAGCCCTGGGGAACCCGCAGAAATAAATCTCCCTGTGAAAGAAAGGACACGTTATTATTTTTCCTACCAGACACATCACCAGGCAAGTCTTAAAATGCTGAGAGGCCCTTTTAAGGATCAAGCTATCAGTACCAATTAGTCCCTGGGCCTTGGTGCTAATTTCCTCAGAGAATTCCTCCAAGGCTTCCCACCCACGTTGCCAAGAATACCCTCAGGCACTCACATGCTGGCATCCCAGTCAGTGTGTGTTCTAGCTGTCTCCCCTACCCAACCATGTACACTCCATGGACTCAGAAACCACAGGAGAAGAATCACCCATTTGTTTGAGCTACTGAAATGTTCTGCTCCCTCAGACATGCAGGTCACTCTCCACCCACACCATCCCCTCAGGATAGCTCAGGGGTACACAGGAGCAGTGGGGGAGGGGTTGGGAGAGAAAAACACAGATGAATTATAATCAAAGTGACATGGATCTCAGTACAAGCTGGCCACCTGGACTTTTGCAAATGTTGGGTTTTGTCTTTTTCTCTCCAGGCAATAAACACTTGAGCTTTAATTCTAAACTCGGGCGGGAATTTGATGGCTGCTGAGCTAAGAATAATGGTAAGTAAAGTCTGTTATCTTTGGGAATCGCGGTTTAGGGTTTGCTAATATTAAAGTTTAACCTGTCCTCCCTTCTTCAAGCTTAGATTGGACTCAGTAGGTTTCTCGGGAATTTCACCATTTATGCTGATGAAAAACTTTGGGCTCAGGAAAGTGATTTCAGGGACCCTTTAGGATGTATTTGACCCTCTAGAATGGTGGCCAATCTGTGTCTGAACCTGCAGAGGCAAGAGCCTCTTGCATCTCCTGGTGGACAGGCTACCCCTGAGTCCTCCAGGAGGCTAAGCTGCCCAGTGGGTGCCACTCACTCTTTGAAGATTTCTCCTAAAGCTCCTTATCAAAGGCCAGATTTTCAGATGCCCCAGGGCATCGACGAATAGGGCTTGGCCTGAAGCAACATACATTCCTCCAGCCCATAAGGGGCCCTTGAGATGGTAAAACCTACAGAGGAAGCATTTGTCAGAGAACATGAGAAATTCCGCCATGAAAGGGAGACAGCAGGAAACTCCCAGGGTCCTTGGTTGAGGGAACAGAAAGGGTTTTCCGGGTGGATTGTGGGTATGCAATAAAATTTGGAAAAGAGTGGGAGGGATCAGCAAACTAGGGAACTGTTGTGAAGTCTTGTGACTCATTCACTCACCAGAGCCTGCTCCTCCTGGAACTGCCCGTCATCGGCTGGGTCCATACACGCCAGCTGGAATATTTCCTGGGGGGAGAGCGGACTCATCGAAGGGTACCCACTCCGGCCACTCCTGAAAAGCAATGCCACGTTCAGAGGTAATGAGTGCACAAGCGAGAAACAGACATGCCATCGCCGCCACTACCAAGTCCCAGCTAGGGCAACACCCTTTACTCTTAGCGGGCTTTTAGCTTACAGGTAACTGGCCCTAGAATAGAAACTCTTAAAAAACAACAACAAACAAACCACACACACACTGAGAAAGTACTGTTTTCAACCTGCATTTGGAACCCTTCCTCACTCGGCTGGTGACTCATATCTGTGATGAATGACATCATTTGTCACACTCAGCCATATGGAAGACCAATGCTAGATTGTAAACCGGTTTCTCCATTAGGCGGAAAAATGCCATACTCTAAACAGTGAACAGTCTGTTTAGATATTAAGCAGTCGTGGTCTTTTAAAAAATTTCCTCCGCGCTCAGTAAGAATATGGCTTTATTGTGCCAACATCCCTGGCCAAACCAAATAATTCAGTGCCAGACACTGTGTCTGTTGGTTCAGGAGCTTGGTGGAAGGATTCCAGAGGGCGGTGAGGAGGTGACCTTCCCTGGGTTGGTGGCTCTGTAGAAGAACGCTTAAATGGTGATGTAAGAGAACACGACAAAGTCAGCCAAGTACTTAGAGGCTCTGAGTGAAAGGTATGGGAAGCTGCCTGTTACTAAACCACTGTTTGGTCCCTGTAGACACTCTTAGCCAATGCGATCCACGAGGCTGGTTAGAGAGAGAGAAAGCCAATTTTCTAAAAATTTGGCTGCTGCTGCCATTCACTGGTAAATAGATACCTTTTGACCTGTTCAAGAGTGAACTTCCTGATCCTGGGAGGAGGGACAAGGGTCAGTGACTGGCAGCTAGGAGAGAGATGAAGACCATCATCTCATAATTGTGTCTACCGTTAATGGCTCTAAGTCCTGAGCAAGGGCTGCCAGTTGCTTCAAAATATTCTATAGGTGCGACTTACTGGAATCACAGGAAAAGGGTTGAATAGCAGCATTTTCACAACTGCTACAAAGCGTCTGCTATTCAATGACTTAATGTCCATTGTCTTCTCCTGAGAACAAGGTGAGTACTGCTGTTTAAGAAATAGGTCCCCCTTTGCCCTACAGAAAATGAATAATTACCCACAGAGAGAATCCCCAACAGGTAGAGAGGACCCTTAGAATCACTGAACAACCTCCGAGTTGAATACTTTGACCTTCTACTTCAAAAGCATTGTCTGCTTCTCGTTGTTGGGATCGAGTCCAGAATCCTGAACATGGCCTCTCCCATGATCCATTACTTACCTCAGAAGCCTTCGCTTACACACTTCATCCCTTGCTCCCTGAATTCCAGACACACGGGACTCTTAGTTCACTGACTGTGGCAGGTTTCTTTCTGCTTCAAGGCCTGAATACAAGCTGCCCCCTGAAAAACCTTTCCATGGTATTTTTAATTCATCCTTCAAAATGCTTATCAAAAGCCACCTCCTTAAGGAAATCTGTTCTCTCCCCCACGTAACTGGTCAGATCTCCCTCTCACCTGCACTCAGCTCATACTGCATTTGTTTCTTCCTATCATTTACCAGAACTGTGATTATTCACTGAAAATAAGTTTTTTCATTCCAATCATTCTGTTTCATGTCTGGTTTTCCACCAGATGCAAGCTTAATGAGGGAGGAGCCCTGCCGGTCAGAGTCACCGCTGTATCCTCTGAGCAGTCTCTACTTGCACAAGGCAAAGCTCTAGAAACACAGATGGTCCTGGGGAAGCAGCCAGCTGCTCCCCCAGTGTGCCCATCTCAGGAAATGTGCCAACATCCACCAGAACCCTGGGGCCATCCTTGACTCCTCCCTCTTCTTCCTCCACAGAGCACAGCAATCACCAAAGCCTCCATGACCTCTCAAGTCTGATCTTCTCTCCTCATTTCTATCTTGTTAATCCAAGCCACAGTCATTAATAATTTACACCATTGCAATCACTTACTAAGTGGTGTCCTGTCTCTTGACTTGCTCTCCTCCAATCCACTGAATCCATGCTGGGATCACGAATGATCTTTGTAAAGTACAAATCGGATCTTGTCACTCTGAGGCATTATCCTTGGATGAAACTGAACTTCTGGGTCCTGCTTGTGTGGCTCCTGCGTCCTGGCCCGTGTCGCTCTCCAAGCTCAAAACCTGCCACCTCCATGAACCGTGCTCCACCTAACAGGTTGGATTCTTTAAATTTACCACACCTCGCCTCTCCTCTCTTGAAGAGCTGGCCTTCGAGTCTCACTTACCTGTTGCTTCACAGGGACGCCTCCCCGACTCTCAAAGTAGACAGCTGCCTCCTTTACTTGCACAGCATCACAATAAATGCCTCTGCATTTTAACCGTTATCTTTCATTTCTTTTTCAGGATCTGTCTCCGCAGAGACTGTGATCATACTGACTGCCACATCCCCAGTACCTAAGCCAGCTTTGGAGTCACATAAATTATTGGTCAAATCAGTGAGGAAGAGAAGACAGAGTGAGCCTATCATGGGAGGTAATTTGTACAGCAAATTGGTGTGGATAAGACAGATCGAATTGAGGGGCGGTCCCCCTCCATTTCTAAGCCAAGAACCCTTGGAAAACACTAAATCCTTCCAATGAGGTGGTCTCACTCTGCAATCTTACCTCCTTCCTGCACAGATCAAAGAGCAACACCTACTTGTTTTCTGCAGACAGGAGAATCTACACCCTGCTACCTCATCACATCAAATGTTTGCTAAAAAGATTCATGGCCTTGGTCCTGACTCTGGGCCTTTTGCGTTGGGTTGTGACCTCTGAAAACGATGCTTTTTCAAAACCAGGTCCCCAACACCACAGGCAGAAAGAAATTAACGGTGTGAGAGGTTCTAAATGGCATTCTGACAGAGGTCTCACTCCCTTGATAATGACTGAGGTTGTGTAGTGATTACGGATTTCTTGAGAAGCAGGACTGGGGTAAACCCAATCACGAAAGCTCATTTACACTTCATGCCCTTTGCTACTTCAGTACATGCTTGATAGAAAGATAATGTTCCCATAAGATGTGTATCACCAAATTGGCGCTAAGGCTGGCTTACAACTCAAAAGAGCTGGCAGATTCCTTAATGACTTTTGTCTCCATTGCCAATACAGAAAATAAAGAATTTTTTTTTTTGCCTGATCTAAGCTTCTTTTTATTTCACATATAGTGTAGTGGGAAGATTCTAGAGTTAGAAATCAATGACTTAATTCCTGTTTAGCTTTCTACTAGCCATATGGCTTTGGGCCACTTATTTAACCTCTCTGGTGATGCTAACATATACCATTCCTGCCCTTGTGTATCCCCAGTGCTCACTGTCTCTCGAGCTGGCCCCAGTACTGACCTGCTCTTCTCTCAACCTCAGAGAAAGGCCCATTCAGCTCAGAGTTAGCATTATCTCTTCCACATTCCTGGGCCTGCATACTGCCACGAGTGACAGACACAAACAGGAGAGCCTTGGCCCTCTGGCTTTACTCACAGGCCTGGAGCGGGGTCCTGCTGGAGATAAGGCAGAGCTTTGGCATTGGCGATGATCTCCTGTGGCAGAGATGAGGGCTCCATGCGCTGGAACATGGGTGCATTTTTCTGTAGAAGAAGAAAGGAACTCAAATGACTATGGGAGAAAATGTAATTTACTTGGGTAAAATAGGAACATGGCTGATAGCTTAATTGACTATTTTAACCTTTGACCCACTGGGTTTCTAATCCCCCGACCATAGAAAGTCCTGGACTCTGAACCCCAGGGATGCATAGGCCTGTCCCACCCACCCTACTATTGTTGCCCTTCACCTGTTCCTCCAGCTGCTGCCTCTGCTTCTTCACCTTACTCTGCTTATAGTAGTCCATGATCATCATTGCTGCATAGATTTTGCCCACAGTCAGGTCAGAGGCTGAAAAACACAAATGTGGTATGGGAGGACCAAAGAGGACAGGTGGGGGAGAGGGAGGACACCTCAAGCTTTGTTCTCCACCCTCTGAAGCGGGTATGCGCTGGGCACTGAGCATGCAAAGTGAACAGGTCCCCACGTGTCTTCTCGGGGAGCTTCCACAGCCGTTCAAGGAGGGAGAAGACATTAGTAAGCATCACCACCGCTGGTCTAGATTTCCATCTCTAATAGCACCCCTTTCCCAATGGCATGAGGGATGGAGGCATAGTATTATGGGAAGGAGAGAGCTACACACCAAAAACTTTCCCCCAAAACCACAGTGACCCAATTTGAGAAAATGTTTTCAATTAATAATGACAAAGGGGACTTAAGAAGTGAGGGCTTTTCATTTCCTAAGGATAAAAGAACAAGTTTCCCTTATCCCTTCGATCACTCTGTGTTCCCCTCAAAGATATGGCTTTGGCATGCTGGGCTTACTGGGACTAGGGTACCCAGGGGAGATGCCGTACCTTTGGGCATGGGCACAAGCAGATCTAGCATCTTCTGGGACAGGTGAGGCCAGATGGCCAGGGTCTCTTTCTGTAGCTCTGAGTCTAGCTGCTGCCTGTCAGCACCACCTGATAGAAAAAGATAAATTATGAATAAACAGCGCAGAGACAGAAAGAACAAGGAGGGAGTGGAGCTGAACTGGCATGGCACCGTGTATTCTCAGGGGACATCCCGGCTCTTAGTGGCAGTGGATCTTGCAATGCTGGGTCTTCCTGCTGAAGCGGCAGAACACAATGTGACTCCCATTCTAAATCCTGCCCCAGAGACCTGAGGCCCCGAGACCACAATCAGCTTCCCACCTCATTAGAGCAGCCTCCCAGGTGCTCTACGTATCAGAGGGGAAATGAAAGAGCCACACGGTGACCTCTCCTGCCTCATTATAGGGACATCAATTCTTCCAGCCACTCTGGTCGGAGTGACCTGATTTTAAACAGGATTTGGATCAGGCAAGAGCAGGAGAGCTGGAAGGAGGTCCATTGGGAAGCAGCAAACCTTTTCTCTCCTAAGTCACTGAGTTAAAAATCAGAGGAAGTAAGGCGCGCCATGACAGCACCCGCCACGGAAGTCTTCCAAGGCATTAAAGGTGCCACATAAGAAAAAAGGACACAATTAAAGCTCATTTGTTGAATAAACACGTATGTCTAAAATGCGTACTATGTGCCAGACACTGAGACTCACATACTGTTAAAGCTGAAAGGAGCCTTAGCGATGAGCAACCGCTCATTTTGCCAGGAGGAAGTGGGCAATGTTGTAGTTATTGAATCTCAGGCTGACACTAGGACCCCGGTACTTGATTTCCCTGTCACTGCATTGTTGGAGGGGGGCAGTTCAGACATCTCTGCCCTGCATGAGCCCCTCCAGAATCACTGCTTCCTCCCTGGGCTCACCTTTGGCGATCTTGATGTCCAGAGCAGTCCGGATCAGAGCCATCAGGGTGGAGGTGAAGTGCACTGTCATGTCCTCAGCAACAGGCATATTCATCAGGACCAACCTCTGTGGGGGACAGAGAAAGAAACAGCAGGGGGAAGACGTATCAAAAGAAGCCTTGGTGAGAGGGGAAGACAAGTGCAGAGGTCAAATGCAGAGACAAAAAAGAAGGGCAAGGATCCCCACCTCTCCCCACCCTACTCTCCCTACTTTGCATTGGAGGCTCATTGCTGCTGTTTTGTGCCCTCCCCTCCCCCCCCAGAATGATGCCAAATTCCAAGGGAAGGGGACTGGTCATTCTGTAGGACTCCCACAGTCCTAAGAATGTCTTCCATAGGGACAGGAAGTGATTTCTAGGCTCAGGGAACAGAGTCAGCTCTGGGAGGGGGCTCCATTCCCTGTCGAGGCTGCTCGGTATTCCCGCTTGTCCCGTGAACACTCCCAAAGCTCAGACGGAGACAGTGAGGGGGAGATTTTGCTTTGCTTATCTGACTTGAAGATACATCCTGATGCCCCCTTTTTGAGTCTTTAAGAGATGGAATTTGCCAGCACATGACTGAACATGCAGAAGTCCAGCTTATCCAATGGATGAGGTGGAGCAGGACGGGAAAGGGCAGAGACAAACACGGTCAGGTGAGAGGGGTGGGGAGCAGCAGCGAGAGCATGAGAGGAGGGTGCACGAGGCAGGAGCAGAGTGGGCAGGCCGTGTTCCCCTCGCCCAAAGGAAGGGATCACACTGAAATGGCCAAATCCACTTTCCAGAGAGTATCTTGCTTTAGGAATTTCCTTCAACGTTTCCTCCAATCCCAACACGCCTTCTCTTACTAAGCTTCATCCCCGAACTTCGAAGAACTCAGGGCCACATTCCGCCATCTGGCATTTTGGAATGTGGTCATCATGAGCTAGAAGGATGCCAGCCCCTAAGCTGTGCATGAGGAGCCATGTGCTGGGGAGGATGAGGGTCCCTAAGGGCCCGGTTCCAATGAGACCCTCTCTGGACCTGGGGAAGCAGGAGAAGGCCCCCTGGAAGAACCACCAGCCTAGCAGGGAGGGATGTGTCTCCCCAAGGCGGGGTCTCTAAGACTCCATGGGGACATTTCACTTAACGTGATTCCACAGACATGGTGTCACAGAGGCTCAAGCCAGTGTCTTGCTTGTATGTAAGTTTCATCTCCCTCCACTTCCTTAAGCACCTAGAAAAGTGGCAATACTGCTGTGGAGCCCCAGGCGCATGAAAGAGCTCAGTGTTCTGGGTCCATATCAACACCGAAGGGGATTTAGTAGTAACTATTCCTAATTGTGGAGGAAAAAAACCTCAGGCCTCAAAGCTCTGAGTCCCAGAAGGGCAGCTGATTCCCAAATGGACAATGCTGCTCTGTGCAAACCAGGGGGGAGTCCCCCCACAACTGCAGGGCCAGGCCCCCAAACTCAGTCATGCCCGGAAGGGAAATCTAATCCTGAAGGCAACAGGGCCCTCGGTCCCCCTTCCCATTGTGTGGCCCAGAGAGGTGGGCGGCGGGGCTGGTGGGGAAAGGGAGCGGCATCCTGTGTCGGGGATCCCGGGGTAGAGTCAGGTGCCTCCTTCATGTTACCTAAGGAGCCAGGCCACAGCCCCTTTCCACATCAGGGAGGGAGAACTTGGTTAAGAGTCTTCCTCTCTCCTGAAACACTTCCTTCTGAGCCACGTTGAGAGCACTTTCTGCCCCATTTCCGTAGCTTGGCTGACGGAAGGTGCTCCTTTTCTATCTGCTCGGACAGCTGTGGGTGTAGGTATCCTGCAGGCCACCACTCTGCCTCCTCTTAAAAGCAAACACACTACTCAACACTCCCCTCGTAGGAAGCCACTCACAGGAAGCCACGCACTTGTCGTTAAACACAGATAACACAGAACAAAGCCCACTGTGAACAGCACTGCAAACCACCCGCTGTGTCATTTCGGGGTGGCATCCTTCCGTAAACCTTCCTGACCCTTCCGGCTCATCACCTCTTTTTCCCCTCCTCCGCCTCCCGAGCCCCGCTTCCTCCCCACAGCCTGGCCTCCCCACAGCTGGATCCCATTGTCTGTTGGTCACTAGCCCAGAACAAAGGAAGGGGTGGTCTACCTTATAGGCCACTTTGGAGGGACATCTCTTGCCGAGGCCTAGCGGTGGTGACATGAGAGTCAGCATTTCATACATCTCAGTGTAATGGATGCGGCCACTGCTCATGGAGGGCGGCAGGTGGCAGGGAAGGGAAGTGGGGGAAGGATGTAGACGGGGGGAGAGGAGAACAGGCATTCCCAGAAGAGCCAACACAGACAAATCATACGGAACATAGGAGAGGAAAACAAAACAGAATGGACAAACAGGAAAAGAATAGGAAACCTGTTAATCAAGGCAAATCGTACAGGTGACTCCATCCTGGTGCGGGTTTATATCAGCCCCACACAGACCCGGGAACGCTAGCAGTACTGCCCCGGGACTCGCCTGTCCGCTCCTTCTGGGCTAGCATCACCCTACTCCCCTGGTCACGCCTTCGCCCCGCACAACACAAGCCTGTCTCCATTCCCAGGGCTGTGTGCGAGTGGTATAAACCGGATAGATGGCGCTCCGGCCGTGGGTCAGAATTTCCAGGCGTTCTCTCCTGCTCTAAACCCACGGGCGGGGCGCCGTGTATCCCTCTGTGCCGTGTGTACAGCGGAGGCGGCGATGTGGCAGTGGTAGGCTGTGGCTGCTGTCAGGGTCACCATTGCTTCCACCTGGCCCTGTGTCGGGGGGAGTGCCCTTGTCTCACCAGCATGTCCAGGGCATGTCCAGGGCGATGGCACGCTGGGGGCAGAAGGACAAAGCCAGGTGGAGGAAGAGCACCTGCATGGCATGCTGCCCTCCCACTCTCCCATCATGCGGCAGCAGGTGGCACCAGGGTCAAGTTTAAAGAGTCTCAGCAGAGGCAGCTGTTGGGCCTCCCGAGTACGGGAATCACTGCGTCACCATCCCCAGCCAGCTCCTGCCCGTCGCCCGGGGCCTCACCTTCCTGGCCTATGTCCTCTTCCAGCCTCCCCTCCGGGCTGTGCTGTGCCCCAGGGAGCCCCGCTCCCCTCTGCACCCAGCGAGGCTTCCTTATCTAGCAGACTAGGCCTTGAATGAGGCTGGGCAGAGCCACTGCGATGTGAGCTCCCAGGGTCTAGGAGAGGGAGGTCCTGGATGCCCCTGAACATGTATGTCCTTGGTTTCACAAACAACAGACCCCCTCCGCCCCTCGACAGTAGAGGGCAGGACCCTATGGCAGGACATGTGCTCAGGAGCCCACTGTCCTCTACTGGGACCTTCCTGGCCCCTCTGAGCTACTGAATTCTTCCACACACCCCCAAAGCAATCCTCGTACCTACTCTCACCTCTTACCCTAATTCTTCATTGTTTCTCACCTCCTCTCCTTCCTACAGCTTTTATAACTGTCCAGGCGCCAGAGGGCAGGCAGAGGTAGAGTGACTGGAATCACCTGGGGACATTATATATGGGACCATGATGCTACTTTGCTAAAAGGGGGCATGTCTGTCTCCAGTGAGGGGAGACCAGAACTCTCTGCTTTTTAAAAAAGGTTTCTACATTCTTGGAGGGAGAGGTCCCTCTGGTTAAATGTGTAGATTACAGGGGAGTGGGAGGAGTGTGTGTGTCCACCCAGCAATGAGTGCATGGAGGTGAAGAAGAAAGTGAGAGGTCAAAACGGCCTTTGTTATTAAGCCCTCAACTCTTCTTTCTCCTGCTTCCCCTCCCCTCCAAACGTGCCCTTTTCCCCAATGTAACAGCTGCTGGTTCTGGGAGGACTGGACCTCTTTAAACTCAAAGGAAAGCAACATGAAGGTTCCCTGAGGTGGCGCGGTGGTGGGTGAGGGTGGAGCGGAACAGAGAGGGGTGTCCAGGTGGCACCCCACCGCCAAGCGCGGCTGGGGACTGGGAGGCAAACCTTGCAAGCCACCCTGTAGGGGCAGTTCTCTCCCAGGCCCAGAGGCGGCGAGATGACCCGCACTAATTTGTACATATCCTTATACGGGATCCTGCCACTGAAAAGGAAGCAGAAGTGGGTTAAAAGGGCACTCAGAGAAGGCGGGAAAGAAACGACAGCTTAGCCACAGAGGGCGTGGCCGGAAGAGGAAGAGCAGCTCTCCTTTCTGGGGCCGGGCAAAGCTGGGCCAGGAGACTGAGCATGGTGGCCACCAGAGAGGCATCGCCTTACAACCTGCACGGCCCCCAATTTCCCACGGCAATCGAGCTTGACCAGTGTCCAATGGGACTGTCTCATGGCCAAGGGCACCCCAGGATACCTATCCATCCGGCCCACACCTGGCCAGATGCAGGAAATAGACCCTGGTTCGAGCGAGGCCTCGAGGAACAAAGCCTGCCGATTCACCACTGCTCTGACCGCTGTCAAGCGCGGCTGCCATGAAGTGGACGGCAGAACTGTTTGTTTTTCACAGTCACAGCCAACAGCCAGCTCCTCAGGCCCACGTGTCGGGCGGCGAGGAAGTCCGCGTCTTTCTGCAGACTGCGAGACACACACTGCCCATTAGCTAATTAGTGAGGAGCACAGTTGGCACGAGGGATGCTGCAAAGGGCTGGCTTCTCTCTGTGGCAGATTTGTCTTGAGCTGGGCAAGCTTCCCCCTCTCCACCCCCCCTGCCCCGCCCCTTGGGGAGCCTGCCCAGAGCGGTGCTCAGACAACAGCCCCGACTCCTACTCCACGCCACTGCTTAGCTCACAGGCAGCTCGGTCTGATCCAGTCAGAATTCCAGGAACTATGAGACCTGTCTTACCAAGCCCCGTCCCCACGAGTCTGCTGAAGAGTTATGTTTCCTGTAAAAAGCACAGAATCAACAGTTGGTTCATTTTCAGTGGCTAAAGCATCTGGTCCGGAGGCCAGGACAAGAAAGCAACAGCCAGGGGTCTGGACACATCCTGGTGTGATCAGCGGCTCCGCCTCCGAGAGCCAGGCCTCCCAACAGCCCTGTGGAGACCAGGCCTTTGCCCCAGCTCCGCTCTTTCTGCCTGGTCTCAATTTTGGTGTTGATTCATCCTCATCTTCCAAATAGCAGCTCATCAGTCCTTGAGAGGAGGTTAATCTGTCCATCTGTTTTTCTTACTGTGGATGGTTGGTACTGCTATCCATAGGCTGATGGTCTCTGTAACCCGTAGCAGCCTTCTCTTGGAAGACACGGACTCACTGTATCTTTGTCAGTCCCTCCACCCCATCTCATAGACAAGACCAATGAAACTCTAACCAGAACACATCAACGTCATGAATCTCAAAGCAGACAGAAGAGGGTTTCTTTTTCCTGTTTGCTCTCTCACAGCTCCTACATCTAAATCTCAGGAGTAGTCCTCGTGGCATTTCTTCTTCCCAGCAGCGGGAATGAGTGGGGAGGGACAGGTTTAATGCACATGGCATCTGGGTCACGAGACAATGTGAATCCACAGGGAGCCAAGGACAGCTGAGGGAGGCCAGGTGGGCGGTGACTTCCTTTGCTAGTGGCTCAGGCTCCCAATCCGATGGCCATCCATGCTTTACAGACCGACAGTCCACACTTTCCTACGTAGTTATTGCCAATGATAGGAACAGTTACGCACAACCAGCCTTCGAGGTTGGTATCATTATCACCATTTCACAGATGAGGACGCTCAGAGTGGGTAAGGGCCTTGTCCAAGGCCACGGAGCTGACAGATGCCGGCATGGCTGCATTCCCCTCCGACACCCCAACCTGGGCTTTCTAATCAGCTGACTACTAGAAAGTAAGCCCAGAAGGTGAAAGCCACTGCTCAGCCATTGGAACAGGAATGGACTTAGAGAACGCTGTGCCCGAAGTCACTACTAATTGCTGAGGGGAAGAGGACTTTTGATTCACAGTTCTAACCTGTAAAACAGTGGCCCAAGTTCAACAGCCTCAGGGAAGGAGAGATTTGGGAACGAGTCTCAGATGGGAAGGGGTTCCTGGTGGAAGTGACGTGGCCCGTTCCTGCAAAGGATGGCATTCCTTGTGGTATTTTCAGAGGGGGCCCAGAAAGGATAGATTGGTGAGATTAAGTCCCTAAAGCGAAGATGATATGTGACAGGAAAGAGCCTGGGGAGTGAGCACTCACAGGACTCTCACCTGTTTTCAGCCATGAGGGCCCAAGGGTTGCCCTTGAACTCTAAAGCAGGGATCGGCAAACCTTTTCTGTAAAGGCTCACATAGGAAATAGTATTGAACCGTCTCTGTCACAATCACTCAAGCCTGCCTTGTAGTGCGACAGCAGCCTCGGGCAACCCACAAACGAGTGAGCATGGCTGTGCTCCAATATCTCATTGTGAAAACTGGCACTGGGCCCCATCTAGCCCATGGGCTGGCATCACCAACCCTGCTCTAAAGCCAGAGGGCACGGCATCGCCGAAGAACTAATGGACCGTGAAAGAGAATGGGAGGTAGCCCCACAAACTCCTGACATTTAACTCAGTTTCATGCAATAGCATCCACAAGGGACCAGTCGGAAGGGCAACATGCTTGCTTTTTTATTTACATACCTTCAGTTTTCTCATATTGGACCTTTCAAGAGGGATGAGAGACATGAATCGCTCCTGTCACTGACCGCGGTGGCCAGTTGTCCGATTGGCCCAGAAAACCCTTGTCAACCCTGGTGATGACTCAACCATTAGGCAGGAAAAGAAGCTCCTCTGGGGAATGAACCCAAAGGCTCTGAGGTATGGACAGCGTGGTGAGATTGGCAAAGAAAGGGACAGGCTGTCACCGAAAGAAAGAGAGGGAAAGGGAGAGAGGAAAGCTACGTCTGATACCAGAGCCATGCTGAGGACCCGGCCTCTCCAACGGGCCACAGCCAAGAGAAATGCCCTCTCCTTCTGTAACAGGCAAGCATTTGGGTGGCTCTAATGCCAACCTCTTCCTTGAGAACTTGGTGGCCCCTCATACAGGCCCCAGTGGGGTGGCCGAGTGGCCTACTCACCATGCAGCTCTGTCGTATTCTGCCCAGACACGGACAAACTCATCCAAGTGGTGAGGCCCCAGGATGGATGAGTCCCGAGTCAGGTACTCGAAGTTGTCCATGATGACGGCCACGAACAGGTTGAGCATCTGGAGGGCACAAGGCGAGAGAAGAAAAGTTAGGGGAACCCCAAAGCAGAAAAACAGACTTCAAGGCCAATCAACAATTCCCAAGTTTGTAAGGCTGAAGGCCCCGACCAAAGCCTGTTGATCTTGCTAAATGCGTTGCGTTTGTGTTATCTGTGCCACACATTTCACTGTGCGAACAGCATCATTTCAGTTTTCTATTTGCAAAGCATTGTTATCTGTTCCATTTATTTAATTGTTATCGTAGCAGCCAGGGAGCAGCAGCGACAACATGCGCCAAGGCTGGAGAAAGCTAAGGCCTGACGCCCACTCTCCCTTCCAGCCCCTCCCCCACCCTTGCTCCACCAAAGGAGCCAACAGAACGGGTGAGACCTCTCAGAGCCCACGCCATGGCTTACTGCATGCCGACTTGAAGCTATTCTTGGCTCTTGAGTGGCTTCCAAGACCCTGTTCTCCCACTTGCTTGCTCAACAACATTTATTGTCCACCCCCTGTATTCCAAACAGACACCCAGGTGCAGGGGGTGGGGGTAAGAAAGTTCCTATCTTAACCCGGGGATCTAGTCCCTTGCCTAGCACACAGCTTAAAGCACGCGGACACTCACTAGATGTTGTCACTTGAGTATTCTTAAAGCCTTAGTATTTAGTCAAGACTGCGACATATTGCAAATATACAAATGTTACAGATTTTTTCAGAAGAGCCAGGAAAGCACCATCTGCAGGTGACAGTGGTAACAGGATTTGAATTTCATATCATTTTCACACCATGAAATATTATTCATCCTTTGTTTCTCTCAACCATTTAAGAATGAAAAAGCCACTGTGTTTTACAAACGCAGGTGGTAAACCAGGTTTGGTCCATGGGCTGCAGTGTGCTGACCCCTGGTCTAGATTAGGCAGCAGGCGACAGGAATTACTGAAGGGGAGCAAACTAGGAGAGAGACGGGGGATAGCTGCGTGCAGAGGACCCTCAGGAGCAGCACTGAGGGGTAGTCATACCCTGAACCAAGCCAGTGGCAGGACAGCAGCCTAAACAGGACTAGATGGCCACAGTGAACAGCACTTGTTTTGTTGATTCTTGGCTGCCTAGCACCCGTTGACTGTACTTCTGCTCTTTTGGGGACCCACCCCTTGCCTATTCCTAGTTCATGTGGTTCAGTGGGGCACCCCCCTTGGGACCCAGCCTTAGCCAGTCATTGGATCCCATTCCTCTGGGCCATGGTGACTGGTGGTCCAGTCAAGGCCAGCAAAAGGGTACTGAACCTTCAGGGCAAACACTTGTCCTTCCCTGTTGGTCTTGAATGTGCAGGGACTGCTGCTGTGGTCTCAGAGCCTCAGGCTGGGATGTTTGAAGAAAGAGCCTGGAGCGAGCGAGCTACACTACACATACACAGTGGAATACTGCTCGGCCGTAAAAAAAAAAAAAGAACATTTACCTTCGGCGACAGCATGGGTGGACCTGAAGAGCATTATGCTAAGTGAAATAAGCCAGTCAGAGAAAGACAAGTACCATATGATTTCACTCATGTGTGGAATTTAATGAACAAACTAAACTACCAAGCAAAATAGAGACAGACTCACAGAGAGCAGGAAGACAGCTCTGGTGGGGAAGGGGGTGTTAGAGTGGTGGTGAAGGAATTGAGCAAAAAAGAACCAACTCATGGACACTGACAACAGTATGGTGATTGCAGGGGAGAGGAGGTGGTGAGGCTGGAAGAGGGCAGAGAGGGGATAAATTGTGGTAATAAAATAAAATAAAATAAAATAGAAAAAAAGAAATCTATAAATAGAAAAGGAAACTGGCCCTGGTGATGCCTTTGGAGCCCCGAATCAAGCCAGCTCAAGCCCCCTGCCCCAGGACTCCTCATTGCCACGTGCCTATCAAATCCCTTTCTGCTTCCGCCCATATAGCCAGGCTCGGTGTCACTTGCAAGAGAGAGAGTCCTGCCTGAGAGAGACCAGTGGGCTGTGGGGGTGAGGGAATGGGAGTCTCTGTTGCTGACTTGCAGGTTAAATGGCTGGGTGGGTACATGGAGGAGCCAGTTATGCAGGCGGGGTAACAGGATAAGGAAGACGTTTACAGGAGGGACCTGTTAGAGTCTTCTCTGCCAACACAGAGAGACTGCTGGCCCATCCTACTAACCAGTCAGAGAGACTGCTGGCCCATCCTACTAACCAGTCAGAGAGACTGCTGGCCCATCCTACTAACCAGTCAGAGAGACTGCTGGCCCATCCTACTAACCAGTCAGAGAGACTGCTGGCCCATCCTACTAACCAGTCAGAGAGACTGCTGGCCCATCCTACTAACCAGTCAGAGAGACTGCTGGCCCATCCTACTAACCAGTCAGAGAGACTGCTGGCCCATCCTACCAACCAGTCAGAGAGACTGCTGGCCCATCCTACTAACCAGTCTTCCTCCCTTCCTTCCTTCTTCCACCTAGAATGTAAGTGGATGACTCAAGTTCTAGCCTCAAGAGGATGAGGGACAGCCCTGGAGGTAAAGGAGCAGAAAGTCTGGAGCACTAACCACTGTGCAGTCACCATGACGAGCCCGCACTGCCTCCCTCCAGATTTCGCTGGTGCTCGAGGGAAAGAAACATCTCTCTGGGTTAAGCCACTGTTACTCGGCTGTCTCATGCAGCTGTGCCTGATCCTAGAACGGCCTCTCTGTCTGCCTCCGAGACTGGAGCCACAGTGAATATATATGCAATGGCTGCATGGGTTACAGACGGTTTTTCACGTATCCACACATCCTGTACACTCCTTTCTTGGTATCTATTATTCATGGTAACAAACACTCTTAGGTATTTATTATTGTTTTACATTTGCATATAGTCTTGTATAATGGTATGCTCATTCACACCTATTCTTTGTTTTAATGCTCGCCCTAACGTTTTCACGTGGCAGCTTTCATTATATCAGCCATTCAAGGACACAGTGCTTCCCACACACACTGGCATCCTTAGCTGCAAGCGCACGGCCTGGCACATCCCGCCCATCAGTACATCCCTCTGGGTGGCTGCGTGGGGCGACTTGCCCAAGGTCACAAAGTCAGTCTCCTGCGGGGCTGAGATTTGAAAGCAGATCCTCTCAGACTGAATATAGCGTGAATTTAAAAATAATAGTAGCATGAATTATGCAGCACCTTCCATCTCAAAATTCTACCAGTACCTTTATAGTCTCTAATGAATTTTCCAGTTATATCTCTGGTTTCTTTTAAATATTTATTAAACATTTACACCATGTAGGATAAAACTGTGATGTCTACACGTTCTTCTACACCACCATTTCACCCCATCTAAGCACTGAGACCCCTGTATGCCTTTCAGCCTTTGACGGCAGGGATGGAGGGACCATAACAGCTTTACCCCAGTGCCTACCCTTTTAATGACACACAGTACAAACGTGCTAACCATGTGAATGAATCAACTTATAAAACTTCGGAGGCACAGAAGAGAAAGGATGTACTGGGGGTTACAACAGATTCAACATGAAGTTCACTGCTCTATTCACCGAGCTCGACTCCACCCAGGAAACTGCCCACCTTTCCAGGGCGTTGCTTTAATTTTTGGTTCTGGTACAGCCAGTGCCTCGCCTTTTAATGACCACTCAGTACAAATGTGCTGAATGTGTGAATGAATCAACGTAAATTCCAGTATCATTCAAAACTGCTTTTCAGTTGTTTTCACTAGACATTCCACTTCCATATTTCTAAATAGGATACTGTTTTGTTTTTCTTTTCAAAATCTCCCACAGGGAGTTTACTAAAACACATCTATCTGCTCACCATGCAAATAACACTCTTATTATCAAGTCCTTTTCCCTCCCATCCTACAGAAGCTACAATAGCAGCAAAGCCCATAACTCAACGTGGGCTACTAATGTGGCAGTTAGTTCACTCTCTGTCCATCCCCTGCTGGTCCCCCTCTGTCTAGCTGCAAGCCACTTCCCCACACCTGAGAGATGGACAGGTGGCAAGTCCCCCCAGGATCACGTTAGAAGCAGAAATGGCTGGATGAGAGACAATTCATTTACTTTGGGATGTCCAGCCATGAAACTGCCCACTTTCCCAGGGAACTGCTTGAGCTTTTGATTCTTGTATAGTCAGTGGCGTTAGCACTGAAGCTGAGCTAAGAGATGTCAGGATGGCCACAAACACAGGACTGGCCATCACTGATTCGGCAGGGACACCTCAATCATCATCCTGTTTATCCCCACTGGTCAGATTATGCAGCGCAGAGATTTCTGGATGCTGCTGTGCCGATTCATGCTTCCTTCCTCCCAAAGAAAGAACGAAGGGGTACCTGGGCCCCTCACTATTCTGTAAGCAAGTATGCTCCACAGTTATTACTCAATGTTCACTAATACCTGAAGCAATTAGATCCTCTCATGTCAAGCTGGTCACCGTCACTAAACATCTATATATATAAAAGTCAGAACGACAGAACGACTGGAACGACTGGAATGACCACAATGATCGATTGCTATGACATGCACTGCGGCGGCCAACCAGCTGGATTGGGACCCCGATGGGCTCCACCCAATCTCCTACAGCCCCTCCCCCAGGCCGGCCCCACCCCTGAGTGCCCCCCCCCCACCCTGATAGGGTGTGGGGCTGGCTGTCCAACCTCCCACACCCCCCATCCCCAGCCGATCCAGCCCCGATAGGCCCCCATTGGGGCAGGCCGGCCAAACCCCACCTGTGCACGAATTCATGCACCGGGCCTCTAGTCATGACATAAGAGAATTGCATCCATTATACTGTATATTGTCACCATTCTACTCTTATTAATGCTATCTCCTTGTATTTTCAAGGTACCTTTTCTCAAACAGTTCAAAGGTCTCCAGAGAGAGAGAGATGTTCTTGGCCTTATTTATAAAACATCCGAGGTACAGAAGAGAAATGATTTACTGTGGGTTACAAGAGATTTGACATGAAGTTCACTGTTCTAGTCAATGACCTCTACCCCACCCACCAACCCTGCCCATAGCCATCCTTCCCAGGGAAGCAGCAAACGTCTTTTCAAACATGGATAGCCTCCCACTCAGTAGTCTGATAAGTACTGTGGCCTCCAAGAGTTCTCTTGAGAAAACCCTGGCTCTCAGTGTGGGCTGGAGTGTGTGGGACCATCCACCGACGGAAACATCTCGTGACTATTTATCAGGGTTGGGAAGGGCTGGGCCACACTGTGGGTCAAGGGCACAAGGCTACTCACCAAGAAGGAGCAGAAGAAGATGAAGGAGACAAAGTAAACATAGGCCAGATCGGTGCCGCAGCGTTCGTTCTCGTTCTGCCCGGAGGGTGCCGTGGTGTCAGGCTCACAGCCTTTCTCCCCGAGGCACGACAGCATTATCTCCTGCCAGGCCTCGCCTGTGGCACTCCTGAGTCCAGAAGACATTTTGGTTATTAGTTGCAGATCTGCATGTCCTTGGCCTTCTCTCCCGATTCTCCCGTCCCTTTCTCTTGCCGTAGGCCCAACGGGTTTGCCTAGTGCTCGAGGCTCTCAGTGCTTTCCATGCAGAGATGGAGAGTGTCAATGAGTCTCTCTCGGGTCCTGCCACCTCACCCACTGCTTCCCTGTTTTTGGAAGAATCTCTGCTGATCGTGATGGGACTTTCTGAGACCCCCAACATACCCGGCCATCCAGGCCTTAACTGGAATTTGATCTGCAAGAAACTGTACTCGCCTTCCCCCGCTCAGAGTCCCAAAGGACATGCTGAAGCTGCAATTTGCAAATTCACTACCAAGTTAGAGATGACCCCCCTGCTGCCCCCACCCTACTGTCATCCTGCTAGGAGCGGAGCACGGGGAATGAAGAGACACAGGCAGTGGAAGAGGCAAAGACCAACTCTGTCCCCTCGGTGGAGGGTTAAGCTACAATAGTTCCACGTCCAGGTACCTGAAGAGTAGCATGAGGGACCCAAAGAAACTCCGGAAGTTGTTGTGCCGGTTGATGTGACTCTCCTCATCTAATTTTATGTTTCCAAATACCTGGAGGAGAAAACCAACAGAAAGTGCTGAGCACGGCGGAGCTGCGAGAGGTACCCGGCGCATGGACATGAGATGCAGGGTTGGCACATCCACACGCTTGGCTCCTCCTGATGGCCTCGCCCTGAACCAGACAACTCACATCCAGGCAGGCTGGTGGGCCCCGTGCTTGTGGCCCGATAAGCAGGAGGGAAAAGAAGGCCAAAGAAGGCAAGATCTGGGAAATCTTCCACCTGTCTGTCGTTCCTCCCACACCTAATTTGGTCTTTTTATTTCCATGGCACTTGTCACCATGGCACTCACCGTGGTACTTAAGCTGCCTGCCACAGACATTACCCCATCACGGGAGTCTCTGCCTGTCCGGGTAGTGCTGATGGAAGCATCTGTATCTGCAGATGTGACTCTGGCTTGGGAAGATGCTGCCCTCAGTGCACAAGTTTAGTTCAGAGAAGGGCATCTCTGTCTTCCTTGGATGTGTTCCTACCCAGAGAGTCAAATTTCAGAAGGTCCATATGTCTGTAAACTACTGTCCCTGAGGATGAGCACACACAAAGCAAGTCCAGGCCAGAGGGATGAAGAAAGTCAGGACGGTGGACGCTTGGAAGAGGAAGAAGGAAACGGGTTTGGGCAGGTCTGGCTACTGAGTGAGTTTACTAATCTGCCCTTGGTCGCTGGGCTTAGAATGTGGTCACCAGGCAAATCCATGTGAAAAAAGAGGGAAAATCCAGAGAGCTTCATCTGCAGACACTGACTAAGGATGAGCTCTCCAACACAGTGCTGCCTGGAGCCAAGGTCACCCAAGGTCTCTTCAGGTGAGAAGGTGCCCTTCTATAGGCACGTTCCTCCCCAGCTGCGCTTCCGACATCAGGGTCTGGTCTCGCAAGTCACCGTTTGCACAACTGAAGGCTCACAGGTCCCTTTCCCAGCCATTTGAGACAGTTTTCAGCCTATATCTAACGTGCTTCCGTTTATCTAATATATGCTGAATGCAACATATTCCCCCCCTAACAGTTTTCAGAATGTGCAATTGAGGAACAATCTCTGCCCCCAGCTATTTTGCTCAGATAACTCCCACTGACACCTGCTTTGGGAATGTGTTCTGAACGTTGCTTTTCAAAACCCAAATACTACTTGTCTCTCAGGGAGAATGGAGGGGGCAGGCCAGGCAGCATTGGGGAAGCGGGAAGGAGGAAGATAAGAAGGTAGAGAACCCCCCCAACAGACAAACAGCAGCACTGAAAAAATCCCCAACAATCAAATCTAATTCTGGGTGCCCCAGGAGGAAGCTGTCAGGACCCCTCGTGTGTGTTCGCATCTCCTTCTCTCTCTTTCACCCTCCTGGCTCAGAATCCACGATTCATCCCTGATTCACCACATACACCAACCTTGTGTCCTTTCTCCCTGTGACACACCTGAAGCCATCATTAGATGTCCTCATTATGACCTCCTCAAACACCTTCTCCAATCATGACCTGGTTAGAGGGCAGGCCGAGAGTTTGCATGAGGTATGTGTGTAATAGTCAAAGAAAACAAAACTTACACGGAATGTTCTCCAAGCAAATTTTCAAGCCAAAAATGTGTATTTACTGTGAAGGTGGTCTAATTTTTTCCACTTTATTTTTTTAGCTTTTCACTCAGTCCTTGTCACTAACCCAAATTTCCTACATCAAATGGGTACGGAGGAGAAAGAAGGAATGCTGAGACCCATTAGAAAACTTATTGAACGTATAGGCTTATACCCTTTTTCACTTGGACTCACAGAACTGTAGAACCAGGAAGGACTTGTGAGGCTGTGTACCCAACTCCTCTACAGGACTGGTGAGGGCGTTAAGCCCAGAGAGGTTCAGTCACTTGACCAAGTTTGCACAGCTGGTCAGCGGTAGAGCTGAGGCTGAAAGCATCGCCTCTAAGGACCTACAGCCCAGAGCGCTTTTCCATACCCAGCAAGTTACTCCTTCCTTCCACATTCAGATTCCTCTACAAAGCTCTCTTCTCCCAAGATGACTTTGAAAGTTCAGAATAACAGTCCTTCCTATAGAGCAGTGGTTCTCAACCTTTCTAATGCCGCGACCCTTTAATACAGTTCCTCATGTTGTGGTGACCCCCAACCATAAAATTATTTTCGTTGCTACTTCATAACTGTAATTTTGCTACTGTTATGAATCGTAATGTAAATATCTGTGTTTTCCGATGGTCTTAGGCTCTACAGCAGCGGTTCTCAACCTGTGGGTCGCGACCCACAGGTTGAGAACCGCTAGCAGGGTCGCCTAAGACCATCGGAAAACACAGATATTTACATTACGATTCATAACAGTAGCAAAATTACAGTTATGAAGTAGCAACGAAAATAATTTTATGGTTGGGGGTCACCACAACATGAGGAACTGTATTAAAGGGTCGCGGCATTCGAAAGGTTGAGAACCACTACCATAGAGACATCTTGTTGTGTTTACCTCTCTAATGCTCTGTTCTCCTGTCCTTCTGCCTTTGTTTGTAAGGATCCCTTTGCTTTGTTATGACAATATGAGATGCAATCTTTCTAGTTAGAAGCTTTGTATCTCTCTCTTACTCTCTCTTGTGTGTGTATGTACATAGGCGCGCGCCTATGTATACGCGTGTACACACACACACACACACACACACACACAGAGGGTAAGGACATTCATTTAGCACAGTGCCTGCCACTCAAGAAGTTGAGTAATGGTGAACAGCATTATCGTCATTTTCAGTAGTATTAATAACCAGTTAGTATGGGAGATGGTGTAATCCTAGTGTATTTTGTTTGAAAATGAAAAAGGCGGTAAGAACTTTTTTTCAGCATAAGTAAAAAAGAATGTCATTTTATCAAGTTCCATTTGGCTGTTCAAGAAGATTTTAATTCTAGAACCAAATACTCGGAAGTTCGAAGGGACTTAGTAGAAGTCGTCAAGGCAATCTTCAAGGTCGCTGGAGTCAGCTTCCTCCACGCCCCAGACTTCATTGGTAAACCCCTGCTCAAGTGTCCTCCGCGGAGAAGATCTCATTACTTCTCAGCCAAGTCTCACACTTCCTGACACTTGGCTTCTATCACATAAATTCTCCAGTAATGGGGTCAGAAGATGAATGAAATCCAGAAGCGCAGCCGCAAGAGGAGTAAAAGGGAGAGCCTTTCAGAGGGGCTGCCGACTGGGCAGGCCTGGGAGATGTGGCCAATGACTCCAGATGGCAGGTGCCATGGAAAAGACAGCTGGTAGGCAATCCAAAGGTGGCCAGCCTGCCTGACTGCAGGGGACTGCCACTTGGCTGAAGTTCTGTGTTGGGGCTTAGTCTCTCCACCTCCAAGTCATAGAGTTAGCCTCCCTGAGACCAGCAGAGAGCCGGTGCCCCCGGCCAGGTAGGGCCGTGGGCTGCTGCTGTGTGTTTTCAGCAGGAGCCCACCTGCCCTAAATGACAGTTGCTTGTGAAAGATCTTTTGGGCTCTTCCGCTCAATGGGCCTTTGGAAACTGTAGGAATATCCAAGGTGGGAACCTGATCCCCGCTTCTCAATTCCCAAACCAGGAAGGATGTGTAACCAGCCAGCTGCACGGCCCTTTGAGAAAAATTAGCTGGAATGTGGCCCTTGGGTGTAGGTTTGGCATGCTGCCAGGAACCTGACAAGTTGTTCCCTGGGGTGAGTGTCAGGTTGTAAATCTCAGCCATTCAGGATTTTACTCAGACATATTCTGTGTCACTGCATACAGGAGATCAGCCATTGACCTTCTTTAAGGCCTAACTCTAACACCCGAGACCCTGAACAGTTGATCAGCATGAGCCCTGCCCCCTCCTTAGTCTCCTGGGCATCCTCTGGCCAAGAACGCAGGTGCCACCTTTGCTGTGGTTTGTTGTTGGAAGTCCAGCTACCTGTAAGTCATCACTATGGTCTCACAACCTCAGATGAAACCCCTGTACCAGGCCACCCTGCCTACCTGGGCAACCTGAGTGGGGAAGCCGGCACCTGGGAAATTCCCAAGGTCACACGGCAACAAGACCTTGAGAGTGTGCCCCTTTAACGCACCCCCAGCCCTGAGGGCTCAGTGAGCCAGAGACAGTCTGGGCCACAACCGCCCTGACCAGGCCCAGCACGCGCTGGCTCACCTGCATCCCGATGATGGCATAGATGAAGAAAAGCATGGCAATCAAGAGGCAGACGTAGGGCAGGGCCTGGAAGGAAAGCAGAGATATGACCGTGAGTTCAAAGGCAGGCAGCTCTCAGGCTCAACAACAGCCTGCAGTCGCCGGCAGTACAAGGCGTCTTGTCCGGAGGCTGACTTACGCAGACTCTCTGGGGGTTGTGTCCCCAGGGGCTGTCCTATTTCAGGGTGCCATACTTTGCAGATGTCCACATCCTCTGACAGAGATGGAAGCTGTTGGCCATAGGGAGGCTCGTAATTGACCTCCTGTCCAGAATATTCCCTCACCTGGAGTGTGGCCCAGATCTCCAGGGAGAGCTGGGAAAATTCCTGGGCCTGGGGCTTATCCCACTTTGCACAACAGAATATTAATAATGTGGGCCATTGTGATGTAAATTACACAGCAAGCATCCAGCACTGGCTCCAATCCTAGTGTTACCCTTTCCCATTCCCCCACTCAATGCGGAGCCCATGAGAAGAATCTGTAAACAAACTCAAATGCTGGGGTCTTGGTTGTTTGTCAGTTCCTAGAAATCTCCTTCATCCTCCGAGAAAACATCTTTTCCCAAAGTTTTAGGTTTTTGATATTTCCATATGTGTCATGCAAAATCCCCAAAACGCCTTTTAGGTGTCAGCCACCACCAAGCCCTGTCCAAACCACGCAGCACAAAGTCCCACACTGGGCAAGCGAACTGCCGCTTAGGGATGACATCTGTTATGGGGTGAAGGGGCCAGGGAAGGAGATGGAAGGCAGGAGACCGCCCTGGGTGGCTGGGTGCATGCACACAGAGCAGTTGGGCTGGGGGCCAGGGTGGGCACTGTTAATTCTGCGGTGATCTCAGTGCCGACGTGCCAATCCCTCTTCTTTATCGTCCAGGAAGCTCCCCGAAAGGCGGCACAGCTACCTACTGTGCATCTCCACTCTATCTTGAGTGTGGACAGTGCAGATCCCAGGGGATCAATTCCAGGCTCTCAGCCGGCAGGAGCCGCAGGGCTCACCAACAGACCTCACCGAATGGAGCCCCGGGAGACTTTGGTAATGCGAGTAAAGTTGGTGGGAGAACCCCCTCTCCAATGAGGGCTGACTCCCGAGATCTGTGGGCCGACTGGCTGCATTTCGAGGGGCCATGGGAAGACTCCCTCTGCTGAAAGGAGAGAGTAGGGAGGCAGGTTGCGTGCCACCTGGGTGTGCTACCTTCTACCAACTTCTATGTTCACCTCCTGCCCTTATTCTACCTTCTCTCCTCCAAGGGCTCCAGTCCCTAGTTCATCTCTCCCTTCCCACAGCTTTGGAGAGAGGACTAAAGATTCATTCTGATCTCTTCTTTATCACGTTATAAATTCCAACGCAGTGGTGCAGACCTGGGCTGAGCTCAGGGCTGAGAGGGCGGGGGCAGGCAGTGCCATGCTGTTTATATTGTGTGGCCCCTGCTGTGTATCTGCAGAGGCAGCCTTTGTTATGCCAGCGTTGGGAAAACAACTTTTATGCATGTCCCAGGACTGTTCCAATAAGGGAACTCCTACCCGTCACCGTGTCACCTGTCTTCACCAGTGTGTGTATTCACTGAAATAAGCCAACCATTTGGCCATCACTTTTTGACAGGCTTTTTCTTTGCCCTGCATAGTGTTCAGTTTTAACAGAGAAATGGTGATCACGATAATATGACAGGCTGACACGTAGTTCTTAAGAGACTCACGAACAAACGGTAGCTTGTTGGGGAGGCTTCTAGAGAAAAAGGTTTTAAGAGCATCTGGTTTCAAATCCTAAATCTGAATTCACCTGAGACTCGTAGTAAATTCTTGCTAAGGGTTTAGATTTCTCCTCTGCCAGTTAGCTTGGGAAACGTGGTTTTCCGAAGGCCTCTGTGGGAGCTATCACATCAAACAATGACTCTGGATACAGCAAAAATGTCAAAGGTTGCTCCGAGGAGCCTGAGCGAACTTCCTTACAACTGGCCTCACTTCTCAAGCCCGCGGGTCCTGGATGGAGAAGTGAATCAATGATGAGAGTGTTGGGTAAGCGAACGCCCTTTCTGAAGGATAAGAAACTGCAAACTCCCTGGCTTGCCTTCTTTATCACAACTTGGACTGAAAAGACAGGGGTGGGCAAAAGTTGGTTTACAGTTGCACTGTGACATTCTTTTGAGTTAATAAAGCTATTTTAAATAATCATAACCTGCATGTCTTTCTCCAGACAAACAACTGTAAACCTACTTTTGCCCACCCCATATATAAATAATTAAAACAAAGAAGACAATTCTGTGATTTCTTATCTTTCAATCACTGAAAAGCATCATATTCATTATTAAAACACAGTCTTGGAAAAACTTGTTTTTATATAAGAGGAACATAGTAAGCATTTGAATAATATTTAGGCCCCCTGAACCTTAAAAATAACTAATTATGGCCCTAGCTTGTTTGGCTCAGTGGATAGAGCATCGGCCTGAAGACTGAAAGGTCCCAAGTTTGATTCCGGTCAAGGGCACTTGCCCATGTTGCAGGCTTGATCCCCAGTATGGGGTGTGCAGGAGGCACCCGATCAATGATTCTCTCTCATTATTGATGTTTCTATCTCTCTCCCCCTCTCCCTTCCTCTCTGAAATCAATAAAAAAATATTTTTAAAAAAAGCTTCCCTTAAAAAAACACACCAACTAATTATGGTATTGGCTAGAGCCTGAAGGTATTTAAATAGGTTTGGGAACTTCTTTTACTGGAAGTCTCTGCCATTAAAGTGGGTCTCAGGTATCGGTATTTCACTTACACTTAATTACACATACACCTCTGTTCTTTCCAAAGATGCTTCCCAGGTTACCCTTGCCAGGCATCCTGTTGGTATACAGGACACAGAGGCAATTGTGAGCACGCCACACACCCAGTGGCTCAGGAAACACACTGATGAAGACGTGCTGGGACTCGTCTTGCTATAAAACAGACCTCAAGGAGTCCTGTTCGGTGAGATAAAGCCACTGTCACGTCCCTGAAAATGCAGAGGGTAAGTGACTACAGGTGGCTGGCGCTATACACGGACAGGGTTTTGGAATGCCTCCTAAGATAAGCTCCCTGCCTCAGTGGACAGAAGAGATAACTGAGTTACTAAGTTGAGGTGGTTTTCTAGAATGAGATTCTATCCGGTTAGACATAAGCTGCCCGCTGCACGGCCGAGCTGTGCTGTGTGTATCTAGCGCTCCTCACGGACACCCGTTCCACCAGCGTCAAAGGTGAAGGGACTTGGGTAATGACGCCGTGCTGCCTGGCTGTGCTGTTGGCACTGACAGGGCCACCCTAACCCTCGGAGAGGAGGAGCGGGTGCCTCTCACCTTGAAGGACTGCACGAAGGTCCAGAGCAAAATCCGGATGGTGTAGCCCTGACGCAGAAGCTTGATGAGGCGGGCGGCACGGAAGAGCTTCAGGAAGCTCATATTGAAGCCGCTGGTGTTCACCAGCTGGTGGACCGAAAGGAAACAGAATTAGTGGCATTAGAGTCATTTAGAAAATATAAGCACTAGTTAGCATTTGCGTATTTACCCCTCATTCAGATAATAAAATTGGACATGGATTCCGTCTTCTCTGCTTAACCCATCTCCGGCTGAAGGGCCAGTGAGGACCATCTCTCTCAGCCTCCCCAGGCCTGCCTTCTATTCCCAGGGAGAAGGGTAGGAAGTACCCTGGAGGGTGCCCTGTGTTAGACAGAAACAACCTGCTAGTCTTCTGTAAATCCTAACTCTGCACTTAGATGCCAAAAGAACAGATCTACTCCAACATTCTAAGAGAGTTCCTAGGAGCTCTCCAAGTCTTCTTTAGGATGAATAGTTTAGGGAAACGATTCAGGTCTAACAACTTTGGGGGCAAAAAATCCTAGACACTAGGTCTCTTCCGGCACTCTCTCTATCCGTTCCACTCACTCCAGGAGATGTCTGCTATGTGAGTCATGCAAATGAAACAAGGCTTCCGTGAGATCCAGGGCCCTCAGATGTTTGCATTTTCTGGCTAAAGCTCAGGAGTGAGGACGTGAACTCCCCACACTCAGAGGGCTACAGGTATGGTTTGATGAGTTTAAAACAGACTGAACGTGCAGAGGGTTTTCTTAGATGCTACTTCAGGGCCAAGCTTAAAGACCAGCTCTCCGAGCCATTCACCTTGCTGTCCGTCAGAATGATTTCTGTGATGCTGCCGATCACGGTGATGAAGTCGAAGATATTCCAGGTGTCTCGGAAATAGTTCTGCCAAGAGAATTCACCCATGAGGGCATCAGAAAAAGGAGGAAAAGAAAACCAGGAAGAAAAGAAAAACTGGGGAAAAGATAACTTTTATTACATAACTTTGTCACTTGGAATGGAAACTTGTTAATTTATGTACAAGTTCATTCCATCATTGGCTTCAGTTTCCTATTTCACACCAGAAATGCTATGTCTCCTTTACTAATTTGGGAATTTCTCATTTGGGAAGCAGTTTCATCACTATTTGAAGACCTTGTTACTGAAGGTGTCACTAAAAAGCTCATATGTAAGGAAGAGATTTGTGGCCAAGAACATCATAAATCCAAGAAAAAGAAAGATCATTGTCACCTACAAGACAATCAAATTACTTACAATATTATTTCAAGGATTTCTACAACTATAACTCTATCCATTTTGTATCACGTGACCCTATAAATATACAGTTCTGACTTTCAATTATTAATAAAAGTCACAGAGATGTCCTAAGTGACTAAAGATGAAAGATGTGCTAAAATCCCCTCTAACTCCATTGAGCCTTTCAAACCAATGGGTGATTTGCAATAGGATGAACAGACTTGATTCCCCCCCCACCCTTCTTCCTGTGCTCTGTTACACCTTTTGAGGAAATAAAGTACCAGGAAGCAGTAATAAAATGAGTGGGTCGAAGGAGATGGAAGAGAAACAAAGGACCCAGGAAATCCACCAATCAGATAACACTTTCCCTAACAGAAAGAGTGGGCTCTGCAGCCATTTCCAGGGCTCAGGTGAGCTAAGACCTTGGATTGTATTCCTTAAAAGACACAGGACACTCAGGTCTCCCAATGTCACCTGCTTGCCCACAGCACTCTCAGGGCACTATAGAAGTGCACCCCCGCCCCCATCCTTATGGCTGGCATCAGTGAGTCCTTGCTGTGGGCGCCAGATACTGGGCCAGGCCCTTGGCATTCATTCAATTCATTTATTCCTCCTATGGAGTCTATAGAAAGACAGTGATACCTATGTTCATGAAATACTGAGTGGTAGGGTTGGTAAGAAGAGTAGGGAGAGACAAAGATAGGGAAGGAGCGTGGGGAGATGAGCTACGTATAATGAACACCTACTCAGGACTGGAAGCCTTAGATGCCTTGGGCATACGGCCTAATTGGATACACACAACAAATACCTGAGGCTGCAAGGTGGCTATTGTTATCCTCATTTTATGAATGAGCAAAGTGAGGCTTGTCTGATTCCAAAGTCAGATGTACCTGCCAGGCATAGAGAGAAACTGGAGCACAGAGCCTCACAATCACACTTTCCATGGCGAATACCTACTCCTTCATGACTGGAGCCAAGGCGAGTCTCCAAGTCCCTCTTATCCCCAACCTGGGGCAGATGCCTAGTACCTGGATCTCCACCCTGCTCCCCCCACATAGAGCAGAGAGAATACAAAGCCAGGTCTCTGAGGACGGAAGCTCTGGATTCCAGGTGAGGATGCTTTCCCACAGTATGGTAGGGACCCACAATGTAGTCAGAATAGTACATTACGGTGGACAGAATGTGGGCTTCCAAGTCAGCCAGACCAGGATCTGAATGCTGGCTCTGCCTTGTAGGAACCCTGGACAAAGCATTCAATCTGCCTGAGCCCTAGCGCATCCATAAGGAAGACCACTGCCCATCGAATAGAGCTGATATGAAGCTGAAATGAATAATATGTAAAGTATTTGGTACTTAATAGACAACCAGTATATGTTTATTCTCTCCCTCTTTTTCTTCCTTTTTTATCCCCATTATACTCTCCAATTCTACTGCCTTTTATTGTGTAATCCTCAAAAGAATGGCACAATTTTTCTGACCTTCAGTTTCCTCATTTAAATGAACAACAATAATGCTAATGATGCTACTGGCCATGGCTATTTCAGTCACTGAGAAGACCGGACAGGGTGCATGTTAGGGTATCTGAACACCTAGAGCACTCTATCAACGTAAAGACGTACCTGGGACTAGTGGTGCCTTTCATACTGTGGAGATGTCTCGCAACCTTGAATGACAATATGGGGACGAGGGTGGGAAGGAGGCAGGCTTTGGGGCCGAATCATCTGGTTAAGCTTTTAAGTCTGTATTCAGCATTTACCATAATTAGACACGTAATTGGGGACTTAAGTCACAGGTAGTATCAATACCACATGCAAGTAATCAAGATGCACGGGGAAACTTCCCTCGTTGCGGTACCACTTCTCTATCACCCCACTCACCCCGCACTCAGGGCTAGACTGTATTACCCAGGCATCTTTGTTGGTGGTAGTTTCTTTTCACTCTTTTATTTCCCCAAATCTCAAGTCTCAAAACACTCAAAAGGAAGTGAGGCAGACAACAATGCGGCCACCTGCAATGGGTTTCCTTCAACTCTCCTCCCCAAGCCATCAAATAAATGACTTTTCAAAGGGCCATTAAGAGAGCAAAGCAACCCCACAATCAGCTCTCGCAATTATCAAGCCCATATTCAGACAACAAGCAAAGTTTCCCTTCTTGCAGAGAAACCCGGATACACGTATCATTTGGAATAGAAGCTCACATGAAATAAGTGGGAAACAGCTGTCAAGTGGGTTTCCCTGCATCCCACTGGTCTCCCTGTAAACGCTGAAGCAAGGGGGTGGGGGCCGAGAGGACGCTCTTATTTACAGGACACTGAAGCAATCGGCTAGGTTTGCTTCACGCTCTTGAGAGCAGATGCAAGAATTTGCCGATTATAATTAGTAGTTCAAAAGTCAAAGGAGGACTCATGACAGAAAAACTCATTCCAACCCTTCCCAAACCCAAGTCCAGAATACACACACCTCTCTCTCCTACCCACACACATACACACTTCAAATGTCATTAGCTTTTATAAGCTTAATAAACATTTTTGTTGGCAGAAATTACTCTTCATGTAACTAAGGGGAGGAGGCACATTAGGTAAAACCTATTATCAACTATGTTTGAGGCTAGAGGGACAGCTATTTTCCCATTTGAGTTATAAAATTTTATACCTTTTACAGTAAATGAGCACTCCAGGTTTATTAGTTCAGGCCTTGCTTTGCTCCCTAGCAACGGATAAATCGCAATGCTAGTGAGACCCAATGACTGTCACCCCTCAACCAGTGATGGAATCGGACAGGACCAGAGCGGACAGCTGGATGAGCGTGGAGCTCTCCTATCCTTTGCCCTTTCTCCCAACCCACCATCACCTTGTGTCCATGGTAGTTTACTAGGCAGTCGAAAGGAGCCCACCATTAGGTGGGTAGGTACACGAACCGTTTTTGAGTAGTGGTACCCACTCTCCTTCCCACAAAGGCTGGGGAGAAATGTGATGAGGATACATTCCATGACTTACCAAGAAGCCAAACGCAATGATCTTCAGGACACATTCCAAGGAAAACACCATGGTGAAGGCGATATTCAGGTACTTCAGGGCCAGTTCATAAGTACAGGGCGCAGAGTAGTACTGCCAGGAAGAGAAAAAAGGAGAGAAAGAACCAACCCTTAAAGTGAGAGGGGTACTCCGTGTCCCCAAGGCTGGCCATCTCTCACCCCTCCCCTTGGGAGGCACTCTGGCACGTGGTACAGGAGAGACCGACATGGAATTCTGCAGAGAAGACATATATTCCATAGGGAAGACTTATATATTCCATAGGGAAGACTTACATATTCCATAGGGAAGACATATATTCCATAGGGAAGACTTATATATTCCATAGGGAAGACTTACATATTCCATAGGGAAGACTTACATATTCCATAGGGAAGAACGAAACAAAACAGAGGGAAACACAGACCCTCCCCCAAGGCTACTTATTAGCAAAAGCCAATCTTCTCAAGATGCAAGTGGGCAGGACAGAAACCTTTTCCAGAGTTAAAACTTGCCCATTTAGTATTAAACAAGGTCAAATCTCTTCCAACACTCCATTAGAACCCTGTGATCACCTACATCTCCGTACATTTCCACCCTTGTCTGAAATTCATTGCCATCACAACCTCTGGGCTTGGGAATTACCGGGCAGTGTTATGTTTCACTGTACTTTGCCCCAAAGACTGAGAGGCTGGGCTATTGAAAGAGAGAAGATCAAAAAGAGAATCCATGACGGAAAAGCAGGTAAGGACCCTCACACTGGTAAGGTGGAGTGTCTTGGGTGAACACGCAATTGCTCTGTGAGGGAAGAGTCCCTGAGGTTCGCCTGCCCCAGTGCCTCCGGCCACCACCCTCTCACCTTCATCATCAGCACGATGGTGTTCAAGGCAATCATGGCCATGATGGTGTACTCAAAGGATGGAGACACCACAAAGTGCCAGACGCGGTACTGGAAGGTGTGCCTGTTCTGCGGCATGTAGCGGGTGAGTGGCTTGGCACTGATGGCGAAGTCGATACACGCCCTCTGTAGGAAAGTCATGATTGGTTATTGGCCCAAGCCCAAATCCCCCAAGCCTTGCACATCCGTGGCTCTGTTAGATGGTTAGAAGAAGAGGACAGCGTATAAAACATAGGGTGGCACAAACAGATGTAAAAATGGCAAAAGGGATTGTCTGGGCAACACTGTAGGTGAGATATCACCTTAAATGAATACACAGAACTGGGGGGGTGGGTCTGTCACATGGGGTAAGAACTTAATGGTTATTAATAATGCCCTTTTCACATGGTGTGTGGCGAAGATGTTTAGGCAGGAAGCCTTATCTGATGCCCTTAGTCAGAAGGCAAAATCTCTATGCGTTCCCATAGCACTTGATGCATTTCTTTTATAGTCCCAGTTTCTAGTTCACTTCCATTATAAAAATAATGAACCCTACAATCTACCAGAACTATGCTTGTTACTAGAAAAGCAGTCATAAACGAGTCATAGCCCCTTCCTTTATAGCAAACATGCACCACAGAGCAACACAGCTAGGTGACCAGGTGTCTTAATCACCCCCCACCATACACCACACTTCTAGAC
Organism: Plecotus auritus; assembly: GCF_963455305.1. NCBI lineage: Eukaryota > Metazoa > Chordata > Mammalia > Chiroptera > Vespertilionidae > Plecotus > Plecotus auritus. The sequence goes on from NC_137778.1 coordinate 20,483,278, forward strand.
TCTGCACTGCACCTATAGGCGAAGTTCCACAGAGCAGATGCTCAAAAAAAATTTATTTAATGACTGAGTAATTTCCCCCACCTTCTCCCTATAAATATTAAGTTTAGGAGACTGTCTTCCTTCCCAACACTGCTGTTCAGAGTCCCTTTCTGGCTGCCCACGCTGCAGACCACCTGACCCACCTCGTTCTTCTCCAGGCTGCACTCCTCCATCATCTTGTCCCCTTGCTCCTGGAAGGTGATGATGATGAGAGCCACGAAGATGTTGACAAAGAAGAAAGGGAAGACCACAAAATAGACCACGTAAAAGATGGACATCTCCATGCGGTTGCTGCGGCTCGGGCCTCGGTCTTCCTCTGTCACATCGACAGAATGCTGCAAAACTCTGTGGGGACAGAATGAGGGGGCACCGATGGCGGATGGCCGTCTTGGCCACTGCTCTGACTCAAGGCTTCAGTAGGAGATATGCCACCTGTTATATTTTCTTGTCTGACCTCCTTGACTGTGCAGAACGTCCATTAATATATTTGGGGTCCATAATAACCAAGTTGGTGGGGATTCAGTGACCCTCAACCCACTGCCTTTCTAGCCCGCTCCATCAGGCATCTAACTTCTAAGCAACAGAGTGACATTATTTTATAGTTTATGTTGTCATATTCAATACCAAGAGACTCCTGGATTTCCACTTGGCATTTTGCTGCCAACTAGAGCATGCTGCCACCAGAAAGGGGTGTCTTGGTAATTGCCAAGTCGCTGAGAAGTCACTGTACAGCTATGGGTAGCATAAAACTACATTCTTCCCTGGCCGGTGTGGCTCAGTTGGTTGGACATCGACTCATACACCAAAAAGCTGCCTGTTCAACTCCTGGTCAGGGCACATGCCTTTGTTGTGGACTGAACCCCTGGTAGAGGGTGTGCAGGAGACAGCCAGTTGATGTTTCACTCACATACACATTTCTCTCTCTCTCCCTCTCTCTTCCTCTCTTAAAAACAATAAAAAAATCTTTTGGAAAAAAAGAAACTACATTGTTTTCTTTAGAAGAGGTGTGATCACACAAAGTATCTCTGGGTTCTGCCAGCTCATCCTCAACCCTCAATCCTCAGGTGTAGGGCGAGCTTGGAGGAGAAATCTGTTTAAAACAACTCCCAGGGACTCTTGTAAGGGACAGAAAGCTGTTCAAAACTTACTTGTTCTATAGGATTACAATGGCTCCACTCAACTCCTCAATACTTGGCTAAAACATTAAGACTTTCAAATATTTCCTAGACTTTGTCATCTCCCTCTCAATTTTTGCCTTAAGGATTTCCATTCTTTCTTCTGCCTCTCTCACCCACTCAGAGTCACTTACTCTCCCTGGTATAATAACTAAGGATTATCCTGGTTCATCTTGAATTGGCTTCTCAAAGGCAACCACATGGTCCCACCCCAGCTCACAGACAAGCAAGCTCGTCACTCACTGAGGCCATCCTTCCCCTGTGGAGACGGTGAAGAGGGTCAGCAGAGCCCAGATGATGTTGTCGTAGTGGAATTCATGGCGCTTCCATTCCCGACCTTTCACCTCCATCTTGTTTTTCTCGTGATCTACATAGTTGCCTCTAAAATCAGTGCAGAAATGAAACAGAGCCCCTTCACTATAGCTCATGGGGAGTCAAGGAATTCTATGGACTTCAATGATGCAGGGTAACTGATCAGCGTACAAATGCAATGAAAAAGGAATTTTATTCAAAGGCAGTGTATCACTGTGGAATAAAAATGGGATTTGGTGCCCAATAGACATAGAAGATTGACTCCTAATCCTTTCAGCAACTGACTTAAACTTTCAGAGCTGCAGCGTCCACATCTCGAAGATGCAAATAAAACCTATCTCAAAAGGTGGTTATAAAGATTTAAGATTAAAAAATATATATATGAGGTAAAATGCCAGGTACCATGTCGGACACAAAAAAGTGCTCAAAGTTTAGCAACCTCCCATTTTGCCTTTTTCTAAAAGAGGAACGTGAAGGGCATGAGAGAAAGAACAGAGCTACATATGGAGGTCGCTGGGCCTCCTGGGAACACGCTTCAGCAGAAAGTGAGCGGTGTGGACGGAATGTGTGGTGGCACTTACATGCACTCCTTCTCTGTGTCCTTGGAACTGTCCGTGCAATAAAAGAACTTTCCCTTGAAAAGCTGAACGGCGATAACAGCAAAGATGAACATGAAGAGCTTGTAGACAATGAGGATGTTGAAGACGTTCTTCAATGAGGTCACCACACAGTCAAAGACAGCCTGTGCACAGAAGAGACCTGGGTGTGAGTCCCGGAAGGGCCTGCACATTTGCCTAGAGCTGAGCTGGGGCCACACCATCACGAGCCAGCCCACTGAGAAGGTGCCTCAGGAGGCATCGCCTTGCTCAGCAGTGACACTCATGGGATTCAGAGCTGGCTTCCAAGCTGGTCACGACTACAAGGACCCACCACCTGAGAAGGGGACACATGCTCTGAATCTGACAGCAACCCCAGAGCAAGAGAGACAGATGTCATCAGGCAATGAGGAACTCCTTTGAGGAACCCCATTAGGTGCACTCTGTCTAGCGGGGAGACAGAAATTTATTGCAGAAAGGGATCTTTGGGTTGATTCAGCCCATTTCAGCCATTAAATAGCTTGTTCCCTGACCGTTCATGTATTTGGTGACATTCTTAAATTTGATTCATATACTGAATATGTCGTTTCCTCTTTACCTTTCTAAATGGATTGGAATGATAATAAACTATCATCTTTGTCCATTTTAATGCAAGTTCATGCATTTGCTTCAATTACATCCAACCCTTTACGTAAATGTTCTCCAGTTGAAAGCTGGGATAAAGATGCAACAGATGGTATGGGAAGGGATGGACAGCTGCCCTGGCGTGGACATGGAAGACCAGGTGCGTCAAAGCAGGATATTCAGTTAAAGGGGCAATGGATTCCTCTTGGGAGAAGCTGCTCTAAGCCCTAAGCCATGAGGAGTAATATGGGAGTAATATGAACACATTTCAAGCCTTTTTTAGGTTATTTTCTAGGTTTTTAGGTTTAGCTCACTGGAAAGTCTGGTGCACGGTGGCATCACATCTCTGCAGTCACTCTTTGCAGGGCGGGGTGAACACTGCTGGTGTAATTAGTTCAACACTGCAGGGACTGTGAGTGACACACAGCCTTGTGGAACCGCCAGAGCCACTTACATCTCCCTCGGTGACCGAGCGACAGAGAGAGGAGCCAGCTCTTCTTCATTAAATGGAATTAACCAAGGTTGGGGTCGCCCTCCAGTCTGTTACCTAATCTCATCACGCCACCTGTACCCTCCCCAGGACCCCACATAGGGTGAAAGAGATGAGACACAAGAGTGGTCAGGGCCCAGGTCTCCTGGCCAAATCTGGTTGGGGTGGGACAGAGGGAACAAACACCTGTGGGGCACTGACCCCGTCCAGGCCCAGTGCTGGGCCCTTTACCAGGTGGAGGGCTGTCACAAGCAGTACGTGAAAGACTGCTCGACACTGTGGGAGGTGCCTCGTCCTGGCGGGAAGGCAGGGCAGGGAAAATCAGGCAGTGGGGCATGAGCCTCCTGGGAACCTGTGCAGGTGGCCAGGGCCCTGTGCTCTGAGAGGAAGCCATGGACCTGCCAGGTAGAGGGCTTTCAGAAGTCACATCCCTGCAGTCCCCGCTTTTGATAAATCCAGCTGGTTTTGCTGCCTTGTGCTGAGGGCAGCATGGGGGAGGCAGAGGGGTTGGTGGGGAATATTCTAAAATATGTGAACCCAACGAGGAAGGGGAACTAGGAAGCAGGGCTAGCTGTCATTCACAGGAATTCAGGAGACAACTTTTCTCCCAGGACACTTCCGCTTCCATAACAGCAACAGATGTGTGTGGGGGAGGCAGGTTCACCCTGTAGCAAACAGGACTGGACTGGGAAAGCACACCCCGCGGGCAGGAAGACTCGGGGAGGAGCCCAGGGCGGTTGAGCAGGGAGGGCACCTGTCAGGAGCAGGAGAAACAGATGACCTGCCTGTGAAAGCAAACACAGGTCCTGGCAACAGGAAGACCCTAACCACACTAGCTCACTTCCCTGTTCCTTCTCTGCCTCTGCCCAAAATGCCTCTGTTCTTGGGCAAGCGACTGACCTATCTGTGCCTCAAACAGGAAGGGCCAGTGCCTGAGTCCGTCCTGCTCTAGAATCTCAAGGAGGGAAACACCCTGGTTACTTGGCCTGACCTAGCGTGGAGACCACAGACAGCGGCCCCGCTGCTTCCATCTGGGGAGGCTCCAGGACAGTCACATGGTTTTGTCCTGAATGACAGGCCACAGCCAGAGTGTATAAACTATCACCTGAGGCCGAATGCAAGAGCAAAAGGTTTCATAGATTTCCTGGGATGCTGCCAGGTAGATGAAAAGAACTTAAGTCCCCATGTGTACAATAGGAATATTCCCAGAAAACAATTCTACAAAAGCAAGCCAACTGTGGCTGCAGAGAGAGCCTGGGCAAAGGGGACTTGTTGAGAAAAAACTCAGAAAGCATTACCTTGAGCTTGGGCAGGCGCTTGATGGTCTTCAGAGGCCTCAGCACCCGGAGTACCCGCAGAGACTTGATGGTCTTGATGTCCCGCCCCTTGTTGGTTCTGCAGGGGAAAAGCCCCCAGGGAATCACAGGACGGGGAGAAATGAAAGTGACATTCACATTTCTGCTTAACCACAGAGTAAAGGGGGAGAGGTAGGCCAAAGGCCAGGAATTGGGTCCTTCTGGGAGATGCCACAAAACATGCTTTGGGAAACTTTTCAAGGCACTCCCCACTGTGCAAACTCTCATATGCACACACACGCACAAGTATCCTCACATAGAGGCACACACAGGCACACATGCACACACACAGAGGCATCCATGCACACGTTAATGACCACTTCCTCTCCCTATCAGCCAGTGGAATGTTGCTAATTAGCTCACTGGCAAAATGAACAAGGAAGAGAACTTGACTAGGGAACATGATGGTCACACACTGTGGATTCCCGCTGTGCCCAGCTACTGCTTCTGCAGTGGTAGACTCTCCGATGATATTGGGTAAAGGAATTAGTACCCCATGGTTGAGAGCAAGTCTCCTTAGGGGACTTGACCTCGCCCTGTCTTTGGCTCTAGGTTTGTCACCTCAGCAGAGCTCGTCAGCTCAGGGGAGAGCAGGGTGAGGAAGGCTGGTGGGGACCTGACACCCTTGCTGTGCTGGGCTGCCTATTCCAGAGACGGCATGTCATGCAGGCTTCTTGCCAGGACCTTGGCTCACACCCCAGTGATCCGTGTGGCTGGCTCTTTCCGCAGTCCCTCCCCATCTCAGATGCTGTGCACCTAGCACAGACTGCAGAGAGCCCTGCGCTGGGAGAAGGCCCAGACCGCAGTGCCTGCCCACCTCCATCCTCCCCCACAGCCAATGACCCGCCCTCTGCAGCCTCTTGGCAACGTTTGCTCCTTACAAATACAATACATTTCTTTTTAGTTTGAATGAAGTGAATAAATCAACCTGCAATCTCTCTCTCCACCCTGCTCATCCCCTGAGATCTTTGCATTCAATTCAAACAACTGCAGTTTGTAAAACATGCAGAAGGTGCGGATGAGACTCTCAGTCGTGAGCTCAGGCTCTGGTTCTTCCCTCGCGTTGGCCCAGATGACCATCACGCCAACTACCTGAGCAGTGGGGCCCAGAACACCCAGTGGGCCCTTCCTGTCACAACCACCCCCGATAAGGAGGTAAGTCCATCCCAGGTCAGAGACATTTAATGTAATTCAAGAAATGCTGGCTATGCTCAGATTGTAAATTTAAAGACCCTCTTAAAGGTTATAGGCCATGACCTACAAGTCACTTTTAGTCAACCCTGGAGGTGGACATAGATAATCCAAAAATGTCACATCGATAAGGCCTTTTGCATCAGGGGCTTTGTATATTTTATAAACTTTTTTTTTAGTGTATCAGGGTCATGTATCTACCTATCTAAAAAAGGCAAAGCCAACTACATATTCAAACCAATCAGAAGGGTCACTTCCCAAGAAGGCTTGGCGACTCCTAATTGGTATTCTCTTGGGTGTCAGTGAAAACTCAGCACTCACATAAACTCACTGTGCCTTCCTTAACCAGCCACTCTTCCCCCCTAAACATGCTTTCTCCCTCCTCCCACCCAGTCCCGAGTTCTTTCCATCAAAGAAAATTGAGAATAATATTTACCCCAAAGCGTTTCTATGGAGGATCCGAGCAGAAAGCAGTTTAAAAAAGAGAGAAAGAAGATGAGAAACTTGATGGACAAAAGGAACCTTATAAGACAGGAAACTGGAGGCGCACAGGCCCGCGCAGTCCTGCTCACAGCCTCACGGCCTTGACATCCGCAGAGCCCACAGGCTTTGTGAAAGGAAGGCCAGCACCCACATGCTCCCCACCCCCTCCCACTTGCAAAGGCAGAGGGTGCGGCTGCCTCCAACGAGGCGGCATTTCCCACATCGTACTTTATCCCACTGAGCCTAGTGTAACTGAAGTTTTCTACACGCGGGCTTTTATTTCCATTTCCTTAGTCGTCTTCAGACAAACACTTACTGTTTCCAGTGAATTTATAAGGAACCAGCTGGAGGAATTACACCTGTTCTGGGCCAGAATTTACCACTCTGGAAAGGCATTCAAGTCATCCCGGCATATTTATGCTCATGAAGGACTTCATTCAAACAGGGGCCACGTGACCAACCTAGGAGGGGCACTCTGACATCTCTAAAAAGCACAGATGAGCAACATCGTAAAACTGCCTCGAAATATAGGGAAGGCGGGTCTATTAGGGTCCCAATGTCACACGAAGGGATGCCTTTTGATAAATTAAATGACCAGCTGTCCATCATGAGCTATTTACTGTACAGCTTGAAAAAAAATCATCTGAGCTCTACTGAGGAGGTGTAACAACAGCTTGGCACATACCCAGGTTGCAATAGATGTTTCTTTCACACATCAGTGTTTCTCTCTCTCCCCCTTCTCCTGCGCTCTAAAATTAATTTTAAAAACATATCAAAAAAAGGGTGAGAGTGTAAATGTAAAATACTTGAGATGAAATCATGAGAGCTAGCTTTTTACATGTTTCTTCCCGGCTAGAGTCTGAGCTGAGCACTTTCAGTGCAGCTCTTTATTTGGACTCCCTAATAACTTTAGGGCGTCGGTGTTACTATCCCTGTTTCACAGAAGAGATTCAGAGAGGCTGAGAGAGCGCCCAGCCTTGGCAGGGCGAGCTGGGCTGTGGTGCTGGGAGCTCTCGCTCTGGACTAGGCCTCTGCACCAAGCAGGCTTTGCTCTGGGCTCCGTCAAAAACAGCGCACTGGATTCCAGGGCTGGAACAGATCCCTGAGGTCCCCTTAACTGTGAGGAATCGGCGGCCCGGGAGATGGGCCTTGCATAAGATGGCCCGGAGAGTGAGCCTGCGGGGTCTGGTGACCCGGCCTGCTGCTGTGAGGAAGTGCCTAGAATTCAGGCTTTGGTTCTTAGTTGCTGGTTGCAGTGAAGATAATTTCTCTTAAAATCTTTTTAATGTGCCACATTAAACCTATGTTGTTACCTATGTTATACCACCATATACCACAAAAACTTCTAAATACCACTTTACTCAGTAAATGGTGCTGTATTCAAAATTATATTAATTTCACTGCAAATGACAAATGGATACTAATTTGGGAAGTAAAACCAAGGCCTCATAAACCTTAAATCTCTCATGTGATAATCGCCAAATGTTAAGTGGGCAGAGATAATACTTTCCCCTAAATGGTAATAGCATCTTCTCACACGGAACACCAGGTAGGTCAGTCAGGTATCCCTTTATGCATTCATATAACAGCATTGATGGAGTCCTTTACACACGTCAGGGACTCTTTCTAGGTGCTGGATACACAGTTGTGAACAAAACAAATGAGGTCCCTACCCTTTTGAAACTTAACCAGTTTAGAAGGGAAGACAGGCCTCAAGGAAACAAGCAAACATATCAGTGTAACTGTACGCTCAATGCTACAGAAAACTGGAATCATTTGATTGGAAAAGTTTACGGAAACAACAACACAGGACATAGACTCACCCTCTTTCCCCCGGCTGCATTCGTCTTGAGCAAAAGCTACGGGAGAACCTTCCCTATCCCCAAAATGAGAGAACAGAGTCGGATCAATGGCCGGGCAGGTGGACAAGGGTCCCACACTCCAGGCGCTTTTGCTTGACCAGGTCCTTAACCCCAAGACCTTTACATCCAGCAGCATCTGAGCAGGTCCTCGGAGGTTCAGACTGACACCCATCTTAGGAAGAAAGGCTCAATAATTCTCGCTCCTCCCACACAGCTCGATAGAGGACAGAATTTTCTCTCTACAATAAATTATGCCCTAGAATCCCAATAAAATATCATACTACGGAACAAAGGGGGTCTCTGACCACCCTAGGGTGTGTCCCTTATTTTGAAAAATGGGGCACCATGATGGTACGCTCCGATCCTAAGGGCCGAGTGTAGCTGTCCATGTACTGTGAGGAATGGGGCTATGTGCCCCACTCTGACTCCCACAGATATGAGTCAGGGAGAGTAATCAGACATGGGTCAAAAGTAAACCATTTTCCAACAGGCCTCACACACTGCTGAGCTGCTGCTGAAGAGCTCCAATTTTGAATGGCTGCAGAAAGGCACACTTGCATTCTCAGTTGTGTTAACATATGTTCAGCACTGGTTTGAAAACTGCCCTTTGAAATGAAAGGAATGCTGGGTAACAAAGCCAGAGAGTCAGGAATAACCCCCACAACTTAGCCCCCGTTTGTTAAAACATACCCTAATTTACACACGGGCTAGGTTGAAGGACCTTTCCCAAGTCCACGCCTGTAACAGTTATCCAAGCCGCTGTCCAAGTCAGCAAGACCACACAGGAGATGTCTTATCAATCTAGCCACACAAACTCTCCCAGCACTTTGAGGCACTTTAATTCATGTGCTTTTTATACATCATTTAAATATAATCATCCAATAATCCTTTGCTAGTCGTTGCTATTAAATATATAATCATAATAATTATTATTATTTTTACACTGAAATTTTACCAGGTTTAAAAATGGACTCTAATGTTAAAGTCTGAGGATAATTTCACAGGCTAGAATACCCTGGTCCCACTTTAATTGGGACTTAATTGGGCCACACAATCTTCCATTTATTTCCCACTTTCTGGGTAAGTCCCCAGCAGCTCTCCAGAAAATAATGCCATGTTTCTCTTATGTCTCATCAGTAGAAGATGAGACTTTTCCAGCTCAGTTGCCAAGTGGCCCTCCAGATCCTTCATGCGTAATCACTCATCACTCACTGCGATCTTGCCCTTCAGCTTCCAGTCCCCTGTCCTAGAAGAACATGCTCTCAAGTGGATTTGTGCTACAACCCAACTCTCCTTGCACGGGGGACAGAGTGGGGGTGTCGCGTTCTGGAGAGCCTTCCCTCCTTAGGTGGCATGGCCATCTGCCCCCCCTTCCTCCCCCACAAACCCAGGACAGAACAGCAGGGGGTCTGAGGGCATGTCTTGCATTAGGAATAGACAGATTTGCTGAGGGGAAGGCGAGGGCAGGGGCCGTGCTGGGAGGAGCCCTGAGCCTTGCTAAAGTGTCTGGACTATTATTTGGTAGGCAAAATAACTACCATTTATCACACACTCTCTAAATGCTTCGCACTATATTGAACACTGAATGCATTTTACCTTATTCAATTCTCACAAGATCAAAATACAGTTATTTTTCATTTCCACGTACAGGTGAGCAAGTGGATGTCCAGAGAGGGAAGGCAGCTAATCCTGAAGAGTGCTGAGATTCAGACCTAAGGCTACCTGACTCTCAATCCTGTGTTTTTATTTCTGATGTCACAATGCCTTTCCACACAGAAACCACTGGAGGCTTTTAGCCAAAGAAGGAAACAGCCAAGGAATCAGCAGTTCCAGAGCTCAAATACTAAGCTGTCTGCTCCAGCATCCTTAATCAGTCCAGGGCCGATGAGCGTTCATGGAAGAGCCAGGTACAGACAGAAAAGCAAGATGGACAAAGTCAGAGATGCCTTCTCCATCAGGCACACAGGCCTTGTCCATCTCCAGGCAGGGACAGAAGCAGCTGGAGGCCGAGGACAGAGCCATACCAAGCCACTGCTTGCAGCTGACAGGGGTTAATGGCTTGGAACTAACTAGAATATCTGAGACAGAGGGGAGCATAATGTCGTGGAAAAAGCCCTGAACTTGAAATAAAATTAAAAAATCAATTGTTTATGAACTGGCTTTGCTTTGTACGAGTCAAATAGTCGGACCTCAGGCGATCCATTTCTCAAGTGTAAAACAGGCCTGTGCTGGATAAATGGCATACAGAGGTGAAAGCACTCTAAACTCCAAGCCCCATGGAAACAAGGAAGCAACTCTCCCATTTGCACTGGCAATGCTTGTCTCTGGAGAGGGAACTCCAGGGCCAGCACTTTGACCTTGTCACTGCTTAGCTGTGGCCAAGTGGGAAGGTCCCCTTTCTTCCTGACCCATCCCTCAGCATTTCGGGGTCACCCGGGAGCTCTACATCCTCTGCTTCTTTCTTTGCTCTGGGAGCAGAGCACTAGCTCTATGCTAACTGGTTAGTGCAGAATTCTTTCCTTCTTGCACGTGGACCTCAATAAGCCCCCTGAACACACTCATGTTGGCCTTTGCAAATTTTCTCCTTTGCAAACACAGCACCATACTCTCACTGGAAGGCACTTTTGTCCAAGCTTGGAGCCTCAGCAGGAGACAGCAAAGCATCGGACCGTCTCCTAGCAATTTTGTTATTCAATCTGGTCAATCTAGTGACCTGATGTCTTGGTTTTTAGTCTTCACATTCTAAACACCCAAAACCCTCCCATCGGCTGATCTTTCTAAGAAGGTCTAGGTACTGGCTGAAGTCCAGCCAGATATACCCCCTCACACACACCAGCTGGAGACTAATTCATAATGCTAGGCTGTGCCTCTGCCAGTGTGGACTAAGCAGATGGCTGGCGGGTCACATGATCGGAGCTGACACTTCCCCTCATGACCTCCTCTAACCTGAATTATTCTAAAACTACTTTCAAACTTGAGGACAGTGTGAGTGGTTTCTCCTAATCCCACAGGACCTGGCTCTTCCCATGGCTGGGAAGGTCCCCCTCCTGTGCTCGTTCTCCATATTGTTGGTTACCATATGGATGGGGCCATGCTCTCTGATGGGTCCATTTCATTCTGCTTGGTCATGGGTCTCCCGGAACAACATCTTTCTATCTGTTCACTGCTGAGATGTCATTTACGACCAATCATCTCCCAAATCTGGGCTTGTTAATCAAGAGAAAATGCTTGGGCATTCACACCCATGGCCTCCATATGATAAAGGTCTCCAAGCACACTTTCCACAGAGGGTCCTCCAACAGCACATGTCACAGAGGACACATGCATACTGGGACTCAAGGCCAAGAGCAGGTAGACTGGGAACTTCTCTCTTTCTTTCAGGCACTCGCTCATGTGGCTCTCACTTTGCCCCTCCCTGCACCCTCCCAAGGCAGCCCGAGTATAATATAGCCCTGGGCATCCCAAGAGTCCATGGGCATTAATCATCATTAGTGTCCCTGCCTGGCACAAAGTCAGGTAAAGTCTCTCTCGAGGGGACTCTTCAAGTTGGAGTCTCGCGGAACAGCATCTTTCTATCTGCTCCCTGCTGGAAATTTCCAATTCCATCTCAGCCGGCAGCCTAAGTCCAGTTAATGGGCTACCTGACGGCTAAATTTAATTTTAATCCTTCATTTTCTTCCCCAGAACAATGGAGCTGGACGACCTGTCTCGCTCAGTGGTAAATGGGCCTTCTTTGCACGAAGCAGAACTCTGTCCACTCTTTTGTCCCCTCTATAAGATTAATGTGTACTCGGAGCTTCCTTTGGGAGACCCCCCTTTTAGTTCTTTCTTGGGGTGCTGCCAAAAAAGCAAAGCTTGAGGTTTGAGGGGGAATGCCTTGGACACAGGCAGGTGGTAAAGAACAGGAGGGCCAGCCAGGTGTCAGGTGAGATGATGGTTCTGATGTTCCTATGCTCTGCTGACCGTGAGCATACACTCGCATTTTAGTTCTAAGTGGTTATTCCTTTCTCAGGTGTGCCCCTTCACGCCTTCCCAAGCACAAAGCTCCCAAAGCTACACCAGAACCAGAGTACCAGATCCCGGGGCTCCTCAAGGGCCCTTCCAAATCTAAAATCGCCTGAGCCTCTGAACAAAGTCAGAACCAGCTCTGCCGCTGCGGCGGGCTCTGCGTGCCTTCCACAGACCTTATCCATCTTAGGGCCCCGTGTCAGCGTCAGGAGAGTGACATACTTCAGTGAGAAGAATGTAATGAAAGCCTGTGTGGGAATTCCAGAGCCTGCTGGCATCAAGAGGCAGACTGACTCATGCTTTTCCTTCCTGGCCCAGGACTGAAGAAGGAAAGGCCAAATGGGGCTTCGATCCAGCTCCCCTGCGTGGCAGGGAGTCCTGACCTCCCCTCGCGCCCTGTGACGATGGCACACAGCAACGGGAAGCTCTGGCACCAGCTGCCACAGAGCCTGCATTAGTCTGACTGATGCCCAGGCCCAAGTCGGGGGAGGGGGAGGTGGGAGCAGAATTGCTATTTTTCTTTTAAACTATTTGTGTTGACAAGCCATTGAGTTAGGCAAGCAGCGTGTAGAACAACAGGAATGAAGAGTGAGGGCCTGGGGTGGAGTGTAGGGTCACGCACACGGTCCTGTCCTCTCCTGCGTCCCCTCCTGAGGCGCTGTCCCCACCCCCTGCCTGTCTAAAGCCTTTCACTGAACACTGAGGACGTGACACCCGAGGTCTAGGCAGCACCGCATCACCGTGCGGGAGCCCAGAAGGCTTAAAAACTCAACCTGGCACAGTGGCCACATGACCTCCCTACAAGGCAGCTGAGTCTGGAGGTGGGGTGCCTCAGGGAGAGACAAAAGGTCCCAGCTGAGGAAATCTCCCAGAACTTCCCCTTTGTTCAAGAGAATTGAGCAATGAAAGGGTCCAGCAGCCATGCCCGGCTCCCTCCCTGAGCCCATGGAGGCACAGCCCACACAGGTGAGCCCTTGCCCATGTTTAATTATCTCCAGAAAAGAAGCGCCAGGCCTCTGACTGCTCCCTAGTGACTCTCTCTGCTCCTCCGCCACCAGCCCTGGCACTCAGGGGCTCTGCAGGGCCTCAGGGCAGCATTCTGGGCACCACTCTGCAAGAACCGTTTCTCAGGCTGTCCCTGGAGATGGCCTCCCCTGGGCCAGGGTCTCAGGAGGGAGGGAGGGAAGGCAATCCAACAGGCCAGAGAGTTACTTACGCCAAAGCAAAGGCCACCAGCGCACCAACCACCACCACGAAGTCCAGGATGTTCCACAGGTCTCGGAAGTAGGACCCATCCTGCAGAATCAAGCCCTGGTCGATCATCTGCAGAAGAAGTGAACAGCCACTGATGAGCCGGAGGGGCGGGCAATGTGTGCCCTGAGCTCTGGGCTCCCACGGCAATGGCTCCACTGCCCTCGCCCCTACAACCAACCCCACGTGGGGCCTGAGGAGCAGAGGACTGGCTCTCTTCATGTAACTGAAGGCCGAGGCCACGTCTCATAGCCACCAGGGCTCAACTAGTCACTTCAGTTGGCACAGAGCCCTGACACATCCCTCCTTTCCTTATGGCTCACCCACGGGGCACTGCCACACATACACACAGATGGGAAAAATCCCAGATGGGTGAAGCTGGGAACGAGAGAAATGTGGGTGTCAGGGTGATGGGGAACAGACCAGAGGCAGTGAGTACAGCTGGGACTGAACAGAATCCAGGAAAACCCGACCCTGTCTAACCCTCTGCCTTGGCACAATACCCAGGCTCAAGCCAGTGAACGCTGGGGAGGCGGCTGCTGTCCCCAGTGTATGCACGCCCACTGCCTCCTCGGAGTGGGCCTGGCTCCCCCTCCGGCCACACCCACAGGGCTGCCCCAGCCTGAACAGCCCTCCTCAGTCACATCCTGCCAGGATCCTGGGGCTGGAGCAGGGGTCTGCAGAGACCGTACTGAGGTTCTATCACTGGCCAGTAGGTGACAGCATGGGGGAAGGTCACTAGGCTAGAGGAGCGAACAGGTGACCCATCCCAACCCCACCAGGTTTCCTCTAGAGACTCCTACCTTTATAACCATCTCAAAGGTGAACACGCCAGTGAAAACATAGTCAAAATACCGCAGGACCTGGAAGACACATACCGTGCCGGGGAGGAGGTTATGTGTGGCCACACACACTCCCGCCTGCCCACGGAGACATCCCTGCCGCCCACCCAATGCCCACTCATTTCTACCGCAGAACAGAAGATTGGAATTGCAACCACTAGCGGGGTGCAGAGAAAAGAGGAGCCAAGGGTCCGGCTGGAGGCGCCTGACGTAGGGGCCAGTCCTAGGCCCTTCCCTCCCCGTGGCCAGAACTTATCTTCTTGGGTCTCAACTGCCCCACAAACCTTTCCCCCAATTCTGGCTCAGGATCTGAAATCCTTGTCAGTTCCCATTCTCCCTGCCTCCCTCCTACCTCCTGACATACTTCCTTGAGACCCCAGGCTGTGCTCCTCAACTTCACCCCCATATCCTATGCCAGACTCCACATCCAAGCCCACGGGTGGGCTGCAGACCCCCTTCAAAGCCCTGTGGGGCTCCAGTGGGCCTCACTCCTTCCTCATTTCCCAGGAACCTTCCTCAGGCCACCTCTGATGCTGGGATAGGGCGGGTACCAGGGCGCTAGGGAGGTTGGTGAAGGGCCCCGTGCACCCACTCTGTTGCGCTCCGAGTTGGTCAGGACCGGGTCCTCGGCCGCCAGGGCGATGCTGCTGGCTGCGATCACCAGGAGAATGCACATTTCAAAGTAGCGCAAGTTCACGATGTAGTGACAGGCCCTGCGGATCCTGCGGGTGGATGAGCCCTGAGCTGCTGCCTCCCTCCGTCCCCACCTTACCTCCCCACCCCCGTGCACAGACACATCAGCCTCTTCCAGACAGTCAGGCCCTGGCCAGAGGAAGCTTTGGGAAGAGCAATTTAATTTCTCAGGCACCACCCTTGATTTAAAACCCCAGAGGAGGAAGGTAATCAGATTGGCTGGAGGCTGCTGTACACAAGCCAAGATGCATTATCTGCAAGCACGTCTGAGCCGTGGGGCGCAGCCAGCATCAGAATACACACACTTGGGGTGCCCTCCACTGTATCTCAATGTATAGAAACTGGGGCAGAGCAAGCAGATCAGAAGAACCAAGAAACATAAAAATAGACCTTGATTCTAAGCTTCCTGATGAAAGCAGCAACAGGTTTTCATGAGTTCCAGGCATTCTGATTACAGAGACTACATCCCATGGACTGCATTCTGGCCCCGGGTGGCCTGACAGTCCTTAGCCCAGGTTCCCGTCTTCCCTGACCCTTGTCTGGACCCTGCCCATGTGGCCACGGGAAGCCTGCTTGCTTGTCTTCCTAGCCTCAGAAGCTGGTCTACAAGTATACCTTGCTCAGATAAAGGGCAGAAGAAAGCTTGCCTTTCAAAATCCCAATTTTTCCTGAGTCCAACCTTCCAGACTCTTCTCTGCCAACCCCACCTCATGCCCCTAAACACAACCACTTCAAAATCCACAGGGATTGGGATGAAGCAGTGGAATCAATACTCGTAACTGCCAATGGATGACCCAATCATGACAGGCTCCATAGTCTCAGCTATGGGCCATTTGGTAACACATCCAAAGTAGACTTCCTCCTCTCCATCCCCCACTGACCAAAGAAAAGGTGAGTGTCCTTTCCTCATGACATCTGCCATGCTTTCCTGTCTTAAATTACTCTCGAGACTATGGGCACAGAATTCAGAGGATGTTCAATTCCATGACCCATCTCCACCCGTGAGCACCCTGGATGCTGCACGTGTCTGGCCATATCCTACTGGGAAGGACCAGGAAGAGGACTGGACCCTTATCCCTCCGATTCCCCATTGCCCTGCCCTGGCCCAAACCCTGCCTGTTCACCTGGACGGACAGGGGAGACGGGAGGGACTTACGGGTTGGTGGTGCTGAAAATAAACATGGAGCTGTGGGGCACCATGGCTTTGCCCGTCTCACGCTTCTCCTTCTTCTGCTTCTTCTCCTCTTCCTCCTCCTCCTCTTTGACCTCTGCCTCCTTCAAGGGACTGGCTTCGCCATCAGTCTTGTTGCTGACTGCAAGAGGAACATGTGGTTGTCTTCAGAAACCTTGCCACATGCGAGAATGGAGCCCTTGGTGATCCATTGGGGATGGGATGGAGGGGCTGGGAAGGGGCCCCAGGAAGGCGCCGATGGAGGTGCCCTGCACACATGCGGTGTTTGTTAGTTACACAAAGTCCAGCTCTTGCTCTCCTCCTAGCTTTACCCTAATTTTATGTGGTATAGCCTTTGCCATATAAATCATTCATTCTTACCACATTTCCCTGGGTAACGGAAGGTTGGTTTATGTTGTAAAGTTTACAAAGTTTATTTATCTAAAATCTGGATTCTTTGTATTTATTCACTTACTGAATTTTCACATCAATAGCTGCTGAGTGGCATGCATTATTGTTCCCATTATACAGATGGGAAAAGTGAACTGAGGGAAGTACCTATCTTAAGGTCCTACGGCCAATATGGGTTCCTGTCTAAAATCCTATGTCCTTTCAATGAAATCACACTGCAATGGAAGATTTTTAGAAACCATTACTCTGTTTGTAGCTGCCTTCCTGGCTGTGCTTTTTCCAGTCATGATTAATGCAGAGATGAGAATGCAATATTCATGCGAATATGGGTGCAAGACTATATCCAGGATAGAGAGGATGAAGGGACCAGGACCAGCTCTTGGGACCACTACTCCCTGTTTTATACTCGAGTCACAGTGGGGTTAGGGCCAGAGAGGTCGAGGCTATCAAGTAGGCCAAGGGGGTCCCGTCAACCTCCCCCACCGATCCCTTCAGTAGGTGACTCTACCCTGGAACCTGATGTGAGCAGCGAAGCATAAGGTCCACCCCTTCTGGGACCTTCTATAAAATACGTCATCCAAACTATCCAAAAGCCCTCTGATAACATGCTCTTACCTATCACCAAGACCAGGGACTGGTGCCAGAATGGGAACAAAGAGAGGGTCAAACTTTCTTACTGACTCTCATAGAAGAGGGGCCTAAACACTTCCTTACTGGAGCATAAAATTAAACAGACCCCGAAAGAGGTTGGGAGTCTGAGGTCCTGAGACATGACCCAGGCAAGCCCAGGAGTCCCGGGCCTGGGAGATGCCACCTGCTCAAGCAGCACTGTCACTGTCAGTGTAGAGAAGGTGAAGGGACAGAGACGTCACAGGGTAAGCAAGAAACGCCGGACTGTCCTATCAACAGAGGAAATTGTGGAGAAAGTCCAGAGGGAGAAAAGCAAGGGTGGAACCCTGTGGTCACAATTCAATGGCCCTGGGATTAGGTCTGAAATGGGGGTGAGGTTGGGGCAGAGATGGGGGTGGGGTTAGGGCAGGAAATGGAGGAGTTAGGGCAGGCCTGGGATGGGGTCAGGGCAGAGATAAGGTGCCAGTTTAGTCCTTTCTTGCCCTGTTTCCCTTGAAGGGCTCCTAGATTAACATCCTCTGTTAATCTCTCTAGGTCAGTGGTCGGCAAACTGCAGCTCGTGAGCCACATGTGGCTCTTTGGCCCCTTGAGTGTGGCTCTTCCACAAAATACCACGGCCTGGGCGAGTCTATTTTGAAGAACTGGCGTTAGAAGAAGTTTGTTTAAAAAATTTGGCTCTCAAAAGAAATTTCAATCGTTGTACTGTTGATATTTGGCTCTGTTGACTAATGAGTTTGCCGACCACTGGGCTAGGGAATGGGAGAGAAAGTGACTAAAACCTTGGAGGAGAAAAACAGTAGATAATAGATTTATAAAATGTAAGTACAGAGACCTCAGAATCACCAGTGTTCTCACTTCATAGGTGACCAACAGGCCTGAAGAGGGACAGAGGTATTCTGGAGGCCATGCGTGAGGCTGAGCCAGGCCACCGAGCCCTCCGGCCACCTCTGCCCCATCCGAGGCCCCCTATTTGTCCAGGTGGCAGAGCACCTTGGAAGTCCCGGGAACACCCATCAAATGTTGATATGACTCAAAGAGCTGGATCTAGATCTGGATCTAGATCTGGGTCCAGACTCACACATGATTTTCCGAAGACTCTAGGGTGGTCATGGGGCTTAGGGACATTTTATGGCCTAAACTTAAGATTGAGAAAATTCTAACTTATTTTTTCTGCACATTGGGTGAAAACTGTCGCTGTTTTTCACTTGTTGAAGAATGATTTTATCCTGCTAGTGGGGTTTTCCACGCAGCTTTCCTGGGATGACTCTGGAGCCACGACTCCCCCCAACAACTCCCCCCAGACCGGGTGGCAGGGGTGACGGGGACAGGACTGTGTTCTCACTGTGCACCACGGCTGAGTCCACCAAGGGGTCCACGTCGGGGATGGCGACAGTGACGCTGGTGCTCTCGGTGGCGGCCTTGTCCAGGTTGGCCGTGACGCAGGAGAGGTCGGGCTCGCTCTGGCTAACCCGGCCCACGTCCAGCTGCACGTCCCCCAGCAGGGCTTGCTCGCTGCTGCCCTCGGGCTCCTGCTCTGTCAGCGCCTTCCCCACTTCCGGCTCTGCTTGTGGCGGGACGAGGGGGGTGTCAGCCTCATCGAGGGCTCCTGCCAGCCCGGAGCCTCGGGGCACCATCAGACTGTTGGTCCTGTCAAGACAGAGGAGGACACAGCTGGGACTCAGATCTGAAGATGCTGTTTCAAAGCGGGGAGAGGTGAGCCCTGCTGGGGAGCATGGGGCATCTGCTGCCTCCCACCCCTAAGACCCTTTCTGAGGGGGCCCTGCCACCGCCTCATTTCCATCCACCCTTCCGTGACCCACTCCTGAGGGGAGATACCCTAGAACAGAGGCTGGTTTTCAGGGGGACAGAGCCCACTGCCCGTCATAGCTGCACATACCCTGTAGCGGGTGCACTAGCACCGCCTCCATTGGACAAAATGAGGCTCGGAGGCTTATACTGAAGAGTCCCTAACACCAGCCGTGCTATGTGCTCCAGGCGCTCCTGGGACTTCCAAAGAAGCATTCATGTGGCAGTGAGAACACACTGGGACTTGTTACCTCCTCAAGTCCTGGGCTCTCTCTTCTTCCTGGATCGTGGGTTCCTTGCCCCCATGGCTGCCCCTGGGCTCGCGGTCCTTCTCCCCCTCGGTGGGCGCGCCGTCATCCAGGCCCCGCTCCTGGCTGGCCGACCGGCTCTGGGAGGCGGAGGAGGGCTCCTTGCCTTCCGTCCTGACTCGGCGGTGCCGGCTGCGCCGCTGGCTCTGCCTGTGCCTGGCCCGGTCCTCAAAGGTGACCACAGCCTCCCCTCCCCCAGCCTCCTGCTGGGTCGGGTCACAGTTCCCATGGCAGGGCCTGGCCAGCCACGGCGGCTCCCGTTTGCCCAGGGACAAGGGGCTCCTCTGGTGGTCCAGGGCACTGGAGAGGTCCCCTCCGTCCCCCTTGAGGGACCCCCCGCGGCTGATGCGCTCCTCCTCACACTTCTCCAGGCTCAGGCCCAGGGCCAGCCCCTCCATGGGCCGGGATCTCCGGTAGAGGCTGGGGTGGGCGTTGAGCGGGTTGAGGGGGCTCAGTGGGTTGAGGGGGTTGAGTGGGTTCATGGGCGGGGCCTCCTCCTTGTTGAGGGCCTCCTGGCTGGACATTTGCATGTGCCGCCTCAGCTGGCTGGTGCGCTGCTCCCACACCGACATGTGGTGGCGGCGCCTCCGCTCCCGCCTGGCAAAGGGGGAAGGGGGAAGGCCGCGGTCAGAGCCCGACAGCTGCAGGCCGAAGAGGGCAGCCCTCAGCGGCCATGGGGAAAGGGCAGGACACATGGTGCGAGGGGCACACGGGAGAGCCCAGGACCTGCAGACGGGAAGCACAGAAAGACGCAAGGAGCAGAGGGGGCCCCGCAGCAGCGGGTGGTTGGACCACAGCCTCCCAGCTCATGGGTTTCCCACTTGGTTTCTGCTCTACAGTAGCTGGGGGAGCAGGTGGGGTGGGGTCAGCCCAGGACCCAGTTCCCCGTCCCCGGGCCTGCAGGGCCGAAGTACAAAGGCAACTAGGTCTGCACTCCCCATTCTAATTTGCTTTTAGGGCATCACCCTTTTCCTATCCTGTGCCCACCACTGGCCCCTAGTTCCAGGTCACAGATCCCCTTCCACCTGCTCCCCTCTGCTTTCCCCCTCAGGTAAGCCTGGGGTTGCCAGGGCAGAGAAGTGCAAAGGTCAGAGTCCATCGAAGGGTGACCACAGTGACAAGCAGACCTATGTTACATAATGTCTCGGCGTCACCCTCACCAAATGAGAGTGTTGGGGTCTCTTCCAAACCTCGGAGGACTGTGTGTGCAAAGACCACCAGCAGCTCACCCTCAGAATGGCTGTGGCGCATTTCGGCTCCAGGCCGAAAGGAGCCTTCATGTGGCAGTGAGAACACACAAACACAACACACAGGCGAGCACACGGGGCCCACACGGCGGAAGGGTAGCCCCCTTCTCCTTCACCACATGTGCCTGTGCGTGCACAGCTACACACTGTTAAGGGGACACTCGCAGGTGCCCACACACGCCCTCACTGAGGCCCATGCGTGGCTGCACACAACTGCCTACGTGAAAGGCACAGCCACGCCGGCACATGCCCACTCACAGGCCACACAGAGAGCGAACGATGCGCAGGGCCACATACCTTAGACACACAGAGACAAGCACGTGTCGAAAGGGGCAGCGGGGCATGTCCACAAACCATGTGCATGGAACACACACGCACACACCACTGACGTGCACACCCGGCGCCACTTTGTCCACAGCAAGGACAAAGACACAGTGTCCCCGCACCCACACATAACCACTCACAAACACGCAAACCGGTCCACACATACAGGTGGCTGCTGCGTGGCTCCCACATCGACATGTGGTGTCTTCTCCTTCTGTCTCTTCTGGGGAAGAAAAACGAACAGGTTCAGTTCACCCCAACCTCTAGAGCAACCACACGCCCCACAGCCACCAGCCGGTTTCCAGGGAGAGGTACAGAGTCCCCAAAGCGCCCACACGCTCTCCACATGCCCGCTGCCCTCTGCACACTCCCAACCATGCACTCTCCAAGGGAGTGACTTGATTCCTTGCTACGTGCAAACGCGTGATCTAGATTTTGAAGCGTATGAATGGACGCAAAGGATCCATTTCCATTTCACGGAGTAGACTGCTTCAGATGCTCAACCGTTATGCCCACTGGCACTCACACCACAACCTAAAGATCCTTCAGAGACCTATTACGGAAACAGATCTCTGGATGAAGAGCTGTATTTCCGCCCGTCATTTCTAGATGAGCCCAGCACAGTCACATGGGTGTGAGTCCCCACTCATCACTCCAATCTCTCAAAACATGCAGTGAGCAAGTGCTCTGCCACGCACACCATCGAGGCCACAGAAATAGCCCATGGCCAAAGGCAGGCCCACCCTTCCATGGCCGCCATCCACGTTCTCTAGGATGCGAGTGGTGACCCCATATTTGTGCCACGCAGTGGCCCTGGCCAGAGGCCTTGAAGGTTTGGTCTGTTTGGTTGGGTAAAGCCCAGTATTAACCTTCTTGGCCTTGCACAGGGAAAAATCTCTTCTACACACACACACACACACACACACACACACACACACACACACTTGCTGTGCCCTTTCAAACAGGCAATGGAAGGTCAGAGAGGCAGGGTGTGGGCACCACCCTCAAGGGCAGACAAGACTCCTGGAAAAATGAGCCCGCCAGCTCAGCTCGATGCTCAGGCAGATGAAGCACATCTGGGACACCTGCGGAGAGAGCCTGGCTCAGTTCCTGGCAGACAGGCCCAGTCTGGCCCAACAGACCCTGCCTGGACCTGGAGGTTGGCAAATGCTGCTCCTTTCCTGATAAAAGTGGCACCCACACATGGAGAACATGCTGGACAAATTAGCCCTGCCCAACGGCCACGCCCTGGATTTGCTGAAGAGGCTGATCCTCCGTGGGGCTGCGGGGGCGGGCAGCTGGGCTGAGCCTCCCTCGGTGTCTGGCAGAGGAGCGATGCGCATGAGCAACCACGGGATGGATGCAGACATCACTGTGCAGGCACCTGCGAGCTCCCCAACTGAATGCACCCCTCAGCTTCGACAGCTGCAATGTGAGGAGGCACACGTGGGGCGGCGGTGCTGAGAGGCATGGGTGGCAGATAGAAATAAGAGCCCACACTTCAGAGAGGCCTCATGCAAACCTACTACGAAAAGCACATTCTAGCATCTAACTGCCAATTCTCACATATTCAAAAACTGGAGGCAGAGGCATGTGTAAGAGTGTAAGTGTATGAAGAGTCTCCTCTCTTGCATACGCATGCCTGAACACACTCAAGTGCACGCACACACATGCACACACCAGGCAAAAGAGAAACCCAATTGCTGGTTCCCACACAAATCAGACACACACTTCAAAACCCTCATTACTTCTCCACTCACACATGAAAAGATCCACTTCCTACCCCATCAGGATCATTAACATACCTTCATTCCTCAAATCATACCGAGAAGCATCCATGTATCTCCAACCCATGCATCTGTAATCTCACACGCAGCCCAACATTATTCCATGGACCAGGAAGGCCAGTGAGCACTCTTCCTCTTCCAAAAATGGGAAACAGGATCAGAGACCCTAAAGGATCTCACCAAGGTCACAGAACATGAGGAGCAGGACCTCAGCCAGCACTCAGACCTTTTGGTTGGTCACAATGCTCTTTCCGTTTCTCTAGGGACAGCCGCATTCTTGCTTTCACTCCTGAGGGGTGTGCACATGCCTGACGTAGCACTGCCAGTGGCACCCACCTCCCACCCCTGTCCCACATCCAGAGTCTGGATCTCTGCCCGTCCTGGGTGTTCACAGCACTTTCTTCCACTGCACTGTGCCCGGCACACACACGGCTCAACACCTACAGGCCCTGCTCCCAGCAGTTCATTCATTCTTTCATTCCATAAATTGTGAGTTTCTACTCGGGGCTGAGCACCTTCCCAACTCAGGGCTCAAAACTCTCCCTCCCAGGCTTCCTCATCTCAGCAAACAGAACCACCCACTGACTTCTCTTCTAAGCTTCAAACTCATGGAACCAATTGCCTTACCCAGAGGCATGTTTGGCTACCTGTGTATTTTTAACCCAAACTCATGCATTCAGGGAAGGTGGGTGAGAAACCACTCAAGATTCAGAGATAATTTTTTTGGAGTGGGGGTGGGGGGGTGGGGGGAGTTTTTTTCCCCACTCACAGAGGAGGGGGGCCCAGAGCCAGACCTTTGCGGTTTTGAAAGGTCAGGGCAAAATGATGGCCATGCAGGGAAGGGAGGGCTCCACATGTAACCCTGGAATGCCCCTGCAAGGCGAGGCTCCTCATTCAAGAGCCTTTTGCATGAGCACTGGCCAAAAAGGGCTCCTTCCTCACTAGCTTCAAGGAGTCGTTGACAGGGTCTGGTGCCACCCCCTGGAGATCTCCGGCCCTCTCCATAGACACCCCAGGGCTACTCACACAGTCCTCAGGCAAGCCCAGAAGCAGCTACAGGAGTGCCATGGTTCTGCAGTCACAGCTCGGCCTCTCCTCCAACAGTTTCCTCCAGCCCCACACAGGGAGTCAGCCCCACTTAGGGGGTCAGCCCCACGCAGGGCCTAGCCCCCTGCCCCCAGCTCAACCAGCCATCACAGGCCCAGGTTGGATCCTTAAAAGAGTCTCCTCACTGATTACTTCATCACCTCCCATTCATTCCCTGAACTTAGTCCCCAGGGGCCACTCAGCTGGGCTCAGTCCCCAGGGGCCACTCAGCTGGGCTCAGTCCCCAGGGGCCACTCAGCTGGGCTCAGTCCCCAGGGGCCACTCAGCTGGGCTCAGTCCCCAGGGGCCACTCAGCTGGGCTCAGTCCCCAGGGGCCACTCAGCTGGACTCAGTCCCCAGGGGCCACTCAGCTGGACTCAGTCCCCAGGGGCCACTCAGCTGGACTCAGTCCCCAGGGGCCACTCAGCTGGGCTCAGTCCCCAGGGGCCACTCAGCTGGACTCAGTCCCCAGGGGCCACTCAGCTGGACTCAGTCCCCAGGGGCCACTCAGCTGGACTCAGTCCCCAGGGGCCACTCAGCTGGGCTCAGTTCCCAGGGGCCACTCAGCTGGACTCAGTTCCCAGGGGCCACTCAGCTGGACTCAGTTCCCAGGGGCCACTCAGCTGGGCTCAGTTCCCAGGGGCCACTCAGCTGGACTCAGTCCCCAGGGGCCAAACTGCTCCTGCAAAGCTCGCTTACAGCTTTCATGTTGCCAGTCCCTTTGCTGTCCCCATCTTGTGTGATCTCCCTGAAGGGTATCCTTCTCGAGTCTCCAGGGCACCATGCTTCCTGGTTCCTTCTCCCACCTCCTGGGAGCTCCCCGTCAGGCACAGGTGGGCTCTGGGCCTCTGTCCTCAGCATGTCCCTTCTCCATCTGGACTCTCCCAGGTCAGGTCACCCACACTGGCTGCTTCAGTATCATCCAACTGCAAATGGCTCCCCCCAGATCTTTATTGCTAACCCCGACTTCTCTCCTAAGCTTCAGATGCCTATTCAACATCTCCACTTGGATGTCTTGTAAGGATCTCAAATTTAATGTGGCCCAAATGAGCCTGGGCTCTCCATCGTTCTCCAGAGTATCATACACACAGCCGCCACCTACCCACTTGCTTAAGCTTCACACCTTAGAACTTGGGAGAAATGCTTCCTCTCCTTCTATTCATCCTCCCCATCACATTTAACCCCTTATTAGTTCACCCTGTCGGGCCACCCTCCACAACAGAGACTGGATGGGATTGCCTCCCACCTTCCCCGTTGCCACCACCCTGCTTTAAAACCCTGTTATCTTTCACCTATTTTCAGAGTCAACTTGCTGTGTCCTCTTGGCCCCTACAATCTATTCTCCACAAAGCAGAGTGACCTTTTAAAAGTATAAATCATGTCATATCCTTCCTTCCACTTAAACTCTCCCAGGCTTGCAATAAGAATACAAGCTAAAATCCCTCACCTGGGCCTTCGGGACCTGGCTCCTGCCCACCACCCTGACCTTGTCTCATTCGATTCCTCCTCGTTCCTTCCACACCAGCCAATTGCTGGGGATGCTCTGCCTTCAAATGTCACATGACACTTTATACACATTTAGGGTCTCTGCTTAAATGTCACCTCCTCTGAGAACCCCTCCCAGATTGCCCGAAGGTACTCCACTGAGCTCTTGTTCCTCTGCCCTACTGCCCTGTTTCATGTGTTTTACAGCAGTTACCACTAGTGAAAATTATTTGTGTGTTTATTATCAATCTAACCTCGCTCACTGAAATAAAAGCTCCACGAGAAGAGAGACTGTCGTGCTCACTGCTGTGTTCATAGGGCACTTCCTGGCGTGGAGTAGGTGCCCTCGGATAACCAATGGGGTTTGAATTGAGTGCAGGGGACAGTGAGGTGAGGACTGCCGACTCACTCGATAGAAGGCATGTTGGGTGCGGACATCGGGCTGACCTCCTTGGCCTTCTGCAGCGCGTGCTTCTGGTTGAAAGCCTCCTCTTCTTCCTGCTCATCCTAGACACAAAGAAGACACGGCTGTGCCTGGGACCCCCATGAAGAAGAGGTGGCTCCCTGGGCTCTCCTGAGAAGCTCTGGAGAGCAGGAGGGGTGAGGAGCGCAAGGGAAGAGGTGAAACAAGGCAGAATGAGGTGAGATTGGCTGAGAGACCACAGATGGCCAAGCTGCCGGGCCTCCGTAGCCCTGGCATGGCCGCAACTGTGGTCTCCTCCCTGTCACATAGGCTGCCCAGGAGAGCCGTGGAACTCAAAGCCATGCCCCTGCCCTCAGTGGAGCTGGCCACGCTGTAGAGGTCACAGGCCACAGCTGACACTTGTCAGGTGTTTTGTCTGGAAGTGAGGGAACAAGGCCCTTCCAGGCAGAGCCCCTGAAGTGCAGCACCAAGGCTGTGCCTTCCACCGTGCCCTCTTCCCCGCAGAGCTAAGTGTTCCCAGGATTGATTGTTTTCTTTATTCTTCATGTTATAATCCTGCAAAGGGCCTCCTTGAGGGTCCAAGGTCCTAGCTATTATTTTCTCTATCTCATGGGAGACCCAGGCTGGTCTGAGGCTCACCAAACTCAAAGTGAGTGAACGAGGCTTCCTTCAGGGCATGTGGCTCTCCACCTGTCCAGGAGCTCCCGGGAGGGGCCAGAAACGCAGACTTCTGGAAGCTCCCCAAAGGCATCTAATGGCACTAGAACCATCGCATCCCCAGAGAGCAATGCTTACCTTGGTCAGCTCCTGGGCGTTGGCCAGATTGTCCACAGCGATGGCCAAGAACACATTCAGCAGCGTGTCTGGGGTGACGAGTTAAGGATGGGCAAGTAAGAAAAGCAGGAGGCCTCAAAGCAAGGCCGAGAGGGCATCTCCACGTCTTTCTTGCTGGGGACACTAGGATCTACCCCAAAGAGTCCCTTAAGCAGGGACTGTGGGAGGGGGGACAGAGATACTATGCAACCCTATTAGAAGGAGAATATGTCTTCCCCCCTTCCACATATCATCTCTTTGCTCAGGACAAAGAAATACATGAATGGAGTGAGAAGGCCTTTCAACAGCTGTGATGTCTATCCACAGCAATATCAAATAGAGTCAGTGAAGAACAAGATGGGTAGGTAACTCAACGTAGGAGCTCCTCTCTCCTTTCTGGGAGGCTGAAATTGAAGCCCACCTACACTAGCCATCCTAAACTATTCTTAAAGATGAAAGGAAATGAGAACCCACAGCCCATCACTGACCAGCTCTCAGTAATGGGATGCTAACTTATTTCTCTTGTTCTTCTCATCCTGCACAGCTTCCGCATTTCATTTAACAGAATGTCACAGAGCTCACAAGATTATTATGGAACCCCTTTTTATTCTATACTCTAACCTCTAAAGTCCCAAATTTCCAACTGTGTTTGAGGCCCATGTGTTCTGGGACAAAGAACTGGTTCCAGAAAGTCCAGGTCTGACTGACCTCAGAGTAAAAGGGAAAAAAAAAAAAAAAAAAAAAAAAAAAGGCCACTGTGACAATTGGCCTTCCATTTCTGTGACTCACTGCACAGCTTTCTTCTTAGCGGCTCTCTTCGGTCTATAGTCGGCTTTGGCCCTTATCAGTTTTCGGGGCAGAAAACCAAAAGGAGCATCTTTTCTCTGTGAGATTATAGAAGATGCAGAACCACAGCTGTATCACAACAGCTCCTCGTTTTTATTCTACCAACTCCAAATCAAGGCAAGTCGCACTTCGCCAAAACATCTAATGGTCGTGTAGAAGTTTGTAGTTTACAAGGGGCATTCAAATAAATTACCTCATTTACTATTCGCAACTAACAACGAAGATAGACATTGGTATTCTAATTTCACACGTGAAAACTAGAGGCTCAGAAAGATGAAGTGCCTTTCCCAAGGCCACACAGCTGTACACAGAGTTGCTGGGATTAAAACCTCATCTTCGTGGATCTAGATCCTGTGACCAGACCTGCGTTTTGGAATGAAATGAACTTGTTTCCACTCTCCCTTTACAGCTGAGTAATTGTTTGGTCTTTGTTATTTCTTCTACATCTTACAAAGTAAGGATTAGATGAAATAGCGCCAGTAAAGCACTTAGTACACACAGAGACTCACAAATAGCACAGATGAAGTCAATGTTAGATTTGCTTAGTTGTAGTAGCATTAATCATAATGCTAGTGTTTTAGAGCTCTTACTATGGGGCAGGCTCTGTTCTAGCGTAACATGAAATTAACTCATGAGTATTATAATCTGCCCACTGTTCAGCCTACAGTGATCTCTGCCCTCTCTTCTGTCCCCAGCTCATAGTAGCTCCAATCATTCAACACAATATCTTCATTTGGATGCTATTCTTTCTTCTTCATTTTTATCCCCTTTACCCAACTAGTATACAAATTCCTTAAGATCAGGATCCTTGTTTCTCTTAGTATACAGAGCAATGTCTGGTTTCTCTTAGTATACAGAGCAATGTCCCCCTCCATCCCCCATCACTGCCCCACTCCAGTTCTACCACCATAACCACCCTCCTCCCCACCTCCTCCACACCACCACCACCTCCACCACCAACCTCCTCCTCCTTCACCATCACTACGCAACCACCACCGCGCCCCCTTTCCCCCATCTCCCCCTTCCCCTCCTCATATGCCGGACTGGGCAGGCAGGCAGCACAAAGAGGAGCATCTTAAAAAGGATACAGTTTCCAAACAAGGTGAGCACAATGAAATAGATAGCTGACCACATGCCTGAGCTGACCCCACCCTGGGAGCGGATCCCATTGTACATCACCTCATTCCAGTCCTCACCTGTCAGGATCTACGCAAAGCAAACAACAGGCAAGTCAGAGACCTGGGCTGGTTGAGAAAATGGGGAGAAGACTGGGCCTGAGTCTTTTCCACCTACCCCCTTGCTTGGCCATCCTGCCAGGGAGGGGAAAAATGTCACTCCCATGGATAATCCTAAACTTTCTTCTGTTATGGAAGAGAATTTTAGGCATTGAAAATAGAGAAAGAGCATTAAAAGGGAAGATTCTATTCCTCAAACTACAGAGTCCCTCCCCCCTCCACCTCCACTTTGCCAGGCCCACAGGAATCACTCAGACCAGGCAGTCTGGTCACTCCCCACCTGTCACCAGAGCTGCCAAGGTGCAGCTCCTGAGTCAGCATCATTATGGGAAAGAGCTGCCTGGGCACCAGTTCTGGAAACCTGGATTCTGGTTCAGCCTCAGATTCTGACTAAATAGTGTTTTTCTTAGGTCTAAGACATTACTGATTTTTTATTTCCCCCATTATTTAAAATTTATTTTGGTGGGGGCTAATAATACTTCATTAAATGATCACGTGTTAGATGATGTCTCCAGTTTCAGAAAACCATAAATGTGATAGGTTTTTTACTGTCTTTGACTTGATATCTCTTACGTCAAGAGAAGGCCAATGAGGTCATCATGAGGGGGCTCTTCTCTTATTGGTAAGAACAGAGCTACCGAAATCCTAGGAATTACTATGGTGATGATTCCTCAACAAGCAAGGTACCCAGCTGCCTGGGAGGGGCCTGGAGGGGCAGAGTGGGGTTCTCCTAACCCTTTTCACCTTTCAGTGTGCGCCCAGGAACCTGCCAGTTGGCCTCGTACCTGGAATACAGTCATGATGGCTGCAGGGAAAGTGTCAAAGTTTGCCGAAGGAGTCCCATCATTAAAGTTAAACCTGCAGAGGAAATTCAGAGAGAATGGAATGAAAATTCTTACACACCAAGTTTTCCCTTCCCAAGATTATGCCATTTTCATCACTTATTTCCCCTTTCTCCACATCCCCCTCTTCCCTACAATCCCCCCACTCCGTGTCACTTGTAAAGATGGTATTAGAGACTATGGCTGAAGGACTGTGCTCTGTGAAGGGTGTGTCTTTGAAGGGCGTGGGTACTGAGATGGAGTTTGGGCAGATCCCGAGGTACAGGGCCCTGTGCTGTACATTTCAGAGAGAGCTCCAGAGGAAGGGTCCCTGGAGCAAGAACCCTGTACAATGTGCAAAGATTACAAGCAGAGACGCCTGTTCCACAACACGCACAGTGGTTGATTTGGGCCATGGACAGGAGCAAACAAGATGAGAACACGGTGATTGAATGAGTGACCCCGGTGCTCCCAGGCTGACGTTTTAAGGCTCCTTTGGATGGAAAGCTAGTTGGTGCTTACCTGCCTCCAAACAGCTGCATTCCTAGGAGAGCAAAGACAACGATGAACAGGAAGAGGAGGAAGAGCAAACTGATGATAGACTTCATGGAACTCATCAAGGAGACCACCAAATTCCGTAGGGATGCCCAGTACCTACAAAACGCAGACGGCATTACAGCAGTGAGCAGTGAATACCACGTTATCCCCAAGTCCAGCTGGACATCTGCCTGGTGGTCTATGAACAAGCTGCATTTTTAATCCTTGTAGGAAGGAGAGGTGGTAGCAACAGTGTGGCATGGGACTTGGCATCGTAGATGTTTCTTCTGGTTTGATCTTTGGAGGAGGGAGGAGGAGGGGGAGGAGGAGGAGGAGGAGCTGAAGAATGGAGTGGGGGGATGAGATAAGGAAGGGGAACATCTGGTAAGGGGGATGAGGAATGGAAGGACATATAATAAGGCAGAGAGAAGCTTCCAGTCTCAATGGTGGTTGGGAAGGGTCCAGATTCTGATCACTTACTTGGTTATTTTAAATATTCTTAGAAGCCGGAGAGCTCGCAAGACACTGATTCCAAAAGATGTTCCAGGTCTGAAGATGGCCCAGACCACTTCAAAGATACTGCCCACCGTGACCTAAAGAACCAAACCCAGCCACAGTACCAGGAGGAGGAAGAGAGAAGAGGAACATTCTGGTAGTCAGCGATCAACAGTTCTCATTGGGCTGTGGTGAAATTAATACTTTCCCCTCCCCACCCAGCCTGCTTCTAACAGGTCTATCTATTTGCAAAGACCACTTCTTCCCTCTGCTCTCCACCCCTCTTGCTAACTTTAATTCTGCAGACTGTGGGTGGATTACTGGCTGCTGTTGTCCTTGGTGAAAACTACAAGTGATCAATTCTGCACAAAATTGACAGCCGTAACTGTCTTACATTGTAACCCTTTGAGCAGACAGACAAAAGAGTCGTCCTCAAAGCAAGGAACCAAACTTGAATTAATACAAGTTGCATTCCAACATGAAAATCTCAGGGAGGAGCCACATTCTCTCATTGTTCTAGAATTTAGTGCTCCCAAGAACTGTTTAATCACGTATATAAGATCTGTCAGTCCCTCAGGCCCCACACAGCCCAATGTGAGGGTGCTACTGCTATAGGATGGCAGAGAATCTGACTGCTGTAGGAAGCAGCAATGTCAAATTAAAAACTGTACTTGTTTTTTGTTTTAATTATGCACCTCGTGATTGTCCACTATATAGTCTCTACGTTGCATTGAGGAGCAATAACCGATAAATTCATCCTCACAGCAATTCTGAAAATATGTAGGTAAAGAAACTAAGGTTATAATGGTCTTCCACTGGCTGTTATGCCTGAAAACTGCCCGTACCCAGAAACATATGTTCCACGTTAAAATGCAGATTGGCAAGTGCTCAAAATCCTTAGCACATAACTGAAAATTTGGCAGAAAAAGAAGTAGGTTTGGCAGAAAGAGAAGTGGATCAGGAACCCAAAGTTTTGGGATCCAGCACTGCTGCTAAGGGGCGATGTGACCTTGGGACACGTGTCCTCTGGGAATGGACAGGCTAACTCCTGACATGCAATATAGTGGACAGGGCTCCTGAAAGCCATGGAGGACCACAGTGTATGTGAAAGCACTTGAATCCTGTTAGGAATGGGCACAGTTATATATCAATATTATTTAGCAAGTGGACAGTGGATGACATTTCTAACGTGTGTATGCGCGCATCCACGTGCATGTCTGCATGAGGTTATATTTACATATTTCCCCAACTGTAACTGAACTAAAAAAAAAACAACCCAAATATATAAGTTTCTCTTTTTTTATTGAACTACCTTCTGGAATCAAGTTTTTGTCTCCTCTCTCAGGCATTCCCCAGGATACTAAGTGATTTAAAATTCTAGCTTTGTCAAATTCACTGAGCTATACACTTAAGTAGCTACAGCTACTCAAACTACAGCCCACGGGCCACATGCGGCCCGCCGAGGACATTGATCCGGCCTGCCGGGTGCCGCTGCCTGTCCTGCTTAGCAGCCGACTCGTCCCGAGCCCACAGTGCGCATAGGAATTTGTTCATAGTTTTTTTTTAAAACTATAGTCCGGTCTGAGGGACAGTGAACTGGCCCCTGTTTAAAAAGTTTGAGGACCCCTGCACTTAAGGGTGTCCCCTATGCTGTTACACTTCCATGAAAACATTAAAAATGAAAACTTAAAACCAACCGACCAAGCTAGTGTGGCAAGGATTCACTCATTCCTGCCCCCGTTAGCGAACCTCATCTAGTCCCCTGGTATAATTTCTGATTTCAGTGTTTCATGCTGGGCAAGAGAGGAGCTGCTTATCTCACCCGTGGCTTATCGACAGGGAGCGGGCGGACAGGTGGGCTCCCGAGCACTTACCCCAAAATCAAAGCAGTTGAATGAAGAGTGAAAATAAAGGCGAGGCCCCATGCCGTACATCTTCAGGGACATCTCCAAGAGGAAGAGTCCCAGAAACAGAAATTCTGCATAGTCTGAAAGCATCAAAAGCAGGAGCATTTGTTCCCCAGATGGCGGGCTCCCGCACTCCCGAACCCCAAACCCCCATCTGCAGAGGCGCCCTCCACACCAGCAGGACCCACACATGTGAGGAGGGTCAGTGACCAGGGCAGGTCAGTACCAGGCAACACCTAATGATGTCAGAATTCGCTCTCACCCAGCAGGAGCCCCAAGTGTTCCCCAGGTCGGCTTTGCTCTCCATCAACAGGTGGGTTTGCCACTGCCCTTTAAATGGTAGGTGGCTCCCCAGAAAGACAGGGCTTTACCTTGGCTTCGATGTGAGAGCCAGAATGGTTCCCACCCACACCCAGTGGCAGCCTTACCCAGAGCTAACTAACCCTTATGTCCCCTTTTTGGTCTCTTCGAGGTACCCACTGCCCTACGAGCTTCCTCCCTGGGACTTTGGTGACCAAAACTCCCTACACCATTGACCCTCTTTAAAATACTAAGTGAAGAAGGCCTTAGAGCTCCCGAGTTGTAATGCCATCTGTTGACTCCTCAGCGAAGATTTGTTTATCTGATTCAATAACGAATGACAGATTGGCATGGTCCCTTGGAGACAACCCTGGCCTCCCTCACAACGCGAAGGGGGAGAACTCTGGGCGGACAGAAGAACTGCCAGGCCCAGCACGATCCTGGCTCTCTGACACTTGCACATGGAGAGCCCGCAGTCACGGGTCACTCACAGAGGAGGTGGGTGAGCCACTGGGGCTGGTTGTGATGGACAATGGCCACGCAGGCGGTGTTGAGAGCCACAAGGCTCAGCACAATCCAGTAAAACACCTGGGATTTCACCATGTGGCGGATAGAAATGCGCAGAAGCCTTTCCTTGTGCCGGAAATAGGAGGCCCCGTCCACCTTTGCGCTTTTGATGCTGGCTCGGGCGAGAGGTGTGCCTGTGGGGGAGAAGCAAGGAGGGAGAATGAGGCTGCAAAAATGATCACCCTCTGTGGCAAGGGGGGCAGTGTCGGTCCCCCCGCTGGTGGCCATGATAAGGAGTCTTCACAGTAGAGATCCCTGCTTTTCCTCTGCGCACGCTCCATCCTAGAAAGGATTCCCTGGGTAGGAGGACACAAGGCATATATACCTGGTATCTGAAACCTAATCAGATCATGTTTATGTTTGGGCTTCTCGCTGGCCTTTCCTTTTAAATATACTTCGGGGGCTGGAATCATTCTGCTGCCTCTGTGATCTTTCTGCTACGGGCAGCCGAACGCAGCAGTGAGCTCTGTACGCCTCTTCTGCTTTTAAGAGTGAAGGCCCTTCCCTTTTCCTTGAGAAGGAAATATCTGCCATCCACCAGAATTTCTAAGAGAACCTGGGTCTGAACACCAGTCCTGCTGTTGGGTTC
Source organism: Plecotus auritus (assembly GCF_963455305.1). Taxonomy (NCBI): domain Eukaryota; kingdom Metazoa; phylum Chordata; class Mammalia; order Chiroptera; family Vespertilionidae; genus Plecotus; species Plecotus auritus. The sequence continues at coordinate 20,516,988 of NC_137778.1, forward strand.
TCAGTAGGAATCTGTTTAAATATCACATGGACGATGGGACGGCAGGACGTGGGTGCTACTGTGGTTAAGCAGGTTCTCAAATGGGGGTTACTAGGAGCAACAGGCCCTCAGCTCTTTTGAACGTGTCTGAGTGGGTTTTCCTTATCCCGCAGGAGAGACGGGCCAATGGACACATGGGCACACGTGAAGAATCTGGGCTGGATTTTTCTAAGCCCATGTTTCATGTGAACAGTGTCTCCACGTCCATTTTTTCCTAAGTCATTGTAGATTAGATTCCCACACCTTCTCTAAGTTCTCTTCCTCCTCGTGGTGCTTCTCAAAAGACAGGCTCTTTGTTTTTATGGGCGATTCAGAGAGGAGAAGACCTAACCGGTTCCACTCACCCACGGAGGAGATATCCACACAGTGCTCGTCGCTGGAGTCTCGAGTCATGACCTCCGTGCGGCTGCGTTTGATGGTGGCCCTTCGAAGCACTGCGCCAGGATAGGGGAGGCAGGTGAGGACATGCGCAACCGGGTCACATTCTGCTCAAAACTGAGGATTGTGGGCCAGAGACCTCTGGGACCCAGGCGACTGCCCCTAAACAGCTGAGCCAGGGTCACAGAAGTCACGAGCATCTATAAAGACAAGACTCCCGTGCTCAGAGGCACCTATCTGCGCTGGCTTCTCACCAGCGAGGCACTTCCTGGGAATGAAAGGGGTCCCAAGAGGATCTCCACTGATGTTCAAAGAAGATCCTTTATATGCCATGGATTGCATGATGGGCTTTTTATTGCTCATTATCAATGACACGCCCCGGAACCAAGCAACTCTTGGATTTGGCTTTCATCACTTTAAAAAGCATTTAAAAATTTGTGACTCAATTCCCTTCCTTTTAAAGCATGAAGGATTTTATGACAAAGAGACTTTGGTTTCAAATCCCAGAGCGCCCCTCTTTTATTTCTCTCTCCTCTTTGGATCGAGAGAGACCACCGCACATTAAGAGGGGGCGATGCCAGTGGAGTGAGGAGTTGGTTGGAGCCTTACCTTCTAAGGCTGACGTGCCAGCATTTTTATTTTCTTCAGCAAGCATGACTTCCTCTACATGGAAACAAATGGTTTAGTCAATTATCTGTAAATGGCAAATTATCTTGCAAAATGAAAATCCCTCAGGGAGGGCTTGGGCTCCAGGGCAACAGAGATGGAACAAAGGGTTCACAGTCCATCGCAGGCGTCAGCAAGAGAAACCGCCAAGGTCGCGGAGAGAGCTCCCCAGACACATCCGAACAGAAGGACGTTGTCAGTGCGCGGGCGCTTGGGGAGGATGGTAAACTTCAGCTTTGTGTCTGACACATTCCTTCAGGAGGATGCTCATGAGGGGAAGAGCTGATCTTTTTAACTAAAACCCCCTTAAATGGATAGGAATGAAAACCTCCATTTCTGTTTTTTCTCCTACCCAGGTTCTTGTCTTTCCTAACCCCTTAAACCTTCTCCAGCAATGAATGGAGCTTCCTTAGTTTCTCTTGTCTGCAACTTCACATCTACCTGCTCAATTCAGGAGGCGAGGCCACGCTTTGGGCGTTGGCCTGTCTACTTCGTGAGGAGCAGCACTCGGGGAGAGGAGCAGGGCTGGAGGAACCCCACCACTCACCACTCCATCCTGCCTTCCTTGGGCAGAGCTTGAACTGACCAACCTTGGGCCCATCGTGAATGTGTCCCTGTGATGTTGGATTTTGTTCAGGATCCAATCCTGACACAGAACTCTTAAGACCCTTGGAATTTATTGTCTTCTATATACTAATGAGATGACTCATTGTGGGGGAGGCCTAGTAACCAGAATGGGGGCTGGTAACCAGAAAAAACAACCTCAGGATTAGAGGGTTATAACTTTCAGCCCTCTCCCTCTCCCACCTCCTGGGAAGGGAGAGGGGCTAGAGATTATTGAATACCAATGGCTGATGAATGCATCAGTCATGCCAATGGGATGGAACCGTCATAAAACCTAAACATCAGGGCTCAGGGAGCTCCTGGGCTGGTGACCACGCCAAGATCCTGAGGATGGCATGTCTGGAGAGAGGATGGCAGCGCTGTGTGCCCCCAACCTCTGCCCCACACCTTGGTCTATATGTTTCCTCATTTTGGCTGTTCCTGAGTTGTATTCTTTATAATAAGCTGGTAGTAGTAATTATCGTTTTTCCTGAGCTCCAGAAGTTGTCCTAGTGAATTATCAAACCCGGACCCCTCTGAACTTGTCATCAGTGGGGCAGAAATGCAAGTCATTGGGGGCCTCTGCTGTGGCTGGTCCCTAACTTGTGGGGTGTGCATGAAGTCCAGGTGGAACTCAGTGTCAGAATGGAACTGAACTGTTGAGTATCTGATAGGTGTCGAAGAATGGCAGGACTGATTGGTGTTGGAACAACATATTTGATTGTTGGTGCTTGGAAAAGGACCACACAGTCCCTTGGCCTCCCCAAGGGCAGCCCTGTACTCCCCAGAGGTGTATCATTGGCCGGATCCTATTTTCTATACTTGTTAGAATAAGCCTCACCAGTATGCCTCCAAACTTGCCAACAAAATAGCCCCTGTCTGGTGGAACTCAGAGTCCCCTATTTGGCCCCACTCTCATTTGGTCTATAACAGACCAGTTTGGAGACCTAAGCAACCATTGCCTAGGATTCAGGCTGCTGGAGGAAAGCTTGCAGCAGGCCCTATTAAAGGATGGTTTATAATTTAAGCTCCTGTAATAAGTTCAAGGGCAAGTAGAAAAGGGTAAAGTCATTACCACAATTCCACCTGCATATAAAATTGAGAGTATATAATGAATGTATTTCCCAGGGAGGGGGCATTTTGAAGCTCAGGAGGATGGCCATTCTACCAAGTGCTAATGTTTAGCTTTCTCTTTTGAGTATGGCCTCCGGCGAAACTCTAAGTTAGCATGTTGAGTGTTATTGGCGGGATGCTCCTTGACGCAGACAAAGAAGGTTTTAAAGTCATTGGACTGTACAGTTTGAGGGCATCCTTTTAAAATAGGTACTTGTTAGCCCTAGCTGTTTTGGCTCAGTGGATAGAGCATTGGCCTGCAGACTGAAGGGTTCCAGGTTTGATTCCGGTCAAGGACACATGCCTAGGTTGCTGGCTCAATTCCCACTGGGGGGCATGCAGGAGGCAGCCGATCAATGATTCTCTCTCATCATTGATGTTTCTATCTCCCTCTTCCTTCCTCTCTGAAATCAATAAAAATATTAAATATAAATAAACAAATAAAATAGGTGCTTGTTAAAACACCTCATAGCAACCTGAATGACCTGAGCCAGAGGTTTGGCTGTGTACAGTGCCTGGACTTCGGGGGTGGGCAAATCTGAGGACCCCCCCAAACAGCAGGGGGTGCGTGGAGATGTGGGGCATCTCTGGGAAGCGCGGGAGGGCTCTGGATGTGCTGAAACCACCCTCTCCCCCAATGCCTTTTGCCAAGTTTGCTTTCGAACTTGAGAGTGTCTTTCCAGGGAAATGTAACCCATATGTCTCTGATTCACTCCCGCTCCCTGTGTAAAGGGAAGGGCCAGGAAGCACAGGTTGACGTCGCAGCGCGTCTTTTTTCTTAGAAGGAGCAGAGAGCTGGCTGTGCTGTGCCAACTGGAAGAAAGTGCAGCCTTGTGATCCTGCATGGATTTGCAAAGCAGAGCCACAGCGAGCAGCACCCCGGGCGCCCGACCCTGAGTGTGGCCAGGGCCAGGGCTGGAGGGTCCTTTCCCAGTTCTGCCGCCCGCCCACTCGCTAGGGTGGTCTGTCAGATGGCAAGTCCATCCAGGAAGCCAGTGGCATTTGGGATTCAAGCTGCCTGCCTGGCCTGGCGGCAGATCTGCTCAGTAAGGCTGAGTTACCATTCTGGGAAGAGGGGAGGGCTATTCACGTTCACCCTCACACACGGGTCTCCCAGGAGAAAGAAAAAGTGCAGTCCCCACGAATGGGCATGGCTCAGCTTCCAGAGGAGGCAAAGGGATGCAGAGAGCCCCAAAGAGGGTGGTGACTGCTATCTGGCTTTGAAGTAGTAGTTCAGTCACACACTTGCTCTCACCCCTGATGGATCATCCAACATTGACTCCAGAGCAGAGAGAGGGCTGTGTGTGCTGGTGGTGGGGTGAGTGTCATGGCGTCATTCCAAAGCTCTTCTAGAAGAATAAGGCTCGGGCAACTAAGCAGCAAATCAGATTCCAATTTTTGCCCCGGGAGGCCTCACGGTTGTGCTATGCTTTCTACTGGGAATAGAGAAAAGGTGCTGACTGTCATGTATAATTTTCGATTAAAAAATGTACTCTTTGCTCAGGAAGAGAATGAAGATAAATAGGACCCATGCAATCCAGCCTTTAAAATAGCAAGGCAAGCACATGCAGCCTTTTTACTGGCAGAGACGGGGTGACTGACGTCCCTCCTACATAGCTGAGCCACAGTCCAACTTGAATCTGGTGGCTCTGTGAGTTAAGGCAATCGTGGTGGGTTTGGGCCTACGCTCAGGGCTGGGCAAGAATCATTCCTGATGCAGAGCCAAGAGGGGGAACTGGTGACAGCTCGGGGAATAGGCAAAACCAGTTCTCACCATCACCTGTCCCCCGGCTGACTGTGATGCCTCACAATTGGTCTCCCTGCTTCTGGCCTCCTATTATCTATTCTCCACCACCAAGCGCTCCTTCAACATCTTAAATCAGAGCACGTCCCTCCTCTGTTCAAAACCCTCCAGTGGTTCCTGCTTCACTCGCCCTTACAATGCCGGTCATGCCCGAACCGCCGCCCTCTCCCCCTGTGATTGCCCTCATCCTGTCTCCTGTCCCCCTCCCCTTGCTCACCCCCCTCCTGGCTGCTCCCACTTTACAGCCTTGGCATTGGAGTATTCCTCCCTCAGATTGTCCTGTGGCTCGCCCCTTCATCTCCTTCAAATGTCCCCCAAATAGATCTACCCTGACACTATTTAAAACTGTGACTTCCCCTACGCCCCATGGCCCTACCTGGATCTGTGTTCACTGGTCTTATCACCTTCTGACAAGTTACTTATGTATAATTTTGTTCACTGCCACCTTCCCCGACTAGAGGGTAGCGAGCTCCAGGAGAGGAGAGTGCTGGCTCATTGCTGTACCAGGTGCCTGGAACAGGACCTGGCACAAAGGAAGCCACAATAGCCATCTTTGGAACGAATGGATTATTATTATTATTATTATTATTAGTAGTAGTAGTAGTAGTAGTAGTGCAAAATGTTACCAGCCCAAACTCAACTCCAGGATTGGGTTATGTTACCATTTCCTCATGCCTGTCCTCGTGCTAACATGCCTGTCTCATGAAGGTGTTTAACAGAACGGACTGTCACACGCCAGATAAAGGAGAATGGGACCTGCAGGGAACCTCAAAGCAAATGAGGAATCTAGAGCTTCTCTCTGCTCCGATCTAGGCTGCCCCTTGGCAGGGAGGTACTGGGAGGTCCCTGCCGCCCATGCAGCCCGCCACCAGCTGTCCCGCCTGCCAGCCTTACCTGCTTTGTCGATCCAGGCGCGGTACCCGTTCAGCTCGCGCTCAATCTGCTGCTGGCGCCGCAGCTTCATGAAAGCCCTCCGGTTCTCCACTCTCTCTCTCTCTTTGGCAAATTCCCTGTGGACAAGGAGGATGCGGTGCACTAGGTTTGGGCAGTGCCATGACTAAGAGGAAGGGTGATGTGAGGAGGAGAGACAGAGTTTGAGCTGGTACCTCCGGGCACCCCCTTTCCCCTTTCCTTGGTCCCAGCTGCATCCACGACATCCTTAAAGAGTTGTTCCAGAAACTCACCTCATTCAGCCCCATGCAGGAACCTTCCCAGATCCAGTTCATTCCAATCAGTACTAACACCCTCTGCTTGCTTGCTCAGAAAGGTGTTTTCGTAGCCACGTGATGAACCAGACCTCAAAATGCTATACATCCCATGTCCCCAGCTACAACAGAGGCCCTTAACCCTGCAAGGGGCACGGCTATTCTTTATGCTTTTAATTACAATAATGATTCATGTACACTGACCACTTATTATGCCAGCCCTGTATGATGCTTTTCATACCCATGAACTCCTTTAATCCTCATAACCGCCCTATGAGATCAACACTATTAAAATTCTTGTTTAACAGAGAAAGAAAGTAACTTGCTGGGATCTGAACTCTAACCGGTGTGCTGTGCCTCCTGTGGGGCCCTGTATACTGTGGCACTCAATAATGGCTGTCACTGAAGACCAATGACACCGATGCCTAGAAGGGCTGGGATGCTGTTTGAAGATGGCTGGTAGCGGATAAATGAGAGAAGGAACACAAGAAGGGCACCTGGAGGAAGACAGTGGGAGGCGGGGTGGAGCAGAGGGGAGATAATGGGACAGAGGGAAAGCCAAGGTGAGAAGACACAGTCCACTGACAGGGGACCACAGCCACCCTGTGGCACAAGACAACAAAGACTAAAGCCCCGTGGGCAATGGAGAAAGAAGAGGAATGAGTGCTGCCTGGCAGAGAGGGAGATGGTTTAATTCAATGGGGAGCTAATAGGGATCAAGAAAAATTCATGAGCTAGTGGTCCCCTCCAGAAACCACCTACATCACTGTCCTCCGCATCACCAAACACCTTCCAGGCAAGAAGGCCCCTCGCTAGAACAGCACCTCCCAGTCACGGCTCAGGCACTCTCCCACTGCCCTGGAAGCTATTAAGGGCTCCCCATAAACAAAGATGTGCCCCTTGAAGATGAAGGAGTCAAGCACCCATTGTGGGTCCTGCCAGCTTCTCCCTCATGTCCAGGTACTAAAAAATGAGCCAGGGGCTGAGGGATGTGCTCTTGGCCCTGTGCAGGGGAATGGGAGGGGCCTCATCCGGTCCCTCCTATAAAGACAGAGATGGATTGCTTGGCACAGACACCTTATAATGATCACAGTCGGGCTGAGGGCACGGGTATGTGGCACATACCCATGGGAGGAGATATTCTCCTGGGCTTGGCTGCAGGTCCAGTGGGTCCTACCAAGGGTGTTGTGGGGAATGGAAAGGGAGGGGTCAAAATGAAGAGTGCCAGGGCCAGTGGGTGGCACGGTAACAATTCAAGCCCTGGGGCACCCCCTTTCCGCACCTTCATTTATGGATTTCAGCATGGGGCTGGTGTCGCCACCTATCGAAGTTCTTACCTTTGGCTCTTCTTCTTTGTGTCCCTCCTTCCCAATTAGTGCCGACTTTCAGTTGGACACCAGATCCACCTCCTTCTTCATCCTCACTGCCTTGGTCCAGGACCCCATCCTCTCCTGCCTGGACCATTACAGCAGCACCTACCTGGTCTCTCCACCACCTGCCTCTCTCCCCTTCATTTCCTCCATCTCACAGCTATTAGTTATCTTTCTAAAACATGATCACTTCCAAACTTAAAACAATAACTACAGGGAGTACCATGTGTGGAACACTTTCTAGTTTTCAAGCACCTCTGTATATTTTCCTCATTGAATCTTTACAACCCGTCTGAGAAGAAGGCAGAACATGTATTTTCATCCTCCAGGGAAAAGCTAAACCGCTTGTTCACGGTTAAGCAACAAAGCCAGGACTCGAGCCCAGAGCTGTCTGCTCTACGAGCCGGGGCTCCTCACGCCCCGCCTATCTGCCCGGTGGCGTATCTGTATGTCCCTTCTTTATCGCTTCATATGGATGTGTCTTAATTTTTCAGCTGTGCTCTGGGGGAATTCAGGGAGGTTTCAAGCAAGACCTTGAAAAGGGGGACCTGAAGCAGGCTGTGACCAGAGGAACACAACAATCCTTGAGCATCTGGGGCGAGATCACCAGCATCTCCATGTTCCAGCTCAGAAACTGAATCCAAGGAGGAGTTAAGTGGCCTTTTGAGGGGGCAAGTGTCCAAGGAACCATGACCCTCAGATCTTCTAAATTCCATCTTCTCTCGGTTCTAACCCCTTCCCCTCCACAGCCTCCTCCTCTTGCTGCTAAATGAGGTACACGCAGCTAATGTGGCCTTCAGTCTTCCACAGTCTGATCTGGCCCTTTCTTTCCAAGCCTCACCTTCCATCATTCCTATCCACCCCATGTGCACCGGCTGTCCACCTCAGTCATGCTCCAACTGCAGCATGCTTCTCTCTACTCCCAAAAAGGCAGAGCAGGCTTGTAAGGCTTGGTTACAACTGCTTCTCTGCCTGGAACCCCTTCTTTTCTGCCTAAGTCTGTTAAAATCCTTCCTCAAGGCCAGGCTGAAATGTCACCTCTTCTGTTTGGTGTTCCTCTCCCCTAACCTCCCTTAGTCTTCTGGCCTCCCTTCTACCTTTCTTCTATGTCTTTACGGCCCATCATACAGCCGGAGCTTTACTGTGCTGGGCTGTACAGGAGACTCTCTACGTTATGTGAGCTTTTTGTGAAAACGTTATGTCTTTCCTAACTTTGTGTCCTCTGGACTAGGCTAGACCTGGTACATAGTATATGCTCATATATATTCATTTTTTTTTTAAATTAAAAATATCCAGACAGACTTGGTGAGCATACTGATCACTCTGCCCTGGGTCCCAAAGGCCTAAACGTAGGCACACTCCCTCTGCACTGACCCAAAGCGACACTGCCACTAAAATTGGTTTCTCTTTGGCTCCACTAAAATCTGTGGAATTAGTCCATAAACTATGCAGTGTGTCACCTCTAGCTGGCCCCCGGAGTGACCATGCAGCTTGATTTCCGGTGCGCTAGGCCAACAAACCCAGGCTAAGCTCCCCATGTACTTGGAAGTTTCCTGGCTCCGGGCCTCACCAGCTGGCTTCCCTGCTCTCCTCTGTCATCTTGTCATCGCAGGCCCCCGTTTCCTCCCACCCTCCCACCTGGCATCTTCACTGGGCTAACAAGCCCAGAGCCCAACAAATCTGGCCTGGGCTTTTTAAGAATCCTCTTGCCTAAAGGAAGGAAACAAAGAACGTGCAGCAGTGGGGATAGTTCCTCGCAGCTAGTGCACCGCGGTGGAGGAAGGACCGTGCTGTGGGAAGGGGGTGCGGGCACTCTATATGATGTTTATGGAGTGGCCCTCTTCTGTTTTTCCAATGGGATCCTAGGATAGAAGTCTGGCACCAGTGTCTTTCATGACATTTCTCCCTCCCTCCCTTGCTGTCATCACTGTTTGTGCCCATGGCTCATCGCCCGACTGATCTGCAGGCTCCATGAGACCATGCAGAGCCTATATGGCATCACATTGCAACAAAGACCTATGAAGATTAACCCAATGTCTACTATTATAGCAGACTCCATAGGTTATGGAAATAACATGTTAAGAACCGCTAATATCCACAGAACACATTTGTGAATTTTTAAATTTACAAATCATTTTCATATAAATTAGCGCACTTTTATTTACAAAAACCTTGGGAGATTCAAAAAGCTTCTGGTTCAAGATCAACCAATTAGCCAGAATTCAAACTAACGTGGACCAATCGATTTCAGGTTCAGTGCTGTTTCCACAAGGCCTCAGCTGTCTTCTATGCTATCTAGACATCAACCTTTAAAATCTACAAAAGGGATTTAGTTTCAGCCCAAGGTGTGGAAAATAAGGATATAAAAACTAGAGTGTTTGTTTTTCTAAAAGACTGTCTTTTTAATAGAGAAGCAGTATGAGAATCCATTGCTCTGTGTTGGATTAATAAAGACCTAGTGTAAAAGTCATAGCATTAGTCAAGCTAGTGATGTACTGCTTGATTTTTGTATCCATACCACAGTCATCGTTTATTTATACACATACTGCATTCTAGGGAGAACAGGGATAAGCAGGATTCAGTGCCATTACCTGTTAAAAATAACTGACCATTCACCCTAACCGGTTTGGCTCAGTGGCTAGAGCGTCGGCCTGCGGACTGAAGGGTCCCAGGTTTGATTCTGGCCAAGGGCATGTACCTTGGTTGCGGGCACATCCCCAGGAGAGGGTGCGTAGGAGGCAGCTGATGGATGTTTCTCTCTCATCGATGTTTCTATCTCTCTATCCCTCTCCCTTCCTCTCTGTAAAAAAATCAATAAAATATATTTTAAAAAATAACTGACCATTCTAACCTAGAGTCAACATACCCACCACTCTCATGAGTAGATACATGGCCTGACCCAAGAAAGGCAAGCATGTTCCCCCCACTGTTCCCTCCTCTCCCTCTTCCTAGAGGATCCTGCGGGTTATTCAGGTGATAATAGTTTTTCAAAGATAAAGCATATGACCGTTACTATACTTAGACATTCAGATGACCACTGCCAAACTTCCTACTGAAACGTACCTTGAAGAGAGGCCCTACAAATATCTCAGTTTATCCAGCTCCCTTGGACCTAGCAACAGGACATTTAAAAGGAGACAGTGTGGCTGACAGTAGAAGGGTATTCATGTCCCCTAAGTCCTCTTGGCATTGGCCTGTGGCTGAGGGTGAGAGGACGGTCATCTCAGTTCCTTTTCGTTGGCTCCATTCAGTGCTTCCACCCCCATGGATGTGACAGAACACAAGGTGGGATGCACCTGGACTCCAGAACTCCAAACAAAGGGAACAGAAATAAATCCCCACATGCTCAAGCAGAACTACTACCAGGTCTGTTCTCAGAACTATGCATCCAGGTGACATCTGCTGTTTGTAACCTGGACAGTAACCTCTCAGTCTGTTTCCACATCTGAGGAAACTATTGATGTTAGAAGGACAGTCACTGTTGATGTTAGAAGGACATAATAACTCTCTGCTCATAACCAGGGGCAGGAATAAATCTGATTTACTCTGCGAGTCCTGACTGCATGCTTGTAAGACATTGTATAATGAAAAGGCAATGGAAGAAATGGAAGAAAATATTCATAAATCATATATCTAAGAAGGGGTTGATATCCAAAATGTATAAAGAACTCATACAACTCAACAGCAAAAAAAAAAATCTATTTAAAAATGGGCAGAGGAACTGAATAGACATTTTTCCAAAGAATAATATAGTTGGTACATGAAAAATGCTACACATCACTAATTATGAGGGAAATGCAAATCAAAACCACAATGAGATATCACTTCACACCTGTTAGAATGGCTACTGACAAAAAGACGAGAGATAAAAAGTACTGGCAAGGATGTGGAGAAAGGGAACCCTTGGTAGGAATATACGGTACATTGGTCCAGCCACCAATGGAAAATAGTATGGAGGTCCTCAAAAAATTAAAAACAGAACTTCCATATGATCCAGCAATCCCACTTCTGGGTATATATCTGAAGAAAACAAAGACACTAATTCAAAAAGATATCCACATCCCTATGTTCACTGCACCATTATTTAAATAGCCAAGACACAGAAACAACCTAAATGTCCACTGATGGGTAAATAGGTAATGATGACACTATTCAGCCATAAAAAAGGAAATCCTGCTCTTTGTGACAACAAGGATGGGCCTTGAAGACATTATGAAATAAGTCAGATGGATAAAGACAAGTATGTATGCTCTTATTTATATATGGAATCTTAAACACACACACACACACACACACACACACACACACACACACACACACTGAACTCATGAAACAGAGAACAGACTGGTGGCTGCCAGAGGCGATGGTGGGAAATGGGAGAAATGGGTAAAGATGGTCAAAAGGTACAAATTTCCAGTTATAAGATGAATAAGGTCTGAGAATCTAATGTGGAACATGGTAACTATAGTTGATAGCACCATTAAATAATATACATATATCAAATCATCATGCTGTATACCTTAAATTAATACAAGCTATATGCTGATTATAAATCAATAAAACTGTGGGGGGAGATACAAATTGTGTTGCATTATAGATACTTTCTACCCAATCTGTTATCCCTATTTTTGGCTGCTTCATCCTGCCCAGGAAGATAGCCTGCAGTTCCCCTCATGACACTGCTCTCACTCAGAGAAAAGGAAGAGGAGTTGGAGTTGAGATAGACGAGTCACTATTCTGGTTGTCACATATGCATGCAAGATTTGGGTTGTTAAATTTTAAATTACAATTATGGGAACTTGGGACATTGACTGGTCTCCGTGTATTGCATGGTTAAGTTCAATTTTCTTCTATCATCCTAGTTAGTGAATTTACATTTGTGACCACTTTGGTTTTCCAGCAGTTTACATGAGAGGCATAACTGGAAAAAATCAACCATTGATACATAACCCATTCCATATTTTCCATAATGAGATGAAGTGTTAAAATTATGTAGATACTCACAGACAAGGTATAACTCCATGAGTGACTGAGGGTGTGTTTGCCGGGGGATTGGGGAGGTGGAGTTGTCTTTTAAGTCATATTTAGTTTAAGATGAAAGTTCATTGGTATTTATAGAACTAAGGGACCTATAATGGAGCCACTGCCACATGTGCATGCTGAGAAATTAAAGTGACGGGTTTTAGTCCACAGGGTGACGGGAGGACTTTGGTCATTCACATATTTAGAAGGTATCATGAGGTGACTAACTTTTTGGGGTTAGAAGTGAGGTCTGAAGCCTTACTCCCCCCTGAAATTCCCGCCTTTGTTATGTCTCTGCAGTCACAGCCACTCCCCCCGGCCCCCCGGGGGGCAGTTACTTCCTACATTGATGCAGTGAGGAAGGTGTACTGGCAGGTCTGCTTTCATAAGAGATGCTCTGTAGCAGGCCTATTTGGCTCCCTTTGGCCTCTAGCTCCAGACCCCTCCTCCTGATTCAGTGCACAGGGGGGAGCTCTGTTTACTGATGCAGAGGCCTTGCTGCTGTCATGGCAACCAAAAGGAAGACAAAGCCTGCCAGGATGGGTTGCCTGTATGACTCAAAGATCTGTTTACTCACACTCCTGTACACACTTGTACGCTTCATCACACACACATTGGCGTGAATACACACATGCTTACACTGGCACCAGAGGCATATGTAGACAGACTATGCCAGGCATACAAATGGCCACATGGTCATATGCCTCCCTATTAATCTTCAGAGCCCGTATTTCCAAAGTGCTTCGCTGCCCCCAAGGGAACCTTGCTGCCAGTCTTCCTGTAAGATGTCTGCTTCAGGAAGAGGGAATTTGGGTTAGACATCAAGAAAAATCTCTCCAACCCAATAGGCTCTAAAACAGAGAGACTGGGACAAGTCAGACAGACGGTTGTGGGTTGCCGGTGTTTTAATTTCAGTCTCATTGGGAAACAGGCTGGAGGGTGGCGGGTAAAAGAGCTTTGCAGAGTTCATATGAGCCTGGGGACATTTTCTCCCATTTTTTCAGAGGAGCAAACACAGCTCAGAGCAGGCAAACACCTTACTGAAGGTCACACACTTCAGCTGTGTTACAGTTATTTACCTCTCATCCCTTGACTTGTTCCAGAAAGGGTTTAAGGAGACTTAGGCTGTCAATAAAGCACCCAGTCCTCGAAAGGCCACCCAGTGTTGACTCTAATAAGCAGGATATCGGGGCATCCAGGACGGCGAGAGGCGCATGCACTCAGGGCACATGCATCCAACAGTCCCCCTTCCCTAGAGGTCAGGGCTCCTCCGAGGAGCAGAAATCCCTCCCCTGAGGCAGTGAAGGCCAGTAACTGCCCTGCCACAGAGTGCTGTCTCCCATCCCACTCCTCAACCCTATACCCAGAGCAATGGAAGAGAGGCTATGGGATCTCAGACCAGAATATGAGGTGAGGAGGGCCTGACAAATCACCTCTCCCAGCCTCGCCTTGTACAGGCAAGGGAACCAAGGCACAGAGAGGGCGTGTGGCCCAAGGACTATGGTGTGGTGGCTGACCTGGAGCAGCACTCGATCTTGGGGTTCCAAAGCCAGTGCCACTGCACATCCTCATGACATTTCAGTCAGGAGAACTCAAAGAGGCAGATTCTTTTCGGACCGGGGGGAATGCATGGTCTTTTTCTCCTTCTCACTCTTCTTGACATTGAGGTCTTTTTATTTATTTGAGTTGGTGCAGGCGAAGGCCTGGCAAGCAACATAAAGGGGATAATGAAGGAGCTGGACTACGTTTCCAGTTTTGCTTTTTAACCTTGAAGTTGGTGTAATCCAGACTGTTAGAGCATATGACTAAAAGCTCTGAAACAGGACTGAACTGGGTTCGAATCCTGGCTCTATTAGGGTGGGATGTGGGGCAAGTCCTGGGGCAGGGAAACCTCTCTGAGTCTCAGTTTCCTCATTTGTAAAACAGGCACGGACACCGGTCAGTCTCAAAGTGTTGTAAGGCCTGAATCGAAGAACAGATAACAAGTGCAAAGTGTAGTACCGAGCACAGAGTAGGTATTCCAAGTGCCTATTTGAAATATCCCTGACACACCTGAGAATGTAGAATAATACACACAACCTATGATCAAGGCCTTCATATACATATATGTTTATTCTGCCTCCAAAATATAACTTATTGAGTGCCTACTATGTGGTTGGCATTGTTTGAGAATATGAGATTACAGTAGCAAACAGAGTCATCCTAGACTCTCTCCAGCACCCACCCTTCCTTCTTCTCCCCTGCCGGCATGTGCTAGAAAGGAGTTAACAGATTTTCAGCAAAATATAATGAAGAAATGGCTGCAAGTAAAATTCAAAACAAAAAAAGTCCTCATGTCATCTTAAATGCTGCCCTATTTCATTCCAACTACTTCACCTTTCCTTCCATTAGCGGGGACGGGCAAGGAAGAGCCTGTACGAGGAACACTCAAGTCCTGAGTCCTCACATGCTCGTCCTCACAACCTGTTAAGAAGGGAACTGGGCCCAGACGGTGTGGCTCCGTGGTTGAGCATCAACCCATGAACCAGGTGGTCATGGTTCAATTCCTGGTCAGAACACATGCCCAGACTGCCGGCTTGATCCCCAGTAGGGGGCGTGCAGGAGACAGCCCTCTCTCTCCTCCCCGCCCCTCTCTGAAATCAATTTAAAAATAAAAATAAAAAAAGAAGGGAACCAGGACCGCACTTTTATCTTTATTTTGCAGACTGGGGAAAAAAATAAATAAATAAAGCCAAAAGAATCCATGTGACTATTGAAAGACACAGAGTTACAAAATGGAATTCAGACCCACCTACGGTTTAATGACCCCCGGCCTGTGCCACCTCCCGTTAGCACACAGACATCATCAAGGCACTAACTCCTGCACACACGTCCCTTTCTCGCTCTTTATGTGTATAATAGTGTATGTTTCAGTCACAATATTTCAGTGGGTTCAAAGCCCTGTGGTGCAGGAAGAGTGAGCCATGGGGAGTAAGAGCATTTGGTATTCTTCCTCCCCCAGCGCTGCCCCCCACAGCACCCTAATTACAGCATGAAAGAGGCATCTTGACAAAGAACAAATGGCTGAGTTCTTTCAGGAGACACTTTCTGTGCTCCTCAGAGAAGCTGCCGCAATTGGTTCCCCCCCTCCGCGCCCCCCCCCCAAAGGGTTGGAGGTGCCTGAGAAGTGGGTGCGGCTGTATTCAAGGGAGTGACTGAGAGTTTATTATCTGCTTCCTACCATGTAGGCACTTTCCTTTGTAAAAAGCTTTGAATTTCCCAGAAGCCTTTGTTCGACATCCCCAGATAATTTAAACATTAAAGATTCCTCTAGGGAAGGTACTAGTAAAATCTCCCTGGTTGAATATCAAAAAGATTCTCCTTAGTTAAAACAAGCCCCTTTTTCTCCTTCGGGATGGACAAGCAGAACCAGAGAAGACCCAAAGTTGACCGATGGGAATGGTGGATAGTGGGGAGAGGAGCTGAGATCTGACGGGAACATGGGCAGACAGGAGCTGATGAGGAGTCCTGAGGGAAGAAAGCGTGGAGACTTGGTGTAGGTTAAGGCACCGCGTGTGAGCTCGCCACACAGTAGGGCTAGCTTTCTACTCAGGACCCTTTGAAATGTCTCCAAAGTGGGTCACATAGGGGTTTTCATTCACACACCCATTCATTCACATCTTCAGGGTAGAGCAGAAAGCCCTCAAACTTAGTTCCATTTCTCAGACAGAAAACCAAAACTTAGCACAGCAACTCTGCTTGGCCCAAATGACTCAGGCCCCTACAAGCAGCAGCTGTACCTCCGCGACTCACGCTCCTTGTAACGGCCCACGTGTCAGTCACCCTGTGATGCTGGAAAGTCTGCAAGGGCAGGGACTGTGTTCAATTGTCCTTGTTCAATGCCGCACCCATAGTTCCAGCACAGACTGCCCGCTCAACAAACGTTTACTGAGTGAGCTGCAGCCCGCAGGACAGAGAGCAGTTTCGGATTTTGGAACGAGAGGGAACAGGTCCAGTGGGTGAGTGTGACTGACATCTGCCCTGGGTCTCAGTCCTGTGGATCCGGCTTGTACAGATTCAACAGAGGATGGGAGGTATTGGATCTTTTGATTCTAACTTATTCTTCCGGGGGAGGCTTCTCCTGTTAGGATTCCCTAGTTTGCTGCTTCTCAATCTCCTTTGCTGCTCTAAACATCGGCTTTCCCAGAGCCCAGGTCTAGGTTCTCTCCTCTAGCCATTCTCCCCATAGGTAATCTAAACAGGCCCATGGACTCAACACCACCTCTCTGCGAAAGGCTACCAAAATTACATCTCCAGCCCCAACTCATCAATTAGCTCCAACCCATTTACTACAACTGTCTATTTGATGCCAGCTACTTGGACGCCAAACAGGCATCTGAAATGTAACATAGCCGAAACAGAATTTCTCCTCACTCTGCTCTTCTTCTTGTCCCTCTCACCTCAGTCAGTAATACCACCCAAGCTAGGAGTCCGTTTCATGTCTTCCTTTTTTTCTCACTGCAACTGCAATCCAACCCATAAGCAATTCATAGCAATCTTCGCTCCAACTCCACTGCTATCACCTGAGTCTCCTGCCTGGATGCTTCCTACCTTCGTGAGTCCCTAATAACCTCCCTAACTCACTTTTTATTTTCATTTGTCCCAATCTCCTTATTCCCCTCATAGAAGAAAAACAAGGGGTGACTTTCAAAATACAAAACAAATGATATTATCCACCCCCTCTATGCTTAAGACATGCCCCTGGCATCCCATAGTTAAAATCCAAGCTCTTTATGGGAAGGCTACAAGACTTTATGTGGGTATGGCCATGCTCTATCTTTCTGACTTCAGGGTGGGGCAGCGTGGGGGGGGGGGCTTCCTGATCCCAGAATCAAATCTAAGAATCCCACTACTTGTCACACTCTATACAATAACCTGTTCTATTTTATTAATAATGTTTGTTGCTAAAAGACTACCTTATTCAACTACTTGGTTTTTTGACTTTTCACCATTACATCTTTGGTGCCTGGTGCTTAAGAGGAACTCAACAGATATGTGTTGGATGAATGACTAAAGGTAACAGAATGCTCAGAACATGTATTCTTTTCTCTGGAGGTTACCTTGAGTCATGACCACTGTAGACCCCATCTACTGGTAGTGTGGTCAGTCTCTCTACTGCCAAGAACTAATTCTCAACCCAGTCAACCTAAACACTAGCTCAGCATCTTTTCCTGGACACATGATATGAGCTTTCAGAACCACACCATGGCTGCCAAGCATCATCACAGCAGGAACTGCTTCAGTACAATCAGCTTGAATATTTCCTGCTGCTGCATTGCAGACCTCCTTCTGATGTCTCCCTTCAGTTGATGGTTATCATCTTTTATCCAGAAGTCTTTCTAAAATTGAGGCTATTTAATAAATCACCAACTTTTTTATTCATTAAAATGCAATTATTCCCTCATTGAAAATGTCAATGTCTATTAGAGACAAATACTACAAGCGGGTGACATACAAGCAAAGATGCCTTCCTGCAAAGCCGGCAGGTGGTGGACTGGAGTGCGCAGGACTCTTGTAGGCCACACACTTCCCAATGAGAACTCAGTAACAATAAATACACAAGCAAAGTAACAGAATGCCAGGAAAGATAACTACACATGTGATATAGCAAAAAAAAAAAAAAAAAAAGGTATTTGGACTCGGTACACACAATGTTGCATCACAGACCATGGGCGAGTCATTTAACCTCTCTGAGGCTTGATTTCCTAATAAGTGACCTTGATTAAAACACCAACCTCACTGATCTGTTGTGCTAATGGGCTCAGAAGAGCAAAGGCATGGATCACGGTGCCTAGCATGCGAAATCTTAAATAGGTGCATGTTAATTCTGAATCTGAAGCCCCAAAGGGGCTGGTTCTCTTGAACTCCAAAGCACTGTGAGTGAATGCCTCTCACTATTTAATTCCTTTGGGATATTAACTCAAAACAGATATTTGGTTCAAAGATAATACACATCAACAGCAGAAAGGGAGGAATACCAGTGACATTTAGAGAGGAGGAACGTACATTCTTTTGACAAAGTCTATGTTACCAAACATTTGAAGACTATTGGACTACTCAACTCTGACTGCTCGCCTCATGGATTTCTGAATTAATTCTGCAACCTATAGAAGAAACCATTTTTGCACAGGGCTTTTTTTTTTTTTTAAATATATTTTATTGATATTTTACAGAGAGGAAGGGAGAGGGATAGAGAGCTAGAAACATCGATCAGCTGCCTCCTGCACACCTCCCACTGGGGATGTGCCCGCAACCAAGATACATGCCCCTGACCGGAATCGAACCTGGGACCCTTCAGTCCGCAGGCCGACGCTCTATCCACTGAGCCAAACCGGTTTCGGCATGCACAGGGCTTTTTGATGAGGATTTCCTTCAGAGAAGACTTTCTAGAGTTTGGAATGTTCTGGGACATGTATGCAAATGAATGCATTAGGGAGGGGCCTGCCAGCTTGAACCATAACCCCCAATGCAACATAACTAAGACCTTCCTTCCCCAAGTCCACCCTTATGAATTTATAGCCATTGGTAGAGATGTTCCTCACAGAACAGTGGTCCTCGAAGCATGGTCCATGGGCTGATGCCCATCTGCATTGTTACTAGTTCGTAAGATAAATTCAGGAATTGAAAGTGCATAGTAACTTTCATAGCAATTTTATAGATGTTTTATATCTATGGAATATAGGAATAAAAATTGGGGCTTAGATTTTGCATCTCTTTGTATTTATTTCATTTTTATGTTAATCCATATTTCTTGCCAGTGCCATTTCACAAATGTTTCACTCTAGACACAGATAGCTGAAGGCGCAGTGTCTGAACAAAACCATTTCTTCATGGCTAGATATGGGATTGAGATAATCATACTAATTACCATTATTTTGTGTTTATGAAATGTCCCAGCAACTCTGCTAAATGTTTTATAAGCACTACCTCATTTAACTTTCATAAAAATACATAATGTCATTCTCATTTTTAAAATGAGGCCCGAGAATGCTAAACTGCCTGTCCAAGGTCATAAAATGAAGCAGTGACAGAACCAATATTCCTCTGACCACAAATTGGTCTAGAGAAGCAAATTAGAAGCCAGGAGACCTGAACCAATTTATTATATTGGTAGAACTCTGCCTCATCCTCTCCAGGTAATTTTCTCTTCTTAATTACTGTGTCCTCCTCCTCTGCCTTCGGCTTTCCTTCTTTTCCTCCTTTCCTTTTCTGTATTCCTTTCTATTTCTCATCCCTGAGGATGGATTCAACCTAAAGAACAGGACCTGAGCCCTCGTCAGTGTTGCTCAGTGGTTAGAGTGTCAGCCCATGCAATGGGTCTCAGGTTTGATTCCGGTTAAGGGCACATACCAGGGTTGCAGGTTTGATCCCCGGGGAGCATTTGGGAGACACCAATGGAGGTGTCTCCCTTACATTGATGTTTTTCTCTCTCTCCTTCCCCCTCCCTTGCACCCTTCTACTTTCTTTGAAACTCAATGGAAGAAATATGCTCGGGCGAGATTAACAGAGAGAGAGAGAGAGAGAGAGAGAGAGACAGAGAGAGACAGAGAGAGAGACAGAGAGACAGAGAGAGATAGAGACAGAGAGAAAATGAATATGAATGAGCAAATAGGACCTAAAGTCACAAAAGGCCCTGAACTCTATGACAGGAGGCCCCCGCCCTGCCCTGCCCTGCTCTGTGCAGTGGAAGAAAGGAAGTCATAGGAGGCATTAAATTCATATTATCATCGTGTGCAGAGAGTAGGAAATTTACATTGCCGTTTTATTAAGAGAAATGGATTCTCGTTAAAAGCACCAATTTTCAATAGCATGTATAATAGCCGTATCCTTTTGCAAGTCAACATGTTCTGCTAATAAACACTGATCATTTTTGTATAGCCCTCATGCATTCCAATATTCAATGAATTCTAAGTTTAAGTTAAAATATTATTCCTTCTTAAATTTTCATTCTTACCTGAAAATACTTCTCTGAAAACATTATCTGTACATGCACGTGGTTACATCCAAAGACCTGAAAAGGTGCATGCACACATCCGAGTATACACATACATACATGTAGAGCCAGAGCCCACTTAGAGGAAGGCTGACGCCTAAAATCATAAGCCATGCCCACATTCTCCCGCCCCCACCCTCTGAGTGTGAACTATTCCTGTGTGTGACTCACTATTTTATCCCCTTGGGATATTAACTCAAAACAGATATTTGGGTCAAAGATAATATCAATCAACAGCAGAAAGGAAGGACTATGGTGACATTAAGAGAGGAGGAAAGTACATGTTTTGAAAAAGTCTAGGTTACCAAACTATTTGTAGTAATAATGCTTCCTACCTGGGAAACAAGCAAAGACAGGCTTTATTTCTGAAGGGGTCACTAGACAGGACTTGGCTAAAGTATAACATGAGGTCGTCACTACAGAGCTAGAACTGAATTTCCACCAAATGCTGCTCAGAAAACTGAAAAGTGAAAGAACAGACTTCTACTCCTGGCAGAATGATGCACTGGTGCTCTGAAATACCTTGTACAGAAAACTCCCCGATGCCTGGTAAATTCAACAAGCTCCAGCTTACAGGAAGGCAACAAATCTCCACAGTTAACAAAACCACGAAAACAGATACGTTTTCTTTTTTTTTTTTTCAGATACGTTTTCTATAAATACCTTCTCCCAGTCTGTGGCTGATCTACATTTTATTAATGCTGTCTTCTGATGAACAGAATAGTTTTAATTTTGACAAAGGCCAACTTATCAATTGTTTTGTTTTATTGTTGGTGCCCTTTTGTATCTTTCTAAGAAATGTTGGACTACCCCAAATCCTCAAAGATGTGCAAATTGATATTTATCTACAGAGAGACAGAAGTCTGGATTCATTTTTCCCCTATACCAGTGGTCGGAAAACTCAGTCAACAGAGCCAAATACCAACAGTACAACGATTGAAATTTCTTTTGAGAGCCAAATTTTTTAAAC
Source organism: Plecotus auritus (assembly GCF_963455305.1). Lineage (NCBI taxonomy): Eukaryota > Metazoa > Chordata > Mammalia > Chiroptera > Vespertilionidae > Plecotus > Plecotus auritus. The sequence goes on from NC_137778.1 coordinate 20,538,190, forward strand.
TTAAACTTCTTCTAACGCCACTTCTTCAAAATAGACTCACCCAGGCCGTGGTATTTTGTGGAAGAGCCACACTCAAGGGGCCAAAGAGCCGCATGTGGCTCGTGAGCCGCAGTTTGCTGACCTCTGTCCTATACCAATATCCAGTTGATTAGTATGATTAAAAAGGCACTCCTTTCTCCTTTGAACCCATTTTGTACCTTTGTCAAAATCAACCAACTGTCTTTCTGAGGGGCTATTTATTCTGTTCTACTCCCCTATTGTCCATTCTTACATCAATACCGTATCGTCTTAATTACATTAGCTTTACAGCAACTCTTAAAATCAAGTAGTGGAAGTCCTATACCTTTGTTCTCCTTTTCTAGATTTGTTCTGGCTTCTCTAAAATTTTTGCATTTCTGTATCAATTTTTGCATCACCTTGCCTATTTCTTCAAATTAGTCTACTGTAATTTTTAAAGGGATTATATTGCACCTACATTTTGAGTTAGGAATAATAGATACATATTTTGTAAAATATTTTTTTTTTTATTGATTGCAGAGAGGAAGGGAAAGGAATGAGATAGAAACATCAAGGATGAGAGAGAATCAGTGATCAGCTGCCTCCTGCATGCCTCCTACTGGGGATTGAGCCCTATCTGGGCATGTGCCCTGACCAGAATTGAACTGTGACCTCCTGGTTCATGGGTCGATGCTTAGCCACTAAGCCATACCGGCTGGGTGGGAAAATGGATATCTTAATGATAATAAGTCTTTCCCATAAAGATGGTATGTCCCTCCATTTTTTAAAGCACTTCTTTTTTTTTTTAATATATTTTATTGATTTTTTACAGAGAGGAAGGGAGAGGGATAGAGAGCCAGAAACATCGATGAGAGAGAAACATCGATCAGCTGCCTCCTGCACACCCCCTACTGGGGATGTGCCCGCAACCAAGGTACATGCCCTTGACCGGAATCGAACCTGGGACCCTTGAGTCCGCAGGCCGATGCTCTATCCACTGAGCCAAACCGGTTAGGGCAGCACTTCTTTATTTCAGCAATACTCTGTAGTTTTTGGCATAGAGGTCTTACAGACCTTTTGTTAGATTTATTCCTAGACATTTGATTTTGTGTTACTTTTTATAATTTTAAAATTCATTTAACTTGAAATTGATCATTGCAAATATATGTGACACAATTAACTTTTTGTATATTAACCAGATAGCCTGGGACCTTGCTAATTGGCTTATTAGTGCTAGTAGTTTATAGATTCTATTGTTAGAGTTTCAAAATATATGATCATATTATCTGTGAAAAAATACAGTTTTATTTCTTCCTTTCCAATCTCTGTGCCTTTGATTTCTTTTTCTTGACTTATTAAAATGGCTCAATCTATATAGAACAATGTTGAATAAAAATAAAAGTGGTAAAAGTAAAGGTTTTTGCCCATTTCCAGATCATAGGGGAACGGGATATTTTACCATTAAGTATTATGCAAGCTTAGGTTTTTTTAGGTGCCCTTTTATCATACTGAGAAAGTTCCCTCTATCATTAGTTTACTATTTTTATTAAAAAGAGTTTGGGATTATATGAAATTCATTTTGTACATCTATGAATTTGTCATATGCATTTTCCCTTTTATATTCTTAACATGACATATTTCATTGATTGATTTTCAAATGCTAAACCAACCTTGCATTCATGAATTAAACATCACTTGGTTGTGATGTATTATCCTTTATATTCTGCCAGATTTGATTGATATGTTGTTAAGGAACTTTGCATCTATGTTCATGATGGATATTGTTCTATAAATTTCAGTTCCTATGACATATTTGTCAGGATTAAGTATTGGGGTTATGCTTGCCACATCAAATGAGTTGGGAAGTGTCCTATTTGTCTCTATAGTCTAAAGGAGCTCATGAAGAATTGATATTAGGTTTGGTAGAGTTGACTGGTGAAATCATGTAGCCTGGAGTTTTTTGTTTGTTGGTGGAAAGGTTTTTAATTTATTTAGTAGATTTGGGCTTATTTAGATTTTCAATTTCTTGTATAAGTTTTGGCAATTCATGTTCTTAAGAAATTTGCCATTTATCTAACTTGAATTTATAGGCAGAAAATTATTCATACTATACCGTTATTATCTAATTTCTGTAGGGTCTGTAGTGATAACGCCTTTTTCATTCCTAATGTTGATAATTTGTGTTTTCTCTCTTCCTTTGAAATTTAAATTTACACAGCAGAGCAGATAGCATTGATGAAAATGTCAGTGAACTATTAAGTTTTCTGTATTTTTTAATGCAGCACAATGAAATAAAAAGATGGAAAAATGAAAGCGAGGTTAGTAGAAATATTGGATAGGATGAAGGACTTAAATAAGACAGCCTGTATAATAAAAGGCTAATATGCAAATAGACCAAACGGCGGAACAAATGGAACCACCAGTAGCTATGATGTGTGCTGACCACCAGGGGGTCTATGCGGAACATGGCGGGTGTTGGCTGTGGTGGGATGGTGAAGTAGATGAGTAGGGGTGCCAGACCAAGGCGGGGCGCCAGTTGCGGTCATCGGGGCGAGTCTCTGGTGGTTACTGAAAATTCTTTGCTCCCACGCGCCACGGTCCCACCCGGTGCTCGCACCTGCAGCTGGCACCCGGAGCCACCGCTTGCACCCGCTGCCGGTGCCCGGCGCTGGTCGAGATCACTTGGTGCCATCAGTGGGTGTGAGTGGTGGCTGCCGGCCCTGATCACCTCTGAGGGCTTCTCCGCCTCCCCCTGCTCCTGAGGGGCGATCGGAGCAGCAGCTGCCGCTCACACCCGCTGCTGGTGCAGTGGCGGGAGCGGGACTGCCGGCAGACAGGGGATGGGGTGGGGTGGGGGAAGGGGGGCCCGCAGTGGGAGGGGCCAGGCGGGGACACAGTGGATGGGCCGAGACCAGCCCCTGTGCCTACCACAGCCTCGTGGCCCACATTTCCTTTCAAGTACATGAATTTGTGCACTGGGCCACTAGTAGTTCCATAAAAAAAGAGGCAATTGAATGAGATGAAAAATTTGAAAGATAATACCTAAATTTCCCAGAACTAAGGAAATACTCAAATATATAAATATAACAAGCATGATCATCTAAAAGCAGGATACATGAAAAGAAATCCATAACTAGAACCATTAGAGTAAAACTATATGACACCAAAGATAAGTCTTTAAAAGAACCTAAGGAATAAGGAAAAATTGATTACTTATTAAGGAACTAGAGACCCGGTGCACGAAATTTGTGCGGGGGGGGGGGGCACGGTAGTGTGTCTCTCAGCCCAGCCTTCACCCTTTCCAATCTGGGATATCCCTCTCACAATTCAGGACTACTGGCTCCCAACCACTCGCCTGCCTGCCTGCCAGCCTGATCGATGCCTAACTGCTCCCCTGCTGGCTCAATTGCCCCTAACTGCCCTCCCCTGCCAGCCCGGTCACCCCTAACTGCCTTCCCTTGCCAGCCTGGTTACCCCAACTGTCCTCCCCTGCTGGCCTGATCACCCACAACTGCCCTCCCCTGCCAGTCATCTTGTGGCGGCCATCTTGTGTCCACATGGGGGCAGCCACCTTGTGTGTTGGAGTGACGGTCAATTTGCATATTACCTCTTTATTATATAGGATGACAATTAGATCTCATCAGTAACGACATAAGCCAGGATATAGGAATTATATCTATAGAATGATGAAACGAAATAAATGCCACTTTGAATTATATATCCTGACAAACTAACTTTTAAGAATGTGGTCAAAATAAAGATACTTTCAGATAAATAAAAACTGAAAGCATTTACATTGCCAAAGGAACCTCTGGAGAATGTACTTTAGAAGGAAGGAAAACAATCTAAAAAGATAAGTCTAAGATGTAAGAAAGAGTGGTAAAGAAAATGTGGTAGACGTATGAGTAAATCTAGTAAAATATACTTGTTTAAAATACTGAAGATTATGTATCAATTACAGGGTTCAAAATATAGTTAGATCTACAAAACAGGGTAGTATAAATTATATTTTATATTTCATGATAGATGTATTATGTTTGCAAATTTAATTAATTTAAAAAATGTCAGGAAACATTAAAATTTAGCCACAAAAAATAGAATGCTAACTTCAAATGCTAACTTCAAACAGAGGGTAAGTAGAATAAGTGAAAAAAATGAATAAAAAGCCATGATTCTCACCCTAGCTGATTTGGCTCAGTGGATAGAGTGTCAGCCTGTGGACCGAAGGGTCCCAGGTTCAATTCCAGTCAAGGGCACATACCTCAGTTGCAGGCTCCTCCCTGGCCTGGGCCTTGGTCAGGGTGAGTGCAGGAGGCAACCAATCAATGTTTCTCTCTCACATCAATATTTCTGTCTTTCCCTCTCTCTTCCACTCTCTCTAAAAAGTCAATGGAAAAATATCCTTGAGTGCAGAGAAAAAAAAAAAAAAAAGAAAGAAAGCCATGATTCTCTGATAAGACTGTCTGTCAAAAGCCCCAAAGAATCTACATATAATTTAATATAATTATGAGAGTATAATATCAATGAATAAAAACACTCATATCCAAAAATCATTAGAAACTAGATACCAGAACAATTAATAGTAATAACAAAATAGTAAATTATAATAAACATCATGAGGTCCTCAGAAATAAGTCTAACAGGTGTGCAAGACCTTTCTGGAGTTATGAAATTATACTGAAAGATATTAAAGAAGATGCAAATACATTAAGACATCTAGATGTTCATGGCTGGACTCAATATTGTAAATGTCAGAACAGAATATAAAGCATTCAATACAAATCTCAAGAGAAGTTGTTTGGAAACCTGATAAGGATGTTATACTTCCCACTCCACTCCATGATTTACTCTGTAGGGACACTTACACAGGTAGTAAAAGTGATGAAAAGCAAAGCGCTAAGGAGCATTACCCTTGAGGGGCAGGGGTGACACCGCTGAGAAATGTCCACTGGGCTTCATGGCTCCTGTGATACTCTCTCTTAGGCTTCACTGCGGGGCCCCAGAGACTCTTTCTATGTGTGCGTGCACCACATACATCGTATGTAAAATTAGATATTTTTTTTCTTTTGTACAAAGAAAATATTTCAGACACAAGGGTTTTTGTAAATCAATGAACCATGATCATGAAAAGATACTGCTTCCTCGTTATGAGGGAGTCTGGGTACCTTGAATAATAAGGAAAAACAGGACTGGACTGGAGGGAGAAGAGCTGTCTGGTGCCCACTCTGACCTGTCCTAGCCCCGGGATTCTGGGGAAGTCACCGATCAGCCTCGGTTTCTTACTTTACAAAACAGGGACGATAATTTCTCTTGAACTTATGTTGGGGACACAAGAATAAAACCTATACAAAGGTGTTCTGGCAACGATACTAAGCCACATAGCACCATCAGAAATGACTTATAGGGACCCTAGAAACACAAACAGCAGGTAATTTTCTTCCAGTTCAAGAAACTGAGTCTGTCAGCTGCTTTCTTTTACAGTTGCTCCAATGCCCCTTCTTTCAAAAATGTCTAGGAGCAGCCAGAAACCATCTGAATGTTCTCCCCTAGCAAGTGCAGGAGGAACCTCGGGGAGCTCAGACCCGCTGCTTTGGGTGCACATAACCACCTTCCCCAAGGGCCAAGCTCCAGGCTGAGGAGTGCACTTGAGGAGCCGGCTGAGCAAGGTGAGGACCCCCAGCCATTTACCTGTAAGTAACACCCCTGACCTCCCAGGGTATCTTGCCTTGAGTGACTCTCCAGAGCATAAGGAAGCACAGGTTCCAGAGCTCATGTAAGGAACCAGAAAGGGCAGGACAGAACAGAGGGAAATTCCACTAGAGGACGGTGATATCGGTGGGAAATGCCATCTGTTCTTTCCCCTATTTGAACTTGGTGCCCCATATCTCCAGGGTCCCAGCACCCACCTCACTACTGGGGGTTCAATGGTGCACTTCTCCCTTCACTGGGAGGTCTGCTATGCCCCCACCAGCCAGCTCTCTTGAAATCTGTGAATTGAGAGGAGCTATTGAACCTCTCTCTCTGTCTCATGTTCCCAATCACATTCCTCTTGCCACGGAGACAACAAAAGACACCTACAGCACCAGCAGGCATAGCAACAAGAATTAACATCACAAGTCACTGGGGATCCCCACCTGGCTTTGAGGTGAGCTAGAAGAAATTTTAATGGAGAATCTCTGGAGAATTCTCTTTGCTCCTCACCCACGAGCCTGCTTCCAGAACACCTCCACACAGGGGACTCACCACCCGAAAGTCCTGCTAGCATCGCCACCTTGGCCTGTCCTCCAAACACGTCCTCCCGTATGATGAGGGCCTTGTAACTGCTACCCGTGGCAATCCAAGCTGCCGTGTCTGGGTCGCAGTAAGTATTATAAGGGGCTCATCATCTTGCTTCCAGCCATAGCCCATCAGCCATCGTTTGGAAACCTGGGGTCTTACTGACGTCCAAGGCTTGGTAACTGATCTAAATAGGGGACCGAAAATGTGGTCCTGGTACCACATCAGGAGAAAGAGATAACAAGGATGGAAGTCAAATATCAAGCGGTTCATCTGACAAGGATGGGTAGACAAAGAACACTAAATAGGGGCAAAGGGTCCTGGATTCCAGCCCTACCACCTTGCAGGTCTCAGGAAAATTCATGGGGTGGGGGTGGCTCTAACTCAGCTATGAAATGTTCTCTAAGGGCCGTGCTAGCCTGAGCACTCCAGGGTTCTAATGCAATGAAGCCCTATGTTAGTCACTGGAGCTGATTGCTCCCAGGAAGAGACCTTTAGAGAACCTGGATGCAGGGGATGAAGAATATGAAGGAAAAAGCCATGTTGTGCAAAATGTAAAGCCATCAGGCTACAGAATCAGTAAGCTTTGGGAAACCATGGGTAACGAAACTATGGCATGTAGGTCAATTCTTCTAAAAAGTTTTGTAGACAGACTCTGAGTTGTTCTCTTAAACGCAGGTTTATTCACGCTTCTCCCACAGAACGTAACACAGCACTGGGCTCCTAGGAGGGACCATATGTGTTTATTGAATGACTAAGACCGGGACTGAGAACATCTGCTAAAGACGGGTTTTCTGATCTGAAGTTTACAGCTGGAAACGCGTGCCCAAAATATGACAATGTGGAACAGGATGAGAAAGACCAGGGACCCTTTCAAAAGTCAACAGGAGGCATCCAAGACAGTCTGAGTCAGTGGGGAAAAGGCAACTGGCTTCCAAGAAGGAAGATGGTGCTGTGGGCTGCGGTGGGGAGCAAACAGCCCGCACTGGGTGAGTATCCACAGTCTAGCTCGTTCCCCGGGGACCTGTCCAAGGATTCAGAACACAGCACTGACGGGCTTGAGGGGTGCAGTCTGTGGCTGCAAAACAGCTTGTCGTGAGGACAACATGAAATAACGGGTGTAAAAATAAATTGAAAAGTTCCAAGTGGGCTATATGCCACCCAGCTAGGCAAAGAAACATTTTCTTTGTAAACACACGCCTGGGGGAGGGGGAAAGTCTTGGGTTGTCCACCAAATTCTCAAATTAGCATCTATTATGCACCAGACATGACGTTAAGTGTAACATAACATTATTTGTTATAAGTGTTAATACTTTCAATGCTTGTAAGGGTGCGTCACTTTACAGTTTGCAAAACATTTTTCATACCGAGGATCTCAAAAGTAACTCGATCTTTACAATACATTCAGCCCCCAAGCCATACAGACCCCTTCAAAGTCAAAGTGTCAAACTGCAAATTAGAAATGACCTGTTTAGCATGATACTAAAGAGGCCAAAATAAAACCAAACCCTTCTGTGTAGGGAGAAAAATCCATCTTGAATGGGCATGTGGTATTATCACCAAAGGAGAAAGAGAGAAACCAAATCAGCAAACCTAGTGAAGAATAGAGGCAGAAAATCTGATAAGAAACAGTCCGTTAAACCCAAGCATGGGACACCACTCTGTAATAGACCAAAAAATTACAAGCTGAAATTCAGTAGCAAGTGATGGGGAGTAAGAACTCAGGAGGCTGAGGTTTGGGTACCAACTCTGCCCCCGCCTGTTTGTGGGGCTGTGAGAGTTCTGCCCCGCCCCCTCCCCCCGAATCATTCCGACGCACAATCTTCTCCAGTGCCACTATGTAAAGTGCCTCTTGCCAGATTGGAAAATACAAACGTGTAAGACCACTCCTGTACTCATGTAAATCCAATCTTCCCAGGAGACAGACAATAAATATGGCAGATACTGTAAACGGGACATGGACGAAACAGGCAAAGAGAGAGACTCAGATTCTTTGGGAGGAGCCAGGGAAGGTCCAGGGAAGAGGCCATAGTGTCTCGAAGGATGAGTGGAGACTCAATGGTGACACCAGCCGCTGGGACAACACAGGCTGGGTGGTGGGATTTGTTCCAAGGGATAATGAGGGCTCAGGAGAGGACATGCTGAGTCTACGACGCCAGGGAACACTGGGGCGGGGCGGGGCGGGGCGGGGCGGGGGGTCTTGCCCTCCTTGGTGCTTCAGTTTCCTCATCTGTGACCAACTAAAAGATGGTTTCTGAGCGTCAATTGTCTTGAAGCCCTTGACAGGCTTAAAACTAGTATGTGTCCCATCCTTTCTTGAAGATGGCTAAAAAAAACCCCAAACAAACAAACAAAAAAATCCGAGAAGGTTCACTACCTAATGATCACATGGAGTCCTATGTCAGAACTTGATTATGGAAGCCACCCAGACAAAGGGAACGGTCTGAGCCCCGGCTGGGTGGCTCAATTAGTTGGAGCATTTTCCCATACACCAAAAAGGTTGCAGGTTCGATTCCCAGTCAGGGCACATACCTAGGCTGTGGGTTTAATCCCTAATTGGGATGCATATGGGAGGCAACTGATTAATGTTTCTCTTCCTCTCACCCTCACTCCCTTCCTCTTTTCTTCCCTCCCTCTCATCTCTCTCTAAAATCAATAATCCTCCGGTGAGGATAAAAAAAAAAAAAAAAAAAAAAAAAAAAAGGGCCAAGTCTGCAGTAACTCTGTGGGATAATGGGGTAGCCATAATGCTGTTCACATTAGTTTGGGCTTTCAGCCTTCTCTGAGGTTGAATATGGTCACATGACTTTCAGAGCTGTTTTGCCCCTGCCACAGCATGAGAAAGTGTGGCTGATGTACAGTGGGTGGTGAGCAGAGAGAGAGCAGGAGGTGATGAGGTCAGAGAGTGGTTGCTCCATCAGCCCAGGTTCTAGAAAAAGTACAATAATGACTTGGCATAGAGCCCCTAGCCAACTGGATGATGGGCACGTAACATGAGCAAAAAATAAAGCAACCCTGTTAGGTAGGTATTATTATCTTCTTTTTTTATAAACTGGAAAACTGAGTCAATGAGATGAAATAACTTACTCACAGCTGGTAGGTGGTATACCAGGATTCCAATCCTTGTCTGGCTCTGTTAAAATACAACCCCCATTCCCCAAGGACTTGATGTAATTTACTTTATTCTGTGGGTCGTATGAAATGTTCAAAGGTTTTTACATAAGGGAACAACACGAATAGGTCTATTTTTAGGAAAATAGCTATGTTTGTACCAAAGAGGAAGATGAGAAGGGGACGTGTTTGGTAGGCTCTGGTAGGAATCCAGGCATGACAAGATCAAGGGCTTTGAAAATGAGAAGGAGGATGGATAGGCCAATGGACATTTCACAGAATAAAAAGAAATTTGTAGACCAGAAAAGGAAGAGCCAGAAATTCCCAAGGCCTCCAAGATGGCTAAGTGGGCGTGTTAGTAGAGAGAGGAGGTGTTTGGTATCGGAAGTTCCTTTGGCTTTGCAGTGTAATGAGCTTCAAGTAATTCATTCAGATCTACCACATGGTTGGAAACATGGCTTTGCAGCACAGGAGAGAGGTCAAAGTTTGGGGATGTGGATACGAAGCTCCAAAGGACACGGAAGGCTTGAATGAGACCTTCCTAGGAAGAGCAGGACAATAAATAATGCTTTGAAGGGTTCCTTGTGGGCAACCATTGTTTCACCAGGATCTAGAGACAAAGAAACCAACTAAGACAGTGAGGTACACATTGCTGATATTCACTCCCACCCAATTCTCCTCAACTTCCAGGCACTCGGAAGATGCTCTTCTTCCCCCTTGACTTTAGGTAAGGGCATGTGACTGGTTCTGACCAAAGAAATGCGAGCAGAATTGGTAGCTGACACTTTTATACCAAAGCATTGGTCAGCTGGAGTTTCTGAGTGGCATCTATGATAAGCCAGTTTGACCTTGCAGCTTGAGCAAACAAATGAATTTGTTTTAACCTACTGATATTTGGGGGTTGTTTGTTTCAGCAACATAGACTAATGTACACTAATTAATACTGAGGGGGAGTGGACAGGAAGTGAAAAAGAAAAAGAAACCTAATGGAAAAGGGACGATCTCAATGAAGTTGCTAACATTTTCAAATTCTCCAAAGACATTAAAGAGCTTCGTGACCGAAAGAGACTGTTGATTTGGCCACCTGGATTCCCTGGGATAGCTGAGGAGGTTACAGGACTGTGGTGGAGTCTGCTCTTGCGTGGACCTGTGTCTGGAAAAGTGTAGAAACCACTGTCAGGCGGCTTTTGTGTTTTGGCTCTTCATTCCTGGAGGCAGGGAGCCTGAGAAACAGGGTCAGCGGGGCTGTGGTGCACGGGAATTAGAGAGTGTGGCTGGTAGGACACCCGGCTTCTTGACTCTCTGTGGCCCTGCTGGTTGGCAGCCTGCACATTTCTCACTGTGACAGTTTTCACTCCCTCAGCCCATTTGGTTGTCAGATCCTTGGCTTGTGCACTCACCCCAAATCACGTCCTTAACCTGACGGTTGGAGGTTCATGCGTCAGAGCACACCAGATCTGGCTCCTTGAACAATGCCCTGCCCACCTTCACAAGAAGGACAGAGAAACCACTCGAAAGCCCACTCTGCCCAGGGAGTATCTCCAGGGCCATGTCCCAATGCCCACTGGCTGCCCCCCTCCTACCCACTGGTTTCTCCACCTGTATTCTGACACCTGTCTTTAGAGCATCAGTCCTCCCTCTGACTTTGGTCCCCTTCTGGGCACAGATTTGTCAGTTTTGCACACGGCTCAGGCAAGCAGTAGGTGGTCTGCCTAGGTTAAGCTCCCCAGGCCACTGCCCAGTCAGGCCTGCTCTTTGCCCAGCCACTGATAGGGGTATTGAGCAGCCCCTCTTAGAACCCCAACTCCTGATGGGTGTTGTGCCTTGAGAGAGTGGTCAAGGGCTCAGTCTGTCTCCCCCAGACAAAGCCAGCCCCAAGGGATAGTGAAAGTTCTGTAAAAGTACACTTTCCCTCCCCTTCCCCCCATTTCACTGTTAACATGTTCACCTCCTTCCCATGTTTACATTGGGTTCGCTGGCATTATGCCTTGAGCTCCCCTAGCTTTCCCAGGACACATGGCCCCCTGAATTTCCCTTCCTCCAATAGGTGCCGTTGCTCTGTGCATTTCCCAAGGGCCAGCAGAGTATAGGACCAAGATCATAGCTTTGAATTAAGAGAGACCTGGGTTCAAATCCTAGTCCCTCCATTTACTGGCTGGGGATCCTTGGGCAAGTTCATTTAATCTCCCACAGTCCACATTTCCCGCCTGTAACATGAGAAGAACACAGCCCAGCCCATCCTACTGAGTTGTGAGGATTAATTAGAAAATCATGGAAACTTTCCTACTATCATGTGGTTAATCAATGCGCTTTGTTAACTTCCCCCTCTTTTTTCCCCCAGATTCCTTCATCTTTTACAACTTCATGCCCTAACTATTAAAATGAGTCTGTCCTACCTCTTACCTAGGGCTCTGTTATTCTAAGATGCTAATAAATGAATTGTGCAGAGGGTGTTGAAGGAGCATGACAGGAAATGTGTCCCTTTCACCATATATCATATTTTTAGTCATTTCCAGGTTCTTACAAGCCTCAATTCAAAGATACAATGGATAAAAGAAAAATTATGTTTCACAAGAGACTAGTTAAGGAGGGTTCTTAATAATAGCTATATATTATTGAATATCTATTACATGCCAGGCACTGTGCTAAGTTCACTGTATTCATTATCTTATTTAACTGACACATGCAGAAAACCTCTATGAAGTATTATGACCCCGTTTATGATTGGAAAATGAAGCTTAGAGAGGTTGGGAAATTGGCCCATGGTCAGACAACTAGTTATATGAAGAGCTAGGATTCAAGTTGGAGCCTTCTAATCCCAAAAACCACCATGTTAGACCGCCTCCCCCTTTTGGCGAGAGGCCCTTCTCAAATCTTCAAACCAAGTGTTGCCTTTTCAGTCTGTATTTACCCCAACACAGTGAAATCCTAATGCCTGCCCAGTGTGTCACTGAACATACATGTTACATATGTATCAACATACTATAAGGAAATCCCTAACATGCAGTAAACACTTTATAAACAGTAGCTGCTGGTATTACTATCATCATTACATAGAGCCTGTTGCTACTGCTCCCAGATAGAGGTGTGCTTATAGGCGAATGGTGCCTTTATGGTTTCTGATTTTTTCATTTTTCTAAAACACAAAAGGCCTTTCTTTTGAAGTCATGTGTATCCTGATGTCCAATGTCAAATCTCAAAGCCATGGCCTGGGTGGAAGAAATGCTCTCTCAGTCCTCTTTCAGAATCTGCCCACAGTTAAGAGTGGCTGACAGAGGGATACAGCCTTGGTCCTCATGCAGAGGCAGCTCGGGACATGTCCACAACTTAATTTTCCTAAAACACCGCCTCCTGCGTGGTCATCCTGTATCCTCTCTCCAGTACCCACAGTAACTCGCCTGCAGTATCAGCCTGAATCCCCTCTCTTGTGAGACCCTCCATAATCTGGCCAGAACCAACAAAGCCAACCTTGTTTGCACTGCTCTCAAATGCAATGCCCACTGGCTGCCCCCCTCCTACCCACTGGTTTCTCCACCTGTATTCTGACACCCTAATAAATTCAGGCTTGCCTCAAAGCTGCTCCTCCCGCCTAAAATGTCCCCCCGCTGACCCCACTGCAAGACACCCCTTCCTGATCTAAATTCCAGCCACCTTTCACAGCCCAGTTCAAATCCTACCTCCTCTGCAAAGCTGCTCTTACAGTGGAAGCCACAGCAGCACCCCCAGTGGCAGAATGCTCACTGCAGGAATGGCCAACATGAAAGAATGGCAGGCTTTAGCTTCCTGGGGCGGACATAGCCCCCCAACAGAAAGAACCAGTTCTCATTCCTTTTTTGCAGTCTCCTATTTGGGGTGATGAGACGGTCACATGTGAGCTATAAAGATAATTTCTGTTTGCCACTACTCTTTCCCAACTGACCTTCAATACAAATGTCTAAGATGTATGCACTAGAATTTCTAGATTCCTTGGATGTGACAAAAATCACATCTGGTTTGATTGTACTGTATCACTTAGAATTTTAAAGAAAAAAATGACTTTCTCATCAAGCATAACAATGCCTTGGGGATCAATGTATTTACCTGCCTCCTGATTATGGAGCCAACTGAGAGATAAACAAGGTCTACTGGAGTCTGATAGATGAAGAGAGAAACATCAGCTTCACTTCTGATGAAGCCCATTGGAGACCATGGCTTTCGCTTTAAGACAGGATGGCATGTTGAACCACCCTGTCATGGGCACAAGCATGTGGCCCAGGCTGGCCCCTTTACAGGGTACCATCCCTGTAAGCTCAGAGCAAAAAGAAGGAGAGGATGCATACACCTGGAGGTCAGATCGCTTCTAAACACAAGAAAGGCATCCCTAGTTCTAAGCTTCCCACTTAGGAGTCAGGAGGAATGGGTGAAGGGTGAGGAGAGAAGCCTCGTGTTTTCCAGAGGAAGTTCCTCCACATGGAAAAAGAGGTTCCCTCACTAATACATGGTTCTAAAAATACTGTTATGCAAATAATATTAAAATATATTAAAAATTAAAATATGGTAAATGTTATTCAAATAATAATTGAACTGGATTAATACCTGAATGGGGCTAGAAAGTCAGTAGATTAGGCTTTGCTAAGCCAAAGAACTCACTCAAAGATTTGCTTCTTGCCGAAACCGGTTTGGCTCAGTGGATAGAGCGTTGGCCCGCGGACTGAAGGGTCCCGGGTTCGATTCCGGTCAAGGGCATGTACCTTGGTTGCGAGCACATCCCCAGTGGGGGGTGTGCAGGAGGCAGCTGATCGATGTTTCTCTCTCATCAATGTTTCTGGCTCTCTATCCCTCTCCCTTCCTCTCTGTAAAATATCAATAAAATATGTTTTTTAAAAAAAGAAAAAGATTTGCTTCTTTGAGTACAGCCACTTTCTCCTCAGGGGTATTAGTTCACCTGCATACCTGTAGGTCATTTGTAGACCTTGACATGGATTACTACCAAACAGCCCATTGGTGGCATCTAGTCAGAGTATCCCATATAATAAAAGCCTAATATGCTAAGTGTCCGACTGTTCATTTGACCATTCGACCAGTCACTATGACATGCACTGACCACCAGGGGGAAGATGCTCCGACCGGTAGGTTAGCTTGCTGCTGGGGTCTGGCCGATCAGGACTGGGCGAGACACATCTGAACATGCCCTAGAGCCCTCCTGTAGTCCCTCTCCAGCCCCAATTGTGCACTGGTGGGGTCCTTCAGCCTGGCCTGCTCCCTCTCGCAATCTGGGACCGCTCAGAGAATGTCAGAAAGCCAGTTTTGGCCCAATCCCTGCAGGCCAAGCCAAAAGACACCCCCCCCCCCCGGTGCACGAATCCATGCACTGGGCCTCTAATCCTATCTAATAAAGAGGGAATATGCTAATTGACCATCACTCCATCACAAAGATGGCTGCACCTACAGCTGAAGCCAAGTTCCCATAAGGAGCCTTAATGAGCAATCAGCAGACCTGAGGCTACGCACTCCCCTGCCCCTGTAGGGCTTGACAGAGGACCTCAGGCCGTGCCCCCCACCCGGCAGGGCTTGACAGGGGACCTCAGGCCGCGCCGCCCACCCTGGTGTCAGGCTGGGGGACCTCAGGCCATGCCCCCCGTCCCGGTGTCAGGCCAGGGGACCTGAGGCCATGCCCTGCACCCAGCGCGGCTTGACAGGGGACCTCAAGGTGTGCTTCCTGTCCTGGTGCTGGGCGAGGGGACCTCAGGCTGCTCCCCGCACCCCAGTGCCAGGCTGGGGGACCTCAGGCCGTGCCCCCCACCCCGGCACCAGGCCGGGGGACCTCAGACTGCACCCCCCACCCCAGCACTGGGCCAGGGGACCTGAGGCTGTGCCCCCTGCCTGGCGGGGCTTAACAGGGGACCTCAGGCCGTGATCCCCACCCAGTGGGGTTGACAGGGGACCTCAAGGTGCACCCCCAGTGCTGGGTCGGGGGGAACTCAGGCCGCGCCCCCTGCCCAGCAGGGCTTGACGGGGGACCTGAGGCTGCACCCCTCTGCCAGTGGGGCTTGATGGGGACCTGAAGCTGTTTCCCCCTCCCAGTGCTGGGCTGGGGGCCCTGAGGCTGCGCCCCCCCACCTGGCGAGGCTTGATGGGGCACCCCAAGGCATTCCCCCTGCCCCAGTCTGGGCTGGGGGACCTCAGGCCACACCCCCCTCCTGGCACTGGGCCAGGGGACTTGAGGCTATGTCCCCTGCCTGGCGGGGCTTGACAAGGGTGGGACTGGCCAGGTCTGGATCTAGCCCAATGGGGGCGGGGACTGGCCGGGTCTGGGTCTCATGCGATTTCGATTTCGAGGCACATGTGGGTGGGCGGGGACTTGACTCTGGGTCCCGTGGTGCGCCCCAGACTCTGACAGGAGAAAGGGTTTCATATACATTTTACTAATTTTCTTTCATCTCTGACACTTCTATTATAGAGAAAGGGCAAAGAGCAATATTAAGTTATTTCCTCTAATTAATTCCCTTTTAATGTGCATGAATTTCGTGCACCAGGCCACTAGTATATAATAAGGAGGGCCTGACACTTCCACCTGAGTCAAGTCTTTCATGCATTCAACAGACACCTATGAGTAATGCCTGTGTACCAGCTCCTGTGCTTGGCAGTGGAGATATAACGGTGCACAAACCCAGTGGGCACCAATATCAAGCAAGCACAAGGTGGCAGCAGGGTCCCCAAATTCACCCAGTTCTACGAACAAGTGTGTGAACTCATGGATTGGTTCAAAATGCTGTAAGATAAGTGCTGATTCTGTGAGAGAAGAATATGTATTGCAATGTTTACAGCTATTCTAATGAGGAAAAACACGAACGATCTCTGAACCAGGACAGAGAGCACTGAGGGATTTCCTCATCAAAGCACCTTTTGGAAGAGTACACAGTTCCGAGATGCCTGGGGTGCATTTCCAATTTGCGTGTGGGAGATGAACCAACCATGACCGATGAATCCCCTGGGCCCTCACATGCCTGCGTCTCAAGGCTGCCTTCTCTGTCTGCAGCCCACACTGCTCCGGGCACGTGCCCGCGGAGCCGAGCCTTGGAGTTCTGATCAGGGCCCCGTAATGGGGACTTTATGATCTAAACTGTTGCGGTACCAGTGACGCTGTGCACACTGTCACTTGGGGAACAATGGAACCCACTGAAAGGGGTAACGCTGGTTACCAGCAAGGGGGACAGGTGCCAGGGAAGAAAGGAAGGAGGAACAACGGGAAGGAAGCCTGGCTTCCGGAGGCTTCTCTCCACACCATGCTTCATGCTTCACACACAACGCAGTTTCCTTTGTCAGAATCTCTTAGCTGTGCATTGTCCAGAGCCCAGGAGGCTGCAAGCTTTCTGGCCCCGAACCAGGATCTCCCAATCTCTGCCCGGGTCAGCCAGGAGCAAGCAGCTTCCACAGTCCGGTCCCCAGAGAGTGGCAAGAAGTGCTCACAGCCGCCTCACACGTGCCCTTTGTTTCACGATCACTGTTTTATTATTTGTATTATTTTAATTCCTTCCTTCTGGGCTCCCCTGCCTTCCCATGCGAAACTAGTTCAGAGATGCCACTTTTGGAGCTCATTACGTTGTCATGGCAACTGGAATTTTCAAAGTTTAATTCTCCTGCTCATCTCCCCTCCACGAACTCCCCTTTCCCAATTCCCATCTCCTGCCACATGTATGTTTTTCTCAAAAAATAAAACCTGGGAGAAAATAAGACCAACATCACTGCCAGGTAAATGTTTTGTCACATGCTCCCTACTTCTGCACAGCACGTCCCTACTGGGTATTTGAAATTGCGCCTCTTCTCGCTGTTTCCAATTAATATTCTTAGACTCCAAATCGTGATGCTTGGGAGCAAGGCCTTGGGTAACTGCCCTCAGTGTGCCTCCTCCTCCTCCGAGAAGCCGATAGATCCCTCCCTGCTTACATAAACCCCGCACATGCTGCGTCTGAGTTATCATTTGTTAGCCCTGAACACAGCGTTTAGAACAGCGACCGTTGAGGGAGAGTGAAAACGCCTCAGATGCACTTCACGGGGGCTTTCTGGAGATCACAGTTGCCAAAAGGAAATCCCCAAAGAAAATATGCTAAATTGACTTAAGTATAACATTCACCTTTGTGATAAGAAAAAAAAAAAAAAAACCCACCACGGATGGAGATAGAGAGGGAGAAGAGACCAAAACGGGAAAGAGAGAGCCTGGACTTCCACATTGAATGTCAGCCATCGCAGAAAGGCTGGCCCTGGCTCCCAGGGGCATCGCTCACCCACAGGACAGAGCCGTGGGCTCCGCAATGCTGGGCGGGGATCTGCAGGTTGTCTGGGCCACACAGCTCAAGGGGATTGGCACCCTGGGACCCCTGCTCTGGATCCAGGTGACCCAAGAGATAGAGCAGTCCTCCTCTCTTCTGAGGACAGCCTCGGGCCTCTACTGCTCTTCCCACTGGGAACAGGGAAGATGATGAGGGCCGAGGGGTGTGTGAAACTGACAGATATGGCCTGACCCAGATGATGGAGACAGTATCCAGAGGCTCCAAGATACAATGACCCTCGGGCTACTGAGACACGGTATATTTAATTTACGGACCTATTGAGTTTGAGATTAGGCTCTTGTGACATCAAATGTGATGGATGAGAATTTTAATTGGGACTCTGCTTACTTATTATATCCTTCATCGATGGGAAACACAAAGAGATCCCCAACTGCTTATGTCATACATGCCCAGACTCTCGCCTTGCTTACATTGGTCCTTAACAGGAGTCACTGTGTAGATGGGGGACTACACAGTGATAAAGGGCATGCTGTCCTTCACAGGGGGGAGGAGGAGGAGCAAAGGGCGGGAAGGATGGGCAGGACAAGGGCACATGGATAAAATGGAACAGCGGGCATGCTGGGGAGAGGAGAAGGCAGAAGAGAAATGGGGAAGGACTTAGAGCTGGTAGGGCGGTGCCAGGTGCGGACTGCTGAATGGGGCAGGGAGGGGGAACCGGCTGACGGAGAGGGGTAAGGGTGTATTGACTGAAACTTTCAGGACACTGGTTGGCCCTGTGGAGTGTCCTGCCCAGCCCCTGGCTTCTAAGCAGCATTCCCATTCCCGAGCACCTGTCTCCTGGCCCGAGAGGGAGCCCTCCTTCTGGGCAGTGAACCACCTGCTCTGCCAGTCCACTCCCTATCTGTCCTCACCCTGCTTCTTTTAACTTACCTGGACACTAACTTCAGAAAAACTGTTCCTGGCACATAGTAGGTGCTCAACAAACATGCTCACCTCATATCCACTCACACCACCACCGAGTTGACCTGACAGTGCAGGAAACAGGTCCTGGACACTCTGCCAGGTGTGGAAGCTCCCTCAGGTGCCCACACATCATTCTGTTCCTCTGCCTCGGATTCCTCCACTGCCCCAGGTGCTTGCTCAGTCCACAAGCAGGGCAGCCCTAAAGGTTCATCACCCAAGGAGGAACTGGACTTAGTGGAGATCGCATATAGGTATAGACCCAGATTCCCCAGTCTTCTGTGGAACAATGCCGGGCACATTCTATATGGCTCCTGAGAGGGTTCCCAGTGGGTTGAGCCTCAGCCGTCCACAGGAACCCATCAATCAACACATACTGCTCTCCGGCTTTTTCTCCTTCTCTCCGTTTCCCCACTCTCTCTTCCCCTTTCACAGCGAGGGGGTCACTTCCCAAATAAACTACCCACATCCAATCCTTTCCTTAGGCTCTCTTTCAGGGAAACCCAGATCAAAGCCCTAGATGTGAACTACTTAGTCCCATCCAATCATCCCCCTACCCCTTTCCGGCAGAAGGGTGGGGAAAAGGGAGGGGTGACCTTAAACTTGGGGAGGGCAAAGGTGTGTGGACTCAAATACAAAATGCCTCCTACTTTTCAAATTTTGCCAGAAGCAAACCCTGAGGTGGACAAGAAATTCCTGGAAAGAGGGCTGAGTTATGGTTACCTTGTCTGTGAAAATGGCCAGCAGAGCCCAACCCAGAGGCAGTGACTTGCTACTGCTTCTGAGGTTCGTGCTGAGAAAAGGGGCCGGGACCGAGCGCCTGAATGAGCACCACACTTCCTCTCGGGGGCAGACAATCTGGGACACACTTGGCCTGGAGGTTCCTTCTGACCGTTTTAGACTTTTTTCTTCCTATTCATAGGTGGAGGCAGAGGGGATGTAGAGGGTGGCGATGACAATGAAAGCAAAGTCCTGGATTCCAGCTCAGTATCTCTGGAGAGAATATGAAGTTGCTTAATCCCCCGGTGAACCTCGCACTGCTGGTTAACGCAGAGGCGCCCTTTCTAAGGCCACCAAGTGAGGAATAGGTGGTGTCCCATGCGGGTTAATCAACCCACTTGAGACGCCATTGCTCGGTTACCTGTTGTAGCCCCATTGGTTGCGAAAGGACATTTTCCAAACAATGGACACTTTCCACTAGGGAAAAGCACACGGCGTTTCTCCTGTGGGAAATAGTTGTGTCAGCTGAGAAAAGGACATCCACAAACTTGACCCAGAGGTCAGACCCGTGCAGACTGTCAAGGTCTGGTGGCTACTCCCTCTAGTTCGATGTTTTTTATTCTAAGGCAAGAGTCAGAGCTACTATTCAAAGCCTGTTCATTTTCTTCCTGGCATTTACCATTAATATTGTGTTATTTGCTTGCTTAATTGAGTGTTTTCTGTCTGAGCCATTAGCATATGAAGCTCGTGAGAACAGGGAGTGGGGGAGGAAGGGGGGAGAGGGAGGGCACATCCTCTCATTCACTTTCAAACTCAGAGTGCCCAACATACAGGTGCTTAGTAACCATCGGCTGACTATATATATATATATATATATATATATATATATATATACACACACACACACACACACACACACACACACACACACACACGCCTAATTGACTGTCCGACCAGAACCTATGATGCTCAATGACCACCAGGGGGCAGATGCTCTGACTGGTAGCTATGACACACACTGACCACCAGGGGGCAAACACCTAACGCAGGAGCTACAGAGCTGCAGTGACTTGGCAGCTGCGGTTCTTGGGTGATGCACCCGGAACCAGAGAGGAGGGAGCCTGATTCCAGGGTGTGTCACCAGAGAACCACCCTCTCACAATCCGGGACCCCTTGGGGGATGTCGGAGAGCCGATTTCAGCCTGATCCCCGCAGGCCAGGCCGAGGGACCTCACTGGTGCATGAATCTGTGCACTGAGCCTCTAGTATTTTAATAAATGATCACAAGTATTTTTTCCACTTAACTTCCTCTACTTAAAAAAAATTATCTTGTGGTCTTCTCCCCTCCATTCTTGATCCCAGATAGCTGCTGGCTGAGGTATGGATGTCTGGTAGTAAGATCCTCCCTCTCTCATATTACAAATTTTTCTACAGTAAAGGAAACCGTAAGTAATGTCATAAAACAATTTATAGGCTGAGAAAAATGATACAAAGTTTTAATGTAACTGATATACAAAAAGGCTCTAGAAAGTTATAAGAAAAAGACAACCAACCACCTAAGAAAGTGTACAAAGGACATGAGTAAGCAATTCAAAGGAAAGTAAATACATATGGCTAATAAACATGTGAAATGACGCTAATACTCAGAAAAATGCAAATTAAAGCAATAAATAGGACTCATTTTTCATCCTTCAGATTGGCCGACATTTAAGGCTCATAACACCCACCACCTGAGAGGATGTGGAGGAAGAGGTATTTGTGAATTTTTGATGGGGTATTTGGTGGATTGCTACAACCTTTGGGGCAATCAATACTGAGCAATACACATTCTCTTGACCCTCTAAGCCAGTGGTTCTCAACCTTTCTAATGCCGCGACCCTTTAATACAGCTCCTCATGTTGTGGTGACCCCCAACCATAAAATTATTTTCGTTGCTACTTCATAACTGTAATTTTGCTACTGTTATGAATCGTAATGTAAATATCTGTGTTTTCCGATGGTCTTAGGCGACCCTGCTAGCGGTTCTCAACCTGTGGGTCGCGACTGCCTAAGACCATCAGAAAACACAGATATTTACATTATGATTCATAACAGTAGCAAAATTACAGTTATGAAGTAGCAACGAAAATAATTTTATGTTTGGGGGTCACCACAACATGAGGAACCGTATTAAAGGGTCGCAGCATTAGAAAGGTTGAGAACCACTGGTCTAAAGGAAGAGTAGTGTGACAAGGTGGGATCAGGTGATGACAAAGATACTTCTCCATATATAGCACAGAAGGTAAGGGTGGGGGTGGTAGTGGAGAAGGATCACACCCCATTTTACTGTCATTCCAGTCTACTCTGGTGAGGGCTGGGGGGCCTTTTCTGGTTTGGTCAACTTCAGCTTATAGACTTAACAGCTGGTAAACAGATTAGTGATCAAGTTCAGGTTAATATGGCTAAGAGTAATGGGGCCCTTTTAGCAGGTTGTGGGGTCCCTCCTGTTCCCCCAAAGGCTCTCAGTAGCTGTGCATCTCCTGGGTTCTCTGTGAAGCACAGTTTCCCAGCGCTCTCCCTGCCTATCAGAGTTTGCTTCTTTGATAGGAAAGAGTAATTTCAATATTTGCGCTAAATGAGAAATATTTTGGGATGCGGTGATAATTAAGTGTTGAGAATGTAGTGATGTACTTGACATCAAGGGGGAAATAAAAAACTTTTAATTCCACGGCACCTCTAACAGCCTCGGAGCTGAACAGCTAGAGGTACCGAGCACCCAGTGTACAACCACACTGTAAAGACTGTGATTATCACCCGGGGAAATTGGAAGGTATTATTTCAGCCACCTCAGAGTGCACGTGTCTGCGAGCGCACAGAAAACATGTCTAATTATAGGGGCTACAGGCTATAAGCTCGGAATGAAGCGAGGCTCTGACTGTTATGAATTTCCATGTGGTGGAGTCAATTGCTTTGAGATTCCATTGGCCACAAAGAGAAACACAGGTTCAAGCAAAAGAAATGCTCCTCATCTTGAAAAGCCTAGGACTGTGGTATAAGCACCAAAGTGAAATGAGAATATGGGATACATTACAACAGCAAAACCCAAAACAGAAAGCCAAGAAAAGGCCCCTCAAATAGCAATGATGGATTACAGTGGGGCACGTCCGTCCCACTGATAATGGCAATGCTCCCTCTTCCTCCCTGTAATAGAGAAGGTCTGAGTATAGTTCCTAGACTCGACCCTTGACACCAGCAAAAGAATGAACTTCTACCACAGTAACCTGTGCCCAGCTCTTCAGCCAGGTATTAAACGAGGGCTTTGGGGGAATTATACCCATTTTAATTCCACCATGCTCAAAATCTCAGGAAAATCTCTGATGAATAAAGACATCCCGCCTATTGAAAGATGGCCTTTGATTCATTCATTAGGAGGTTATCTACGGGAGCCACTGTGGGGCTGTGAATTATGCTGGCTACGTCCTGGGAAAGGGAAGGTGAACTCACCATCGTACCTGCCTTCATAATCTATGAAAGGGGCAACGAGCTCCACAGAGAACCATAACATGAGACAAGTGCTGTATCGGAAGATTAGATACAGTGCGAGGAGGATGCAGATGAGGAAACGTAAGGAGGATTTGACCTTGAAAGATGAGCCAGAGTTCCTCTGTCACATAGGCAGGTGTGTAGAGGAGGTTAATGGGGTTATTTCTAGGCAATAGCCACAACAACAAAAAGGAGATGTGTGTCCCTGGGAAATCCAGGAATGGAGTGTGTGGTGGGCTAAAGGAGAGGCTACGTGGGGTTGAGGCTGGAAAGGTAGGCGGGGCTGAGCTTTGAGAGGTCATATAAGGATGATTAATTAAGATTCTTTAATAAAATGATGATGAGAGAAGGTAGCAGTTGAAGCTGTGTTTGTGATTATTGTTTTAAAGTCTTTAACTGTTAAAAATTTAATCTATATTCATCATTTCTACCCACCAAATGTGTGTTTTTTTGTTACTTTGTTTTTTTCTGAGAATTTACTGGTCTATAATATTTAAAAGAATGTGATTCATCGAGTAACCACCAGCCTACATTACTTATATTGCCTTAAAATTTCAACATAAATTTATGATACTTATTAATGGTCATCACACATTATTATTTAATGTTTTAAGCTAGGATGTGGAAAAACCAGAACTATCATATATTGCTGGTGTATATGTAAAATGGTACAGCCGCTCTGGAAAATAGATGGCAGTGTCTCATAAGCCTAAACACACACATACCATATGACCCAGCAACTGCACTCTTGGCATTTAGCTCAGAGGGGAAAAATACAAACAACTGACATTCACACAAAAACCCGTACACAACTGTTGAGAGCAGTTTTATCTGTAATAGCTCAAAAATGAAAACAACCCGAATGTCCTCCAAGAGGTGCCTGGTGAAACCAACTGTGGTACCTCCACACTACAGAATAGTACTCAGAAATAGAAAGGAATCAGAAGTAAACAGGAATGACTTGGATGGATTTCAAGGGAATTATGCTGAGTGAAAAAAAAAAAAAAGTCCATTCCAAAAGGTTACATACCATATAGTTCCATTTATATAAGATTCTTTTTTTTGGGGGGTGGGGTTATTAATCCTCATCCAAGGATATTTTTTCCATTGCTTTTTAGAGAGAGTGGAAGGGAGGGAGGGAGAGAGGGAGAGAGAGGGAGGGAGGGGGAGAGAGAGAGAGAGAGAGAGAGAGAGAGAGAGAGAGAGAGAAAGAGGGAGAGAAACATTGATGTGAGAGAGACACATTGATTGATTGCCTCCTGCATGTGCCCCGACTGGGATCAAACCTGCAACTCAGGCACATGCCCTTGACTGGGAATTGAACCCGTGACCCTTCAGTGTGCCTGCTTATTCTCTAACCACTAAGTAACAACCAGCCAGGGCTACATAAGATTCTTAAAATAACAAAATTAGAGAGATGTAGAACAGGTGAGTGGTTACCCGGGATTGTGGGGTGCGGGTGGAGAAAAGTGGGTGTGACTTATAAAGAGGTAGCACAAGGGAGTCCTGTGATGGATCAGTTCTGTATCTTTATTGTGGTGGTAGTTACACAATTCTACAATGAAATTGCATGAAACCACACACACACACACACACACACACACACACACACACACACACACACACGTAAAACTGGTGAAATCTGAATAAGCTCTGTGGAGTGTACCAATGTCCATTTCCTAGTTGTATTATTGCATTGTTGTTATGCAGAACGTGATCATTGAAGAAACCAGGTGAAGGGTATATGAGATCCCCCTAAATTTTTTTCTCTGGCAACTTCCTGCAACTCTATTGTTATTTCAAAATAAAGAAACTTAAAAAAAAAAAAAGCCATCCATGTCCTTACACATTGTCAATTTCAACAGCTATTTTTCAGTCATCTTTGTATTGGATCCCTATGACTCACTCAGCATTTGGGGTTTGCTCATTCCCTTTTGAAACCCTGTACTTCTTTGTCCTCGAGACGTGATGCTTTCCCGATATCCTTTTGACAAGTCTAGATATTCTAACCCTTTAGTGGTCAGTGTTTCTAGAATTCTCTATCCTTGGCTGTTTTCTCTTCTCTCCATGCCCTCCTTGGATAACCTTACCTATTTTTGTCTTTTTCTCTATCAAGTACTGACAGTGTCAATTCTTTTCTCCCTGTTCTTAAAACACAAGTTGTTGGCTGATCCCATCTACTTGTTTGCCCCCCCACTGAACCTCAAACTCTCTCTGTCTGAAATGGAACACATCTCCCTCCCAGAACAAGAGCTGTCTGTATTCCTTCCTCTATTACTCATCTCTGTAAATGGAACCAAAGATCTCCAAGACATTCACAACTGAGTCTGGGATCTATGCTAGAACGGTCCTCCCTCATCCGTGATAGCCAGTCATTTATCACATCCTGTTTTACCACCTAAAGTATTCACCTGTTTCCCCTTTACCTTTTAGCTATCAGTGCCTGATATCCTCATTTCCTGTCCACCGACTAAAGCTCTGCAATAGTCTTATTACAAATCACATTTTACCACCTTTCCTAATCCTTTGCATGCTCAATTTAAAGTTCAAAACTAACTCTCATAGCTTTCTATGTGACCCCCATGGTCGCACAGCTCATCCAGGAGAGGGCAGGAACTAGACACGCTGGTTGCCACATGTGTTTGACATGGAATCTGTCTGCAGGACTGGGAGCTCTGTGTGTCCTGGCCGCCTCCAAAGGTCCCTTCATCTCCATCCAGATCTGCTGTCCTAGATGCCAGGTAGTCTCCTTCCAAAAGAAGGCACTGAAACTATCTGGAAGCTGTGTTCAAGAGCATGGATATCCGGCCCTGGCAGACCTCAGTCCCCATCTGAACCTGCTGCTTCACAGCTTTGTGAGCTTGGGCAAATTACCAGACCTCCTTGTCATGGCGATCCTATTTATAAAACCAAGATAGTAATTCTCCTTAGGGTCATTGTGAGGATTAAAGGAGCCCAGTATGTCATGGGATTGGCAGTGTTTGATACACAGCACAGTCTCAAGTAAAATACACATTTAAAAAATTTAACCTAAAACTAACCCTACACTACACCTGTGAACTAGCCAAATGGTAGAAGTGTTATGCTTTCTTAAACTCCGTCCAAAACCTAAACGCCCTTGCTCAAAACCTTTGTCCTGTGTTCTTCCATAGCTACCTAGTGGCTCGATTCAGAGATTTGGCAGGAGTCCAGGAGCCTCTGTCTTCATTCCACCCCCACTATACTCTCAGACACACCCACTAGTCACCAAGTCATGTAGACACCTTCCCACCAACACTATCCTCTCCACCACCACTCCGCTGTTCTCCTTCAGGCCTCACTGCTTCTCTGCTTCTCTCCTCAGCTGCTGCTCCTCAAGTGTCTCCCTGCCTCCAGCCTTGCCTGTCTGTACACTTTCTCCAGGGTGATCACCTTCCAGTGCA
Source organism: Plecotus auritus (assembly GCF_963455305.1). Taxonomy (NCBI): domain Eukaryota; kingdom Metazoa; phylum Chordata; class Mammalia; order Chiroptera; family Vespertilionidae; genus Plecotus; species Plecotus auritus. Next base: position 20,564,468 of record NC_137778.1, read on the forward strand.
AACTGGTCATCTTCCGAGCTTCAACTTGAGGACCCCCCCTCCCCAACCCGCCAAGCTTCTGGGATCAGGTTCAAAGTCATTAGCTTAGCCCATATAAAGGGCCCTCTACTTCGTCTCCTCTACTTCCCCTAATGTGCTTCTCCCATTGCTCCTGGGTGCATCTGTAAGCAGTCCCTGGCCTGGCTGTCCCCACCCCGGTTTGGGGACAGTGCTATGCACCCAGGCCTACCTCCTTCTCTCCAGGAGCCCTGGGGACAGCGGGTCGAGGTGGGGGGACAGCTCAAGGCCCTTTCCGTCTGTGTGAGCCTCCTGCCTGTAGCACCTGACCTTCTTCAGGACGTGCCTGTGCAGCGCTGGTTTGTTTTCATGGAGTCAGGAAGCTCTGCTTCTCCTCAAACCCAAGCTAATGGTTTTCATCAAATCGCACTCCCTCTGAGACACATAAAAATGCTGCAATGCCCCATCCACACTTCCTCCTTAAATACACTGAAGCCCGTGAACACACTTCACTGCCTTCCTTTACCTCCAGCCCTGAGACTGGTGCCAGTGGGCCATGGCCACCAATGTCTCCCCTCACCTGGACTCTTCTCGTCACCTGCCTAATACAGGGGCACCTCCCTCCATTGCCGTCCCTCTGCTTTAGGGAAGCCTCGGTAGTAACATTCAAACGGCCCGCAGCATCCTGGGAAGATGTCCCCTGGAGATAAAGCCTTCAGAGCTTGTCCCTGGCTTTCTAGTGCAATTCCCAACCACGCCCTCACTCCAAAAAGAGAGCCACATTCCCCCAGGGGCATGTGAAACCAGACCAAGCAGAGAGCCCGTGCCCCTCCCACTCCTGTACACAGAACCCTCCGCAGACACCAGTGAAAACCCTCCCCATATGTGTCGAGCATCAGAACGTGGAAAAGAAACCTGGACGGAAGTATTTCAGGCCCGGCCTGTAAGGCGCCTATTGTTAACATTCCTGTAAATGTCAGCATTTACTCGCACCAGCTGCTGCCAGCTGCTGCTATCACTTCCTAGGTTTCCCCAGAAGTGCTAAGGAGGCAAATGTCACTTCAGCTCTGTTTCCTCTCCCAACCCGAGGAGGCCACTCCCCATCAGAGAGCTGACTGCCTCATGACTGGTTCAAACCAAAATGACAGGCTGCTACCCAGCAGATAGCCACCAGCCCTAAGAGGCGGAGGACTCCAGGTCAATATTATCAAAGGGCATAAGAGCGAATGGCTGTTCCATGCCAGACCCTGGGTGAGGTGGCCTCTGCGTATGAGAGAGAATTGCTATCCCATTTCACAGAGGAGGAAGCAGGCTCAGAGCCACTTGTCCGGATGCACAAGGCTAGCAAGTGGCAGGGTTAGGTTCTCCTCCATGACTGTCGGGCGCTTCTCCCAAGCTGCCACTCTTTCCCATCCGGAGAAGAATGTAAGAAGATTAAAAGATGCAATTCCACACCAGAGCACATCCATCCGAGTGGATACGGTCAGGCTCAGGACTTGTCCTGTGGGGCAGAGCTCCGTCACATTTCCCTACTCTTGAACCCACCCTGGAGTCTTATCTGGAACACCAAGGACGTGCTAGCACAGCACCTGTTTTCTCGCTCTTCAAATATTAAGAATCTGACTTGCATTCTCTAAACTAAAACGTGGACACACTTAGGACATGAGTAATGATCAAGAACAGAGGTCCCAGCCCTAGCTGGTTTGACTTAATGGATAGAGCATCAGCCTGCAGACTGAAGAGTCCCGGGTTTGATTCCAGTCAAGGGCACATGCCCTGGTTGCGGGCCCAGCCAGTGTGGGTCAGTTGGATGAGCATTGGTCCATGCACCAGGAGGTCACTACTTTGATTCCAGGTCAGAGCACATGCCTGGGTTTGCAGGCTGGATTCCCAGTATGGGGCGTGCAGGAGGCAGCCGATAGATGTTTTAGTCTCTCACTGATGTTTCTCTCTCCCTCTCCTTTCCTCTCTCTCTAAAATAAATAAAAACACATTTTTTTTTAAAAAAAAGGATAGCAGATAAGATCACACCAACCAGAGATGATCTCCCCAGTAGAAATACAAGAAGAAGAAGTGTGGCCAGGCCCCTGCCATAAGCAGTCGCTGAGGGCAGTTTTGGGAGTTCTCGGTACAGGCTTGTGGAGAGAATTACCTAGAGCACGAAGATTGTCAATAATGCTCAGCGAATGAGTGAACACACAAGAGATTCTGTAATGTCTTAGCACTATCCACTCAAGATCACACTATAAAAACCTCCTTCACACTGTCTCCTGTTTTTCTTTCACGACAATTTCATAAGTAGCCACCAGCTCTTAGTTCCCATAGTTGGATATGGTTGTTTCCTCCTCAATCCTACTGAGTCTGGTCTCTCCCCATGCCAGTCCTTCCCCCGCAGACGCCAGATCAATGATCCTACATATTCCTCCAGTCCGACACCTTTTTAAGTGTGCGAGTTTGACTTCTAAATTTAATTTCTATTTTCTCAAAGTCATATATGTTAAGTTTTAAATTCAAATATTTTTTAAAGACTTATAATGAAAAAAATTGCAGCTCACTGCCTCCCTCCCACTCTCCCCCTTCTCTGAACCTCACTCCCCTGAGGCAAGCACTTAGAATTCTTAACCTGTTTCTTCTGCTCTTCTTTTCCAGTTTTCAAAATATTATACTTATACAGCTGCTATTTCTTTATCTCTCAATTTTAGGTGTTGCTTAAAGACTTCCTTATTGTGCAACCTAAGATTTCAGTCTTTGACGATCCCTTCCCTTCCCCACTCTAGTCCTCCCCCATGCTCCTCTCAAGGCCACGATAGCACCATAGGGGTTATCTCAAAATCCAGTTTGACAATATAAATGTGTCTGACCTCAGATCTGCCTCGAGGACTAACTAAGCTTCTGTTCCTTTAGTGGTAACACTTGTATTTTGTGAAACTAATTGCTTAGATCAGGGGGTGCATGTGTATACAAAGATATACATTTATATATTCATACACACACACATTCATGAGTATATAGTGTTGATAAAAACCATTAAACTCTTTTGAATACAATACTCATCAGGGGATATATTAGATTTTTGTTTGTCTTTTTCTTAGAGAAATCATTGTTAAAGCCCTCTGTCCTCCGACGCAAATCTGAACCTGCTTCTCTCTAGGCCTCTGACTGCCTTCACCCTAGACTTCCCTTTGCCATCATGCTTGGGACCCCCTTTGCCTCTCTCCTCTATTAAAGCCCTTGTTTCCATGAGTATCATGTCCTTCTCTCTCTTCAACTGCTTCCTCGTTTTAGTGACTCGCATTCTCCAGGAACTTCTTCAGAAAGAATGTCTGGAAATATTGCTATTATCCTCGCAAATAATTGCTATTTTGGTGGGTATAGACTGCTCTCCTGGATAATTCTTTTCCTTCAGAAAGCTTTAGGGACTAATCTATTGGTTTCTAATTTTCAATGTCACTTAGACCTCCAAAGCCATCCTAATTCCTAATTATTTGTAGGCAAAATCCATCTGCTTCCCAATCTAATCACCAGAAGCTTTTAGAATATTCCCTTGACCCAGATGCTCTGAAATTCCATGATGATTCAAACTACGTTTTTAAGATATTCTATGTGTACGTGGTATTTGTTGCTCCTAAGGGCTGCATAGTACGTCATGGAATACACCCAACTGTTTCCCTACCTACTCTCCCAGTCATTGATCCTCAGGCTTCTACAACTTCCCTCCACCAAAAAACACCGCTGAAAAGAGTGTCCGTGCACATGTCTCAACCACTCCTTTAATCTGGTCATGTGAGTTTACTGCTGCTGGGAACGCTTTTGGTATTTTTCTTTGTTAATTTCTTCTTTTGCATTTTATGTAACCCTTATTAGTTGAATGTCTGACCTATCCTCTGATTTTCTTATTTTCATTCAATTTTTATATGATTACATCACTTTTATATTCCAACCTTTATACTTACCTTTATATTTACTGTCTTTTTATTACACATTTTTACATGAATTCATTTTACATTAATGTAAATTTTACATTCATACCCAAGAACTCTTCTTAACTGCTAAATGTTTTCTCTTTATAGCAATCTGCTACTTTGTGGATAAAATTCTTTCTCATCTATTTCTGCTGATATCAATTATACTTCTTAAAAGTTATCTTCTGCCCCCTGTATTGTTCATATTCCCTCAAGTTTCTTTTTTCTATCTATTATTTTGCTTTTGTCCTTTGTGTGAGACATTTTCTTCGAATGATAATGATCTCTTGCTGTGTGTTTATATTCACAAAAGGCTTGTTGGAAACTCTGAATGCATGGTTGGGACTTTCAGAATGGTGAGTATAGCACCCTCATGCCCCGCCAAAAACAAACAAAAGATGTGTCTATATCCCAATTCCTGGAACCGGTAACTGTTACCTTACCTGGAAAAGGGGCCTATGCAGATTTAATTAAGGCAAGAATCTTGAGATGAACAGGTCATCCTGATGACCAGGTAACCTTAAATCCAATGACAAGTGTCCTCATAAAAGAGAGGCAGACAGAAGAGAAGGCACAGACCCTCATGGCAACACAGAGTATCGTAGAAGCAGAGAGTTTAGTGAAAACAAGAAAGAAACAGTGTGATATATCATTTATGCAAATAGAAATACACAAGACAGTTCATAAAAATGTATTCAAATAGAAAGTAGACATTAAATATATTGTAAGGGCAGTTTGTATGGCAGGAAGATGGGAGATGGATATGGAGATAAGCCTCTGACCACAGATACAGAGACCAGTGACATAGCCACAAGCCAAGGAATGCTGCCGTCGCCAGAGGCTGGAAGAGGAAGGAAATAAATGCTCCCCTAGAGCCCTTGGAGGAAGTATGACCCTGCTTGAGTTTGGACCTCTAGCCTCCAGAATGTTGAAGAATTAATTTCTCTCACAGTTTAAGCCCACGAGTTTGTGGTCATTTGTTTTGGCAGCCATATCGTGGGCCTCGCTGAGGTGATAGGTGGGAAACATTTCTCTAGTCACCCTCAATTATCTGTATACGTAGGTCTTTCTTCAAGCTTAACAGTTTCCCACAAAGAAAATGAATTCCCCACCGATGCTCTGAGCTCCTGCCAGATGGCTCCAGTTCTGAGAGTCACACAGTCAGGTGGGCTGGAGGACTGAAACTCAACTTGTGGACTTGCATTTAAACCCTCCTGCTCTCACCACAACATATCATCTCCACTCTCAGATGCACGAGTTGGGACCATTCCCAGCTTCTCCCGTTCAGTCTCTATGGGGAGTAGGACTTCTTTGTCTGGGGCGAAGGCTGGGTGTGGCAAATCCCTGTCAGCACTGTGTGAGGGGAGACATCTAGGATGCTGGGGAGAGGACTGCCAAGTGTTCCTTACAAGGATCTTTGACCAGTCCTCTTATTTTTAGCACTACCCAGACTCCAGCTCTCAGACATACCTAGTGCCTCTAATGCCCAGGCCTCTCTACAGCCCTGTAGAGTTATAAAGCAATCATTTTGCTTTATTAATTGGCATTCCTCATGCAAGAAATTTAAGCCTCAGCTTTCCCACCACTGCGTCAGTTGCCCTTTACTCTCTATCTTCAAAAATTGTTGACATCTCTCATCTGTTGTCATTTCTCCTGTTCTTTTTGTCACTGTGTCTGTCTTAAATTTTACTTCCTGTGTTAGTAGTTACAAGAGATGACCAAGTAGTTCAATCTGCCATGTTTAAACAGATCCATCACCTTAAATTTTTTTCACTTGACAAACTTATGCCACTCAGACAAGAACGTTCAATTTGTTTAGAAAAGTGTAAGACCCTCTAAAATCTACTGCGGTGTTATCCTTCCTATTTTATACCTTTCATTTCCCCAAGTGAGATTTCCACTCTGATTAAGTTTGGTTACATTACAGTCTCTTCACTTTCCATGACAAGTCCCCTTTCTTCATCTTCGGTTATGGTATGGTGTTCCCATTCCTAGAAGTTTTATGCCCATATTTTCTATCTTATCTTATTGCATATTGAAGCACAGAATCAGCCCAATCTGGTCCTGTCTTATTTCTAGCAAGACCCAGAAACAAAGTTTAAACCTTGGATATACCACTTAAAGAAACACTTGTAAGCCCTTAACTGTTCCCCACCAAGCAATCAAAGGACCAGGACCTGACCAAACCCAACCACCAGAACACTTACAGAAGAGAAGGGTCAGCTGTCCAGGAATATCTGGTGCTGAAACCCCTTAAATCTTGCTCCAAACTTCCAACTGGGGAGACAATTTGAGCCTTGTCTCCTGTTTCCTTCCCAGTCAGCCTTGTAATAACAGCTTTTACTTTTCTCAAAAGCTGGTGTCATAGCATTGACTTCTATGCACATCAGGCAGCAAGCCCTTGCTTGGTAACACATTTTATATTCCAAACAAAATCCTGACACTTCACAAAACCATCTCTGATAACATCAGATGATATAGATTTGTCCCTTCCCCCAAACAAATGACCTGCATCGTATACTAGTCAGTAAAAGAACTCCCTTTCCCTAACAGTTTCAAGTAATTGTGTTGCCCTCTCCCCAAAACATAAGGTCCTTAAAGGTAGGAACCGGGCCTTATACTTCACAAGCTCCTTACAATGCTTCCCATGGCCTTGGACACTGAGTACTGGATGATTGATGTACACTAATCCAAGCCTCAAATATGGTCTGATGTCCAATACATGATAAAGAATCTTTTGAGGGTAGAGCCTGTATCTTATTCAACTTTATATCCCTAACAACCAGCAAGAGTTTGACACAGACTGCTGAGTGACTAAATGAAAGGATGGATGGATAAATGAACTCTCAGTAGGTACTGTCTTCAATGTTGTACTTGATCTAAGGATTTTCTTCCTAAGAAAAATAAAGATGACTAGAAAGATAATTCACTACTGCATTCCCAACATCAGGAACACCACTCGGCACATAGGGGCTGCTTGGTAAATGTCTTCTAAATGAAGCTTCAATAAATGAATCTGCCCTGAGTCAGGAGCATCGGTTTATGGTTAGAAAGAGGTTAAAAGGAACATGTGGCTTACCCGGAAAGCACTCCCAGGACTAGGTTGAGAACAAAGAAGGATCCAATGATGATGAGGGGGATGAAGTACAGCCAATTCCAGGTGGCTCCTAAGGCATCATTGGTCTGAAAGAAAGAAACATGGTTCCTTAATAATTTATCCAAACCATGTGCCAGCTGAAGGCCTCTGTTCTTGCAGCTGCCCACATAGGATAATGTAATAAGCACAGTGCAATGCAGTTAGATACTGCCTCACTCCACTCCCAATCTGGTGTTACTGTGGGTTAACTCACTCTCCCATATGCGTAGAGAAGGACATTGCATCAGCCTCATGTCACATCCTGAGTTGCAATAGTCTTAACACCCTCACTTAACAGATGAGAGAACAGAACGCAGAAAGATCAACCACTTTTCCAAGATCATGCAAACACTCACTGGCTTTATAGTGTTTGATGCTGTGGCTTCTAAGTTTCTGCTTTCTGAATTGGACCAATTCTCAAAAAGACAGGGGCAGGCTGTGTCCATCCCTCTATTCCACAGATGCTAGCCAAGGCCTTGACGTGGCTGCACTGGGAGATATGAGGGCCATCCACATCCTGCTCAGCCCTTGACCTGACCTGACCTCTGGCTCTCTGGGCTCTGGCTTGCTTTCTCCCATCATAGTCCCATATTAGAGAGCTGGCCCAGGCCTGGCCCCAGCAAGGCTCTGGACAAAACAATGAATAAATCTAGATTTGAAGAGTGATCCCTTGCTCTCTTTTGACTGCTAACACACGGCGACCTGAAAAATGCATGATATTCTAGATTCTTTTTTTTTTAATTCTTTATTTTTGAAAGTATTACATATGTCTCCTCTTTCCCCCATTGACCTCTCCCCACCCGCTCCCATCCCCCAACATTCTAGATTCTTATACCACTAGGTAAAGGCAAGATCAACCACTTGAATGGTGGGGGCTGAGGGAGCTTTACGCCACACGACTTAGCCAGCAGAAGCAACTCTTGCCAGGAGATCTTAGTAGGAGTTTGGGAACATTTTGAAAAGCCCGAACACTCGAGTCTCTCGACTAAGCTTCGCCTTGACTCTCCCTCCCCATGATATCAACCCCAAATCTTTTAAACAGTCTCCATGAATTGCATCTTACATAGGCAGGGCTTTGAAATTCCCTCCAAAACGTTAATACCCAATTGAAACTCCATTTCTGGAAAGATATTTTATTCCCAATTCACTGGAGAAAAAGACATCCAAGTCAAATGCCCTGCCTCAAATTCACATGCTCCATTAGCGAAAATGAAGTTGTGAACTTGGTATTTCTAAGGCTACGTGTTTGTCTCTGTGATTTACATTCCACTAAACTTTGCCAACATATTTTGATTCCTTGAACTCATGCTTCCTGTGGACTTCTATGACATTCTCCCCTGTTTTTCCCCCAACTTATTTTATTTCTGCCTCCCATTCGAGTATGTCAGTCCATAGACTCTAGCTTCCCACTGGTTATTAAGGCAGCCATCGCCGTACAGTAAATTTTCCCATTAAAAAGAGCTTTTAAGGCAACCTCTTTCACCAAACTTTTACCTTTTGTTGTGCCCCTACACTGTTCAGAGAGAGATGAGTGCTAATGAAGCAAAATAAAAGTTAAAAACAAACACTTTCTCATGGGACAAAGGCAGGAACTTGCTAATTTCAGCTTCCCACGTAGGATAATGTAATAAGCACAGTGCAATGCAGTTAGACACTGCCTCGCTCCACTCCCAATCTGGTGTGACTGTGGGTTCACTCACTCTCCCATATGCATAAGATGTAACTCTTTGGGTTGACCAGGCCTGCCCAGTTTAGTGTAATCAGGGAAGAAGTGGGCCAGGCCTCCGAGAAAACTGCCCCTGATTCAAACATGAAGAACCAGATGCCAAGGGACTCAAGGGCTTTTAATAGACCTAGGAAACTGCTTTCTCTCTGAGATGCTTGAGACATGGGCCTTCCTGTGAGCTGCAGGATAGACCGAATTATCTTAGTACAGCTAGCTCTGTCTTTATTCATGATTATAAAGGCAATACTTTGTAGAACTAATTAGCTAGGATGGTTCGCCAATGATACTCAGGCCAACGAGTTGTTTTTTTAAATATGTTTTATTGATTTTAGAGAGAGAGGGGGAAAGACAGAAAGATAGAAACATTGGTAAGAGAGAAACATCAATCGGCTGCCTCCTGCATGCCCCCTATTGGGGATGGAGCCCACAACCCAGGCATGTGCCCTGACTGGGAATCAAACAGGTGACCTCTTGGTTCATGGGTCAATACTCAACCACTGAGCCACACTGGTGGAGAAGACCAACAGGTTTCACTTACTCTATGGCTTAGCCAGTACACCTCAGCGTTCTTTGTCAGCAAGGACTGAGTCTGCTCCCAGCACCCAAATCAAAGTTCAGTTGCCAATAAACATTAGTTGGTGTCAGCAATGACATTGTGACCTTTAAGGTGTCTTTGGGCCCAGGAGTGAATGAGCTACAGTGTGAAGAGAGCTAAAGCAATTTCAGTTGGGTGACTATTTGCGAAAGATGCTGTAGAGCAAGCATGTCAAACTCGCAGCCTGCAGGCCACATGCTTCGTTTATTTGGCCTGTGTTAGCCTTTGAGTTTGCCATGCTTGCTGTAGAGTATTCCCCAAATTGTGTGGTCGTTGCCTGAGGTCGGTAGGCTATTCACGTGTTCTGTGGAAAATGGGCTTCTATAACCAAAGAAACTTGGGAAACACAGCAAATTATATTTCCCTCTGAGCCTGTGAGAAAACCCACACACAAAAAAGAAGCACTAACTTTGTTTATTCCATTATTTTATACACTTCCTTGATTATAAAACCCCCTTTCTCAAGGAAAATCCATAAACGTATCAGGAAGTACAGCCTGTGAAATGCAGGGATAAGAGGACTCCCCTCACGGCCCCAGAGTCTGGAACCTGCTTCCTAATTCTTCTAGAAAATACCAATGATGAACAGTGTCTTTTTATTCAGTGTTTTGTGAGAATGTTTTGGTTTTGCTATAACATACACTAAGGCAACAGCCTTAACTGTCTGCTCATTTCTGTACCTGGCACCTAACAAAGTGTTTGGCACATATAGTTGCTCAATTAATCAATAAACAACCATGATTTGAATAAGATGATTCTCATGTTTGAAATATACCCAAAAAAATCATTCTGATATCCCCCTCTCCATCTGTGCAGCTCTGTCTGAATTGCTTAAAAAAGGAAAAAAAGTCATCCACTATGGCACTGGGACCTGTTGGATGAACAAGAGAGGAGGAAGGCAAGATGGGGAGGAAAAGAAAATCTGGGAGGACCACAGCACCAGCGGCATGACGCCCTGGGAGGGTGTTAGAGATGACTGACAGCTTAAAAGGTTCTTCTGGAGAAAACAGCTTGACAACCCAGAGATTACTCACAAACCCTTTTAACAGACTTGCCACCCCCTCTCTACACCTTTCTCCTCTCCCTCCCATCCTTCCTCCCCAGGTGGCCTCACCCTCACATCACCTTGCCTGTCAATGGATCAATGACACCTCCAGTCCCTGTGCTCAAGGTCACATGCCTCAGCAGGAGGGGGCAAGCAGAGGACTTCACACTTCCCTCCTCCAAAAAAGGCAAGGTTCTTTCTGATGCTAATTAGAGCTTCAATCTCCTTCTGATTCATCATTATTAAAACAAGCATAAAATTGTCCAGTGTAGGAGAGATGACTACTAAAGTGTCTTCTGAGATTCAACAAGAAGAAAGAAACCGACAACTCCCAAGGCAGCACGTGCCCCGGGACCACGTGAGGTAGAGTCAGGGCCGCCAAGCAGAAAACATTGACAGCTGTGGCTATTCTCTCTGGGGCATGTATGTCTGTACCCCAAAGAGGGTGGGAGAATTTCTCCCTCTCCTTCCTTCTCCACAGCCCCCCGCCCCCCGCCCCCCGCCCCCCCGGCTGCCGCCCTCTGCCTCTGTGACTGACAAGAGGCTGGCGTGCAGGATCATCACACTTTCTTTTCCCTCAGGACTCACTCTTCCTTCAGAAACAGAGGACAACCACGCTAAGGTCTCTGACCGACCAAGGTCCTGGGAAAGGAGACCCACAGCTTTCCAAATGTATCCCGCACGATTCTGGCCCCATAAGTGTCTCGCAGTGAAACCTTTCCCAGATCTCTACTGTGGAGCACCAGGCCCCTCCCAGCAAAGAAAGCTACACAGAGAGCCAGCCTCCTCCTTCCCGCCATCACGGAGCACCTGCTGAGTGCCAGGCATCACAGAAGCATACGTGCTATGCCTTGTGGGCAATGTCCTCGTCATCTAAGATGCCGATTCCCCTCCCACCTAGCCCAGCGCAGCCCCTAGACGGGTAGGCTGGCTGTTTCCCACCTTCTCACCTGCCGAGTCCCTGAGTGACGCACACATGCACACATGCACGAGATGGGGTGGTGACAGACAGAGAAGGCAGTTGCGGGTGGCAGCCCACCTGCACAGGAGTGCTCAATGGGTCCCAGTCCTGCCACAGAGGAATGTGCTCCCCTGGGAAGCTGCCTGGTTGGGGGTGGTGAGCGCACCCACTCCCTGCATAAACAGGCGCACAATGCAATTATCATATTAATCTCTGGGGACTGGGGAAGCTGGAGGAAGGTGGGGAGCAGGATGGAAGAGGAAGAGAGGGATGGCGACAGCAACAGGAAGGGGTCCCCGGTTCTCCGGTCTGAGGCTGCACAAGCAGGGCTCTACGAAGGTCCCACAGGGCTCTCTGAAAAACATGAACTTGCCTTTCAGAGCAGTTCCGGCCCGAGCCTGACTAAATTGGGACTGGAATTAGGATTCTGATTCCAGGGTCCCTTTACAAAAAAAAAAAAAAAAGGTTTCTGGGGTACACCTGTTCCCCAGGCTGAAGGCAGCGCCTGCTGGCAAGCCCTGGACCAAGTGACAGCGGGTTTCTCAGCCTAGGCGGAGAACTCTTCGTTGTGGGTCTGTCCTGTGGAGTGCATTAGCAGCATCCCTGGCCTCTACCGAGCAGAAGCCAGTAGCACGCCCACCCCCTGTTGTGACAACCGAAAGTATCTACAGCATCTCCAGTGCCCTGGGGCTGGGGAGGTGGGGAGCAGAAACTGGCCTCTGGGCTCTGCCTCCAAAGAGAGATCTCTGGGATTCCCAACCCACTCAGGTCCAGGGATGGCTGCCAAGAGGCCAGGCCATTCATTTTAGCAAACACAACTGTGCAAGGCCTCTGCCAACCACCACAGAGAGAAAACTCAGAAAGGGCAAGAGGGTGGCGGGCGGGGGGGATGGGGGGGAGACACAGAGGCCGAAGATAGATTCAAGTGCTGAATACCTTCCCTAAGGGCAACACACCTGGGCACTTGTTTCCCCATGGCCCGCACATCATTCCAGCACCCAGTGCGACAGCTCCTTTCCCACCCAAGGGACATGGAGTCTGTGGCTCAGAGCAGAATGCCACATTGTGCTCAACAAATCTGTGGACCACCCAGTGTGTGGCAGACACTCTTTTAGGCGCTGGAAATAAATGAAGAGCAAATCATTTCAGGTCATGGCCCATGGAAAACAGTATAACGGGTGGATCCACATTAAAGAGACGAGCACACAAATATTTGCAAAACTAAACTGGTGAGTGTGCTGATGTGCAGCCGTGTCTGATCACACCAGGTGGTCAGGAAAGGATTTGTGAAGCTTTAGAGAAAGCAATCACATGAGACTCTAAGAAACTACCTTCACTGAGACAGCAGAGGCCAGAAATGGAGAGAACAGGCTTATATGGAGGTGAAAGTGGAGGAAAAGGTTAAGTTTAAGAAGTGTCAAGAGGTGGGGGACATAGAAGAAGGAAAAAAAGGAGGGGAGGGCTTCTGGAATGAACTCCACCAGACCCATGTGGATGTTCTACTGAACCATATGCCCCAAGGCTGACCGCAAGCCCCTTCCTAGGTACCATCTACCCTCGGCAAATGGGACATCATCCTGACTTAGGTCAGCCTAATCAGGAAATCTCGCCTGTACATCTATCTTCCTGTGTACACCGAGTCATCCACGTTCCCTCTTGGCTGAGGACTCACATTCAGAATAGCCCTTTCCCTCCTCCCACCTGCACCATCCCTGTCCAGCACTCACCCCCTGTGGCAGATTCTGGGCTGAACCCGCTCAGGTCCCCTTTCCCAGTAGGTGCGCCCATCCCCTAGCAGTTATGTGTGTTAGCTAAGGGCTCACCTGCGCACAATCAGAAGCCATCTCTGCTTCACCTGTGAGTGTATGCCAGCCTATGGGAGAGAGACCTGTCCCCAATAACTAACCGATGCGGGGATATTAAAGACCCAGCCCCTTTGCCTTGGAGTGGGACAACCTCTGGGGTATAATCCACACTCTGGAGCTATCAGTGGGATCAGGTTGGAGGTTACAACCATGGAAATGAAACTTTGCCTCGTACCCTTACAAGTCCCTTCTTAATTTCTCAATAAATCATTGCCACAAGAATCTCTGCCCCCAAATCAATTTATAAGAAATCTGACTTAAGGCATGACATCCCTTTCTCATTACGGTTTTGAACAACCTTCGAAGCAGCCAACACCCAGCCCCTGCGTCGCACAGTCGGATGGTGTTTCCAAGGGCAGAGCCACTTGAACTCCTCTGACCACACCCATGTTTTAGGAAGGGGACATAATGTACGGTGCACCACACAACACTGGGCAATTAAAAGCTGTGGAACACCCAACCTGGCTTCCAGCACACCAGGCAGTCTAGCCATGATCTTGGAAGGTGACGAGAACACACTATACAACCCGTCACTTGGTAGAACAGGAAACAGGCCCAACCAAGGAAAGTGACCTGGAGCAGACTTGGGTCCAATTCTGGAGAACCCTGGACTCTCTCTCCCTACATTGTTTAGTCCTGGGATCAGATTTGGGGCCATAACCTAGAACCACAGTGAGTTAACTTCTTGAGAACCCTGGACACTCCCTATATCGTTTAGTCCCAGGTCTCTTCAAAGCAATCCTCCCCAGACTATTACCAGCTTCTTGGGAAAAACAAAAACAAACAGGAAAACCGACGCTAGGATGTGGCAGCCAGAAAATGAGAGCTGTTTTCCCAGCCCTCCAGCAAGAAAGAGGGCGAAGGAGCCGTGGAGGGAAAATAGAGTGGAACTCAGCCACCTGCTGCCACCCAGCAAGGAGCTGAACCTGCCAGTCCTGAGGCAGAGCATTTCATCATGTCTCAGATCCCTGAGTGTGTGTAATAGACCCGCTAAGTCTCCCCACACAAACAAGCTTCACCAGGGGAGATAAGTAATCAGGAATCAGGGCCCTCCACACCTTCTGCGGAAAAGTTACTTGTTTCCGGACTTGATGGCCAGCAGCCGCCTATTCCCTGGATGTCAGTGACTGTCACTGAGGATGCATCAATGTCTTCATCCAGATGCAAAAGCACCTCCAGGGGTTAACTTCCTGTGGGACATTTCACCATCGATTCTCCCCCTTTGCCGTGGGAAAAGAGAGCAGATCCAGAGTGACAAAGAGGAGAGCCAGGGGAAGACGGCTCTCCCACCCTCATCCACGGGCAGCAGTCTGATGCCCACGAGACCAGGGCAGGAGCTCCAGGCCAGGAGCTCAGCTCAGAATCAGAGGCAAGCACTGCCCTATCCTGGTCGTAGGCGGTGATCTCCACGGGTCCTGGGCATTGATGTAAGTGAAGACCTATCCACAGTCCTGGGAAGATGACTCAAGAGCAAATATCAAACAGAGAGGGTAGGCAGAGCCACATGGAACCAGAAAGGTCGCCATGACGGTGTCCACATAAGCCAGTGCCTCAAAACCCACAGGAGTCAGGGCCCTGCTGTGCTCAGGATCGTTTTGGTTAAATCCTACTAAGTCCAAGATCATCCTTATGCATGTTTCTCCTGCTGCCCCCCTTTCTGCGTTCTGGCCCAACATGGAGATAAGAGTTCCTTTAAAGGTCTTGTACCTGCTGAAGCTAGGTTTGGGTCACAGAGACTCGATATTCTGTTCTCTCTACATTTGTGTATGCTTGAACATTTTTTGTAATAAAAGATTCAAAAATTTCCCCAAAGGATAGTTTGTTTATATAGTTCAGGATCTTGTATGAATTTTAAGAGAAAATCCCTTTTTAGTCAAAATAGTGAAAAATGTTAACAGTGATAATAACGGGGCGGGGGGGGGAAGGGGTGGTGGTGAAATAAGTGATTACAATTTTTTTTAATACTTTTCTGTATTTTGCAACTTTTTTGCAGTAACTGTTTTTTGTTCATTTGTTTTTATGGTCAGAGACAAAAAAAAAAAGTTAGAAAAAAAAATCAAAGACCAGGTCCTCCTGCCCTTCAACTGCAGCCCAGGATGCTGAGGAGGCAGCCATTCCTGGGGCCACTGGGAAGCCAGGACAGTTGACCTACAGCGAACCATCCAGGCTGGGAGGCTGCTCTGCTTTGGGGAATGGCAAGTGCGTTGCTCTGACACCACCATAAATGCAGGTTGGCCAAAGTATATGACTTAAAGAGGAAATTAAAGAGGATGCATCCTATGATGATTGGCTAAAACACCCTCCGCCCATTCACAGGGCTTGCTGATGAGAGACTTGACGTACTCTTTCAAGGAAGTCAGTCGCGAGAAGAGCTCAAAGAATTACAGGTGAGAAGACACTTCCTTTGAGACCCAGGGACAAAGGGTACATGAGGCTGACAGACCCTCTACACCAGGAGAGCTTTGTGTAGGGTTTGTTGTATTCTAGAAAAACCGCTTATGAGACTAGGGCAACAAGTCTTCAACCAGTCCCTAATTGGTTCTCCACTCTATGCCATGATCCTCACAGACCAATCCTTCTAGTTACCATCATCTACAGCTTCTCCATTGGTCCCTGCCCTTTCCAGCGAACCAGTCACTATTTTCCATTCAGTGTAATATGACTATTCTATCCTTCCTCATCTTGCAGATTATGGAGCCAGAAGAAATCACAGTGTCTTGCACAAAACCTTCATTTTACAGATGAAGAAATGAGGATGGAAAGCTAAGTGATTGTGGAAAGGTACTCTACTAGTTGCCTTCAGAAACAGAACTAGCATGCAGGACTCCTGGCCTCCAGTCCATTCTGCACAGCCCCTCTCTTCTACACCACTATTCCACACTTAGTTTGAGTACTAAATTGTATATAATTAGTCTAGCCTCATGATCTCATTTGGAAGCTACCTCAAGTTGGAGACCTTTTTAATGAAGTCTCTCACTTCTTCTAAAGGTTCAGGGCATGGAGCTCAGACCTGTGAACACTGCCATCTGACTTAAGAAAGGAGGAAGGCTAGAAGTGTCATGGAAGTTTTCCTGGGTTGTACCTCCACCTGGACTTGAAGTAGGAGGAGGGTTTAGATTGCCCAATCAAGAGAGGAAGAGAGTCCAAGGAGCAGGAAGGGGGTGAATGATGAGACCACAGAGATTTGCTGTCAACAGAAGTAAGTAAGTCAAGACAATGAGGAGCACCACCTGGATAGTGGCCTAAATGTCTGTTTGGACTTGTTCACTCTCCGTGAGCTCGTCCCTCTTCCCTGTGTATCCCCCTCCCTCTGCCAAACCGTGAGCTCTTTCCTACTGGAAAACACTGCTCAGCTCTACAAGGCTTCCCCTAAGCACAGCACTCTACTCCACTCAAAATTCCCTGGCACTTAGGCTCACCCCACCATAGCATACACATCCATTCAAAACTCTGAGTGTATATTCTACACAAGATGAATAAGAAAGGAAAGCAGTCCTCAAGGGCCTTGGCATCCGTAAGAAGACAAAATTATTAGTATAAATACCTATCATAGAAAATGGAACATTAAGTGCTGCACTTGAGTTTTTATTTATGCTTATTTATACACCTTCTTTATAGGTTTTCTGTCTCACATATTGGTCTTACCTTCCCATTAGAGTTGAATGTTTCTCAAAGACAGAATTGCATATTTTATTTCTGTTCACTCTAGTAATGCCTGGAGGAGCTCCAGGCCAGTTAGCTTCATTTATTTTGTGGCCACAAGAAGCACACTTATTCCTTAGAATGGCTTGAAAGCAAGAAACCATGGCATGTAAGATTCTGTATCTTCAGAATCCAAGACAGATCTCTGGAAAGCATGCTCAGTAAATTTGCATCGGTACTGATGGTGATAATGAAATGCCTGGTCCTACATGCCCATTTATCACCCGACTGCCTGAAAGTACATTGGGGGAGGCTCTCCACTGGTCCTGCTGGATCAGTTTCTCAAAGCATGCTGGGCTCCAGGTGCGCCTGAGATACTGTTCCACTCACCTGTGACGGCCGCTGGCTGAACCTGGCACAACCAGAGTCCCCAGGCTGCTCACCTCCATGTGTGAACAGTCCTGTCCATTTACCCTAGTGTTATACAAATGTTCTTTTCTATGTGTGCCATGATAGGAAAAAGAATGGGAATCACTGTGCCAGATGACCATCTGTCAGGGACACCGAGGAGGGAATTCCTCACTTGGGTAGGTGCCTACATCAGACAACAGATGTGGGGTGCCTTCCTACTCAGACCCACATTTCTCACTGCTTCTCCTCTTTTGGGACTCTGATGCTCAGATTCTGATTCGATCACTCCCCTAAACCCTCCTCTTCACTTGTATCTCTTGATTTCTCCTGTCTTGTTCACTCTGCTTAGAAATTTATCTTGGTCCTTTGTCTTTCCCCTAAGGTACACAATGTTCATTTCAACTGAGCATTCCCATTGGTTTGGGAGTATAATGAGGTTGAAATAGAATAGAGATAATAAAATAATGATCATTGTTTCTCCATTCTGGGCAGAACCTTTCAGGTTTTACCATTCTTTGCACAACCTTATTTGCTGTGCATTTGGGTGGAAGGTACTGAGATCTATGATGGCAGGTGACTGACAAGAGGATGCATATAAGCTGTTGGATGGCAGCTCCACCATGAACCCGGTTACACCCGTTTCAGGAAGCACTAAGAGAACCTGATGAAAACATCCTTATCTAAATACTTTCCTGTGTATCCTAAGGTTTCAGTATATCTGAGAAGGAAAAATAATCGTGGCTTCCACTTGTTAAAGCACTTCTTATGCTGGCCACCAAACCAGCATGAACTCTAATCTTCACAACCACGTGTGAGAGAGATGCAATTGTTAGTTTATATGTTAAACAATAAAATTCAGGCTCAGAAAAGCTAGGGAAACTTTCCCAGAGTCCCACAATCAGGATAATGTAGACCCCAAATCCAAACCACGTTTGACTTCTCAAGACACTACCTTGTGTTGCCCCTTGTATGGTGGGTGGGGGGATAGAAATAATGTTGTTTTAACTTGGGACATATTTGAAAACGGAGCTATGAGTGCAGGTACAGTCAACCCTTGGTATCCATGGGGGGATTGGTTCCAGGACCCCTGTGGATACCAAGTTCCTCAGATGCTCAAGTCCCTTCTATCCAATGGCATAGTGTTTGCATATAACCTATGTCTGCATATGGGCCACAGCAGGGCATGCCTACACATCACTCCATTCCCATGGATTCAGTGTGGTGCTTGGCAGGTAGCAAAT
The DNA here is from genome assembly GCF_963455305.1 of Plecotus auritus. Classification (NCBI taxonomy): domain Eukaryota; kingdom Metazoa; phylum Chordata; class Mammalia; order Chiroptera; family Vespertilionidae; genus Plecotus; species Plecotus auritus. The sequence goes on from NC_137778.1 coordinate 20,583,048, forward strand.
TCAAGTTTTGCTCTTTAGAACTTCCGGGGATTTTTTTCCCTCAAAGATATGTGATCCGAGGTCGATTGACTATGCAAATGCAAAACCCACAGATATGGAGGACTGACTGTATTTACAACAGCCGGTGAATGAAATAGTTTTTTACCAATCTCACACGGTAACTCTCCAGATGTCACACTGTTCCCATCCTTTGATATCTGTGCCTTCACTCAGTGGCTCCTCCTCTGCCCTGGATGTCTGATAAGGCTGAAAGTCTGTCACAGCAAGTTCCCTGGCCAGTAGTGCAACAGCCATTCCGTTGCCAGGGTGACCCGGTAAAGTGGGACAAGTGATTTCCACCCACCGCCGGCTTCAGTCTTCAGAGCAGGGGAAAGTAGTCCTTTCTAATCAATTTATCTGCCCCTTCTCCACCCTGCTTAAGTCCTCCAGTGGCTGCCCTGCCAAGTCTCCTACCCAGGTCAATCCAGCCTAAACGCTCTAGCTCCGTGGTCGGCAAACTGCGGCTCGCGAGCCACATGCAGCTCTTTGGCCCCTTGAGTGTGGCTCTTCCACAAAGTATCACGGCCTGGGTGAGTCTATTTTGAAGAAGTGGCATTAGAAGAAGTTTAAATTTTAAAAAATTGGCTCTCAAAAGAAGTTTCAATCGTCGTACCATTGATATTTGGCTCTGTTGACTAATGAGTTTGCCGACCACTGCTCTAGCTCATCCCATAGCCTCAGCCACTCAGTGAACCAACTCACCCAGCCACACCCCACCTGTAATGCTCTCCTATGCCGTGTTCTTTCATATCTCTGTGCCTCTGCTCACATTGTCCCCACTGCTCGGAATACCTTTTCCACCTTTCCCCCTAAAAAGCCTCTATGCAGACCCTGATTAACCCTTTGCTAGGAAGCCTTCCCAGAGTCGGTCACTCTCATGTCCCCGTACAGGATGCTACCAGACCTGTCAACTCTGTGCCGTGACCACTGCTTGCCTGGGTGTAGCCTTGACACCCCTCAAGGACAAGCAGTAAGTTATTTGTCTATGCATCTGCTCCAGAACCCAACTTAGCTCTCTGTAGGTGCTCACCAAGTGGTCGCTGAATGAATCAATAAATAAGGTAATAAGCTCAATGTATGTCTCTGATTTAAAGCAAGCAGAAGGGAAACAAGAAGAAAAAGGTGATGAAAAAGAGGATTTCTCCGAGTTAATTAAATGTCCAGAGGATGTTTTCATCACCAAGAGGGCCAAGTCAGTGGATGACGAGAGGGGCCATCAGTGATTATCACTTAGTGAGCCCTTCCCAGGTGTGTGTTGCCACAGAGGACTTCATCCTCTCATCCTCTCCGGAAGAAGAGAGGCTCTATCTCTCTTATCTCTGATGAGCTCAGGAAAAGGATGGTACATTCTGCCGCTGCATCCAGCTACAGTTTCATCTGTGAGGCTGGGTCCCAGGCAGGCAGACTCTACACTCAACACGAAGGTGGATGCTGTACGACCCCAGACAAAGACTAAGAGAGCACTCCCTGGTCTCAGAATCAGAACAGAGAACCACATCTATCAGGAAAGGGGGTGGTATCAAAGGGGGAGAGGACAGTCCTTTCAGGGGGTTGGGGGTGGGGCAGAAAGCACAGCTTTTCTGCGTGGTGGGCACTGCTAGGAAACACCCAGGTAATGCTGACTGCATCAGCCAGATGGCATTTGGGCAGAAAGGTGATGGGAGAAAAAGGTACCTCTCAAGGAAGGTGACTCTGATTCTCTCAATACCAAAGCTCAGCCTGGGGGTTCTACCCTCGTAAGCTTTGTGGGGTAGAGATGTTCTCTCAGCTAGGAATGCTTTTAAGACTCAATCCTGAAAATCCCCCCATCCTCTCCAAACCATCCTCTTGGCTAAATCCTGACAATCTATTTAGTCTGGAGAGTATACACTTTCCTAGGCCAACTCTCTGATATTCAGCACAAGGTCACAACATATCGATAGAGTCAACTCAGCAATCTGTGTTTTAACAAGCCCTTCAGGCGATGCTTGCTAAAACCTGAGAACTACTGGTCTAGGGAAAAACAAGAAGTCGCCATGGGTAGCCTCAGTTGCTGTGCTGATGTATCCAGAAAATAGAGAGAGAGAGAAATCTGAGGAAGGAGAAAGCCCGAGGTTGAGTGGGGAGGAGGAAGGATGACAGAAGGATGTGGGGAGCGATGGAGAGGGAGGAGAAGGGAGTGGGTGAGATTGATTCACCCTGAAATCTCCTGGGAGTGAAATGGGTTCAGGATCTCAGCTGGGTGCTGCCATAGCAACAGGTTCAGCCATCCTCCCACCCCCTCCCCAAGATGACCAGGCATCAGACATGCCTACGCTGAGCCTGGCCCTGCAGAAGGATTTAAGCTTCAGTGCATTGGAAAAACACAGTGAGGGGCAAGTTTTAAGGAGAAGCTTGGCTCCTGGAAAGGCAGCTTCTGCATCAGGGCAGATGGGAGTTATCAGTTTCTACAGCAGGAGTGGGGAACCTTTATTCTGCCAAGGGCCATTTGGATATTTTTAACATCATTCGTGGGCCATACAAAATTACTAACTTAAAAATCAGACTGCCCTATTTGATCAAACATTTAATTAACCCACCCTAATGCCTTGGCAGTGCCAGACCAAATGATTTCTCAGGCCTTATGTGGCCCATCGGCCCATGGTTCCCCACCCTGCCCTACAGAGACACAGCAGTGTGGAGGCACTTGGCTTGTTCCCCTGCACCCAGCTCACACTGATCACAGTAGTGCTGGGATGGCGCCACGGGCCCTGCGGGGACTTACTGGGAGATGGATTTAAGCTTCCAGGTTCACAGGTTGATGCTCAACCGCTGAGCCATGCCAGCCAGGTTGAGGAAAGGGGGCCTGGCTGGCATGGCTCAGCGGTTGAGCATCAACCTGTGAACCTGGAGGCCACAATTGGATTCCTGGTCAGGGCACACGCCAGGTTGTGGACTCGATCCCCAGTAGGGGGAATGCAGGAGGCAGCCGATCAATGATTCTCTCTCATCATTGATGTTTCTATCTCTCCCTCTCCCTTCCTCTCTGACGTCAATAAAAATATATTTTAAAAAAGAAAAGAAGAGGAAAGGGTGACAGCCCACCGAGCTGCAGGGTTAGAAGCAGAGGAGGGCACAGTCAAGCTCAGAGCCAGGGAAGGACCGATTTCTCCAGAAGCCAGAAGAGGCCACCGAGTGGGGAAGGAGAATTGGAGCAGAACTCAGAGAATGAGTCAAGGCCAGAGACTCTGGTGGAAGAGGGGAGGGATACTGAGGAGCAGGCGGCTCACAGTATCGTCTCGGCCCTGTGCAGGGATGGCTGGAGCGTCCAGGGCACCCGCAAGGCCAGCACATCTAATTGGCTTCTTCCCTAATAAAGGCAGGATGTGGGCTGCAGAAGGACGCCGAGATAAGCAAAACACACAATGCTCCACACGGTCGATGGAAATAACTTAGTAAAAGCCAGTTTACAGCCAATTAGGCATTAAAAGTAAGATATAACTGCTGTTGCTATGTTTGTTTCCAAGAAGAACTGTATTATGATTAGACTAACAGGCCAGTGTTGGAATTCTCAGCAAACCTCCTAGAAGACTCCGTCTCGCTTTCTTTCTCTCTGCGTGAGAGAAGAAAGCAAATGAGGGAACGTAAGATCAATAAGCCACCGCTATGTCCAGGGGATCTGCCCTCATAAAATCCTGTGCAGCCTTGGCCCTTTTTTGGGGGGCAGGGGGAGCAGGGGGTTGTGAAGGAGAATGCGCTGAGATTTCTTGTATCTGACTTCTTTTAGTCCTCATAATGAGCCAGTGAAGATGTCATTCACATTTTATGGATGAGGAAACTGAGCTCATAGATGCCAAGCTGCATGCAAGTAGTCAAACAGAGCTAAGGCTTGAACCCATGTCACCTGACTTCAAAAACCTTTACCCACAACCAGGGACATGACTCTGTTCAGTCAGGAGCAGGGTGAGAAGTGGTGGTCCATGAATCACCCAAGGGCTGAGACTCCTATTCCAGCCAGAACTGGGTGGCTCTCACTGGAGACAGTCTAGTCCAGTCGTCGGCAAACTGCGGCTCTCGAGCCACATGCAGCTCTATGGCCCCTTGAGTGTGGCTCTTCCACAAAATACCACATGCGGGCGCGCACGTACAGTGTGATTGAAACTTCGTGGCCCATGCGCAGAAGTCGGTTTTCGGCCTGGGCGAGTCTATTTTGAAGAAGTGGTTCTAATGCCGAGGCACACTCAAGGGGCCAAAGAGCCGCATGTGGCTCGCGAGCCGCGGTTTGCCGACCACTGGTCTAGTCTAAGGGGAAAACCCTGGCCGTGCCTCTTATTAGTTCTGTGATTTTGGACAAGTCACTTAACTTCTCCGTGCCTCACTTTCTCAATCTGTATAATGGGAATGATAACCCCTGACATGGAGCAGTGCTGTGAAGATTAAGTGAAAAGTGTAGACTGAGATTTAACCACCCACTCTACCCCTCTGCCCACCACGTATTAGCTGTGCAATCTTAGGTAAGCTACTTAGCTTTTCTGCCCTTCAATTGCCTCATCTCTAAAATGTATGGCTTAGAAATAAGCAGCCAAGGTATGGCAGGCAGAAAGCACTGGATGAGTGGATGCCATGTGCTGTAGCCAGTTCCTCCCTGCAGGGCGGACACTCCCATCCCCCAGCTGCTGGGAATAGGTGCCTCTGGCAGCTCCCAGCCTCACCCCTCACTGGGGATTGCTCTTGAACCTATAAGGGGGCACCCAGCTCAGCTAGGGTGGGTCAGCCTTTCCTCTGCCCACCTCTGGCTTCCTCACTTCCGCAGGGGAAACTAGAAATAGAAAGCCCACCCCAATACGCATCCTGCCTGCAAGGCTCCAGTGCAGAACTGCCTTCCAGGGACTCCAATCTAAGAGTACAGGCACCCCTCATTTTATTAGAGTCCGATTTATTGAGACTCACAGGTGTTGTTGTTGTTGTTGTTGTTTTAAAAAAATATATTTTATTGATATTTTACAGAGAGGAAGGGAGAGGGACAGAGAGCCAGAAACATCGATGAGAGAGAAACATCGATCAGCTGCCTCCTGCACACCCCCTACTGGGGATGTGCCCGCAACCAAGGTACATGCCCTTGACCGGAATCGAACCTGGGACCCTTCAGTCCGCAGGCCGATGCTCTATCCACTGAGCCAAACCGGTTTCGGCAGGTGTTGTTTTTTTACAAATGGAAGGTAAGACCCTCTGCCAGCAAAAAGTTTACAATATTTATTGAGATATTCCCTTATTCTAATGGTCTGGGTCCGAACCCATAATATCGCCGAGGTCTGCTTGAATCCACATCTCAAGAGCTCTCATAAAGAGTTATTAATAGCAACCATGACAGCCTACACACTCAAAAGACTGACATTGTATAGGCAAGTCCTGGAAGTGTTACCAAATTGTTGGCTGGACTGGACATCCTTTGAGGAGAGAGACTGTCTGGAATAAGTTCACTTCCTCCAAGCACCCTATGAACAGCACATCCTTTAGAAATGAATTTGACGTGTGCAGGCTCTATTTCCACTCAGCCCAGAATCAAGTCAGTCTGCTCTGGTCCAGGGGGTACAAAGTTCATTTCCGCAACGTTGACACACATGGCTCATAACCGGGGCGCACGACCTCAGCAGCAAGGCACTTTGTAAATGAAATCCCTCTGGTGGAATAACTTTGAAAAAAGTGGGCCATACAAATCAAACCAGGGAAGTAGGTTATATGGGCTGTTGTTGTTCTTAGTTCTTTAAAAAATAAATATTAAACAAAGCTCACATCTGTAAAGACAGGTGTTGCTGACCTGATCCTCCAGTATGCCCTGAGGGAGGCATACGGTCCTCGGGGGACAGCTGATCCCAGCAGAATCCTCCCTCCACCCACCTCCTCCAAGGTGACACAGAAAGCCAGTGGTGGTGCCTGGAATAGAAGTGGGCTCCTATTCCCGAACCTGTACTCTTGGGTTATGCTATACCCTCTGTAGCTGGCTCCCATGGAGGTGCCAGGGAACATGCAATCATGTTGCTCTTTTCATGCCATGAAGCAGAGTCACCAGACAGCCAAGGCCACTCAGAGTTTGGAGGCCTTGTTGATAGTATGCTGAACAGCCAAGGCTACTCCGAACAAGGGAATCTTAATCAAATGTTCAAAGCTAAGATACCACAAACAGCTGCAAGGCCACAGCAATATCAAGGTATACTGTGCCCTTCTATAGCCAAATGATTGATGTCATTGCTGGCAACTAGCCTTCTTTGTCTAAGGAGTAGAATACATGTTGTTAACCAGCCAATGGGCTAGGAGGGAAAAGGCTAGAGAGCTGTGACAGAGCTGAGAACTGGTACTGCTAAGAGCTCAGAGAGAGCTCAAATATAGCTACCATGTTAACCAGCCAGTGTGCTGGGCAGGGGGGAGGGACAGGAGAATCTGCTGAGCTAAGGAGGCTGGAGAGGCTACTAAGGCTGTATAGCTCTAAGGGAGAGCTCAGGTACTATTGCTATGCAAAGCTATACGTCTAGGGGCAGCTTGGAGCTGCTCAGATAATAGCTGTGGGTACAGAGATTAATGCTACTATGTAGGAAAGATATGTACTGGTATTTATCAGCCAGTGTACAGCTCCCTGTATGGACTTTGCTGTGAAGAACTGTTTTGTCTAATGGCTTATGGCCACTGGCTTCTGCAATAAAGACTCATTCGTATACAACACACAACTTCTCATGGCTTCTCCGTCTAGGACCCAGCGTCCTAAGAGGTCCAGCCCCAGGCAGAGGGGCTTAGTCCCAACAGTTAGTGTAGCGAGTGGGGTTTGAGAAGGAATCTACTCTGGTGTAGTTGGGAAGAATTTAGAAAACTTATGGATTCAGACCAGCTGGCAACAGAGCTCTGGCTGTCTCTAACACTCACCCTGTTGATACCCCTCAGTCACACCCCGGGTTGGCTCCGGGTAGAGAAAGGTTGAGAAAAGACATCTGGTGTGGAGAATGTGTACCTGCCGATGCTGCATCAGCTCATTCGGTTCAACGTGCATCTGTTCAGTCTATAGCCCTTGGGCTACACCAGATGAGCTCTTCCCTCTGGATACCTGGACACAGCTACGGCCATTCACATCCGTCTCCTGCACTTTGCCCCCTGACTCGGACCTCCTCAAAATTCTGAGTTCTGGTGGGGTCTTGAAATTCGCCGAGCAGTATTCCTATCACCACAGGAAACTCATGCTGAGCTGAGCTGATCCCCCTGGGCTTAGAGAGCCAGACCTAGGGAAGGCAGCGTAGACCAGGAGCCTCCTCCAGGGCCCAGCCTGGGCCACCAATCAGAAAAAGTGGTCCAACTGAGGGTTCTCAACTCTCTCCTTTCGGCTTGCAATGAGAAGGGGTAACATGGGCATTTTAACAGGTGAACTTCCCATGTGGTGCTTGGAAGCCGAGGACCCAGCTTCTCCCTCCCCTCAGCTGCTCCTGGGTTCACTTCACTCTGAGGGGCTGATGAAAGGAACCTCCCCCACTGCCCAGCCTCCTGCCACAGGCTCTGCTGTCTAGGAATATAGCTCAAGGCACAACCCAAATCCTCGAACACACCAGCTCTGCCCAAAATACTATGCTGTGGGGAGCATGTTGTTAGAGGAACTCCATGACCTCAGGTAGCCTACCATCCAGTCGGGGGGAAAGGCAAGGCATCATAAATAATATACTCAAACAAACAGGTACTCAGAGAGGAAGGTAAGGTCTGAGGGCCCGCCCACGTGGTCCTATAAGACTTTCTCAAAAGACAAGTCCTTCTGAGACCTGAAGTATGAGAGCCCTTTGCAGAACAAGTCTATTCTCAGCTAGAGGTCTCCAATGTCAGTCCAGACTCATTAGCGCACAGCCCAGGTGGCGGGACCAAGGATAGTCACCTAATTAGCTGAGGCTCACCCACCTGGCTGGCAGCTTGGCCACCCTGGGCACCATGCCCACGAAAACGCCCTATTAGGCAGTGTTAGGCCAGGTTGGTCTGTTCTTGGAGAGTAGACCTCCAAGGAACACTTTCCTGTCAGGCCTTCTGGCTACCTGAGGGCAATTCCAGAAGGTGCCTGCCCGCCTGGCCTAGGATGAACTAGGTCAGAGTTAAAAACAACAATGCTAACACTTAGGAGGTGAGCAGAACTCAACGCCAGGATACACAGGAAGTACACCACTGAGCTATATAAATGATCACTAAGGTAAGAAACTGATGAACCAACAGGTACAGAAGGTGGTGTCAATCACAGGGCTTTGTTCTATGCATGATGCGAAGCCCTCGGGAGGAGGCAGAACAGTCACCCCACTGGGCAGCAGGGAACTGGTTTTCAGCTGGTTTCAGCAACAGTATGGCCAGAAAAAGCAGAAAGTGTCCCAATCAGTCCTTAATTTTCAAGGACTTAAAAAAAAAATATATATATATATATATATATATATATATATATATATATATTGATTTTTCAGAGAGATAGAAACATCAGTGATGACAGACTGGCTGCCTCCTGCATGCCCCACACTGGGGATCAAGCCCGCAACCCAGGCACGTGCTGAATGGGAATCAAACCATGACCTCCTGGTTTATAGGTTCACTCAACCACTGAGCCATGCCAGTCGGGCAATTTTCAAGGACTTTTTAAGTTTTACTTGTAAAATTTTAAATTAGAAAAGCACTATGTGTTAGGAATAAGTAATAGTCAAGCAACACAAGGATGTATAAAGAAAAAGTTTCATTTTCCCCTCACCTGCATTCCCGTCCTGCCGTGTTTACTGCCTATTATATATGCTTCCCGCCATCCTCCATGCACATTCAACTTACATATAGTGTTCTGTTATTTGTTTTTGCAAATGGGATCCTGCTCTACAGATTACTCTGTAACTTGCTTTTCTTAATTAAAGCACATTAGGAATGTCCCTCCAGGACCAACACATAGCTTTAATTCTTTCAAACTCATACACAGAACCACAGCTATGCCACACTGCACTGATCTCCCTCCTGCTGTTTGTTTGCTTTTGTTTGTGTTGCTGTGAACATAGGCTGAAATAAACACTCTCCCTTACATGCTATATCCCTGCCAACTGGTCTGTCAATTTCAGTAGGTGACTGGGAATCAAACCATGACCTCCTGGTTCATAGGTGATACTCAGCCACTGAGCCATGCCAGTTGGGCAATTCTCAAGGACTTTTTAAGTTTTACTTGCAAAATTTTAAATGACAAAATTATGTTAATTAAATTATGTTTTAGGTGTCTCAACAATGGGCTTACAGCAGTGGTTCTCAACCTTTCTAATGCCGTGACCCTTTAGTACAGTTCCTCATGTTGTGGTGACCCCCAACCATAAAATTATTTTCGTTGCTACTTCATAACTGTAATTTTGCTACTGTTATGAATCGTAATGTAAATATCTGTGTTTTCCGATGGTCTTAGGCGACCCTGCTAGTGGTTCTCAACTGCGACCCACAGGTTGAGAACCGCTGCTGTGGAGCCTGACCATCGTAGGTGGTTGGTTGTCTTTTTCTTATAACTTTCTAGAGCCTTTTTGTATATCAGTTACATTAAAACTTTGTATCATTTTTCTCAGCCTATAAATTGTTTTATGACATTACTTATGGTTTCCTTTACTGTAGAAAAATTTGTAATTTCTAAGTAATAATTTCTTAAAGTTGCTGAGTCAAATATTTGAGTTTCCACTAGAGATTAAAATATTCATGTTCTCCTTCTCAACCTTATTCAAGGGTGCCCTGCTTCATGAATTCAATCTTATGGGCTGAATGTACAGACTCAAGTGAGACAATTCAAAGAACAAAACTCCACAAGTGAATTGGACAGGAAATTTGGGAGAAAAATATTAGAAAAATAACCCCTCTCCACCATTTGGGAACAAAGGTTGAGAACAACTCTTCACTAATATTCACGCTCCATGTAGAAGGCTAAGCTAAGACCATCAACTGCCAGCTGCTTGTCCCAACACGAACTATTCAACACCAAAGTCCTTCCAGCCAATGGATCCCAGCCATGCCTCTGATCCCGGTCATCCTTGGGTGGCCATCACCCAAGCAAGCTCCGTCTCCTTCAGCCTTCCCTCACCTCCCTGGACAGAGGGACCCTGTGCTAGCCTCACCGCTGAAAGCAAGGGAGCAAAGAAAACGAACAAGAGAGAAGAAAAAAAAGAGGCACTAAAATCCAGAGCCGAATGTTCGCTGTTAACTGCCAACTCAAGATCGATCAGGAATGAATGTTAAACATTGCTGAAATTACAGGGTAAGTTAATGGGGGGAAAAAAGATTTCATTTACAAAAAGCTGATTGACACAAAATTTCGAGAGCATGCCTGGTTCATAATGAAAGGCCCGCCTACACTTCAGGCTTGCTGAGCTGCCATTCTCCAGCTACCAGGCCTCCCTCGGGGACAAATGGGTTTGGGTCTCAATGTGCATTTTACAGGCTCCTAACGAGTTTTGGGATGATCACTATCATTCAGCCCTAACCGCAGCCAATTTTCTCTGCATTAATCTTGACATCAACACCCCACCCAAAAGACTTCTCTATGATAAAAAAAAAGAAGATTCATGTGATGGCATTCACACTTTGAGCTCACATCTCCCAGAAGCAACCGATTTTTGAGCTGTGAGAGTACAATGGAGGCCACTGGCGGTGAGCTCCTGGAAGAAAGAATTTCCATGTTTTCATAGGAGAAAGATAGAGGGAGTCCTTCTTTTGAAATAGAGCCCCTGTTTCACTCTGTAAGTGTGATGGGAATTTACTGCCCAACATGGTCTCATGTATCCCAGAGAGTGAATGTCCCCCTTCCCCGGGGTTGCTGAAGAATCTGAGACAATGGAAGGTCCTGAGACACCCCCCCTGAATACCAGTGTGCTAGCTCAAAACTGGACACAGGAAAAGACAGTTGAGTTTTTCACCAGAGACAGGATCCAAAGATTACTGCCATTGCCCAGTCATTTGAGGGACACACAGCCCATCTCACACCTCATCACTCCATCTAACTTCTTAGTGATATTTTGTGGGGGTTTTTTAAATATGCCTGGACAGTGTGTATCAGTGGTTGAGGAGTGACCCATGAACCAAGAGATCACTAGTTCGATTCCCAGTCAGGGCACATGCTCAGGTTGCATGCTCAATCCCCAGTAGGGCACGTGTAAGAGGCAGCAGATCAGTGTTTCTCTCTCATCAATGTTTCTATCTCTCTCCCCTTCCCTTTTCCTTTCTCTCTAAAATCAATAAAAACGTATTTCAAAAATATATGAGTTGGCCAGTCCATGATCTGGCCTACAGCATTACAGGACAGTTCTTGTGATCTCAGATGTGTATTTCATAACATAATAATTTAGAGAAATAATTTAGCTCACTTTCATTCTAAGATGAATATGAACTAAATGCCAATAATGGGGTAGAAGGCGGCTAGACAGATAAAGCAGGGGTGGGTTGGCAAGATGCCACACTAAAGCAATGAAATTACTGGAGCACAATTCCAAAAAAAAAATTTAGCAGCCATTAGTCTCACTCACTGAATAAGCATGTTAGAGACACAACTTAAACCTCCCTCTCCCTAAACTCATAATAATCAAGGACACTGGGAAGAAGCCTGGTGCTCACAGACGTATCTGTCATCTTGAAAGGCCTTTTTTTAAACTCTAAGGTGCCTTGACAGCATTCCCTTTGTACGTGACCTACTGTGCTGGCCTGATGAGTTCTCTGCATCCCACCCCACAGCCACTGCGAGTGTTGCCCACATACTGCCCATTATGGCCAGGCTCCTCTGCTCACCAATTAGAGGCCATGAGCACAATCTGGGCCCCATCTGTCCGTTGAGCCTTATCTCCCCTCACTTTCAAATAGGATCGCCACGCCCCCACCCACCCATACTGAAACTTAACCTTTCCCTTGATAACACATTATAATTTTCCAGATACGGGTGCTATTTCCTCTGCCTGACATGCCCACCTTCCAGAATCTACCAGTTGCTAACTCCACCCATGAGTCCTAGTTCAATAGCTTTCTTTCCTTCTTGTAAAATGTCATATCCTGTGAACAGCTCTCCATCTTGAATTATAAAGATTTGTAATCCTCACAGTACTTGTGATATTGTAAATATGTACTGAATGACGCAAAATCTTTGTTGAAATGAACTGAACTGAATTTTTATATTTCTCATTGGTCTTTTACCTTGCTATGATGTTAATTATTATTTTTAAATCCTCATGTAGAGAGAGAGAGAGAGGGAGGGGAAGGGGGGGAGAGAGAGAAACATTGATTTGATGTCTCCCTTACATGCCCCAACCGGGGATTGAACCTGCAACCCAGGTATGTACCCTGACCAGGAACCATGCCTGTAACCTTTTTGGTGTACAGCACGATGCTCCAACCAACTGAGCCACCCAGCCAAAGCAATGTTAGTTATTTATCAGATTTTGTTCTCCTGGTTATAAAAGTCACACATGAACATCAGAAAAGCATAATCAGAAAAAATAACCTATAATCATAACCTACAGATAGCCACTCTCATTACCCTCTCAAGTGCACATTTTACATCAATGCAATTAAATAAGTTTACTTGTGGAAGTCCTACTTGTGGAAGCCCTGTGCATGCTTTCCTGAATTTAGATCAAGGCACACACTATGTACTCACCCAGCATTTGGTTGACCAGAAATCTCTGCCAATGAGCACTCCTACATTTTGACGGTACAACGCAAGTAAATGCTCTTAGTGATGACTGTGGGGCCCCTCAAATTTCTGCAGTGCTTTTTCTGAATCATTAATTCATAGCACTTTATTGCTCAGAGTGACCTCAGAGAACATCTCCACTAATGCCACCTCCCCTTCCTCCCATGTGTTTGGCAAACATGGCTAGTCACTCAAGGTATTTTTCAAAGATGGTTTTGGACCTGGTCTCAGAATCCTTCTCCAGGTAATCAAATCTACCGACTGAAAACTGTATGCAATGTGAAACCTACCTGTCACCTGCGGTTCCTCCCCCTAGTTCTGCAGATGGTGAAATGTCCTAAGAGAGGCTGAGTCACTTCCCAAGGTTCAAAGGCCCATGAAAAGCAGAGCAGGAAGCAGAACTCTAACTCTGCTCTGGGGTCCTTCCCTTTAAGTCACACATCTAATAAAGATGGGATTCGTCTGCTATTGTTTGAATTTAAAATGTGTTTTAAGGCAGTTTGATTTTTTTTTTCAAAATTCAGAAGCCAAACAAATCTATATAGCAATGTATTAACTATTTTATGTGATTAAACAGAAATCTCTAAATTTATGAACCCAAAGAAATACCCCGGCTTCAGATAAGTCTCCTGATCATGTTAATTACTCAGTAAACATTTGAAAACTTACTTTGCCTCTACTCTCTGCTAAACTCTGGCAGAAAAAAATAATATAAGGTGTGGTCTTTTGTACTTGAGGAACTTGTTGTGTAGGGTGTTAAGCACCCACTTCAGATCCCATCTTTTTATCCTCTGGCTCCAGCCCGATGGGCTCCCGGAAAAGGTGTTGAGGGAGTGAAGACGGCAGAAGGATGAAGGTGGCAGAAGGATGACGGTGGAAGAAAAGAGCTCTCCCACTATGATGGGCTGCACTGTCTCTGTCCAGAAGTCATGCTGGAGTCCTAACTCCCAGTATCTCAGAAAGGAACTGTATTTGGAGAGAAGGTAAAGAGGTGACTGCGCCAAAGTGAGGCTGTTAGAGTGGCCCTAACTCAACCTGACTGGTGTTTTTTTGTTTGTTTGTTTGTTTGTTTTAAATATATTTTATTGATTTTTTTAAAGAGAGGAAGGGAGAGGGATAGAGAGTTAGAAACATCGATGAGAGAGAAACATCGATCAGCTGCCTCCTGCACACTCCCTACTGGGTATGTGCCTGCAACCAAGGTACATTCCCTTGACCGGAATCAAACCCGGGACCCTTGAGTCTGCAGGCCGACGCTCTATCCACTGAGCCAAACCGGTTAGGGCACCTGACTGGTGTTTTTATAAGAAGGGGAATATGGGCACATGAAGCAACAGCCGGCACATACACACACACAGAGAAAGGCCACGTGAGGACACAGCGAGAAGCTGACCATCTACAAGCCAATGAGAGAAGCCTCAGGAGAAACCAAATTTGCTGACACCTCCATCTTGAACTTTCAGCCTCCAGAACTGGGAGAAAACACACTCCTGTTGTTGAAGGCCCAGCCTGTGGTATTTTTGGCTTCACTAGCAAACTGATACACCTAACTACTAATTTTGACTCCATGATCAGAGCAGGTTCAATAACGGGAGAACCTTGAGAATGAGAAGAGCCCTCTACTAAGCCAAGAGTTGGCTTTCTGAGAGTTCCAAGTGACTGAGGAAGACTCCTGGAGGAAGAAAGTGGAGGTATCTATCACCTTGGATATGCCAAGGAAAACCTGAGGATAGAAGCGGAGGTGAGGCAGCTCTGGTGGATCAGTGCCAAGGAGAGGTAGTAACGTGCTTGTTGACTTAACACATCCAGGAGAAGGGAGTAGGGACTCTGCTACTCGAGGGCACCATCATTAGCCAGGGCACTCTGGGCAGTGAGAAAGGCCCCATATAGACGTCTTATCTCAGCAGGGTCTTGTATGTTTCCTGAAGGGGGCATATGCTCATGGTGGGGTTGACAGACTGGCTCCGTGGGTATACGATCCCCCACCTATGCACTGTAGAGACTAAGCTTGAGACAGGCAAGGGCTCTGGCAAGAGTCAGGACTCCACCACATGAAACACTGAGCTAGTAGGGAGGAATGTCTCCCTCCTATCCTCACACACACACAATCCTACTTCCTGCAGCGTCTCCTTGGCTACAGAGAAGATACACAAAATGCAGCACAAGGCAGCATGGGAGAAGGAAGAGCATCATGTCTGGACAGCAGTCAAGAGCTTGAGACATGCCCTGCCGCTTCCAGGCTGAGTGACATAACGGGATCTTCAGCCTCACTGTAAGGTGGGGATGATCGTATCAATCTCACGGGCTACAGTGAAAATCAAGTGTGATAAAATATGGTCATGTTTGAAGCCATTATGGAACTCCATAAATGCTAGTGGCCTTGGCAATTATTAAATGTACATACCATATCTCTTTCTGCTTATTAAGTTGTTCTCTCTTACTGGCAGATTGACTTACAATGTAGACATGCATTTGATAACCAGTTAGACTTTGAGCAATTGAGGGAGACAGCCATATGTTCATTTTTTCCCAATCTTCCCTTTAAATGTATTACAGAACAGTGCATGCAATGAGCATTTAACAAGCACCTATTTCGCTAATGCCCAGTCCACCCTCGGGTTCTATGCTTGGAAATGGTTCCATGCATCCCCACCGACCCTGACTGCAGTATTTTCATCCTCTCAAATTTTCCCCTGCCCTATGATCTCCTTCATGTCTTTGCCACCAGTCATCTCATAACGCAAGCCAGCCTGCACACTGCCACCAAGGTCTTTCTGGAACACTATTTTTAAAACATTCAATTTCTTATGCAAAAACTTTTAGTCAGTGACTGACTGCTCACAGAGAAATGTTTTAACTCCTTAGCTTGGCATTCAAGGCCTCACATAATGTAGTACCAACCACACACCCGTAAGTCATGACCTTCCTAACAAATTTTCCACTATGGTCAATGTGGCCTGCTCGTTGATGCTATACAAGGAATATTTGCTGAATAAGTAGATGGATGTTTGACCAGCATCACAGAAATGACCATATCATGCCCAATCCTACCTCCTTGTTTTTGTCCATGCTCTTCTTCCCACCTGGAGTGTCTCTCTACCTTAGGGCCACTGATTATACATATGACTAGGATATAACTGGTGCTATTTAGAGTTTTGTATATACTACGCACACAGCCACACACAGGAGCCTTCCCTCTCTCTCTGGTACTTAAGTCCCTCCAGTGCTGAAAGAACAGCTCAAGCCTCATCTTCTAAGGCAGAGGTGGGGAATGTGTGGCCCACGGGCCATACAAGGCTCGAGAAATCACTTGGTCTGGCCCTGCCAAGGCATTAGGGGTGAGTTAATGAAATGTTTGACCAAATACAGCAGGCTAATTTTTAAGCTGATAATTTTGTATGGCTCACAAATGATTTTATAAATATCCAAATGGCTCTTGGCAAAAAAAGGTTCCTCACCCACGTCCTATGGGAATAAACCTTTTCTGACTCCATGGTGCTCAGGACTGTCTCTCTTCTTTGCATTCCTCATGACACATTGCCTACACCATGCCCTTGGCTTCTAGCACCCTCCCTCCTGCATTATTACTTGAACTTCCATGTAAGTCCACCAGATAAGTCCCTTAAGGGAACGCTCCATCTCTTCTACTTCTCTGCATCCCCATACCCATCCCATTGCTATGAATGCAGTGCCATCCATTTGGGGTGCCTTGGAAGGGAGCACTGTCTGACACAAGTTCTCAGTTTCATGGGCAATCAAGTGCTGACCAGCCCTAAACATGCTTTGATCTGTGTTATCTCTGACCCATTTGTCAACTTTGCTCAAAGTCTCGCCTTGAGATGAATGAACCCTAAGAAAAACAAGAAATGACTTCAACTGCACATGTCAGCACAGGTTTCAACACGTGGATGAGGGGTGTCAGCATGAAGTGACATTATCCAGATGAGTTGTATCTGCATATCTGTCATAGCAATCAGGATGTACTCCCCTTCACAGCAAGAATGATGACATGCTGACTCACCACATGAGGCTGCCTTCCCAGTAATGAAGCTGGCGTATGCTGACCTGGCCCCCCTCCCTCACTAGGCTCACCTGTAGAGTTAACAGGTACTTGTGCTGTGCAGCTCACTTGGCTAGTGACCTGAAACTGATCAACGGCTCCCCAAAGAAGAAAACCTACCTGGGACATATACTAATGGAACACATGATAGCAACTTTGTTCTCATCTAGTTTTCATGGCCATCTATGTGCTACAATAATAAACACAATAATGTAAAATATGTATAAAATAAGATACAAATAATAAAACCATTTATAAGCTCTAGTAACCGAGACATGTATCTGTTCACCACAAATCTCTTCTCTGTTCACCACAAATCTCTTCTCTGAACTCCAGAATCTTCTGTCTGGCTGCCTATTCAAGTTCTGCTGTGGTTGTGCAATAGCCACCTCAAACTTAACATGTCGAAAACTGAGCTCCTGGTGGTCCCTTCAGAAGCCTGTTTCTCCCACAATTTTCCCCATCTTAGTAGTTACAATGCCATTCTACTAGGTTTTCAGGCCCCACACCTTCAAGTTACCCTTCAAGTCCCCTCTCTCACACATCCTACTTCTGGTTCATCAATAAATGTGTCAGCCTTTCTTTCAAAACCTACCCAGAATTCCACTCCTTCTCAGCACCCTTACTTCTACCACCTGGTCTAAGCCACCACCAGCTCTTGGATCACTGCCATGGACTCCACACTGATCTCCCTGTTCCTCCCACCTTTGCCCTCATTCAGTCTGTTCTCAACACAGCAGCCAGAGTGACCCTGTTGTCACTGCCGTCTTGAAAGTTCTCCGAAGGCTTTCTATCTCACCCGAAGTGAAAAGTCAAAGCCCCACCATGACCTACAGGGCCAAAAATGACCTGTGTCCCACATCTGACCTCATCTCCTACTACTGCCCTCCTGTTGATAAACTCTACCCACACAATCCTCACAGCTCTTCCTCGACCTCTCTGGGTCTTCTCCTACCTTAGGGCTTTCAGACCTTCTATTCCTTCTCAGAAAGCTTTTTCACCCAGATATCCATGTCTCAATTCCTAGCTTTCTTTGAGTCTTTATTCAAAAGTCACTTCCCTTGAGGCCTTTCATAATTATCCTATATGATAAAAGGGTAATATGCAAATCAACCAAACGGCAGACCGACCAGTCATTATGACACACACTGACCACCAGGGGGCAGACGCTCAATGCCAGAGCTGCCCCCTGGTGGTCAGTGTGCTCCCACAGGGGAGCACCACTCAGCTACAAGCCGGGCTGACAGCTGGTGAGTGCAGCGGCGGTGACGGGAGCCTCTCCCACTTCCCGTAGCAGCGCTAAGGATGTCCGACTGCAGCTAGGGGAGCGGGCCTAAGCCATCAGTCGGATATCCCCTGAGGACTCCCGGACTGACAAAGGGTGCAGGCTGGGCTGAGGGACACCCCGCCACCACCCCCACCCCCAGTGCACAAATGTCGTGCACCAGGTCTCTAGTTCTTTATAAAATAGCACCATCAGGTCCTCCTACCAAAACCTCCCATCCCCCTTCAGATGGTAACCCCTTCTATCACACTATGCACATAACTTTTCTGTTTGCTGTTACATTGTTTAGAATGTAAGTTCCATGAAGGCAGAGCTTTGAATTGTTTTTGCTCCCTACTGTGCCTGGTACATAACAGATGCTCAATAAAAAATTATATTAGTAAACACTAATAAACTGAAAGCCACTGTGTACCTATGACCGCCCACCCTTAAAAAAAAATTGATAATCTTGAAGTACTTTAGGACCAGATTAAGCAGACATTCTGAAAATTACTTTCAAGAATAACTGACCTTAAAGGAATTTTTATTGGCAGCAGCTATGTATTTGGTCTTCATTCAACAAACATTTATTGAGCACATAATATGTGCCAGGTACTGAAATAGGTGCTAGGGATACAACAGTGACCAAGGAAAATATAGCCTCTGACCTTTTAAAATATACTCTAGGAGAATTAGATCTTAACTTCACCAAGTAGTGAAGCATCTCTGGATATTAATTATGTGTCTATAAAATATAGATGATGAAACTTTACCTACCCAAGGTCAGAGGACTCAACCAGATGATTTTTTGATATCTCTTTTCTCACTATGAATCTTATCTGCCACACCCATTGTCATCCCATCTCTGGCATCTTCCTATTCTCCCTAAGAACATTTCTCTCTGGATCATCTAGTCCCCCCCCCACCCCCACCCCGGGCCCTTGTCTCACATATCCACATAAATACAGACACACAATCGATTCACAGTTGGTTCATCTGTAACATTCAAAACATCCCTGCAAATTAAATGTCATGCAGGGCCTCAGTGTCTGCAGCTTTGGGCCCAGGAGCAAGGCAGGGGGAAACCACCTATCAAGTTCAGAGTCTAACAAAAAGGAGTTGCCAAGCAGTCCCAAGAAGCTTTTCTTCCCACACTGAAAATACATTCCCTCAGTCCTGGGCTCACCCAGCTAAATGTGGACAAAGCAGCAGTCACCCCAATGACATGAAAAGCCCTAATGGCACTTCCAAAGGAGTCATTGTGCTAATACATATCACTCTGTCACTGTCACAACGTTGTACCCCTTAAAATACCCAGAGTCATTTGGGCTCTTTTGTAATGGAGCGAGGTGTGGGAGGCAATCTTTCCTTGGGAGAACATGGAAAAGGAGGGGCCTTCGGGAACGTGGCAAAGAACATGGTATACACTTAAGCCTGCTGCACCTCTCGCTGCTATAATTGGGCATGATGGGGGTGTGGGAGAAGGGAAGCAAAAGTCCTTGATAAAGAGGATTAGCATGAAAGAGATAAGCATAAACGCTGCTAAATCATAGTCAGATGTTGTAAAAAAAAAAAAAATTTTTTTTCTTAAATCATAGTCAGAGAGGCAGCCAATCACAACCAAGGTACCCAAGAAAGTTGCACCAATCACTTGTGGCTGGACAAACTCAGATCCCAGACTCTGTGTCCCAATCTCCTGCTAATTTACTCATCCATTCTCTATTTTCTAGTAGAACTTAACTCACCATAACAAACAAAACAGGCACTCAAGACATCGATTAAGAGATACGAATTGCTTATAAAAAACACACCTTAGATATACCGATGCACAGAAAGGTTGAAACAGAAGAGCACATTAAACCCCACCAAGTTAGAAGGAAATACTAAAGAACAGAAATAAATGTAAAAAATTTACAATATAGAAAATCAACAGAACCAAGAATTATGTTTGAGAAGACTAAATCAAATTGATAAACCTCTAACAAGATAGACAAAAAATAAATAAAAGAGAAGAAAGAAGCATAGATTATCAATATCAGAAATGAAACAAAAAACGGGACATCACTACAGATCCTATGGATATTAAAAAAGATAATAATAGATGATTAACAACTTATTCAACTACATTTGAAAGTTAAGGTGCAATGGATAAATTATTTTAAGGCACAACTTAAAAGACGGACACAAGAGAGGTAGGAAAGCTCAAGAGTCTGAGGTCTAGCAAATAAATCCATGATTCAAAAAAAATTACAAAACAAAACAACCTTTATTAAATTCTTTATATTGATCTTTGCATTGATCATGATTTTTCTTCTTCCTTCTTTTAATATAGTGAATTATATTGATTGATTTCCTACTATTAAACCAACTTGGAACTTGGGTAAAGTCAAAATAAAACCGGGGGAGGGGAAGGCAACCCCATGGAGCCCAGATGGCTTCATGAATAAATTATAAGGAAACCACCTCAATTCCTCAATTTACAAATTTTTCCAAAGAACAGGAAAAAAGGAGGAAACAGACCTTGCTTTGCAGGGGAAACCTACCCTTGATATCAAAACCTGCCCAGGACATTTCAAGAAAAGAAAACAGGTCAATCCCCGTTTTGAACATAGATAATGGAGTCCTCAACCAGAATACAGCAACTCAAACCCCGTGGTGTAGAAAAAGCACAGCACACAACAAAGTTGGTGTTAGTCTAGGATTGAACGTTTAACACCGGAAAATCAGTATAATTCACTGTATTAAAAGAATATACAAAAAATTTGTGATCAATGAAATAGAGAAAAAGAATTTAATGAAGTTCCACCTCTCTCTGTGTTCATGACTTTAAAAAATAAACACAACTAGCAATTTAGGAATAGCAGAAAACTGTGTTGGCCTGAAAAATGCTACATATGAAAACCTACAGCAAACATCATATTTAATGAGAAAATACTGAAAGCTTTCCCACTGGGACTGTGAATAAGAAAAGAACATCCATTTTTACCATTTCCATTTAATTTGTACTGGAGGTCCCAGCCAGTGCAATAAGAAAGAGAAATAAGTAGTATGAAGATTGGGAAAGAAGAACTAAAACTCTCATTATTTGCAAATGGCATGATTATGTATGCAGAAAATCCAAAAGGATCTTCAGATATAATATTAAAATAAATAAGTGAATTTAGCAAGACAGCTGGATACATGTTCAATATACAAAATTCACTTTATGTTGATATACCAGCAAGAAGTATTAGAAAACAAACATCAAAAATAATTCCAATGACAGGAGCATTAAAAACCATTGTTTAATAAAAGATGCATCTGTATCAGACCTCTGCAAAGAATCCAACAAAACATTACTGAGAAAAATTAAGGGAGATACAATAAATGGAGGAATGTACCAAGTTCATGAATAGGATGGCTCAGTATTGTAAAGAAGTCAATTAGTCCCAATAACCTATAGATTCAATGCAATTCCAGTCCTAACTCCAGCAGGATATTTTTTTTTAGCAAAAAATTGATAATTCTAAAATATGTGAATGTGCTAAGAGGAAAAAAAAAAGGAGCCAAGACAAACCTGAAAAAGAGAATAAATTTGGAGGAATTATATTACTGCATATCAAAATTTATTATGAAGCTACAATTATTAAGTAACTGTGGTATTTGGTGCAAACAGAGACACAATGAAATGAGTAGAGAGTCCAGAAATGGACTCAAACACATATGGTCAGTTGATTTAGGATAGAGGTGACAGAGAGAACAATGAAGAACAGTCTTTTCAATAAATAGTGCTAGGTCAATTGGACATCCATATGGGAAAGAAAATGAATCTTAACTCCCACTTACAACATACATAAAAATCAATTCTGGGTGGACTGAAAACTAAATGTGAAAAATAAACCAATAAAACTTGTAGAAAATAAGACAGGAGACTATCTCCATGACCTTGAGGTGGGAGAAGTTCCTGTGCTAACCTGACAGTTTTGTGTATTCAAAAAGTGAATGAGGGGGTTTCTTGCTGGTTATTGTAGATTATAGTAGCTACTCAAGAAAGCAGTTATAAATGTGGTGTGCAGGTATGTGTGCACGTGTGGGTGCATATGTGTGTGTGTGTGTGAATCTTTACTCCATGGGAGTGTCCCAACCGTCTGCTACTGAATAGGGCCCAGAGGACAGTGGCATCAAATCGGAAAAGGGGTAACACCAAGGGGCTATTGCCTGGAAGTCAGACAGAATTCTAGGAGGCCCCAGTGATACCCGTCCCTGAATAAACTCCTCTTCACTCCAAAATCTGGCCCCAAGCATGGGTCGCTCACATACCTGATTCTCAGCCCCAAGAACTGACTTGCTTCTCTGACCAAGCTTTCCAATGACAAGTAAAACCACGCAAGAACCAGGGCCCACATGTGCTCAGGTTAACCCAGCACCCTCCCACAGGTAAAATGCCTGTGAGGCCAATTGTAACTTCAATGTTTCCCAGAGCAAACAGAGCGAGGCATGTGACTGGAAAGGTCCGTGGCTTCAGCCATCCCTCCAGGAGGGAGCACCCAGGCGACCTGAAGTCCAGCCTGGACGAGAGCACCTCCTACCCTACAGGTGGGATGGGTCCTTCCTACACTTTCCCTGGGGTTCTTCCTTCCCTTGCTCCCACAGGTGGCCAGCACCCCCTCTGAGGTCACCTTCTGTTCACATATGCTAATGTCCTAACAGAATTTATTGTGTTTTTTTTCTGGGAGACAGAAACTACAACGTGATCTAACAATCTCTGCTCTTAGCTTTGTGTATGGACACGCAGAGGGTTAAGAGGATCAGGAAGATGTGTCCTACACGCCAAACTGATGGGGCTTTTCTCAGCCTTCTGGACCATCTCTGGACAAGCGCCCAGCACGTGGAATGTGGACAGGGTAGGGCTGGGGATGTGCTCTGTGCTGACCACCCTCTAACTGCATCCGGTTGGTGAGTGGTCGGCAAACCGCGGCTCGCGAGCCACATGCGGCTCTTTGGCCCCTTGAGTGTGGCTCTTCCACAAAATACCACGGCCTGGGTGAGTCTATTTTGAAGAAGTGGCGTTAGAAGAAGTTTAAGTTTAAAACATTTGGCTCTCAAAAGAAATTTCAATCGTCGTCCTGTTGATATTTGGCTCTGTTGACTAATGAGTTTGCCGACCACTGGGTTAGGAGTTCTCCCTATGGAGCTACATTGAGATCCCTCAGCAATCCTGGTTTCACCCACCTGCGTGTGAGGTTCACCTGTGCCGCTTACCAGCTGCGTGATCTTAAAGCAAAATATGCCAATAAAACTTGAAAATAAGGCAGGAGAATATTTGTATTGTGTGACTCACTCTCAGACTGTTTTGTCATCTACAAACTGAAGCGAATAGTTCTCTCTCTTAGAACTGTTGTGAACATTAAACAAGATAATGCATAAAGGAACGAAACAGTGCTTAATGCCACAAGTAAATGGCTATGATGATTTGCATTGGCTCATTAGTAATTTTCTTACAGCTTGCACCCAAAGCCCTCCCCACCCCATCCCGGACAGTCCCAGAGCCCCTTCCACCACACTGAGTCTGGGGTCCCCGCCCACCCGCCCACTGTGCCTCTCTCGCTATTTTCACTCTGCCACACTTGGGACTATTATTCCTAACCACTTCCCCATCATACCCAGCTGGTTTCTGTTTCAAATCCCCCGTCAAAAATCATCCTTTCCACACATCTAGCCTCCATCCCCTTACCACTGACAAACCACCACCACAACAAAGGAAATAAAAACAAACAAACAAACATCTCTCAAACAAAATAAAAGGTTTTAAATGAAAGGGAGCATGGAAGAGCCAGACAGCCAGGAAGTAAGCCAGCCCTATGGCAACGCTTTCTGCCAGGGCCCTCACCTCCTGGGGCGAGGCTTTATTTTCCTGTTTGTCTGATTTCAGGCCTAAGCCCGAAGGCAGCTCCAGCATTTTACTTTGTTTCCCAGGAGCCCTGATGCACCTTTCGTGCCTGGCGGATGATAAATAAGAATTGGCATTACAATAAAGGCATGGCACCAGATAGATGGGCAGGAGGTGGCCCTGCTGGGCAAAGCTAGGAAAAAAGCCAGGGAAGAAAAGTGCTCTGTCTTCATTTCCTTTTCCCAAGCTCAATACTCTCCGCAGACCCGAGAGGCTCCCCTCTGGGTGTGGTTGTCCTGAGTGTATCGCTGCCTGCCTGCTCCGGGCTGCAGAGGGCTTGGGTCGCACTGCCCCAGCCCCGCAAGCTCAGAGCCCTCCGTTGGTCATTTCCCAGTCCTACGATAACACGGGCAGGCAGTAAACAGAAATGTGGAAGAGGCCTCTTGACCCCAGGAAGCAGGCAGCTACAGCCGAGATGCCCCAGGGCAGAGCACTGGCACCAAGGCCTGGGCATGAGACTAGAAAGGGGAGAGGCCAAGCAAAGGGGGTCCCGCCCAGAAATGCCAGCATTAGGGCCTCTCTGTGAACACCCCCAATGAGTGACAGCCGCGTAGCCAAGCCCCGTCCATGTCCAATGGTCCTCGCGTTCATCCAGCATTTTCCATTCTCACTTGGCTGTCTCTCAGCCCAGGCCCTTGTCCCCTCCCATCAGGCCCCATTACAACAGCCTTCCAGTCACACCTGGCTTCCCTCAACCCACATACCTCTGCCTAAAACTCTCCTCCAAACAGAGTTTTCATAATGGGTCTTCTCTGTGGAAACATCCTCTCTAATGTCCCTTGTCAGCAGGATGAAACCCAAGGGTCCAGGCGTGGCAACCACAGCCTCCGAGCTCGGTCAGTGCCGCCTCCTTCTTAAATCCTATTTCCCACTGATTTCAGCTGCTCCCTAAATCTGTTCCAGCCGCTCTGTTTTCGCTCACACATTAACCTCACCTGGGCATCCTTGTAGCTCAGGTCCGTGCTCTTTACTCTCCGCCCCCGCTTCCCTTCCCCCATCTATTCTCGGCCCTTCTCTGTGCCCTTGCCCTGCAGCTTGTCCGGGGCGCACCAGCAGCAGGAGAGAGTAACTGCCTCCAGCTTCAGTGTGGCAATTCTGGGTGGGCCGGGCCCCTCTGTGATCACTGTTCGGGAGCCCCTCGCCCCTCTTTCCTGCTCTCTGCTTTCACTGGGCTCATCACCCCATGTCCTCAACTTGCCCAGGGAGGGGGTGGGAATGGCAGCCCCTGGTATTTGGTCCCTGGGGTCCCCACATGGCTTGTTGGCCCTGATCACATCTCTTCAGTACTCCCTTCATGCAACCCTCTTTGAACCCAGCTGAAGTGCCTGCTGTTTCCTGCCAGGATCCAGCCTGAAACACCATCTTCACAGCCTCAATCCAAACCCCACCTCCTCCAAGAACTTTCTTTCCCACTGTAGCTGAGAGATTGCTCATCTCTCCTCACTCCCCAACATCCTTCCTTAATTTCAACCCTCCATGGAGCTTCACTGTTTTCAAAGCGTTTGACATAAATGAACTCGTCTGTTCCTCACGACAACCCTGAAAGATAGACAAGGTGTTATTATCGTTAATAATCTCCTTCGCATTTTGCAGAGAGCTGAAGCTTCTAGCGAGCAAGAGTCGTGGACAAGAACACGCAGCTGTTAGGTCGTCGTAACGCAGGTGGTTTGGGCCACTGGATGTGGGGATGCCAGAGATACACCAAAAAACAGGGCCAGGTAAGGCGCAGCCTTCAGGCCCAGACTCCCCTGCACCTTTCTCCATGCCCTGCCCCGCCCCCGCCCTGTGCTTGAATCCACGCCCCGGACATGGGGGTGCTCAAGACATTCACTCACTTGTTCAGTCTCTACCATGGGCCAGCAGGGTGCCACCTCCTGGCGGTGCCAAGGTGAGCAGGACCCGCTCTGCTCTGCTCTCCTTGAGTTCCCGTCAGCAGGAGGCGTGCATTACATAAGACATTACACAAACCACTGCCATAGTACCACGGTGGTGAGTGCTCCGAAGGAAAACAGAGTCTGGGTGTGCCCTGTGTAGGGAGGATGCTCAGGGAAGAGTTTCCTGAGGGTTCGTCCTTCCGACTGGGATCTAAGAGACAAGTAGGAGTTAACGAGAAGGAGGGGGCTCCCGAGGGAAGAGATGTCCATGCACACAGAACAGCAGGTCCAAAGGTTCTGAGGTTGGTGTCGCGGGGCATGGGGTGAGGGGTGCATACTTCTGACAAAGGCTACCATGGCCACAATACAAAACCTGAGGGCCCCGAGGCCAGAGAGGCTGGCAGAGGCCACGTGCCTTGAGGGCGATGTTAAAGATTTTTGTCTGTATTTCAAGTGCAACAGAAATCTAATAAAGGGTTTGAGAAGGACAGTGGCCTGGGAGATGTGCATTGTTTAGAAATCATTCTGGCTGTAGAGGAGAGGAGGGGTCGGAGATGCACAAGCGGGAAGACTGGGAAGACCGTCAGGAGGTGGTGCCGTCACCGGGGAAAGGAGGTGGTGGCTGATCAGAGTAGTCGCAGTGGGTGGAGGCCTGGGGATGGGCTGGGATATACTTCAGAGGTGTCATCCTAAGACTTGTGTTTGATGGGGACAGAAGGTGAAGGAGTGGGAGGATGACATGGAGGCTTGTGGCTCATGCATCCAAATAGATGGGGTGGGGAGACTGGGAAAAGGGGATGGCAGGAGGGTCCGGACATCAGGTTAAGGCTTGTTAATGTGAGGAATTTAGGAATTCCTGGTGCTCACAGGAAGTAATTAGCCTAGAGCTCAGAAGAGAGTTCTGGGCTAGAAATATAAACTCGAGTCATCAGCATATGGTCAAGGGACTTCCAACTATATCCCCAGAGAGAGTGTGTGAAAAGAAATGAGGGCCTGAAGGAGAAAAAGCAACCAGAGAGAGACAGAAGGACATAGGACCTTGCATGCCACAAAAGCCGTGAGCTTCAAGAGGAGTGGCATGGAGCAACTGTGCTGCAGGTCACCAAGAGACAAAGCAGCACATACGAATCCATGTCCATAGACCCCAGGTCACATGGCTGAGTTTCACAAGCTCACATGACCTCAAGTTCATATCCAGCCCACGGGGATGAAAGTCTGCACTAAAATCGCCATCTGCACCAATACCTGTGAGGTAGAGCCCGAACCCTCTGCTGAAGCTCCCCAAGACATGACCCCTTCCCTCCCCACCCACATCAGAACCCACGGCAGGGATGCCCAGGCCCACCTTTCAGGCTCTGGGCAGTGGCGAGTGCGGCTCGAGGGCCCCTGGGAGGCGACAGAAATAGCCACAGGGATGGACAATGCAATCTGTGCCGGCTCCTGAACTGCCAGGAACACTGGGTGCTGATTAAATTTTCATGCCTCCTTGACAGACTTCCCCCCTGCCTCTTTTTTCCCGTGTTTTTTTTTTCTTCATTGTTATTCCTGTTTCAAATCCATAAAGAAGAGCAAACAGTAAGAGGGATTCTCTTCTTGCATGTGTTTTGGCTGGAGGTGTTAGTGCTGGCCTGGGCATCACTCTGGCTTCCAGGATAAGTGGTGCCATAGCACCTGGAAAATGGAGTGTGTGCACATGAGTATACACACACACACACACACCACATGCATGCATAGACACAAACATATGCACGTATCACACATACACGTGTACAAATGTGCACACAGATGCACACATTCACATGTGCACACATCACTCAGGTATGCACACATGTATACAAACATGCACACACATGCATGCACATATGCTCACAGAACTCTGGCACCCCTGCTTTCTGCCCCTGTTCCTCACTCCCCCCCACTGCCCCTGCTTCTCTTTCCTCAACACGAGGTTCTTCCCCTGCCTCTTCAGGCAGCTCTGTCCTTCCTTTTGTCCGTGTTCTGCCTCCCTCTCCCCAGCCGAGTTTTCTTCCTCATTGTTCTAATTTCTCTCCCTGGTTAAGTGCATGAATGCCTGGGCATGCACACCCACTCAGAATTACTTTCTTTTCTCTCCTTCCTCCCTCGCTCGCTCATTCTCTGGACAGTTCTTATTTCCATTCTCAGAGAAGAGCTATCCACTGGGGAGCGGGGCTCTGCGCAAAGATGAAGGATAATGGCCTGGCCCGGTCCCCATGCTCAGAATGACAGTAGGCCCCTCTTGTCTCTCCCACACACGAGGGGTTTGGGGCCACTGTCCTCGCTTGTTCTAAATCAGACTGAGAAAGGATCGAAGATTCCCTCCTGGGCTAAGGGATGCAGCCCTGGGCCGAGTCCCCACCCCGGGAGAGTGGAGTGGCCCAGAGAGGCCTCCTGTCCTCCCTGCAGCTGGCATCTGGGCTCAGACCGGGGGCAAGGTGTGTAGTAAGCACAGTTCTACCTCAGTCCCACAGGAAGCGTGACAGGCGACCCAATTTCGTAGCAAATGACTTGGCAGCCGCTCACCCTTGTCATTAGGATGTGGCACTAGGAGCCTAATTACAGCGTGAGGCCTGATACTGAGAAAAAAACACGCCGCTGGCCCCAATGCAATGCTGCCTCCAGGGGCCAAGCCCAACCACTCCACCCCTTGCAGATCCCAGACTGTCCTCGAGGACAGTGCCGCCAACCTGGGCTCCTTCTCCCAAAGGCCTCCACAGCCCCCGCACACACAGCGCTGTCAGGCCGGCCTGAAGGGCGCCGGGCTCTGTGCTGGACCCAGATCCATCTGGGGGAGGCAATGGGGTCTGAGGGTCCTGATTACGCCCAAAAAGGAAGGCCGGCAGAGGCGCAGCGGGTTCCCCAAAGGCCCACACTCTGGCAGCGGATGGCACCCTGGTCTGAGGCAGGGTCAGGGTAAAACTATGCACCTGCTACAGGCTGCAGGTGGCACTGGGGCTCGAAGCTGGACATATGGGTACCACTCCTGGGCCGCAGCGAGGACCTTCCTTTCCAATCAGGACGAGCCCAGCCAACACTAGAAGCCCAGCCCCTCTCTTAAAATCTGCTCGCAGGAGACAGCTGTCACCCAGGTGGAGGGCAAGGTGTGGAGGGGAACGGGTCAGAGGGCAACCTGCAGACTTCCTCTCAGCTAAGGGGTGTGCGTCTCCTACCTCCACCCTCTGCCTCGGCTGCCTTTGGAGATCCGCAAGGCGGCTGCTGCCGACCTGATCGCCCTGCCCTGGGCACCTGGTGGTGATCCAACACATCACCAGAGATGGGAAGGCAGGCAATGGGCTCCTCTGATAACCACAGAACCCTCATTAAGAATTCCTCAGTACAGAGGATCAAAGGTGAAAAATGCATAACAGCATCTGATTAGTCTTCGAGTGTCCCAAACCCTCCAGGACGTTCATCAAAAGGACAGCCCTACTTTAACATTCTCTCTTATGAAAATACCTCCCCCCCACAAAAAAAAAAAAAAAAAAAAAAAAGTGTCGTGAGCAAAGCCTCCAACGAAGAGCAGTGAGGGTGGCAGGGAGACCGGTTCTCTCTTGGAAATACTAATTACAGTGTTCACACATGCTTGCCGCGTCAAATAGTCAGTTTTCACACACAGCTACTCCCTACAACAAGATCACAAATCAAAATACAACACGTAAGCATATCAAACAACTTCTCTGTGCTCCCAAATGGCCCTGTAGCGATACTCATTTTGAGACCATTGTAACACACGGTTAAAAGCACAGACTCCAGGGACAGACTGCAGTGGTTTTCTCGGCTGTAAAACGGGGATATAACAGTCCTATCTCAAAGGGTTGTTAGGAAAATCAGTGCATTTCTATCTATAAAGGGCTTAGAACACTCTGATTCCCCACCATGATCCTTTCACAACCCTGTAGAGCCCCAAAGATATAAATAAGAGGTCTCCCAATTCTTAAGGCCAGAGGTTGTCTTACCTCCAATTCATTCACAGATTCAAACTCTCCCTAGTGGTGGAGCCTGGATGAAGGCATCCTGAGGACCCCTTGGGAATTCTGATCTCCTCCCTGTCCCTTGGAGATCCCATATTACCTTCATGCATAAATATGGGTCCTGTGCACCCTCTAATGAATGCTTTTGTTAATAGGACTCAAACTGAACTGGGATGGTCAGTTTACTAAGGACACCCAAGTGAATGGCTTGAACACAATGGGGCCAGGTGGCTTCTCCCATGGCAATGCTGTTTTCAGAGCAAAGATTAGGTCCCTGATGGCAGCCACCCAGCTCACAAACACACTGGCCACCAGAGAACCGGGGGAGTAACAGTAACTGTAACTGTAAGAGAAACAGTGCATTGACCTCCACCTGACCCTATGAACCCAGACCATCAGTTAGTCATTCAGCAAACATTTCTTAAAAACGTACCTTGTGCCAAGTATTGATCTGAGCAGCAACTATTCATAGCAGCGAGTGGGACAAATTCCTGCCCTCTTGAGTTTTATACTTTAGTGGGGTAAGTTAGCCTTTGGGTAAAATAAATGGGTAAAATATACACTGTGGGAAACAGGTATGGATAACGATGTACAGGTGAATATATAACAAATGTACACAAACCAAGATCAGATGGGAGGGAGGAAGTAACCGAAAGCAGCAAAGGAATTATAAGGAGCAGCAAGTTCGAAAAGGGAGCATTCCAGCCCTTAGCACGGTGTCTACTTTATAGTCGGCCATCAATAAATTTTGTCGAATGAAAAGAAGTACAGCTATAGAAATAAAAACACAGCTTTATAAACAACATCATCCTGAGGGAAAAATATAACTTTTATAGGAGAAGAGGAGCAGACCAAAGGAAAATAAACCAGACCAGAACAGATTCAGACCGAAGAGCGCCCTCCACACCTGATACTCTATCTGTCCTAAACAAGCTCATTGGCTGTACGGGAACTCCTATTTTCCGTCCCTATGGTGAAGTAGTCCCTGTCATAATCAAGAAACTAGCCCTAGAGCATGTTATTATCCTGGTAACTTCCTAAGAGAAGTGATAATGCTAAATTTGGGCTAAATTCCCCAAAGAAATAGCTGTAAGAGAAAACCCCCAAGTTGTCACTGCCTTAGTAATAGCCCTACTGCTGTGCAAATGATATATGAAGTTGTAGTTTCTCAGGGCTCAGTCCTTGTCCTCTTCTCCATCTAGGCCTTCTTCCTATGGGACCTCAGCCAATCAACTCTATGATTCTAGAGCCATTAATACATTGATGCTTCTCAAATAGCTATCTCCTGCCCTGCTCTCTCCTCTGTGCTCCAGAATCATCAGACTCAAGTACCCAAACGCTAGCACCTCATGACATCTCTAGCTTGGATAAATAATAGGCATCGAACAGGCATCTCCAATTTAACATGTCCCCAACTGAACCGCTAACCCTGCCCAACCAACCTATCCCTTCTCTAGGCCCCGTCTTGGTAAATGGCACTGCTGTTAACACATTAATGTAACCGAGGAGCCACCATTGGCCCCTGCCTCTCTCTCTTATGCAACATTAAATCCATGAGCAAGTCCTACCAGCTCTACCTTCAACGTATATCCGAATCTGACCATTGCTCGCCACCACCGGCATGACCATCCCAGACTCACCACCATTGCCTTCTAACCATATCCACTCCTGCTCCACCGAGGCCGGTTCTCCCTAGCAGCCAGAATAATCTTTCAACGTAGATTGTGTCATGCATCTGCTCAAAATACTGCAAAGATTTCCCATCAAATGCAAAACAAAACCCAATGAGACACTGTGCTCTGGCCCTGACTCTCTCTCTCTGATCCCTCCCCTCTCCACACCCCTCTATGAGTGCTTTCTGTTCCCTGAACCCACCAAGCAACCGCTTTGCCAATATGCCACTGGGAGCTTCCCTACAAAGCCCAGAATGAGTCCACTGTCACAGCACTTGATCCACAACATGTTATCACGGCATCCAATGAACACTGTCTGTCTGCTCTCCTTGAGGGCGGGAACAACATCTCTTTTACCACCAGCACCGAGCACAGGTCCTGGCAGTCAGGAGGCACTCTAAAGTTTGGGGGTATATGGGGTCAAACTGGGTTGCCCAATCACCTACCAACTCCCATGTAATGGAAGAGCCTGAGCTTTTCTAGTTAGCCAACACTAGGTTCCGATCCAGGCTTTCCACCTTAATAGCTGTACAACCTTGGACAGGTCACTTCCTTTCTCTGTGCCTCAACCGTCTCATTTGTCAAACAAGGAACCATCAGAGCCAACCACAGGATTACTATAGAATTAGAGCTCATACATGTAAAGGGCCAAACAGTGCCGGGCACACAGGAGGTGTAAGATAAATAAATGGCAGCTAGTATTATTATTCATGTGCTCCTTGTCCTTCATCTCTCTTTCAGGCATTACTTAATCTTCGAAGAGGTCCCAACAAAGTGTGTTTTGTTCAGAGAGAGGAGAAGGAACACAATGAGAACGACATAAAGATGTATGAATGGGAGGAGTGACAGACTGAAGCCATGGGAAGCAAGATGATTGACAGCAGCAAGAGACGCCCTTTCTCCTCCCGAGCCAACTTCCGCGCAGCACCTCTCTACCCATGGCTGCAGAAGCCACGTCCCCACAGAGGGCATAGCTGCTCTGAGTGCCAGGGTGGGTCTCAGAAGAGATGGGTCACCACAGCAGAAAAGGATATGCAAGCTCTTCCAAATTAGAACAGGAATTTAATTAAACTGGGAGAGAAACGAGAGATGGGGAGATGATTAAAGCCCAGGATATTTTCCTTCCTTGGAGGAGGCAGGGCAGAGCTAGAATTCACCCCCTCTCATGCCCTGCCCCTTTCCTCCCTGCCTCTCCCACCCTCTCCTCCACACCCCTCCTTCTTCCTCCTCTTTGGACACCTAGACCCCCAAGCCCAAAACCAGCCTGTGCAAAGCTCCTCCTCAAGACATATGTGCTGCTGACTCATGCTCCCAGCTTGTGACAAAGCTTAAACCTTTGAATTCCTCAGTCATTACCTTTTCTCGCTCTTTCTACTTCATCTTGCTTCACGTTATGAATTATGTACAGTACTTCTGGTACTCAAGAAAGACCCTTTATCAATCTGTACCAAAGAGAATTCATGAGAGATTCTGATCCGCCGGGAGCTGCTGGGGATGGCAAAGAGCTGCCCAGACCTGCAGGGAGCCGGAGCGTGAATGTGCACGCATAGGCGCACGCCTGGGCGGGTGAGACCCCTGAACCCGCGTCTGGCTCCAGGGCCAGTGACCACGGTATGCCCTGAGGGCACTCCCTTACCTGGCTGCCTCTGTTAGGATGCACAGGCCCGGCACATGTGTGATCATGTCAGGCACCAAACCAGTGGGGTAGCTCACTGCAGACTGTGCAAACTGCAGTGCGAGGCCATGCCTTCACTTATTTATTTACAAATTATAAATCCAGATACATGCCCAGGTGGCTACATCCCAAGTGTCAGCGACATAGAAAGCGCTAGAAGATCCTTTAGCCCAGGGGCTCCAGGTATGCAAGCCCCACTGCACAGCTGTGCCGGACCCTCCTGACGGGAGGACCCCACGTTATTTCCTTGGGCCCCTCCCTCGGGCCCCTCCCTCTGAGTTTCCACATTCCAACCTCCCACCTTTCTCCCTCTTTACCGCCCACTTGTCCACTTCCCCCCTTGCTAAAGACGCCCACGATCCAGTTTCAATAACCTACTTTGCAATTTATTTAGCCCTGATGCAATAAATAACTTGGGTACAAAAGAGAGGCATGCGCCCTCGCTCTCGCTGTCACACACGCACACACAGACTAAACACTGGCAATGACTGCGGTAACCTCTCCCAGGCCCCGTGTGCTGACAGTCACAGCTGCTCCTAGGAGCTCAGGATGGCAGGCAAGGTTCCCGTTCCTGGGTAGACTGACTCATGCTTCCAGCTGAGGGAAGACCAAGACTGCTGGCTCAGTGAGGCAACGGACTCTGTAGTCCCAGGAGGTGCCCTGGATGCCTGACTCTTTGGGGAGCATGATCTTTTTAAGAAATATATTTTTATTTATTTCAGAGAGGAAAGGAGAGGCAGAGAGAGAAAGAAACATCAATGATGATAGAGAATCATTGTTCGGCTGCCTCCTGCACGCCCCCAACGGGGATCAAGCCCGCAACCCGGGCATATGCCCTGACTGGGAATCGAACTGGTGTCCTCCTGGTTCATAGGTCGATGCTCAACCACTGAGCCACGCTGGCTGGGCCTGCTGTTTTTATACAAATTACTCAGGGATGGTGGCTCTAATTACTCAAGGAAGTGGCTCAAAAAAGGTCATGGCATTATGATACTCTGTGCACAGAGGAAAGAGAAAGATGCCAACAATATTTTGAATATATATTCCACTTTTCTTCCAAGGGACCCAGTTGGTTATATCTGTCAAAACACATTGAAGGACGATATGTAGAAAATCTGCATTGTGGACTCATTAATAGAAACCCTAACAGGCCTGTTTAAAAGTTTCAAGTATTTTAAAAATACCTTAAATTTCTAAAGCATATCTCAGTGCATAAAGCACTTTCACATAGGCACGCTTACTTAATTCCTACAGTCATGATATGAACTTAGTACTGATTTGGTGGTCTGATTTCACAGAAGAGGAAAACGAGTCTCATTGAGGTCACGTGACTTGCCCAAGATCACAGTGTGGGGGTGGGGGGGTTAGTAAAAAACAAAGCCTGGACTCAAACCCAGTATTCTGAGCACAATTCAATGTCTAACACTTCCTAGTCCTATGGTACTCACCGTACCAGCCTAATGGGTCTGCTAAGATATTCATTCTTCAGTGACAAGTCACATAAGCCACTAGTAATTCCTGTTAAAATTAATGTAAAAAGTTCAACGTCACCAGAATGAAAAAAGAAAACTCAAGCACGAAGCTGCCAGCCAAACTGTACGTCCACAAGTTATTTATATCAATATAATTACATTAATGGATTAATCTATTAGCTAAATAAAATCTACATTACCACACGCTGTTTTAGCTTTCACAGATCAGAGAATTTTCACAAAACGAAAATGAAAAAATCCAGGCTTGCAATAGGCTTGTTAACTTTGTATTTTGCTAAGAAAGAACGTTATCATTTTTTAAATTCACCTTCAAGTTGAACAAATTTCGTTTCGCGAAAAACTACAGAGTCATTATTTTCTCATTATGCCAACCTGGTGAAAACTTTATCAAGGGCTCCGTCCAGCCACTCGGGAACACGCTGCAGATAAATGTCAGGTCTGCCCTGACGCGTGTGAAGTGCAGCCGAGCCCACCTCAGAATTCAGCTGCGGCTGCAGCATCAGCACTGCACCTGCTGGTCCGAGGCTGTGCCAGTTAGAAAGAGCTGCGATGAACGCTTCATGGTATTCAATAGCCATTTTTATACCAAATACAGGTATGTTTTTCAATATGTACATAATAGAAACAACACTATTTCTAAGCCAAAGCACATGTCTTGAGAACACCCAGGACACGGAACAGGAAACATGATGGGAGAATTTGCCTTCTGTGTCCCTGAAGGAACCAGACACTCTCTTTGAATAAGGAAAAAAACCCAAAAAACTGCTTACCTAGCAGAACCAAGTCTATACATGCACAGCTCACGGAAGCAAAAAGTCATGAAAAGATCACTCGCACAGGAGGGCTGAGTGTGTTTTTCAGAGTGCTTTCATATGTTTTAGCTCATGTAATTGCTATAAGACTCTAGCGGTAGGAACAGCAGGCGGTACTACCCGCTATTACTAATGACTACACGAATGCACGTTTGTTTACCCGGATAGTGGACACTTAGGAAGAGAGGTGTGCTGCCTGCAATGGCGGGGCTCCTGGCAGAAGGGGATCTGGTGGCTGTGTCCTGCTTCTCCCTGTAGGTACTGGATCCCAAGCTGATAGTCACAAAGGTCAAAGGGGGAGCTGGTAAAAAGGTCCGAGTCAAAGGTGGATTCAGCAAGGGAGTGATTTAAGAAACAAACTTGTGGGGGAGGGAGGGGTGTGTGTGGGGGGGCGGGGGGGGAAAGAGTCTTCAATTTGGGTGCTGTTCTTGGTCATGTTTCATCACAGAGACAAGGCCTGCTTTTTTTTCCTTCTGCCCCAGATCCCTAATCATCTCTCAGATCACCCAGGTATGGGTCTCTTTAAGAGTATTTCAGAGCCAGGTTCCAAGCCAGAGAGGCCAACTGTGTCACAGAAGCAAACTGCTAATTACACACCAACCCTCCGTAAACACTCGAATAAATCACCGTCCTGCTGCTGGTTGGTTTTCTCCTTCTACCTGTCACAGGAGGCAGGGGGTGGGGTGGGGGTGGGGGTGCTGGAGTGGAGCAGGAAGAGCAGCCAGCAGTGACGGGGGTGGCAGCCAGGGTCGGGCGTGAGCGATGCCCCCGCTGACAGCAGCTCGCTCATCTGAACTCAGAGCCCTGCTGCCCATGCCGAGGCCCCTCTGCCGGGTCCTCAGGACACTGAGTGCAGTCAGAGCATTGATGGATGGACACTCCCTGAACGCTTACCCCGCTCTGGGGAAACGTGCCTGATGCGGGAGGCGGAACAGCATTTCGGTAGGGAAGAGGACAGAGGAACCTAACAGACAACAACTAGTAGGGGACTCTGCGAAAAGCCAGATGAGGGCTACTAGCATTTGATCCGGGGGAGAGGGCTCAGAGGAAAGGTCTCCTCTCCTTTGAATTTCTCAGGGAATGCTTGGTGGAGGAGGAGACGCCAAATTTTTAGAGCAGTGGTTCTCAACCTTTCTAATGCCGCGACCCTTTAATACAGTTCCTCATGTTGTGGTGACCCCCAACCATAAAATTATTTTCGTTGCTACTTCATAACTGTAATTTTGCTACTGTTAGGAATCGTAATGTAACTATCTGCATTTTCCGATGGGCTTCGGCGACCCTGCTAGCGGTTCTCAACCTGTGGCAAAATTACATGAAGTAGCAACGAAAATAATTTTATGGTTGGGGGTCACCACAACATGAGGAGCTGTATTAAAGGGTCGCGGCATTAGAAAGGTTGAGAACCACTGTTTTAGAGGAAACACTGAGCTCAGGTAATTCAAGGAGCATGGATGCAAGACTGGCAACGATGCAAATGAAAGGTACAAAGTGGCCAGGCTGAGAGACGGTCTGATCTGTACAGTGGGCAGCGGAAGAGGATGCTTTGCCTGTCTGCAGTAGGCGAGTGGTTCTCACAAGGTGGCCTGAATGATAATGTGACCCCACAGTGCTTCCTGTGTGCCATCTCATCTCAGTTCTCACCACAACTCGATGAGGTGGGTGCCATAATCACCCTCACTTTACAGGTAAAGAAAGGAAGGCGCAGAGGCGAAGTAAATTGCCCATGTCACACCGGGAGGAAAGGTGGGACCCGGATTCCTAACCCCTGGTATCCCACCTCTAGCACAGAAATCATTTTTTTTCAAGCAGATCTTCATCAGAACCACTTACAAAATGCATACCACTTACAAAAATGGACAACTTTGGCCTAAAAGTATTTAACATAAATATGTTTATAATGATAACAGAAAACATTTGTTTGATGTAGCATCAATCACTCCAAAAATGAGGATGTTTTTAGGAGGGGAAAACATGTGAAGCCGGGGTGAGAGGTGACTGTTGCGAGTCCCCAAATCAGCTTTGACATCCCGTTTACTTCTGTATTTTGTTTTAGCTTCACGGTATTGAGAAAACCCTGAATCACACAGAAGAGCTGGAGTGCGCTCACTTATATCACTTTATGTGAGCAAACAAGCTGAGGCCTGATTTTTTTTAAAAGACTAACACAGAACCACACATTGTCTAATCAACAGCACATTGACACCAAGTTCGAATGAAGGCGGAGATAACAAAGAAGCCTTACACCAAGGTCTGCACAGAACGGAATGAAGCCTGCACAACCACCGGTGGTCTCCAGGGGCGAGAATTGGGTCTCTACCACATGGATTATGTGTGACTTTTTAAATTACGGTGGCTTTCTTTTTGCAATGTTCTACTTCCTCAATTCTAAGGTATACCTTTCTTCACAGCTGAAGGTTTTAGAGCTCCAATACAGGCGTGTGTAACATGCAGAACGTAGTGGGGTTTTTGTGCTGTTATTAGATTTGTAGTAGATCTTATCAGTGGTGTATATCTTGGACTCAAGGAAATGTGGCAGTAAAAAGATACATTTTGAAAACAGAATTTGAGGCAAATGTTGTAGAAGCCACAAAGCCATCTACGATCTCAGCTGCAAGTCCCCTGCTCAGGGCAAAGGGCAGTGACCTGGGGATGGGAGATGAGAGAAAGAGAGATCCAGAGGGCAAGGGAGGATGGGAACGCCAGTGGGCCGTGGCCCTCTTCCCTGAGATACCCCTGTGCATCCGTCACTTTATATTAGATAAATACTGAATCAAGTTTGACCTCATGGAAATCTGTCCCGTGGGGCAGGGGGCGGGGCAAAGGCTTTTTCTTCAGTATTTCCTCCATTTTGCTACCCGACTTACCCTCCCCAAGCCTGGTAATGAAGGTCACGTGGAACAGTGGCCTCAGAACTACGGGGGAGCTTGTTACAAACACAGAGTCCTTCTTCCTCCTCTGGGGCTCTGGTTCCTCAGATCCAGGCAGAGCCCAGGAATCTGTAATTACACTGACTGCCCCCAAGCGATTCTCAGATGGGCCACACGGAAAGGGTTCAATAAATACTTTTCCAGAGAATGATAAATTGAGGGGAAAATGAACAGAGACCTCTTGGCTTGCCCAGTGTGCCAGCGACAGGCACAGTGCCATCCCTGTCTGGCTGAGATTCCGCAAGGATTTGGGTTCCAGAGTGATCCAGTGGAAAGTGTCTGAAACAGCCACTAAGTCACCAACGCACCACTTCAGTCAATTTCTGCCCTTTAATCCTAAAGCCTGGTGTCGACTCAAAACAGAGAGATTATGGCCTGAGACCGCATGACCCGTCAGGCACCCGAGGCCTCTGGTCGCGGATCAGAAATTAAACTGCATATTAGAGTGGGCTAGAGAAAGGAGCCCTGAGCCAGCCTGATGGCTCTGCTCAGACCTGACTTAGAGATTGGCCTGGTGCGTGGCGTGAAATTCAGGCACCCGATCAGGAGGCAAATTTAGCATATTTGGAATGAGCCCCAAATATGACGGCCTCTCTGGTTTGAGGAATTATTAAGAAACCAGAATGGATAGGAAAGAATAGGAATAATTCCAGGGTGGAGGCAGCTATACATGGAAAAACATGTGTGAAGGAGAAAAAGAAAACCGCAGTTTCTTCCCACGGGTGAAGGACTGTGGTCCAGGCTCCCGGCCCAGCAGCACTGAGAGAGAGGACAAGTAATTAACATGGAGAACAGGCTGCCAGAGGCAGCAGCAGAAGCTGCGAACGTAAATGTGTTTTAATAAAGACGTAGACAGACACTCCGAGGAGGAAAACAAGATGGCAGAGGACAATGCCTATGAGGAACGTGGGCGGGCCTGGTGGGCATCAGTCCCCAAATGTTCCCCCAAGTTAGTGTTCTGAACTGGGCTGGAGCCAGGCGCCCAGGAGTGAACTTTAGAGGGTCAGGAGGTGTGCCGACCATTCTGGGCACAGCTTACTCTGCCCCCGGGCACACACTCACCTCGTTCATTCACTTACACACTCATTCTCCTTCTGCTGGAGGCAGTTTGAGCAGCAGATTAGAAATCAGAACATTTGGTTTCAGAACTCACTTCCTACTTCCTCTGTGCAATAAGACAGGTTTCTCAACTTACTCCACAGATGGAATTTGTCCAGGAAATTCAAGAATAATATTTCAGAAA
This sequence comes from Plecotus auritus, assembly GCF_963455305.1. Lineage (NCBI taxonomy): Eukaryota > Metazoa > Chordata > Mammalia > Chiroptera > Vespertilionidae > Plecotus > Plecotus auritus. Next base: position 20,622,675 of record NC_137778.1, read on the forward strand.
GGGCCTGCAATCCAATTTATTCTACTCCCTTTCCACAGTCTCTGCCCCAAACCCACTGCCCTGCTAAGAGCACAGCCTGGACCCTCTGTCACATTGTTGCACTCCCCTGGCAAAAGCATTCTGGTTAAAGCCAACTGTCCACCTACGTCCTGCCTGAACCTCAGTGGCCAAATGTGACCGGAGGCAAACACATCGCGTTCACCGGTCCCACTGTAACCTCATCACTACTAACCCCCAATGGGCTCTGAATATTGGACGGCAATCATATTCCCCCTCCACTCACTCCCTCACTTGCCTAGAAAACGATTTCACACCTTCTCCTCAAACTTCCAACATCTTCCTCCTCTCACCCTCTGCTAAGGTCCTTACTTCCTATTTCATTGAGAAAATAGAAGCACCAGGAGAATTTCCACAAGCTACCATCACCACGTCTGCATGTCCATGTTGCAACCCTGCAGCCTTCCCTCCGGACTGTGATAAAGTATGGAGCTCCGAGCAAGCCCAGCCATCCACGTGGGCTCTGATGGCTCAAGCCCATCCCTTGTCATCTGCTTTAGGAGGTGGCTCCACCAGCTGTCTGTCCTCTCCTTCATCATCATTTCCCCCTGCCCCATTTTCTCTGCTTCCCTTCCAAACAAAATTCAACACAAAGGTCTGTACAGACTCACTGTTTCCAACCCTTTTTAAAACCTTCTCCAATCAGGTATCCAGCCTTCAACTCCACTCAAACCGCTCCTGGTCCCTGAAGGTGGTTCCTCAGCTTTCATCTTCTGTGACCCATCGGCAGCATTTGACTCCGGTATCACCTCTCTCTCCTCTTTCCTAAAGTCCTCTTTGCATTTGGCCTCCAGGTCGGCACACTCCCCGATTTTGGCCTCTCCTCCCTACTGCTCCTTCTCTGTCTCCTCCCTGATAACTTCTCAGTTCACCAACATATTAACCTTGAATTTCACTTCTGGAACCTCTTCTCTCCCAATAGTTACAGATTCACTTCCTTTCTGTCTTATCCAGTGATCTTGTGACTTTCAATACCATCTATACACTGGAAACTCCCGCCTAGACGTCTACCCTAGGCTCATTTATCCAACTCCCTCCTGATACCACCATATCAAATGAGCATCGCAAATTCTTCATTCATGTCCAAACTCAAGTCTTACTCTTCCTCCCAACCTTCACTTCTCAGCCTCCATGGGAAAGGGGACAGACTAACTTCCAGGATCCACTTGTCAGCCCCTCTGTGTACAGGGCAAGTCACAGATGAACAGACACTAGTATCAGACTCCAAGGGTCACCTGTTTGACAGGGTCTCAGATTCCTGCAAGGTCACAAGAACAGGGCAGTGCAGACAGGGAGGTGGGGAAAGAAAAGCCTATTCTAGAACATGGCTGATCCTGGACACGGGAATCTACCATTTTACGAACCATATTCCTGATCTGAAGTCAGCGTGTGCACTTACTGCTCTAGCACCATAAGATGATGGGAGGCTCCAGCCCCCTATTTGTCAAATGAGTTTTACATATGTTCTGTTCCCGGGGCATGTGGAGGAGGTGGGCGAGGGGGACTAAGCAAAGATGTGCAAACACACTCCCTGGTCTTATGGACCCTAGAACCAGTGGCGTTCTCTGTAGATACCATAAAATCAGAGAAGCTTCCGAAGTTGGAGATGGCATTTTCTTCATCAGCCTCGGATACAGTATTATTCTTAGGCATGCCACACATAAGCAAAATGTCAATGAGGCAAAAGTGAATTGCTGCTCACCATTTAACAAATATTAACCATGTGCAGCTGGGAGAAGACAACTTAAAGGAGAGCCATAGGCATGTTACAGACCAAAGGACTCCTGAGGACTCGGGAAGACTCTCGGAAAGCATCCAGCCTACAGTTGCCTCTTCTTGCCAAAAGCCAGTAAAAGCTATAAAAATCTCTTCCACCCCAGCAGCATGGAGCATCCCAGGCAGTCATAACAGATGCAGCTGGCGTACCTGCATTGCTGGAGAAACAGCAGGTCTCCAAGAAATGTCCGTATCTGCATAAGTTTATCAACACCAAGTGAGGAGAGAAAGAGCTCGAGCTACAGAAATACAGGTGAAAAAATACTGGACTTTAAGAGCCCGGATGAGAGGAAATGTGAACAGAGACTGGAAACCTCTGCAACCTGTACATGTCCTCATAACACAAACAGCAGATGACACACACCCAGCACGACAACAGAGAAATAAGACCAGAACCAGGAGAAAGCCAGTTCTCGGAGTCCCATCTGGCCCAGGTGCTGAGGGTTAGAAGCTAATTCCCGAGCCACAGTCGCATCCGTAGAGGGAACAGCATTGATTGGAGAGAACATATTATATTGGCGGAAGGAACCCCTATCCAGATTAGGAGAAATACCTGAAGTAAACTACAAAGAAGAGGGGAGACTTTGCAAGTTGAGGAGACTCTTGTTTGGAGAGACAGTCAAAACAGGAAGAAGCAGCCAGCAGAACCACACACTGCTTTGCATTCTTTCTACCACAAGGGAAGAGGGAAGCCAAGAATCCAGTTGGAGTTTGACCAAGCAGAGTGGAAGTTTTGGTAGAGACTAGCTGGAGCATGGAGGACTCAGGTTGCCATGACAATGAGAACCTTCCTGCCCCCTTACAATAATGCATTATAAGGAGAAAGCTGCATGCAAATGAAGTTAAGTGTAATCAATGGCAGGGCACCACAAGGTCACGGGAGGCATTTAGGAAGAGTCTGTGCAGCAGATAAGCAATGCAAACACAGAAAAGCACTTAAGTTATATATGAAAAGGTTAGACTGAGTCCACATGCTTGCGAGAGCTTCTATGTACAGAGTAAACTTGAAGGCTTTCCTACTGGTCTGGGCATAACTGGCACCAATAAATCTCCCATATTTGTTGCTGCCAGTGAATAGAAGAGGTGCTGGACCGAGTACGAGGGGCTCCCCTTTTCCTTGTGGCCGGTATGAGGAAACAGCAGCTGGATGAATTGAGCCTTCCCAGAATGGGTGGCAGAAAAGAGACCTCAAGCTACATTTGTACCTTATGGTGGTGGTGGTGATAATGGCACAGTGAGCCGATTTCTGTATAGGTAGAAACATACATATAAAGACATGTATTTATAATACTAAGTTGACGAGTTGTTCATTGTTCATTCCATGGTGTGCAACCAGTTCTAATACATATGCAAAATGTTGTCATTACAGAGCTCTGAGTTGATATTAAAAGGAGAAAACTACGCAGGTAGTGCTGACATGGACTACCAGAATCTGTGATTTTCAGCCAAGATCCTAGGCATCTCTCATCTCACACTTTCTTTCAATGGGCAAGAGGTCACTGAAAGGATTGGTAGGTAAACAGTCTGTACTATTTAAGTCATTTTTCTCCCACTCCCTGACCCTCTTTTCTGTCCAAGCTGAAGAGATGAATTTGGGGAACTTAAAAGCTTGCATGATGTAAGTTAAAAGCCCTGTGCCCAGCACTAGGAAGGGTCCAGTACGCTGAACCTGCTGCCCCAGGAGCAGACAACCCTCACTCCAGAGTGTGTGTCCTGCTCCTAGCAGAGAGCACCGCCTGGGGCATGCTTCATACCCCAGTTCCCTGCTCAAATGAAGCCCAGCCTTTGCGGCCCTCTCTTCCCAGGGAGCCAGACTTGGTCCTTGTGCCACTGGCTGAAAACGGGTGCCTTTTCCATCCAACTTCTCCTGAGTCGAGGTGTAGTCATCCACCTCACTATGGCCATCGCCTCTGCTGTGGACTCCTGGCTCCGTGCCCTGCCCCTAGATCCAATGCTTTGGAAAGTGATGTCATCTCCAAGTGGACATGAGGTCATTCTGGCCGTGAGCAGCCAGCTGCTTTTTGGAAACCAGCCCTACAGCTCAACGAGCTCCCTTGACCCTGGATCTAGTCACGGGGGTAGCAGGAGGCATTCGGTACAATGAAGTTCAATGGTTGATGGGCTGGCTGGGAGCCCATGAGTGCAGGTTTCAGAGGATCTGCAGCTTGACCTCCTTCTCCCCACTTCCTTGGTGGCACAAAACTATAGACGAGAGCAGGGTTACTGTCAGTCTGTGTGACCTCCATACATACGTTGGGTAGATAACTAGGGAGAAATGGGAATTTGAAGAGAGTACCATGAGAGCAGGGATCATGGTACTCTTTTTCTCTCTATTTTACTAATGCCTCACACAGTGCTTGAGATGTAGTAGATGCTCACTTAATATGTGTTTCATGAATGAACAAAGAAACTAATAGAAGTGATGAGTGTTTCTTCATCTGTTTTCCTGCCTGTCTCAATATCCTCTGAGCCTTGGCTCTGAAGGACCAACAGGTCACGCCTGTATCTCCAAAAGCAACACTTCTCCTTTCAGGCTTTCCATGCATTTATCACATCACTTAGGTGAGTCTACACATATAATTGAATTATATCACTCCCAAAGCCCCACAGATGACACCCGCCACGATGGGGCCAGTGCTGTCATTCCCAGAGGCGCCTGGCTAATCTGAGTGACATGGCCTCAGGACATCCTTCACATCTCAAATGAGGAGTGACAGCACTCATCCATCTTGCCTTCCTTTCCTCCTTCCTGCCACCCCACCACAGCTGGTGAGAATCCCAGAGCATCCTCAAGGTCTTTCTAGGTCATACGTAACCCCTGGGCTTGCTGGGCATAAGCTGATCCCTGGGACTTCTTCGCTGCCCTTTTGACCTCTAGCTCAATAGCCTGTGACTCCTTCTCTGCAAGCTCCATCCTGCCTTGCTCAGCCTGTATGGGGCTGGAGCCAGGTGAGTAATGGACATTCACTAAGCACCTACTTTACAGGCTTTATGCAAGCCCCGGCTCCTCAGGCACTACAATCTTTTGGAGTTTCTCCTGAGATCGAACATTTCCTTTCCCTCCAGTACAGATTATGCCCAGAGCACCTTCTAAAGGGGCTTTGCATAAGCCACACTCTGCCTCACCTAAAACATCCTATGCAATGAAACTAGGTTAAACGGAAACAGAGGGCACCTTAGGGTAAAGGCAGCGGTGGGAATGCAGGTGAGAGGAATGAGCATTCCAAAGGTATCTGCCAGCGGGTGGGCTGGCTGACTGCATATGAGGGTACAGACCTTTGTAAGCACCTACTTACCAAGGCAACCTGCCCAAATGGCTTTGCCCACCCAGGCTCCTTAGGCATCAAATCCCACCCACCCTGGACGCTGTCTTACTTTAGAACTCAGACCTGCAGCGCGCCTTTCAGTGGTCACCTGCCCAACTTCTGGCCCCATGCAGGAATCCTAACATCCCCGACAGCCCGTCGGTTGTCTTGTGTGCCCACTAGAACCTTTCCAACATGTCTGATCATATGAATCATGAGGGGCCCTTGTACAAAGCTCACCAACTACTCACACCCTGCATAGAAAGGGCCTGTGCATCTGAATTTTTCACCAGCATCCCTAGTGAGTCTTACAATTAAGCACATTTCTTATGTGCCTGTAATGCAGCGGTTCTTGACAGTGGCTGAATGTTAGAATCAGCTAGGAAGCTTTAGAAAAAAAAAATCAATGACAGGCCTTTACCCCTAGCTATTCTTATTTAATTTGTCTGGAGTGGAGCCCAGGGGGTGTAAATTTTTAAAGCTCCCAGCTGATTCCAAAGTGCAGCCAGGGTTAAGAACTACTGCAATATCTTCCCAGACCAATGGGAAGCTCTTGGAAGACAGTAACCAAGAAATATGTACCCCTTGGTACCCCTTACTGAGCCCCACCACCACGTCAAACCTGTTACAGAACATACTCCATAACTGCTGAGTTGATCTGATTTAACTAGCTGTTCATCCATCCAATATGCATTGTAATTTCCTGTATTAAGAAGCTGTGTACTTCCACTTAGCAAGGGGCCAGATAATGGAGGCTAAGATTTTCCCATGATTGAGTACACACACACACATACACACACATACACACACACACACACACACACACAGAGGCACAGGCACACACGCTTGCAAACATGCAGGCACATCCCCAACCATTCCTTTCCCCGGATGAACCAGCCCAAACAATGCAGAAGCCTCATGCCCCAATTCTGTCCTCTGCCTGCCCCCGCCCCTTGCCAGCTCTACTCACATTGTACAGCACGGTGGTCCACCCTTCCATGGTGATGCACTGGAAGACAGTCAGCACAGCAAAGAGGATGTTATCAAACTGGGTGATCCCGTCATTGGGGCCGATCCAGTCCCTGCATTCATAACCAGCTGGGCAGCCCTGCACGCCACACGGGTGAGGGGGGTCAAATCCTTCTAGAATACCTGCACACACATTTGGAGGGTGGGGAATAAACCACATGGTGCTTAGCATGAGCTGGAAATGACCCCAAGAAGCCACAAGCATGCAACTCGATTTCCCACAGAAAGGTGTGTCCTTCGTTGTCTCAGGCTCCCTCCCATCTCTGGCCTCTCTACACCTCACACTCCACAAACCACGTGTTCAACCCAGTGTTTCTCAACCTCCTCTGAAAATGGAGTCATTCCTGCACGTGGCCCCTCTCCGTGGGCCACAGCCTCTACCACCACCTGCGTACCAGAAATTTACAGGACTGGGTCACACAGAGAGGTCTGAGGTGAAGGCAGAACACCTCACTGATTTTCTAAACCTCGGACTCTAGGATAGATCCTGAGTTCTTTCTGGGCCTCTTGGGGACAATCATAAGCTATAGTCCCCTGGGTGAGTCTTAACTCTTTTATTTTTCTGGCCTAAATTCCTGGTCTTGAATAAAAGATAAAAAAATCAGAAATCAAAATCCAAGGTGGAAGGTGTCCTTTAAAGATTCTGTTCATAAAAAAATACGGTACCTAATTGGGCTCCTTCAACCTCTCCCCATCCCCTTTCCTCCTAGGGCACGCTACTCAACTTGCCAAGAACAATGAGATACAAAGAGGTAAGCATTTGGAGTCTGTGTACCCCACCAGTCTCCAAGCTCCCCTGCCAAGCCAAGCTCAGAGCTGCCTCCATCCCTCCACAAATATGTGTGGGTCACAACAGAGAGGGAGGAAGGTCATGAGATGGACCACGAAGGAAAAATGTCTCCAAGGACATGAAGGGACCCGTGTCTTTTTTTACTCCAAACTCCTAGGTCTCCCAGGCCTGTGGGTTGAAGAGGCCACTGTACACAGGGTCTTTCTTCAGACAGTTTCTGACAACCTCCTTCTACCATGCATGGGGGAGCTGAGCCCTCCTGCTTGAAATCCCCCAACTGTAAACCTAGGAGGTTATTAGCTTTGCAATCTCAAGTGTCCAACAGGGATGTTGAGTCTGAGCTGGTTGGGCCTCAAAAGGCTTCTGACTAGGAAGTTTCTGGTTCTCTTTGTAGGGTTGGAATAGAACACACTTTTCCAAGCTATCTCTCATTAAGGCCCTGAAATGACCCCAGTGACCCGAGGGGAGAAGAAGGGCAGAAGCAGAAGACAATCTAGGCGCGTACCTGAATTGTTCATGAAGCATGCGCGGTGCAGCTTCCCGCTGTAGAACTCCAAGCCGATGATAGCGAACATCAGGATGGCGAAGAAGAGCAGGAGGCCGATCTGCAGCAGGGGCACCATGGCCTTCATGATGGACTTCAACACGATCTGCAGGCCTGGAAGGAAGGGAAGAGGATGACAAACGGAGCCTCACTTGGCACCCCTGCCTGCGCGGGCTCGTATCCCCTCTCCTAGGAGGAGGAGGGCAAGTGGTGCAGGGAAAAAACATTGGTCCTGAAATGACAAAGACCGTTTTCAAAGGGATGACCAGGTCAAGTCAAGCCAAAACTGCCATCCCGACTTCCCCCGCGGATCAGTCCCTTCCTCCTCCTCACCCTGACCTTGCACATGCCTATTGCACTTCATTTGTTTCACCCAGGTTGTCTTCCGGGCTCCTCTTGTAGGTTACACTCATTAGAATGTGCCTGTTGGTCCTCGCCCTGCTGGGCTGTAAGTCTTGTGAGAGCAAGGACAGAGTTCATCTTCCCCATCCTCCTATCTCAGCCCCGGCCATCCCAGTTGCTTCTGTAAGAGCAGATGTAGTGTAACCAGTATTCATAAAATACCTCTGAGCCAGAAATTGCACTTCTAGGATTCTAGCCTAAGAAAACAACCAGAGATGTGAATAAGATTCAAGCAAAAAGATGTCTGCCCCAGCACTATTCCCAGTTGGGAGGAAAAACTGGAAATAGCCTAAATATCCAGCAACACAGCAATGGCTAAACAAGTCATGACCCATATGACAGACTATAATACATGTTTTAAAATTGTATTTCGGAAGAATTTTTAATGTCAGGAAAATCAAATACTTATGGCAGGATCTAAAACTATATGTACAGTATGATCACAATTATATTTAAAATGTACAGGAAAAAATATACAGAAATGTTAAAAGTTATTTCTGGCCCTGGATGGTGGGCTCAGTGGTTAGAACATTGGTCCTAGTACCCAACGCTCTGGGATTTGACTCCCAGTTAAGGGCATGTACCTGGGTTGCAGGTTTGATTCCCAGCCCCAGTCAGGGGTGTGTGGGAGGCAACCAATGGATGTTTCTCTCTCTCTCTCTCTCTCTCCCTTGCCTCCTTCCCTCCCTTCCACTCTCTCTAAAAAAAAAAAAAAAAAAATCAATCAATGGAAAAAATATCCTCAGGAGAGGATTAACAAAAAAAGAAAAGTTATTTCTGATAAGATAATGGGTGCTTTTCATTTTCATATTACATCACTTCATGTATTTTCCCAAGTTTCTATAAAGATCTTTCATTATCTTTAAGTCTGGGAAAAAAAAGAGCTGCTAAGTTTCAAAGAAATGTTATATTAGGTTGTTGCATCCACACTATTTATTACCATGGGGGCTAACTCCCAGGAGAAACTCTTATTTATCCCACATTCTCTTAGACTCGGATCCAGATGAGGACAGTTAGGGAGTCTATTAGCAGAGTAGAAGGAAGAAAGATGGTGCTTACTGGGTATCCCTGACACAAGCTTCAGGGGCCTCAGGACACGCACGGCCCGGAGGGTCCTCAGGTCCACATGTGTGTTAAAGTGGGTTCCCGCGGTGGCCAGGATGCTGCAGACGGAGACACAGAGGGTCAAGGTTAGCAGGGTCTGGCTCTCTTCCCTGTCCCAGGGGGGAAGCTGGGTTAAAGAAGGATCAGGCGGGAAAGCACACCGAGCTGACGCCAGCTGTGTGTGGGCGCACCTGTGCTGGGGTGAATCACCAGTGGTTCCAAGTGAAATTAAATTTAGCCCCATGGATTTCACTTTGCAAAGAAAGAAAACTTGTCATCGGATCAGAATCCTAGTTCCAAATCATGATCTCCAAATCAAGGTCTCCAACACCTGTCCCATGCCTGTTCCCCGCACTGCTCTCTGCTCCTTGCAAACCTCCTTCCCCCCTTTCCAACTCACCAAAGCCCTCACATTTTTTATTTCAAAATTTTCTTAGACTCCTCTGTCTCCTATCACCTTTAGAAAATTCCTCTGGATTAAGTACAATAAAGGAGTAACTCACCCTTCTCCACCTTGACACTTAAATTTCTTAACTAGACAAATCAGTCACACGGATGCTTATAATTGAGGAATAACTCTACTGGTCCCCATATGGCATATTTATACTTGTCCAGAATCACTGTGTGACCTGAGTTTGGTTTCTTTGCTTCCATTTTTCCACATTCTACAGCCATAGCCAGAAAGAAACACACACATCTATAAAAATCCTATTAAATTGTGGACACCAAGTTCCTTGTCTTGAGGAGACAATTTATTTCATATAACCTCATGACAATGCAGATACTTTGGAGAGACAAAGACACTTAAGTATTAATGGAAGACTCAGCAAAAGGCCAAGAGTCAAGAAAACTGGGTGTAAGTCCTGAACGGGGCAACTTCAGGCAAGTCACTCAACCTCGATGAGTCTCACTAGCCATGTCTACAGAATGGGGGAGTATCAAGGCCTAGGTATAAAAATAAAATGACATGGTATTGAATATCAAGAGAGGCCTGTGCACTATAATGTGCAAAACAGACATTATATCCAACACAAACATTAATGAAATTGGTTTTGCAAGTCTAATTTTAGCCTTCTCTCTGTGCGATAGTCCCTGACCTCCCTCAGAACCACTCTAGGACAATTTCAGCTATCTGGAACCGTTGGAGAATGAGTCGTTTAGAAAAATGAATTATCTATAGCCAAAGGGTGCCAAGAATACTTCATTCCACTTAATTCTTTTTGGTAGAACCCTCTGAAACATTTCAAGTATTGAAGAAGATACTTGAAGTGCCTTCAGTACTTGAAAGAGAACGTGAATGAAAGGCTTATGCTATACAATATCTCTAAGAAGCAGATAGGGAGTCCACAGGAACAAAGCACAGAGATCCAGGACATCAGAACCCTGAACAATAACTTTGAAACAGGGAGAGCTGCCCAGCACCAAAGCAGTCTGCTTCCTAACATTAAAAGCATTCAACTATCTATTAGGAAGTTAAGAGGGTTCCCACTTGGGTTGAAGAATATTTTCAAGGACCAATGGAGATCTCTTTGAGCTTTAAGATTCTGTAATTCTATACTAATCCACCCTCAAAATAAGAACCAGAAAGAAATCCTACTCTCATTAAGGATCTCGGGAGTGAGGCAAGACTCCCAAGTCTTCTCCATGTCTCCCAAACTTCCACGCCCTCATCTGAGAAGGAGGGACTCAGGGAGCGGAGTCTCTGAATGCTTTTGACTCTGTCTTCTAAGGCCAAAGAGGGGAATTAAGTGGGGGGGGGGGAGGGGGAGTGATATAATTTCTAATAAGTAAGGAAATTCTGAAGACATGAGAGATCAAAGAGAAACATGGAAAACAGGACAGAATTTTTTTTTAAAAAGGAAAGAGGTAAAGAGAAACTTCAAAGATAGGTGGAGACAGGAAACTGGAGAGGCAGAAATGGGGTCCTTGTTCAGCTGATTCTGCTAACAGGGGAAGGAGCCTTGAACTTGGAGTCTCTGAGGTGCACATGGAGCCTCTCCTTCACTCTAGTTCACTCTGTCTTACAAAAGGCGGGTAGAATCTGCCAAGGTCAGGATCCAGAGTTCTGTTTCCTGGGATACCCAGACACACAGGAAATGCTCTTTCACAGCACAAGAGGGGCTGTGGCACATGAAAATGTCCTCCCCAGCCCTTGAGTTGAACAAGATACATTTCAGAACACGAAGGTAGGGACAGAAAGACAAAATTAAAAGGCAAAAAGGCACAAGTGTAGAGAGAGGGGAAAATGATAGAAGGAGAGGAGAAAGAGAAGAGAGGAAAGTGAGCAGTGAAAGAAAACATGGAGATGAAAACAAGATGGAAAATAAAAAGAAATCAAAGCTGGTGGAGAAGCAAATGTCAGAGATAAGAAAGCTCACACGGGAAAGAGAATAAGAGTAAATAAAGCTAACCTAAAGAGAGAAGAGGAAATACCATATCTGTGTGGAGGCCTCGGTTAGCCAGCCAGGAGATAAGTTCTTTTCGTTAAGTGCATCCCTCGGCTGAACTACCTGCTCCCCAAGTCCTCCAAGTCCCACTTCAGCCAGGGCCAGGTAGCCTGTGGCCCGTCTCCCCTGGCCCTTACACTTGATTTTCTTCCAGTGCAGGAAGGCTGTCTACTAGGCTGAGGCAGCCTGGCCACTCGCTGCTCCCTACCTACCAGTGTTCAAATCGTCCTTGAGGGTGAGAACTATGATTTGGTTCCCCTGTCCATCTGTTAGAAGCAGGAGCAATGGGATTCTTAGGGGAAGAAGATAATTGAGGAAAAGGACCCTGATTCTGTGGGTCCTTAAATTTCTGTGCCCACTGCCATCATGGTCCTTACCAACTGGGAGAGAAATTCTCTGTTTCCACATCTGTCTCCCCCATGAGATCTGGAGTACCTCAAGCAAAGAGCCTGTCTTCCTCATCTCGATGTCCCCCACACCCAGCCCACACTGTGGCAAGTAAGAGGCTCAAGGGTTGACTGAGCAATTGGACTGCACCGATGAAAGTAATAAAGGCACAAAATACCACAGAAACCCTGGGACTCACCAATGAAAGGAGTGGGATGCTATTTGAACACAGATCTGTTTGGTCATGCAGGAGTGTACTGGAAATCTGACCTTGCCCATTTTAGAGTCTAACGAGGATGGCCCAACATAGTCCTAAGACCCCTGCCGCCAAGCAGATGCACAGGATGGGCTCTGCCCGTCATCAGTGGCGAGTTAGAGAAAGAGAGCAATTGCTTATAAACAGCAAGCGCAGGGAAGAGCAGGAGGAAGACGCAAGATGTAAAGGCTCGTCATCTCTGGGCAAAACCCAAGTCATGAAGTGCATATGGCTCAGGACGACTCGGGCCTTGGAAGTAACAGGCCCTAGGCATGCGGCGAGGGGAATGTGAACAGTAGGAAACGGCCCTGGCCCCGTCTAGTGGAAGTAGGCAGACACAGAAATGAAATAATTATAATTCACCATGAAGAGTGTCATAACAGAGGACTTTTCAAGGTCCTATGAACATGGGAAACGCTGCCGTGACAAACGCAGTGCTATGTGCTAGCTCTCTCAAGTATCTTATCCCATGGAACCCTCAAAAATATCCTCATTGCCTCCATTTCATAGAAGAGGAAACGGAAGCTCAGAAAAAAAAGTGACATTGTTTATAAACAGCAAGACCAGGAGTTACAGTCAGTTCTCTCATGAAAGCAACGCCCATCTCTTTGGGGCTCTGCCATGATGCCTTTCTCAGCACTGGACAGCTCCTTTGATTCCTCGTCCAGCGTGTTTCCCAAATAAGGAAGGGCACAGTATTTGGCCCTCAAATAAGCCATGAACTTGGTTCCCTTCACTGCAAGGCCGCAAGCCAGGACCCCTCTTCCCCCACAGACTTGCCACGAATCACTCTCAAGACCAGGAGGGTGGGAGGCTCCATGCACCTCAGGTGACGACTGTGGCAATATCTACACATACACCCAGGAAGAGACACGCGCCACAAAATCAGAGTGAGGCCATGGAGGATAACTCCAATTTCGAGTTAATAAAAGCCTAAGCTCTCTGCCGTCCCAACAGGCACATGTGAGGCTGTGTTTTCCATTTCTTTTGTCACCATGAGCACAGAGCCTGGTGGAGAGCTCTGTACACAGGAGTGGGTACTTAATTACTACTTTACCCCCCAAAGCAGAGGAGAGACGGAGAACAGACATGAACCTCTAACCACCACCAGCACAGACGCAGTGTTCTGCACACTGTAAATGCTCAAAAGCGGATTCCTGAAGGATGTGGTGGCTCAGCCCTACCTCCAAGGATTTTGCTTTTAGTTGTCAGCAGGTAAGGAGAGAATGGAGGCTGCTATGATCCTAAGGGTGTGGAATGACCATTACTATTGTGGCCTGGCAGGGCAGACGATAGAAGTGAGGCTCTGGGCAATTATAATCAAATGGTCTCTCCCCAAGACCACCACCCAAAGAATTCTTCAACCCTGCGATCCTTTCGACCTTGGGTTCTGTCTTAGCCACCTTGTCAATCCAGGTCTAACAGTCCTTTTGCCACAGGCATATTTCACTGTACACGTCCATGGCCAAAAATACCCTGAAGCATTATACAAACATTACACTACAATTATCCATTGTTTATCTGAAATTCAAATGTAACTAGGCATCCTGTATTTTTATTTAAATCTGGCAACTCTATTTAAGTGACAACCAGGTAAAGAGCTTCCCCCTCAGCTGTTACCCCAGCCCTAAACACATGGGCAAGTCTCTGAGAAGAGACACAACCACGGGTCTGCTAACATTAGGTCCAGGATTCCCTCCTGAGGCCCACAACAACCCGTTTTGTCTCTGTCCATATAGACTGCAACGGAGGAAGAACCTCAGTAGCATTCAAAAGGCAAGTTGTTGGCATCTGTGGAAAAGGGTTGATTAACACTAGCAAATTTCCAACACAGAGTTGAGTCATTTCCATGGGTCAACATAAGGGGGTTGCTATGTCCACTTAAAAGTGCCCCGTAGATGGTTGGTTCCTTCGCATCTTCTACTATTTTACCTTCAGTGAGGCACCAAAATCTATCATCTCCTTCCTTTAACACATGTCTTGGATTCACCTCTTACTCGCCGGAGCCTCCCTCTTGCCTGAGATGCCCCTCCCTTGCCTTCTCTCCCGGCCTAAATAACATGACCCAGACTCCAGAAACCAGAGAACAACCACCCTGTCCCTGGAAAAGGTCTACAATCAAGAGACTTGCATTGGGATTCTGAGAAAGTAGGCAAACACAGGCTCTCACTGGCTGGTTTCAAAGCCCAGTTCCTTCAGTCACACTAGCTGTCCGGCCTTATGCAGTGGCCTCTCCGAGAAATGGTGCTTTCATCTGTGAAATGGGAACAGTGCTTTCCAAAGAAGGTTGATGGAAGAAATGATTTTCAAATACTTTTGGGCCATAGCCAATAGTAGGAAGTATATTTTACATCACAAGCCAGGGTGTGTTTACATATATAATTACATAACGCTTTGTAAAATACTTTTTCCTATGTGTGATAATACTCTTATTTTCTCTTCAGTTCTTCTTTTTCTATCTTCTTTTTAAACCAACTAAATGGTTTTCATGACTCTCTAATGGGACTCACCCACAGTTTGAAAAACCCAGACATAGAGACCAGCCAATGTACTGCTCATGCTCTCTAGGGAGACTGTTCTAAAGAAGACAAAGTGGACCAACATGAACTGCTGCCTTATTAGCATCATGCACCTCTTGGTGCTTTCTCAGAACAATAAAACAGTTTGTCTTGAAAAAATTTGCACTTTTCCAAGAACCGTAGACATATTCTAGGAGAGAGCCTGATCCAGCCAATGGTACCTGAGGTAGCAGCAGCATCTTGCCCTCCTCCAGAATGGTCCTTCTTAAAGAGATCTCACACACCCCCACCAACTTCAAAACCATCATGAGACTGTGTGTGTGTGTGTGTGTGTGTGGTTGAGCTAATATATGGCCAAAGTAGAGCATGGATAGTCTTCTAAGCCCACAAACAATGCATAAAATATTTTTCTGACTATAGCAAATTATGTTTGATTTGGTTTAAGTTATTATTTAGTAGCGTTTTTATTACCTATTTTTTCTCTTTCTTTTTGTCCTTCCACTATTTTTTTATTCACATACCTCCAGCCTTCTCCCCTTTGGCAACCATTTACACACACACACACACACACACACACACACACACACACACACTCTAGATGTGGCCAGGAAGCCCTAATATTTCTTAGGAGGGTGGGAAGCAGGGTAGGTCAAGTTGTCCTTTTCCAATAAAGGAGATCTGTGCCCTTTCCACGAGGGAATAAGTGGTTCTGTATTTAACAAATGTGAGGCAACACTTTCTGGAATTTTAAGTGGGGTTCCTAATTAAGTTTCATGAGAATCTTCGTGCATATGCAGTGGTCTCAAAATATGCCTTTTGAGGAACAGAAAAATCATGGCCTAAAAATCCCCTTTTCCTTTCTCACCGAAAGAAAGTTCAGCAATCAAACCATGTCACACCAAGGAGAGGAGGTTGTACTGACATTTGAGACCAGATCTTTGTTGTGGGGTGGGGCAGGGAGAGCTGCCCTGTACACTGTGGGATGTTTAGCAGCATCCTTGGTCTCCATCCACTAGATGCCAGTAGTAACCCTGCTTCCAATCCCCCCTCCCCCGGTTAGGACAATGAAAAATGTCTCTAGAGATTGTCAAACGTCCTCTGGGCGGCATCCCTGGCTAAGAACTACTGCTATGGGAGAACATCTCAAATAGCAATTCCTCCATACATTAAACGCCATGCACCTGTTTCACACCTAGTCCCTGCCCACTCTAGTAGAAACACACACAGCCTCTCTCAGGAAGAAATGAGGAGGTTGCCGAATGACCCCCGGCCACAAGTCATGGTTTTGAGGGACTGCCAGCAATGATGAAAATGCCCTTCTGTCTTCTTCTTTAAACATCATTTGGGGTTGCATGAAGCTTAACCCAAGCGCATCTCCAAAGGAAGCCTTATTCCAAAAGCAAAGTTTCCCTGGATGATGGGAGGCCAAGAATAAGGAAACATACAGAGGGTTTTAGTTGCTTAACCGCAGTGTAATGGAAACAAAGGTCGAGTTCCTACCAATGGTCCTGCATTTCTTTCCTTTTTTATGAGCAAGTCTTGATTCATTCCTCACACACAGCAAAGAGAAATGTCAAGTGATGGGCAGACACTCTATCATTGCCATTCAGGTCCAGGAGATGATGACGACAACGATGATGACGATAAAAATAAAACTACCTCATTTTGTTTCGGTTTCCATAGTTCCATTCCATACAGATACCATTACCCATTGTCTGATAAGTTTGAGAATTCAACCTCAGAAAGAGAAATTGGCTAGCGCAGTGATTGGCAAACTGCGGCTCGCGAGCCACATGCGGCTCGCAAGCCGCGGTTTGCCGCTCTGTTGACTAATGAGTTTGCCGACCACTGGGCTAGCCCAAGGTCACGGAGGTAGTAAATGGTTAAGCTGAAGACTCAAACCCAGAAATTTAGTTTCCAAATTTGGAGCACTTTCAGTAGCAACAAAAGATAATGGCTAGAAATACATCCCAAAGGCACATGTATTTGACAAATGCCTTTCTAAGAAGACCACAGAGCTGCCTCTCTGCAGAGCGTTATGGTGCCCTGTGAGTGCAGCATCATTTGAGTGTTACCAAAACTGTGCTTCGGAGAGTCCGCAAAGATGGAGAACTGCTGGAGAGGGAAATCCCACGTTATAAGATCTCACCCACATAAATACATGTTCTTTGAGTTGTTTTGTTATTAGCGGTGTGGGATTATCTGTTTATCTACCACCCATACACTCACACTTTCTCTCCCCAGGTCTCTCTCAGGGCCAATAATAAGCATTTGTGAGGTGGCGAGTCAGGGGTGGAGACCAGCTGAGGCAAGAACCCAGCTCACTATTCACCCAGGCCCCTAATACTGGCCTCTTCGAAGAATGCACTGGTGAACTCCAGTAGCAGATCACAGAGACCCGCTGTAGAACCCAACACTGCCCACACACAGCGGCCACCGACTGTTTGTACTGCCAGGTCCCCCTCTTCCTCTGATAACCATACTCCACTCCACTGTCCTTTTCATAAACTGCAATGGTCTTAAGTGATGTTGCTGGCCATGACACAAAAGGCATCAGGGGCTGTCATGGGCCATGTTTCTCTTACAGAATAAAGCTGGCTACAGTAAGAGAGGAGAAGAAAGCTGGCCCTGAGCAGGGAAGAGGAATGAAAGAAGGAAGGAATTCCGCTGGAGCCAGCACCCTGATCCTGCGGTTCCTGAAGCCTGACTACTTCCTGACATTTCTGCAACGTAGTGGTTCTGGGAGACACCCCTTCCTTGAAAAGCCTCTCTTTTCTAACACTATACAAGCTCAATTTCGGTTACTCACAATGACCCACTACTCACCCATCCTGTCCGGACAATACCATCTGGATAAGAAACCAAAGTGAAAGTTGAGAGAACTGGCAAGGCCAGACAAGAGCTAAATAAAAGACATGAAAAACAATGAAAAGCTCAGAACCATGGCCCTGGCATGGAGCCAATATACCAATTAGAGGATGTGCAAGCTTTTTCCTTGATGTCACTTCAGCAAGTGGCTAAGGCACTGAAACACTGGGCTCTCTCGTCAGCTTCAGAAAGACCGAAAAATTATACGCATTCCTGATCCTGGAGAGAGCCAGAGTCCTCTCCTCAAAACAGCAAACGCTGATGCAAGCAGGTTAACACAGGTGGAAGGTTCACTGGTGGCGGGGGGGTGGGGGGGGATCCTTCAAAGTAAGAGGAAAAGAAAAACTTAAGCAATAAAACTCTACCTTCTCACAATATGGGGATGGGGGGTGGGGGCTTTAAAAAATATCTGGGAAATATCTGGCTGAAAGAATATGCGTTTATCAAACCTTCTTAAATCAGTGACTTTCAAACAAAGCATGGGTCATACATTTTAGAAAAAGTACATTCGCCCATTATTCCACTTTCCTGCCTACAATGTCCGAGAAATTGATCTGTGTGGCGAACCTATGCCATCTGTCCGCTAAGATGTCAAGTATTTTTAAAAATACTCACATTATTTCCCATACAAACCTCCAGTTTCAGTGTATGACAAAGAAGCTGCCATAAACTTGCTCTAAAAAATGCCCACTGTCTACAGAGCAGCTGAATGGACCAGAGCCATTGGTCAGAGAAAACAAAATGCTTTTAACCTTTTAGGGTCATGAAACCAAAATTCATTCTTGTGCATCTGAGTCATTTCGCATCCTATGCCACTTATTTGGAATACGCACCATTTTAATAATTAAAAAGAATGGTGCCTGTATACTGGAACTCTTTAACTATTACCCAAATCTATTTGACAGAGATCGGTAAGCAGAGCAAAGTAGATGGTTTTCTTTGTTTGGTTTTAATATATTTTCATTGATTTCAGAGTGAGAGGGAGAGAGAGATAGAAACATGGATGATGCGAGAAAATCATTGATCAGCTGCCTACTGCATGCCCCACACAGGGGCATTGGCCTGGCATGTACCCTGACGGGGAACTGAACCGTGACCTCCTGGTTCCTAGGTCGACACTCAACCACGGAGCCATGCCGGCTGGGCCAAAGCAGGTGGTTCTAATTCTGCTCTCATTGTGAATAAATAAAATGCTGAGCTGCCGGAGGAACCCAGCGGTTGCTCTCCCAGCAGAGGTGCTGAGTGGCATGGCCATTTTCTCCGAAAGGAATTTAAAAGAGCGCCTTTTCTATTTCTAAGGAACAAAGGAGTGCGTTTATTAATAAAGGAGTCCAGACGAAGGGACGGCTGTCCTTGTAGAAGGACTGGCGCCCAGGGTCCGGTTTAACTTGACGGCAGTGATCTTTCTTTCCAGCTCTGAAGTTATTTTTACCTTGCCAGCTATGCAAATGAGCTCACGGCCTCTGCGCATGAAAGAAACCAGGCTGAGACCAGGTTAATATTTCATGAAAATATTGTAAACCACTGTTCCTGGCACCGAGCTTCGCATCCTCTGTAGCTGACCCTGTATCGGTACAGCCACGGCTAATGTCTGTGCCAATCTGGCATCAAAAAGAACAAGGTTATCGACAATTCACGAAAGAAGAAACACAGGCTGTTTAATGATTGCACGAAAGGGGTCAATGGCAAGGAATTCAAATTACAACGCCTTTTCTGCTTATGGAATTGCTACCACTGGAAAGAGTAAATTGGTATAACCATTTTGGAAAAGCTATTGGACAATGTGTACATAGGACAATGCAGATGGTTACTCTCTTGGGTGCAGTCCTTTTCAGGATTATTTTAAGAACACACTCACTGTGTCCTCACGTGGCAGAAGGGACAAGGGAGCTCTCTGGGCCTCTTCTTGAAATGGCACCATTAGCTAATCACGTTCCAAAGACGCCACCTCCAAATACCATCATACACTGGGGATTAGGTTTCAACATATCAATTTGGGGGGGCACAAGCATCCATCCAGTCTATGGCAAGTCACTAGTAAGGGCTCAATAAATGTATGTTGCAGGAAAGAGTGAGTAGATCAACTTCAAGTTGGAAATGATCTTGGAAAATATCAAGCCCCAACTCCCAGCCCCTATTTAGTGTTTTGGGGCTCACATCATCCTACCCTATTGAACACTTGCAGGAATGGGCAGCTCTCAGCCTTCCGTGGCATCCCCTCCCCGAGCTTGGAGTTATACAAAGGAAGCGCCTCTGAACGTAGCTGCAAGACTGCCCCTCCCATTCAAAGATCAGCATCAGAGGCTCCTGGAATTATTCTAATCTTCCAGGCTCACCTCCTTGTTTCTTCTCTCATTTCCCTGTAATGTTTCCTTAAGCCAATCTCTAGTTATTCTGGACAATTTTATCTGGAACAACTCCTTTCTGTCTCTTTAAAGGCAATGCCTGTTTCAAAAACCAGGACTGGGTTTAAAAGTAGAACCAGTCTGACTCTTGTTCAGGACCCTACACTCTGGTTATAACAGGCCCAGTGGCATATCCCTTTCAGCAGCATTTCCCTCTCCTAATGTACCCAGGGTCCTTCCCCCCCGCCGAAAGGCAGCTAAGCCAGCCCTACCCCCTCCTCTCTTGAGTCTGGGGAGCCATGCAAGGTTCTTGATGATGGGGACAACGTGAGCAGAGCTATGCTTTATCACGTCGTCCAGCAGTGGTTGACAGAATAATGTTCCAGAGGGGAAAACGAAGGCTCTAAGGAAAAATCAGGAGGTGCTCCCCAGCACCACACAAACCTCTCGGTCTGCCCTCTCTGCGGATCCCACCACCTGTGCTACTAGCTCCTCTCGGCAACCTCATAATAGGGACCCTGCATGGCACTGCCAGAAAAGCCCTGCTGAAGGCGACCCGGGCCACAGGGAGGAGAGCGGTGGAAATACCCACACCTAACCCTCCCCCTGCCCCCATCCCCCTAGACCTCACGCCTGCTGATCTCCTGGTCTCTGACATGTTCAGAAGAAAGAAATGCGGGGAGACTAAAGATTCTGTGTGAACTGTAAGAAAGGCTGTGAACTCACAAATTATCTCTGGCTCTGCCTCCAAACTCTCATTTTCACATCTCTTTGCAGCGGAGAAGAGCGGGGGGGGGGGGGGGGGGGCGGGGGGGATAACCCACATCATGGTTTCCATTCTAGTGACTAGGAATCTGAGCCCCTCAGACCTGGAAGCGTTAGCATGTCCTTCTCTCCATATGACCACAGTGCCTGCTCATTTTCCCCCGCCACTCGACTTCTTCCCATCAGCCCCAAACGTGGCCTGAGGCCATGCACCCTCCCAAACAATGCAGTATTGGAGGTGGATCTGCAGTTCAGGGTGACCCCTCCTGGGGGAGAAGGTCCTGGTACTACTATTATGAAAAGGAGCGCACTCAACAGAGCAGGGTCCACAGGGTTTCTCTGAGGGCAGCTGTCCAGGGGGATGAGCCGGCTGCTCCCCCTCCTGCCTACGCAGTTAAGGTCTGCTGTGACCTTGCAGGGAACCTGACTTTCTGCTTTTTCAGGATAGCCTTGCTCTAGAGGTGGCTATTATGGGGACATAAGGAGTCAAGGGGATCTCTCAGGGGTATCGTGGAATAAAAAGGTATGGGAATTCACTGTCCTGCAAACCCTGCATGAAGGTGCACCGTACTCCTACCCCCCAGAGGGATAATGGGTGCCCATACCACACTACAGGGCATCCAGTGAGAAGACGCCCTGGACCACTCTAGTCCATAACCATATTCGAGGCAGAAACCCATCCTGCATCCTTACACCTGCAGCGCCCTTTATTGGTGACAGGTGCTGGAGAAACAAGCACAGCCAAAATCATTCGCTAGTCTAGCCCGTGGCTGGCAAACTGCGGCTCGCGAGCCACATGCAGCTCCTTAGCTCCTTGAGTGTGGCTCTTCCACAAAATACCATGGCCTGGGCGAGTCTATTTTGAAGAAGTGGCGTTAGAAGAAGTTTAAGTTGAAAAAATTTGGCTCTCAAAAGAAATTTCAATCGTTGTACTGTTGATATTTGGCTCTGTTGACTAATGAGTTTGCCGACCACTGGTCTAGGCACATGTTCCCACCAGTCTCAGAACATTCCCGTTCTTGCTGACAGGTGTAAGGAGTAAAGATTGGTGGAGCTCTTCCAATGAACTCTTTCTGGG
Organism: Plecotus auritus; assembly: GCF_963455305.1. Taxonomy (NCBI): domain Eukaryota; kingdom Metazoa; phylum Chordata; class Mammalia; order Chiroptera; family Vespertilionidae; genus Plecotus; species Plecotus auritus. The sequence continues at coordinate 20,644,347 of NC_137778.1, forward strand.
AGTCCTCTTCACAATGCTTAAGGGCTGCATATTATCCAGACGGGCAGGGGCCACAGTTCCCTTGCAAAACTCCCCCCCGACCCTCATTCATTCTTTGTACATCTGCTTACACTTCACACGCACCGGGTGCCAGACAATGTGAGGAACTATGTAGGATGCAATGGTTACAAGATGGCCGTGGTCCGGCCCTCACAGAGCTAACAATCCAATGGACCATGACTTTGAAGGGGTGGAACAGGGCAGCTCCTGGCTCTGCCCGTGTCATGGCACCATGGACGTCCTTGCCCATTCTTTTGTGCTCTAGTTTACCCAATGAGGAAATAAGGCTGCTGGTGCCGCAGAAGTAAAAAGCTGGTCGCTCCCTCCCACAGAAGAAACCTCAGTGGGCACCAGACCATCCTGCTGGCACACAGAGGGAGGGAGGAAGGAAAGAGAAGGAAATGAAAATCAATGCCTATGGCCCCTCCTTCTGAGATCGATGTGGCTTGCTTCTTGGAGGACTTCTGCTGAGGAGAGCAGGCAGGACTCTGGTCTGGAGAATTCTAACATGATACCCTCTCCCGCCATGAGTTTGCAACTCCCATTTTTCCACCTCGAGCACACATCAGTGGGGAAGGTGGCCGGTGGGTAGCCCTCTCTGGGTCTGATGACCAATGTTCAGCCATACTTCTGTGTGTCTTATAAATATATAAAATAACTTAAAAAGGGTAGGGCACATTCTGTGAAAAGTGAAACCCAGATGGGAGATTATATGAGAGAGAATACCTAACCATGTTAAATAATAACAATGGCCCAAACAGGTCTGGAACTTTGAAGTCTGTGTGTGTGTGTTTGTGTGTGTGTGTGTGTGTGTGTGTGTGTGTGTATGTATGTATGTATGTGTATATATGTATGTGTGTGTATGTGTGTGTATATATATATATATATATATATATATATATATATATATATAATTATGCAAATTGTCCGCTCGAAAGTTCAACTGGGAAAGCAGGAGTTGGATCGCTCACTATGACGTGTGCTGACCACCAGGGGGCGGTGCAGAACATCAGAACATCAGAACATGGTGGGCAGCCAGCTGTGGCGGATGGGTGCTGAGGGAGTGGGGGAGGCCAGGCCTAGGGATCCTACCCTGCATGAATTTAAGAGCACCTCCACATCCCTAGACATATTCAGTGAAGGGATGATTGTCCCCTTTTGAAAGGGGAGGAGGAGACCACAGCTCAAGAAGGTGAAGAGATCTGCTGTTAGTCCCATACAGCAGTAGAACTGGGCTAGAAGCCAGTCTCCAGCTCCCAAGTTCAATGCTCATTTAGACTCAGCACTGAAAGGACATTCAAACGGGCAGCTTGTAAGAAATGGGAGATAAAATAAAAGACCTTAAAAACCTGAGCAAATATCTTGATTTCAAAAAAAAAAAAAAGAATGATTCTAGAATGATAACCAGTGAGCTCACTGTCAATCCCAAAAGAACTCGGTAATACTTTGTGAGCAATGAGAAAGCAAGATGATCAAATAATGCATGAGAAGAGCTTAGCTCAGTGCCTGGAACAGGTGAGGGCTCAGTAAATGTGAAGACTGTTAGCATCACTATCAGCATTGTTTCGTATTTTCAGGAATCAGCATGGGATTGCTTGGAACAAACCCATCTGAGCTAATTTTGTTTATTTTTTTAACAAAGTTTTTGGAAGAACAGATCAGGAGAATGCTAAGTATGTGGGATCCTCAAGCAAATGTATTTCAGCAAGCCCTTTGACAAAATCACTTATGCGATCAAAATGGTGGAGAGTACCACTGGGTGAGTTTTTGACATTCGAAAAATCTTGCCTAAATTACAGTGATCAGTGAATGAAAGACGTAGTTCAAATACTCACTTAGCTATTTAGAGTCTGTGAAATCTTGGGCAACTTATTTAACCCCTCTGTGGTTCTACCAACCCATCAGAAAAATAATGACAATAAGAGCAAACATCTCAGAAGACTAGTGAGTGTTGATTAGATAGATAGGTAGACAGACAGGAAACGTTAGCTATTAATGTAATTACGTTACTAATTTCAACCTATAGGGTGGTCTCTAGACGTGTATCATTGAATTCTATCATCATTTCTGTCCATTTCAACATATTTATCAACAGCTTAGATGACAACCGAAAAAGAAAAGTAAAACTAGAGGGCAGTGACAACTTGAGTTCATATGTGAAAGATCTGGGATTGACCAGCACGAGCCTCCTGTCTGCCAGCAGTGTGATGAGGGGGTTCATTAACAAGCTCAGACTGTCCACAGACATGTGGTATCATCTGAAAGAATCTCCATGAGGCAGACCAGCTGGAACACTATGTACAGTACGAGTGCCATATTTCTCTACTGAAAAACTTGGGGGAAAGGGGTAGCATCTGATAGGATGTTGGGTGAAAAGGACGAATGTTTTGTATGCTAGTACGCGGCTGTCACTTGAAGACTTACACTGTTTTCCTGGCATAACTTGAGCTAGTGGATAACATTAAAAGGGCCCAGATTTTGTCCAGAAAGACAGACTGGGAAGGAGGAGGGAAAGATGGGAAGGTGAGGAAAGGGGGATGGAGGGGAGAGGGAAGGAAGGGAAAGGGCCTAGGAGCTACCCAACACTGGAATGGTGTGCCTTGCCCAGTAGTGAGCTCTCCATCATAGCGAAAGTCCAAGCAGCTGCTTGGCAACCAGCTGTCAGGGATGTTGTTGAAGAAAATGATGAACTAGATGACCTTAAGTCCACTTTCAGTTCTCAAGAGGCTATGATCCCACCCTCTCTGCCCTGCACAGAGCTCTCTTCCACACACTCCTTCCCCAACAAGGTCACTGTGAAGCTCCTAATCTCCTGAACACCAGTCCAAATGGCCTGTGAGGTGCATATTCAACAATGGAGGATTCAGCTGGCTGTCTGAAGGTTTCAACCCGGCAGCCAGTGACCCTCTGGAATCCTAAACAGTCCACAGCGTCAGGAGCCTGGGCTCCAAGCATCCTGCATGGGGGACCTCAGCCACACCAGCCAAATACTGCATCACCACCTCCCCCCACCCACCTACCATCACCATAGCAACCACTGGGCTGACTACCTCACTAGGCATTTCAATTCAGGCAGAGGGAGGCCCAGATTTTCCAGCAATTTCCAAAAGTAGTGAGCCCTAAGGGTGTGTGGGTAAGGAGGAGCGGTTCTCCCACCCTTCCCAACAGGCCTCCCTGAGGCCACGGAGACAAAGCCTGTCTGCCATAACTTGACCTTGGCATCATCTCACTCTAACCAAAAAAGAAAAAAAGAAAAAAAAAAGGAGAAGGAAAGAGAACTACTGGGAAATTTCATTATTTTTAGAAGCACAATCACTTAGCAACCTAAATGTCCCATTCCTCTCCACCCCTCCAAAAAGCCCAGGGAAATAAATACTACAGTATCGAGGACTTCAGTGTTTGGCTCTGAAACAGTGTGATGATGTAATAATAATAATACTTGCTATTTATGTAAAAACAAAGCTTGCCTTCCAAGGAGCTCAGATTGAGTGGCTAAGATTAAGGCATGGATCCCTCCCACCGGGACCCTCTGCCTCTTGGTACAAACTGCCCCCAGGCCGATGGTTCTCTGATCTTGCCGAAAGCCTAAAACCGGATGAACTTTAGGTAGGGAATCTAAGACAGAAGCAAAAACACTTGGTGCAGAGGGGCAGGGCCCTGTACATTACCGCCTGCTGCACGGAAAAGGCACTGATTTCTGGCGAGAGAGCAGAAAAGGTCAGTTCCTCAAGCAAATGCCACCATCTGACCCCGTGAACCATTTCCCTCTGGAAACTCTTCCTTCATTTCCCTGCTAATGGTCTCCACTCATCTGCCTCCCCCTCTGCCTGCTGCCTTGCAGCCTGGCTCCCAGGTGGCCCAGGTCTTAGTCCCCTGAATCTCTGCTGGGCCTCTTCTCTAGACCAGGTCTGACCCAGGTCTACGATTTCAACCACCAACCACACCACAGATGTCCACACCGACCCCTGTGCTGGGCTCCACACCCACTGGTCCCACCCAATAAAGACAGGATCCTCCTCGCGCCCCTCTCCAGACTGCTCCCCATTCCATGCGTTCTCTCCCAGTTTGGTGGATCACCAAACTGAGATTCATCTTTGATTCTTCCTTCTGCTTCATCCTCCGATTTAAAGATCCCTAAATTATATCTGTCCCCTCCTCTCTGGTCCCACTGACATAAGCCATGTTCACAACTTCATCTTTTCCTAGACAGTAAGACATGTAAAGGGTAGTGCCCTAATTGGCCCTTGAGCTCCAGTCTCCCTGTTTCGTCTCTAATCATCATCCCGCCTACACATGCACCACAATAGGAATCCAAGCCTCTGAGAGTTGGGAAGTCTCTCTATCCAGGGAGTCTACCACTCTCTTGCTTTAAAAAATAATAATAATAATTTTTATTGACTTTTTTTTTTTTGAGAGAGAGAGAGGAAGGGAAAGGGAGATAGAAGAGTCGATGGGAGAGAACATCGATTGGCTGCCTCCCCAAAACCCAGGCATGTGCCCCGACCAGCAATCGAACCAGCGATCTCTTGGTGCAGAGGTTGATGCTCAAACACTGAGCTACACTGGTTGGGCAAACACTCTCTTGCTTTAAACCCTCTATTGCAGTGGTTCTCAACCTTCCTAATGCCGCCACCCTTTAGTACAGTTCCTCATGTTGTGGTGATCCCCAACCATAAAATTATTTTCGTTGCTACTTCATAACTGTAATTTTGCTACTATTAATGAATTGTAATGTAAATATCTGTGTTTTCCAATGGTCTTATGCTCTACAGCAGCGGAGAACCACTAGCAGGGTCGCCTAAGACCATTGGAAAACACAGATATTTACATTACGATTCATAACAATAGCAAAATTACAGTTATGAAGTAGCAACGAAAATACTTTTATGGTTGGGGGTCACCACAACATGAGGAACTGTACTAAAGGGTTGCGGCATTAGAAAGGTTGAGAACCACTGCTCCATTACTTTATGTTTCCATGGTGCACAAGACCCTGATGTTCCCACTGGCCTGTTCAGCTACCTCTGGAACCACCCTCTCATAGGCTCCCTACTCCCAGCCCTGCAGGCAACATACACGCCATTCTCCAAATACAGCGTGTCTGCTCTGGCCTCTGTGCTTCGCCTGTGTTCCTTCTCTGTGGCTTTCATTTCCTGCCCAGCACACAATCAGGAGAGCCCTTCTGAACAAGTCTCTGCTCAAGCAGCAGGGAAAGTGGCCTCTTCCCAGACTCCTTCGTGGGGATCCAGATGCCTCCTCCCTCACACTCCTGAGCACCTTGTACTGTCCTCCTTACAGCATTTTGCCCTGGTTGCAATGGCTGGATTCTTATCTCATTTCCCTAGACCCTGCATCCTACAGGAAAAGGCTGTGTCTTCCATCTTTGTGTCCCCTGAACTTTTCACAGGGGACTTTTTGCTATCTATCTATCTATCTATCTATCTATCTATCTATCTATCTATCTACAAGCCTAAGCAACCGAACGACCAGTCGACCAGTCGCTATGACACACACTGATATATATATACAAGCCTAAGCAACCGAACGACCAGTCGACCAGTCGCTATGACACACACTGACCACCAGCGGTCAGACACTCAATGCAGGAGCTGCCCCCTGGTGGTCAGTGCGCTCCCACAGCGGGAGCGCCGCTCAGCTGACCAATGGGCTCCAAACGCCAGGCTCACTGCTGGCAAGCACAGCTGCAGCGGCACAAGCCTCTCCCGCCTCTACGGCAACGCTAACAAGCAGCGGTAGCAGGGCCAGGATCCCTGCGCCAAAACCGGCAGTCCGACATCCCCTGAGGGGTCCCGGATTGCGAGAGGGCGCAGGCCAGGCTGAGGGACCCCACGGTCCTCTAGTTTATTAATAAGCACTTAAAAACCAGTCAACAGAGCTCCGCACTGTTGTGACACCTCCCCTGAGGGCATTCCAGATGGTCAGGATCCTCATACAGCCTGGCACCTTCAATGAGCACATCACTTACGTGGGGCATGAAGTCAAGAGAGCACGTGTACTGTTACTGCCTTTCCGCTGGACTCCATCCTTCTACTATTGCGAATCACTGCAGTTAAGCCATGAAAACACCAGTCCTTCCATCTGCATTGCTGGGAAGTCATAGCTCTGCCACCTGGCTCTTGAGTTATTCAATTATGAAGTCTTCATTCAGGACTTAACAACTTATCATTTAATCATTTATTTAGAGATTTTGTGAACTGAGCATGGCTACTCTCTCCTTCCCCCCCAAGAAGACACATGTCCAGCCCCACAAGACTCCAGCTACTATGATGGAAACCCAAGGGTCGTTTCCCCTTTTCCTTCCTCCCACTTTGGAGAGTTCACGCCCAGAAATTTCCAGAAAGTTCTAAAACTGAGGCAATACCATTTTAAGGAAAAGAGATGAGTGAATCTGGAAGCAGCCTGGAGGTGAGCTGCTGTATCTACACCTTTCTACCCTGACCTGACTCCTGACTCCTGACCCCTAATGACCTGTGGCATGATCCTGGCCGTCTCTTATTCTTACTTGTTCCTCTATACAGAGAGAAGCTTCCTAAAGCAGAAGCAAATATCCCAACTCCTCTCCCTCAGCACTTCTTCCCCCTTTCTCTCTGGCCCCTCTCTGATCCCTACATTCCTATTCGTATCTATTGACTTGTTCCCTTCATGGTGCCTCCACAGCACAGCCTGACAATCCAGTTAGGATATTTCTCCTAATGACCTGGTAGAGCTGCGGTGGCGAGGAAAGCCATGCCAGTCAGCCAGAGCGCTGGCCCCACGCTCGGAGCTCCTTCTGCTGGCCCCTACCCCACCCCTTTGCCTCCTGAGACTGGCTTCGGGCTGCCCTAGGGTGTAGGCGGCCTTTCTTTCTTTGGACCTCCATTTCTTCATTCATAAAATGAGATTGGACCTTCCTGCTCTTAGAGTTGGAATCCTCCTGTCTGCTTCCTCCAAAACACACCTCTCCTGCCCAGACCATTTCAGCTTGGGAGCCTGGAAAAATGCTGCCTGCACCCAGTTACCTGGGAACGTGCCTCATTCTCTGTGCCACAGAGCAGGCAATTCAAATGTCCTCTTTTCTCTATCTGGGCTGATGGAGGGACAAAGAGACCTAGCCAACTAACCATGGTGGATAAAACCAAAGTAATTTATTGTCTATTTGACTTTGAGAGGCAGTTAGAGACACATTCAGGGACGTACATCTGTCTCTGCCCATCTGGAAACCATCCCAAACCTCCCACCCTGGCCTTCGTCCCAGCCTGGGGTTTGGCCCTGGGCTGTGCAGATAAACCACATGCGGATACGATGGTGAGAACCGTGTCATTATTTATAACATTCAATTCGACGACCATATATGGAGCACAACCACATGCAAGAAACTGTGGCCAAAGAAACCCAGGGGCCATACAGAGCAAGACTATTGTCCCCAGAAGCTCAGAATCCAGGAGGAAGCAGGCTCTATTCATCAGGAGCCACATGATGGAAGCAGCAATCAAGGCCCTAAGAAAGAGCCGTGAGAACAGAGGGTGCGCCTCATGCTAACCGCGAGGCTCTGAGATCTAGGACCGAGGCAAAGCCAGCAGTGGTGTGGGTGGGGGGCAAGTCCCCTCACAACTAACAGCTCGGATGTAAGCCTTGCCTGAACTGTCCTTGAAACTCAGGGAATCAACAGATAGTGAGCTCTGCTCCAGGCCTGGAACTGTGCAAGATGCTATGGGCCATAAAAAATATTTAAGACAGTTTTGACTTCCATGCATAAAGTAATTAGTGAGCAAGGCAGTGTTATATTCTGATATAATAAAGGGCTCAATGCGTGCAAGTGACAATAAGAATGAGATCAGACCATAATAAAGCACTAATTGCATGGCAAAGGCAATGAATAAGAAACCCTCCACGAACACTGTTATTTACTTCCACTGTATTTCCACTGCTGCGGACGACAGCACCCCAGCTAGCTGTGGGTGAGAACACTTCCCCGTCTTCAGGAACCTGTGACAGAAGGGGCACTGGACAGGGAATGAGAGGCCCGGTCCGGGAATTACCTGGTGTGTATCGCAGGCAGGTGACATCCCCTCTCGGGGCCTCTGGAGGGAAGCTGGACTCAAGGATCTCCAAGGTCCCTTCCGGTTCGAGAAGTGTGTGGTTGTGGTGCAGAAGCACCGGCTGGTGTCTGGAGGAAGGCTGAGAGCGGAGAGAGGGAGGCTGCACAAGGGAGGTCTTGAGCAGGGGTGTGAGAGTCAGTCATGAAGGTGTGTTTAAGAGAACAGAGGTGAGCGGTGGGGACAGCATCACCCCCTGAGGAAGGCAGAAGAGGTCAGACCCGAGACAGCAGGACACACAGCATCCCAGGGCTGTGTCTTGCTGTGGAAGGGGCTTTAGGGAGATTTTCATGACAGTCAACAGACAGAAACCGGGGAGGAGATGAAGCCAAAGAAGCCAACCAATGAGCCATTAAATCACCCAGGTTATTGAGATGATGAGGATGTGGGCTGGTGGCCGGGAGGATGACATTGAAGGGAAGAACAGTCGCTTATTTAAAAGGACAGACAAGGCTTGAGAAACTTGGTTATGAAGAATGCAGGAAACTGAGGAGGCTGATACCTACACCTCGCCACTTCTGACCCCAGGCTAACACCCGACCCTCAACCCTCGAGTCTGAAATAATAGCCCAACACCTCTCCCCAGCATCTCATGCCCTGAGAGATGGGCGATTGGCAGAACAGGATTGCTGAGTGCGCTCTGGCCGCCAGACTCCTTTGGTTGGAGAAGAGGCGCCTGGAACATCGTATCTCCCACAGCAGATGGCTCAGTGCTTGGCCTTGAATGGATGGAATGATAGTTGTCCATCAACTCAGAGCCCCTTCTATGCTGAACCCCAAACAATCCCTCAGGGAACTTTACTAGAAACCTTGAAAGTCATCAACCCCTGCTGAGGGGAAGGAGACTATCTGAGGTAGAAAGCAGAGGGCACAGCCCCACTGGGGGCTGAAATAGAGAGATGGGGCAGCAGGAAGTTGGGAGGGAGGGAAGTTGATAGGCTAAGACCTGGCGCATCTATAGGGTTGCAGTCAGCAGTCTTCTGTGCGCCCTAACTTACCCTCCTCGCGCCAGGAGGTGGACGGAGGACACTGCCTGCGTTCAGACAGGAGGGCAGAGGTTCAGGGAGAGGAGGGGTTGGCAAGAGCCCGAGTCCCTTCCTTCTGGGCCAGCGCTCTCGCCAGACCTCCCTCCCTCAGGGATGGCACTCACTGGCAGGCCTCCCAGTTGGCCCGAGACTGCTTTAAACTTGATGACTTGGCACACATCCCCTTTCAGCCCCAGCTTTGCATCTGCCAGACGTGGACTCTCCATTGACCCAACTGTCAGAGGCCAGCCCGCTGCCTCCCGGCACTCCCACGGCTCACCGCGAGCCCCAGGTCCCTACCACAGAGGTGGCCAGCCCAGCTCCCCAGCATCCGGCCCAGCCCTCTCCCCACAAGGGAGATGCTCACAGCTGAGAGCTTTTCATTCATCCCCACCCCCAGCAGGCAGCCACCCTGGAATATATTTGGTGAGCCCATCTGCACATCAGCCAGTGCACAGCCACGTCAGTGGGGACCAAGGAAAAACACACCTGAAGGAAACAGCAAAGAAAGAGACTGGATGGGGGGGAGGGGGGAGGTCCCTGAGGTAGCCTTTGGCCAAGAAACAAAAACCCCTCTCTCCTGGACAGGGAAGGGCAGGGGCTTGAAACGGATGAGGGAAAAGGAAGGAACGCGCTACTAGAGATGTCTCCTGGGACCCAGCAGGCAAGCTGTGGTTTGCTCATGCCTCCTGTTCTGTCAGCAGAAATTCTATCCTGAGGCTCCAGCGTTCCTGCCTCCTGCCCTGTGCAGCACAGCCGGGGTGGAGCCAGGAGCAGTCCCAAGGCACCCTCATGCAGAAGCCGGTGGGAGGCGCACAGAAGTGGGGCCGGGCCCAGGTGGGCCCCCCAGCAGAGCACTGCCAGCACCACAGCCCCACAGGAAACACAGCCGTCCACGTTTCTGATTGAGAAACTTCAGATATTCAGAAAATAATAGAAGGCACAATGTACACAGGAGTGCAGAGTCCTGTATTTAATGGGGTGACCATTTCCTGGTATTTGCCTCAAATCAGGTTTTAAAAGATATGAACATTTCAGGTACAGCTAAGCCTCCGCCCCAACCGTGTTCTCTCCACCTTCCTAGAGTAAGCATTGTCCAGGGCTTGGTATCAGTCGCTCGCAGACTTAATTTACTCTCCCAATACAATTAGATGCTATTCAAGCTCAAAGGCTTTCAACAGGGCCCAGGAACCACCTGCATGAGAATTATCTGGGTGCCTGCTTAGCATGCAGATTGCTGACCCTCACAGGGTGAGGCCAAAATTCTGCTTTCCCAACAAGAACTCCAGAGGATTATCATGCACTCTACAGCCCCTGTTCTGACTTAGGACTTTCAGCCTTTTAAAAACGCAAAACAAGAACAACAATGACCAAAACAAACCGATTAACCCTGGGAAGGGTGACCCTTGAAATTGCTATCTGTCACTTACTGCCCTACGTGAATGGCAGCTCAGACGTGGGCTTTGTACTCTCTTCAATGACTATAATGGCCAGGGTCAGCTGCTGCTTTGCCACCACTTCCACAGCTCACTCAGAGCCCCGATAAAACAATACACCGATAAGACAATGCACAGCTATTATCCCCATGGGGGGAAGGAGGGAGAGGAGAGAGTTAAGGGCCCTCCACACCTAAATGTCCTGTTTGCATCAGCCCAACCACTGCACCATGTGGCACGTTTCTAGCACCTTGTAGATTATCATGATGCTCTAGTTGGATATTTGCATTTTTGTTGCTATCCTAATTTATAAGCTATGCAAGCTTCTCTATACCAGCTTCATTGAGTTTGTTTACGGTCACCAAATTCTCCCATTGAAAGTGTGCAATTCAGTGGTTTTTAGTATATTCACAGAGTTGTCCAGCCATTGCCACTATCTACTTCCAGAACATTTTCTTCACTCCAAAAAGAAACCCCGTATCAGTCAGTGACCGACCACTCAGCCTCCCCGCAGCCTTAGTAACCATGATTCCACTTTCTGTCTCTATGGTTTTTCCGACTGTGAATTTTTGATACAAGTGGATCAATCTTTGACTTATCATGATGTGTGCACGGTTCACTCATGTGATAGCACGAATCAGCACTTCATTCCTTTTTGTTGTCAAATGGTATCCCACTGTATAAGAAATCACATTTCACTTATTGATCACTAATGGACACCTGGGTGGCTACCTTTTTTTGTTGCAATTATTAATGCTGTTATGGGCATTAGTGGATTTTTTTTGTATGGAAATATATTTTCATTTCTCTTAACGATATATTTAGACACGAAATAGCTCGGTCACATAGTTAACTCTATGTTTAACAATTGAGGAACTGACAAACTGTTCTCCAAGGTGGCGGCTCCATTTGACATTCCCGCCAGCAATGGGTAAGGGTGTCTGTTTCTCCAGAATCCTGCCCCCCACCTGCTGCTGTCTGCCTCTTTTATTATTACCATCCTAGTGGGTGTGAAGGGGTCTCTCATTGTGGTTTTCACTTGCATTTCTTCAATGGCCAAGGATTAGCAGCACCCCCTTCTGTGCTCACTGGCCATTCAGATACTCATTGCATAAAGCTGGAACCCTATCAAACAGTGCTTCTCAAAGCGTGGTCCACTCCCCTCACACACAGGCACACACCAGCAGCAGCTCCATGCCCTAAGATCTTATCAGAAATGCAAATCCCAGGCCCTACTCCAGCTCACCCAAACCAGAAATTCTGGGAGTGGGGCCCCGCAATCTGTGTTTAAGAAGCTCTGCAAGGGACTCTGAGCCAGGCTGCAGTCTGAGAATAGGTGCTAGAGAATAATGTTTCTTACAGGTGCCCACAGTATTTCTCCAAGTGATACTTCACCGAAGGCACCTCTTGGTAATATAGGTTTGGGAAACATTGGGCTAATCCAGAATCCTTTATTCGGGGCTTCTCAGATCCCTGACTGTTTGTGAATCTCCGCAAAGGAGATCCGTGTGCAGCTCTTCCCAAAATGACCTAAGGATCACACCCCTTTTCTACAGAGCATCTTGCAGGACTAGTGTTCCATGGAAGTTACTTTGGGAAACATTAAAATATTCTGCCGCAGAAATTGAAAGGGCATGTGACTGTTTCTTTTATCAAATCAAGTCCGTTGTGAATATTCTTTATTTATTTATTTTAGTCCTTACCCAAGGATATGAAAGAGAGAAGAAAAAACAACAAAAACATTGATATGAGAGAGAAAACATCAATCGGTTGCCTACCATACACACCCAGGGATCTACAACCTAGGTATGTGCCCTGACCTGGAATTGAACCTGCAAATTTTTGGTATATGGGACGATGCTCCAATCAACTCAGGCACCCAGCCAGGGCTGTGAACAATATCCTTTAATCTAGGTCTTTACCATGTCTTTTGTTCAGTTGTCTACTGCTAAAGAGCGAAACTTAGTGGCTTGAAACAGCCATAAGCATTTATCTCACACAGTGGCCAGGGATCTGAGAGTGATTTAGCTGCATGGTTCTTGCTCAGAATCTTGCTGTCAAGATGTCAGCGGGGACTTACTTTCTGAAAACTTGACTATTCGGGATTTCCAAGACATCTCGCTCGCCGGCTTTGGCAGGAGTGCCCTGTACCTCACCACATGACGTTCCCCAGGGTTCATTCCGTGTCCTCATGACGTGGCAGCTGGCTCCCCCCAGGGCAAGTGATACAAGAGAGCAAGGCAGAAGTGGGCAAGTCTTTTATGACCATAGCTCAAAAGGCACACGCATGCACCTGCCATATTCTCTCAGTCACACAGACCGGCCTGGACACATGTATAAAGGGCTACGCAAGGAAGACCAGGTGAGGATCACGCTATTAGTAAGTGGCTGGCCTGCAGCTTGACCCCGGCAGTCCAACTCTTGCGTAGCCTCTCAGGATCCAGTGGCCTCTCTGTTCTTCTTACTAAGCATGCTCTCTGATGTTCCTTTAAGGACAGATAATTCAAAAAGACCAGCCTTCGCGGGTCAGAACTCAGCATGTGTTCCTCTGCTTGGTGTTAGCCTGTCCACACGCTTCTGCAGCTGCTGCTAAGCACTGCAGCTCGCCCAGAGTGCAGAACTGGAACTGTTCATTAGCTAATTAGGCTCTTCTTAGCTAATCTGGGAGATGAGCATCCATGGACGTCTGTGTGTGCTCTCAACAGTCCTGCCGCTGCTACCAGAAGTCCTGTCCCTTTCTCTGTTTCTCTCATTGTCCACCTACCCTATTGGGAGACTCATAACTCCTAGCACCTCTAGCTCCTAAAACCCTATTCCTTATAAGTTCCCTCCAAAGGTGCAGCTTTAACTGCCATCATTACGGCAATAGAATGTTGCGTCTAAAGCTCCAGTTCCATTCCAAATGGAAAGCATGAGATTTTGCCTAAAACCATGTTAAATCTTAGGACACTTAAGACCTTACAAACATTCTTGAAATATCTGCCTGCCTTCCTAAATTCTTCCCCTTTTCACATCTATTACACATCCACTGGTTTGTTCACCAGACATTGCTGGATGATACTGAGTGCTAGGCACACAGGGCATAACGCTACCGATATAAATAAAGTCATACAATGCAGCATTTGCCTTCAAGGATGGCGATTATGGCCATGAACATAGGAGAAATCAGGTGCAAGTACAGGAAGTTCCTGAGGATGAGGCACTTAATCAAAGACCTCTATCTTTGTTGTATTGTATTCCAGGTGAAGGGATTAAGAAGTATAAATTGGCAGTTATAAAAATAACCACCAGGATTTAAAGTACAGCATAGGGAATATAGCCAATAATATTGTATTAACTATATATGGTGTCAGATGGGCCCCAGACTAATCCAGGTGATAACACTGTAAGTTATATAAAGGTCTAACCACTGTGCTGTATACTTGAAACTGATATAATACTGTATGTCAACTGTAATTGAAAAAAAAAATTTAAGATCCAACTCGACAAAGTACATAGGAAGCGTGGTTGCGCTGATGTGGGTTTTGTGAAGACAGACCCTCCTCCCACATTGTCCACAGGCTCGGCCTGTGCACTGTCCCACCACCACACAGCAGGATATCACATCCAAATAGTAGGTGTCCACTGAGTATCTATTGATGGTCATGATAAGGAGGATAGAGACCAAACAGGGACTAGCTGGGAAACATTTTTATTTGTTGTAAGAATGAGGTCCTGAAATCAGAGATTCTGGTTTCCATTTTCACCTTTGTCCTAGTTTAAGGTCAGGTCTCAGATCACATAACAGCTTCACTGTACACCGCTTCTTACCTGTGGCCACCGAGAGCCAAGTCTAGACTCTGGGTCTATCTCCTGGTGAAAAGAAGTATTAACAGTAATGTAATGGTTTTATATATAATATTCAGAGGTTAAGCCTTCAGAGAAAGGATTTCTATTAACTAGGGGGAAAGCTTATCCGTTTTTTTTAGGTTGCTTTTCCTCTGCTCAAGGGAAGTACTGGTGGGACTGTGGGACTGAGACACTGTAGGATGCGTGGGATTGAAGGGCTCATGTGCAGCATTGGGAATGTTAAGGGGAACGTTGGGGAAAGGAGAAGGAGCCTGGGGGTGGTCTATTCTTCCTCCCATGAGGGTGACCCTTGGAGGAAGACTGCATCAACCTGGCATTTCTCCACTGGGCCTTAAGAACATCCTTGAAGTATTTTGCCAGCCTTCTTATATTCTTTCATACCTGCCATTTATCAATGCGTTCATTAGCTTGCTCAGTCCTTCATCTGTTTTGCAACAATATTTGCTACTAAGGGCCAGGCACACGAGGAGGTCAAATAAGAATAAGATAGAGAACCCCTGTCCTCGAGGCCCCCAGCAAGCAACCCGTCTCGTGAAGGAGATACTAGGCAATGGTGGCAGTGAAGTTGGGAGTGAGCCTGGTCAGGGAGAAAGGAAAGGTGGAGGGAAATGAATTAGCCAAAGGGATGGCAAAGCTAAAAAGCATGTTTGAAAGGAAGGAGGCATGAACTAGCACAGAATTCAAAGAATGTCACCCAGTGCAGTTAGAGAGCAGGTTGCATGTGGTCAAGCAGGAAGGCTCTTGAATGGCTCCTGCATTCTGCCACAGACAATAGCCAACGACAGGAGGGCTTTAAGCAAAGTGTTTTGTAATCACGTTGCATTTTGAACATCCATGGTTACCATTTTCTGCAAGATCTTTTCTCAAAATTCAACAGAAGCCTTTTCAGATTAACATGATATATCACTGAGCACATTTCACATTGTAGATTCTCAGGATTTTGCAATTCACTTGGCTTTATATCGGGTGACATCCTCCCCTTTCCCCAATTGAATGTCCTTTCTCACAGTCTCCATGGCAACCCCTTACCCATCTTCAAGACCCAACTTAAACAAACATAATTTCCCCTGTGATATTTTCTCCCCAAAACACAGTCACCCTCTCCTTCCTCCATGCTCCCAGGATACAAACTACAGAAAATCACTGTGGTGCATTCCAATCACTTCTTACAAGTCTCTGTCTCCCATTAGATTAGGGGTCCCATGAAGGCAAAGACTTGCATTCTAATTTACATAGATGTGTCTGCTCATTTACTCAGCAGGAATTTATCCAACGCCTGCTCTGTACCACGCATTGTGCTGGATGCTGGTTTTCAACACAGCAACACTGAATGAAGAAACTTTTTCTCATTCAGTCCATGTAAATGTGTATGCAATGTATATGTACATGTATATGTATATGGAAATTACAGTGTAAGTTCCCGGGAAATCAGTATCTTGTTCAGTACTCTGAACATAAAAAATTACCAGCTGCTGATGTTTAAAAACTTATTAGCTAAGTTATTTGCGATCATACCACATGACAAAGCAGAAAAAGTTAAAATGTTTTCAAGGACCAGAAACCCAATACCTAAACATCTGAAACGTTGAGCTGGCATAGTGGAAACCAAGTGGGTGATGTCCAGGAACCCACAGTTATTGTTATCACATAAGAAAACCTCCAACGACTTCTACATGACCTTCTGCAGACCACGTGTGTCTTTTCATTCATTCATTCATTCACCACAGACTTATTAGTGCTTGTTACCAGCCAGCCCTGTTTTTGGTTCTGTGAAGAATAAAAGCTGTCCTATGTGTGTATGTGTCTGTGTTTTAACATGCTTTTATTGATTTGAGGGGGAGAGAAAGATAGAAATATCCATGAGAGAGAAACATTGATTGGCTGCCTCCTGCATGCCCCCTACTGGGGACTGAGCTCACAACCCGGGCATGTGCCTTGACTGGATGGAACCGGCAAGCTCTTGGTGCATGGGACGTCACTCAACCAACTGAGCTATAGTGGCCGAGCTTTTTGTGGTTTGAATACTTTTCAATCACCATGTTAACTGTTTTACATATATTAATTCAACAATCCTCAAACTAACCCTTGAAATAGGTTGCCGATTATTTTAGTAAATTTCTTAACTTCTCTGTGCCTCAGTTTCTTCATCTACAAAATGGCAATAACAATAAATATCATTGGGCTGCTGAGAAATTAGATGAGTTCACACACATAAAGTGTGAACTTAGAGAATAATGCCTGACACATACTGTACTTTCAAATATTAGCTAAGTATCACCACTACCATCACTACCACCACCATCATCATCTCATTCTGAACATGAGAAAACTGAGGCTCAGCGAGTTTAGAAGGTGCCCCAACCTCTCTCTCGGACAGGCAGACATGCTGTGGCCTCTTCTCCTTCAAATGCCTAGAAACCACTTTACAAATACAAATACAATAACCACTCTGGGAAGCAAGACGGAAACAAACCATAGGTAGACTAGAGGTTGTGATGAATGCTTTCGGGACAGAAGGTGGATGCAATCTGATTTTAGAGGGAAATCCCAGATCCCAGCTCCCAGCCCCCATGGAGGATGTGACCGCCATGAAAGTAGGCTGACCCCATGAGTGCTCCCGTCTGCAGATGATGTACCTGGGATCCAGAGGGATCCAGGGGTGACCAACAGGGTGACAGCTTGGGTAACAGAAAGATCAAGCAAGCCCTTTACTCTCTCCTCCGTATCTCCTTCCCCTTACCTCCTTGGACCAGGCAGCAATAAAGGACCATCTGCCTATACGATGGAGCAATGGGCCTGGATGTTGGGTGAAAATGTGGGCAATGCCCTTTGTGCCATTCTATGCCTGAGAGGAACAGGCAGCTGGCTGTCAAAATGACCCATCCAGCAGTTGGTCTCACTCCTCCTACGCTCTCACCACACTGTTAAACTCAGAGTCTAATGTCCCTTCAAGCTGTTTGCACAGGCAGATATGACAGATGACGTTGCAATCAAGAATCGCCAAACCCTGGAGGGAATAAATACCACAGAGAGGAAATAAACTCAACAAAGAACTTACACTCAAGGAAAATGAATACATGTAATTACTAGCTTAGGGGAGAGTGTGAGAATATT
The DNA here is from genome assembly GCF_963455305.1 of Plecotus auritus. NCBI lineage: Eukaryota > Metazoa > Chordata > Mammalia > Chiroptera > Vespertilionidae > Plecotus > Plecotus auritus. Next base: position 20,661,906 of record NC_137778.1, read on the forward strand.
GCAAACATTTAGAAAAATTAGCTAGAGATAGTGCAAACAAAAATTTCAGTAACTGAAAATTTTAAAAATGGCTGAATAGACTGAATACCTCACATAACACACAAAAATTCAAGAAGGATTAGGACCAAAACATGACAAACATAATTTTAAAATTGTACTAGAAAATATAGGGAAATATCTTTATGACTTTCAGGAAAAAACTCTGCCTATCACCATCAGAGTTTTGCATTTTACTCATCCTCTGCCTCTGTCTCCACTCCCTAGAACAACATGTAGAGTCTGATGGCTTAAAAGATAATGAACTCCGTTCAGGTAACAGAACTGTTTCTTCTTAGCTGGCCTCCAAAACTCGGGGCATGTTGAGGAGTTTTTCCCCTTACAATGTGACCAATTTTTCCCTACAAAATGACTAACAGTGAGAAGATTTGTACAAGTTAAGTATCAGTTCCATGTCACATGCACACAAGTATTTAATAAGTTTTGAAAGATTGAGAAGAACTATAAAATGACTAGTAACCAGGTATGCCCCGTCTCCAGTGAAGGAGATCGACAAGGAAATTAAATTAGTGTAGTAGTGGGGAGTATCTAGGTTAAGATCCTAGGTTAAGATTAAAATGTCCCCTGACTAGGAAGATTTAAAATACTCTGATGTAACGGAATGTAAGTATTTTGAGACTCAAGTTAGCCATCCATCTTGGGGAAGGCCAAGAGCTACAATAAATTCCAATTCATTGATTAGTCTGACCAAAAACAGAACCATGGATCCAGAAGGACTGAAATGCAGACACCCCGAGAGAACCTTGCTTTCCTGGGAAAATTTTCAACCCTCTCACCCTTGAGAGAATCTGGAGAGAAAGGCCACGTGTCATCTGCTCTGCCCCTCCACCGAGTCAGGGAGAAGCCTCTGTCCTTTTGTAGGAGGTGCTGGACATACACATACACACACACACACACACACACACACACACACACACACACGTATCCTGTTGCCCCACCATATGGGCTATGAATCATTCACAAAGCTGCTGAATCAATTATTCATCCAAACCAAAGACCAAACACTTTGCTAATTGTCCGGGAGGAGGTATGCAGGGGAAGAGCAATTGATTGAAGGAAAAGGGATCCGTGCCAACCTGACAATTGGCAGTATTAATACTTCATTTATTTTAAACAAAACACAACAACAAGGAAGCACAAAGAGAAAGGAAATCGCCTCCTCTAAGTTATTTGGATAATTAATCTTGGATATGGGCTGCCTCTGTGCCCAACAAATGTGGGATGAATGAGGAGGTGAAAAGCAAGGGTGTGTACATGCCTGTTCCTGGAGCCAGAGGAGAGGCTGGCGGGGGATGGAGGTGGGGAGGGGGGTGTCTGGGAATCAGGGACCCAGCTTAAGCGTGGTATTCCTGTTTCCCTCCTCCTCTGCCCAGGTGCTTCCCAGTCCCGAGTCCATGTAGCAGGAATAACAATGTAGATCATGACTCAGTCTACAGTGTGTATGTGGGTACTGAGTTCCCAGAGCAGCAGAGACTGGCGAGGTGGAGGGTGGAGAAGGGGTGCCATGAGTGGAGTGCCTGGATTAGGGCTGTGGAGGGAGGGCAGTGTGTTCCCCACATCCCACATGAGTCAGAGGAGGCTATTTTCTTTCTCTCTGTGCTTCAGGATCAGGAGTAAAATAGGGGCTGACTTGCTGTCCTTGTGGCAAATTCATTTTCCAGTGTCCATCCAGGCCCAGGACTTGCATTCCAGAACTGATGACCTGGGGGAGTTTAGCCCCAGTAAAGTCATAGGATTGGGTTAAGACAAGACCAAACCGGTCAGGGCTGGGGTTGGGGATGCCCTCCAAGCAGTTTACAGGGAGGCAGGGGAATCCAGGCTTGAATCCAGTTCATAGAAACAAGCTCTGGTCTCTCCAAAGGAAGGCAGCAGCTTTTAAATCCTTTGAATGAAATCACTGACACAGAGAGAAAGCTGCTAAGGAAACACAAATGCCGCGCTGTTTGCATTGGAGAGTTCCCCTTGCGATAATTAACGTCTGGTATGAAGGAGACAGATGAAAATATAGGCGCAGCTGAACTTGGACGCAGCCTCAGGCAGGAACATATAAATGACCCCTTGGCAGGCACACACAGGGACAGAACATACCATGAACCTGTGCCCTCTTCTTCAAGAACCGGAACATTTTTATTCTTATTCTTATTTCTTATTCTCTCTCGTCTCTTCCACCTCCCCTCTGCAGCCCAGCAGCTCCCAGGAGCACTATGAAACTTTCATGGCGCCTCCTCTGCAGCACCAGGGCCTGAATGCAGCCAACTTCCTCGCTGTCCCCATGATTCCTTCTCCTAGGAGTAGAAGGCACAGGGAAAGGCAGACAGGGAAAGGTGCCAGCAGTGGGAAGGTACCAGACTCTCACATATGCCATTCCACTCGATCTCCTGAACCCTCTGGAAGGCTCCTATTGCTGTCTAGGAAGGTCAGGCGGACTAGCCTACATCATGCCGCCAGTAAGGACCAGGCCTTGATCAATTCTGGTCTAGGTGGGCTTGCTTCTACAACACACGATGTCTCAGCGGAAGTGAGGGCGTCTGACTGTCTGTTATAAAATATGCATGAAAAACCCACTATAAATTCAGCATCAAGTTTAGTGCTTCGTATGTATGCATGTTTACAAGCCTACAAGGGAGTGGAGAGGGTATGGAAAATGAAACAGAGGAAAAGTACTGTCTTGACAGAATTTAATAATTTGGTTGGCTATTATAAGAATTTTATTTATAAGATTCTAATTAATACAGAAAAAATAAGGAAAAGAAAAAAAAACAAAATAAGGTCTAATGAATAGCAAACATTATAGAAATGAAAGCACAGATCCATTTATTACAATAAATATTAACGTGTTATGCTCTCTCAAAAGAACAAGATTCAGATGTGTAACTGGAAAGCAACACACCACAAAACAGAAGTATCGTGGAATTTTGATTATGTAAGGATGAATGGATGGGAAGTAAACAGGAACTAGAGAGGAAATAAAATGGGCTGATTTTTTGAAATAGGTAAATTTAAAACCAGAGCTGGGGAGACAGTTTTAAAAAGGGTTCCAAGAGAAAAAGAAGGCACACACATGAGCCTGGCACTGTTAGTGTTCATAGCCAATTACTGTGTGACTTATTAGGTACAGACCTGCTTTATGATTATTAGGAGATTGTGATCATTAGGTGAATAGAGTTATTCAGCTACCATTTGAAACCTATATTCTAAGTAAAGCAAGAGCTATGAATACAGATCAAATATGAAATGATTCCGGGACCCGGAAGCCCGTCCAAGATTCAGTACATTCTAGAAACTAGTATGACTCACAGCAAGTAACAACAGATAAAAAAAATACAGGAACAGCGACCTCATCCCAGTTATACCAAAAATCTCTGTGGAGCTTAGAATAACTCAAAGAATGTATTTGCTCATCCTTTACATTTTATTTTTCAATTACAGTTGACATACAATACTTTGTCAGTTTAAGGTATACAACATAGTGCTCAGTAATGAAGCATGTATGTCACTTCTCAACCTTCTCTGTGCAAACTAAGGATGAGAGAGACATCTGTAAACTGAAAGGCTGGTTTTCCCTCAGAAACTGGCTCCGATCCTCTGTTTGGAGTTGGACAGATGTTAACCAGCACTGACACCCAGGCCAACATGGATATTTTATAAACAGCAATCACCAAATCAAGGTCTCTATTCAGACTGAAAAAGCTTGAAAAAAAGATATATTTTCTGTTGGGACAAGACAAGGTGTATATACACACAGGGTCAAGGAAAGAAGTTGCAAGCAACCACTGGAAGAGAATTAGCTATCCACGAAGCCATTTCTGGTCGGTGGTAAAGACAAAGATGGAAAAGGCTGACCCTGGGATACCTGACCTTGGACAGAGATCGGGTGTCACTGGCCCAATTCACATCCTTCCCTTCCAGCCACTCCTGGAGACCAGAGCACCCAACCCAGAACTAAACTATGTCCTGACCCGTTGTGTCCAGCTGCCTTGTGTCATATATACTATATTCTCCTCCAATCAGACCATTCCCTTCAAGAGTGTATGCACGGCATCTGACTTCTCCTATCCCACCACACCTACCCAGACCAAATGCCAGAGACTGGTAAGCTAACTAAAATCAGGCTGAGCCACTGGCAGTGGCCTTCCAACCAGGGACAAGTACCAGGCTTACACTGGCACTCAAGCCCCTAAACCCCTCGTTGCATCTCAGCCCCCCATCTATAACAATGGGCCAACCTGGACCAGCGGTTCTTATCTCTTCAAGTGTGAGGCTCCCTTTTTAACTATGTTGTATACCTTAAACTGACAAAATCCAGGACCCATTCTACCCCCTAAAGGAGTTATTTCATTAATGCAGTCGCATACAACTTCGCTAAATAGATGTTATTACCCACCACTAACTCCTACCCCGCTTTTCTTGATAGGAGGACGTTGAGGCTTACAGAGGCTGGGTCACTTGCCTTGAACCACAGAGCTGGTAGACAGCAGAGCAGACATATAAATTTGGGTCTGCTTGTCTACAAAGTTCAAATGATTAATTTAGTCAGTATGCTTGATGAAATGAAAAAGGAAAAAGCTACTGTTATTCAATAATGCTTTTAAGTGTATTTATAGTTTACAAAACAAAATGGCACCCACACACTTTAGAAAAATGACACTGTGGCACACATTTATGGGAAACATTATTCAGGAAACAGCCAATTCTGGGCGTGGCCACGGGTCTGCACACCCACTGCTCAGGGGGCTCCAGAGTTCCACGGCCCACACACTGCAAGCCACTGGAATATACCAAGGTGACTCTTTAGGTACATTCCTGCTTGAACATTCTGTCTGTGGTTTTCAAATCTGAATGCCTGGGTGACTTCTTGGTGCTTAGCTTCAGTTTGCTTTCAGGTCAGTCTATCGGATTCCCAATACGAAGAACCCACCCCGAACAGATTTGTTTGTGGAGAAGAGGGGCTGGATGTCAATGTCACTCTAATAGACAAAAGTCTACGGCAGGGTTGGGGAATGTCAGGCCTGCAGCCCGAAAAATCATTTGGTCTGGCCCTGCCAAGGCATTCGGGGTGAGCTAATGAAATGTTTGACCAAATACAGCAGGCTAATTTTTAAGTTGGTAATTCTGTATGGCCTGAGACTGATGTTATAATTACCCAAATGGCCTGTGGCAGAACAAAGGTTCCCCACCCCTGCTCTATGTCCCGTTCTTCAAATGAAGAGTGGGTGGAGGTGAATTTCAGAGCACTTGGAGCTCTCCTTGGGAGGGTCCCCTAAATCACAAAATGCTATATCCATGGTGATTATTAACCAGGGTTCAGTTAGGATTCAGGCTCATCATCATAATGTGCCATGGGCTTCGAGAACAGAGAAAGAGACACAGCCCATAAACAAACATGTGGGTGGGCTTGATCTTCTATCAGAAAAATAATAATCACAGAGCAGTGTTCTCAGCAAAGCATTTTTAAAATAATTTCTCTGCTGAACATAAAAAAAAAAGAAGCCCACGCACTCATCAGTTCTTACCCATTGTGTGACTCAGTAGGAGCTGCTCAGGGTGTGAACCCAGAAGGCAGGACGCTGTCTTGGCTCTGGGCAGCATTAGCAGATCTTCAGCACATAATGGGTGAGATTATAAGGTCTACAGACTGGGGTCTGGCCCAGCTCCAATTGGTTAAACAAAATTATAGTTGAGGGCCAATATTGGAAGGAGAAGGCAAGAGAGAAAAGATGGAAGCCTAGAGGACATTAACCCTATGTACCTAATTCTGAGCAGAATCAGAATCGTTCAGGGAAATTGTTCTAGCTTCTTTCAGTACACAGGACCCCATCCCCATTCATTTCTGCAAATCTGTCCACTTCCCTGTTTCAATGGCCTCCCAGGGACCATCCTTGGTGGTGCCAATGAGGCCCCAGTGATGTGGCCCCTCCTCCCTCTCCAACCTCCCCTAGTCACTGCCTTCCATGTGTTCCCCAGGCCTGAGGTGCCCTCTCCCATCGCCACCCTTCACACGGGCCCTGCCCTCTACCTCAACTCCCCTCACCCTGTCCCCTTCCCTCTTCTGTTTCTGTTTTTTAACCAGATGCTACTCAATCTCTAGGTCTCAACATCCATATCTTGATCCTCCTCCCTCAGATTAGGTTAAGGCCCAATTTAAAATCCTCTAACACTTCTCATGGTCCTTTATACACCAGTAAATTTAAGTTTCATTTAACATCTGTCTTCTGTGCTGGACAGCAAGCGCCAAGACCACAGAAGCGCTACCGCTGTGCAGGGCTGTATCCCTCGTCATCAGCATGAAGTGTGGCGCACAGGGGGTACTCAGCTGTCATTGGCTGCCTCTCTCCTCCCTTCTGCCTGCCCTCTCCTGACTCCCCCCATGTCTTCCCCACCCCATATTCAAAGTTTCACATATGGGTGCTAGGCAGGCTTGGCCCTGAGTGGGCGGGGCTGCAAGCTACATCACTCTGGTCAACCCCCACACCCAGAATTTTGACTCAATAGCAAAGGCACCCCAAACCAGTTCCAATCCAGTTCAGGTCCCCCTTGCCCATTCATTTGGTCCTGCACTAAGGAACGACTCCCCAAGGACCAGCCTGGCCCCAGACGGGTGGTGGTGGTGGTGGCGGGGGAGATGCGTGGGACCCCCGCAGTGACCTACATCACAATTCTTAATTGCAAACGCCATCTGAAGTGGGAAGCAGCCACACCTGTCACTCTGCCTCCCAGTCACTGTCCCAGAGTTTGAGGCCAGGAAGAAAAGCCACGACCTTGAGTTCTTCTCCTAACCATTCTGTTATCAAGGCCCAGGGTCCTGACAGAAGAATGGCAGCCGAGACGGAAGGAAATGACAAGGATGAGCACATCAGAGCTCAGTGTCTCCTGTTAGCTCTCCTTAGAGCGATGGCCGGAGAGCGCTGTGCAGGGCCTCTGATCAGACATTCCTCCTGGGGGAAAGGGACATTCTCTCCAGCCTTCCTCTGTAACATCTCCACCCCTCCTAACCCCTGTGTGAAGTGCGGTCAGAAGACAAAGAAGGGGGAGACCAAAAAAAAAGGGAGGGGTGGGAGAACCTGGGAAGCGTATTATTTTCACTGTTGATGAGGTTAACAATGAAGGCCTTCGTTTCAACTTTTCCTCTTAATGTCTTTGTTGTTATTGGTAACTGTAGAAGGACTTGACTAGTTCGGATCAAATTAGATACACTACTAAAAAGAACTAAGACATGTCCTACGCTCAACTTGTCATCAACTTCTGTCTTGACACAAAATGACAACGAATGAAAATTTTTAAATTCACCACAGTTCTGAGATTTGCAAAAGGTTGCAATGCAACTTGTTTCTGAAGTCTGCAGATTTTATGGAGATAAATGACTATTCGGAACGAAGTCTACAGAACCTTACTTTTCATTTTTCTACACCTTTTGTCGAAGGCACTCGGGTGCTTTATGTGTAGTTTAACATTTATCTTCATAACATCCCTGTCACGGGGGAAGCTCTGACTGCTCCCGGATTTCGTATTTTGCCTCCTTGTCTTTCAAAGCACTTTTGCTGAGGTGGCTACACAGCGGATACAGCATGGGCTTTCGAATTGTTGGGAACAGAATTAAAACGCTGATCCCTCCCCTTAGTAACTGCTTGGCCTTGAGCGTGTGGCCGAGCCTCTGAGCTCTGGTTTCCCCCGTGTGAAATGGAGACGCCTTGCTCTTTGTTTCTATATTAAAAACGATACACGGAAGTGCTGAGATGGCATTTGAGGGCTTCCACCTACAGGAGGACATGTGGGATCCTGGAAAACTGGGAGCCGTCGCCAGCAGCATCCGCATCGTCATCATTCTATTTTCTTATCACAAGACCTGGTGAGGCAGCTAGCACAGGTGCTACCTTCACGTCCTAAGTGAGGCTGCGTAAAGGAAACCGAGGCTGAGATGGTGTACGTATCACAGAGAGACAGTGTCACCGAGAGAACGTATGGTAGGCTCGGGCCCGGGACCCAGGGCCCCGAGTCCATTTAGTCCACTAGATGAAACTGTTTCGTGTGAGCTGCGCATATAGTGTATATTGCAGCCACCTGATCAAAATCAACCTCATTTCTTAACACCGCCAGCTTGGTGGCCTGAACTCCATCAAGCAGCAAGTGGTGCCACAGGTAATGGGACATAACCACAGCTGAGTCCTGGATCCCAGCCCCCGCCCACCACCCTAGACAAGTGGCTTAGCCCCTGGGGCCTCAGTTTTCTCCTCTGTGAAAACTAATTAATAAGAAAAAGGTGGACAAATTCATCAGTCTCTCAGGTCTAAAATTCAGTGACAAAGTCTTAGTAAGCCCAGCCTAAACCTTCCTCTACCTGCTCTTCTCCCTGCCCACACCTGCCTGCTCCGCTCTGCACTCGCCACCTCTGCCATTTCCTGACTTCAGTGACACGCGCATTAATTACACAGAACTGCTGCGTTTCCCACTTCCATGACACCTTTACGCTGAACTGTGGGCTGTATTTACCACAGACAGTACACAAACCTCTCCCAAGTGAGGAGCCCTATGTCACCCACACAATAGAAATGCAAACACTCCTTTTCATATTCAGTTCTACTTGTGAGTCCCTGGACAGGCGTGTCTGCTGCATCCAGCTCTGCTTTGCAAGCAGGGCCCCGGATGTCCAGCCGGCTCCCTCTTCCCCACACTCAGCTCAGTGCTGAGCAGCCTTCAGAGGGGAGCTCTGTCCCAGGACCCTGGTCTGACTTAGCACCTGGCCGCAATCTCTTCCCTTATGTGGCCCTGAATGAAGGTAGAGGCAGAAACTAGTCCCAAACCAAACACCGGGGGAGTCTGCAGCTTCCGCCAGCCCTTCTGGCTTTCTTCCCCTTTGCTGACACCATGGCCCATTCAGGCCCCCACTCGGTTCTCTCTGGTTTGAGCTCTTGTCAATCAGTGAGGTGGCAAGAAGCAGCCTCTCAGCAGAGAAACCATCCAACACCAGTGTTTTATACCTAGAAATGAATAGGCACGCAATGTATATCTGTTGAATGAACCAATGATGAATTTCAGTATAGAAGAGAGGCAGAGTACATACAAGAGAAAACTTGTCGATCATCCACGGAGCTATCCCAGCTCAGCCGCCGGTCACCTACCACCGGGGCCTCTCACGAGGACTTTCCCTGAAGGAGCAGGTGTGTCACTTGCGCAGAGCTAACGGGAGACCTGTCAGCTCCGATTCTGCCTTTTGCCCACCTCTCCCCTGAATCAAAATCCCATACTCGAAACTGGATCTTTCCCATCATTCACCCATCTGGAGGGCAAGGCAATGAAAAGAGGAATGTTCTGATGGAAGGAGAGGCTGCAAGCAGCAGCCTGCTCCCCGGGGCGGAGCGGGAAATGAAGGAGGAGCCGGTGAGGAGGTGGAGGTCCCTCAGGCGCTCAGCCACCAGCTCTGCGGAAAGAGAGAACTGGAGGGGCAGCCTGGCCTAAGGACTGGCACAGCACCCCAACATCAGCACGAAGGCATGGGACGCCTTGTCTCCTTGTACTGACACAGCTCCTCTGAGTAGCTCCAAGCCCCTTACGTCACCTCACTCAGCCTCGGTTTCCCCATCTGCAACTGACAAGCTCTCATACCTCCTTCCCTCCACTCCATCCTTGCCTTGCTCCCCACCTCCCCACTTCGCCCACTGAGAGCAAAGAAGACGAGTAGAAAACGGGTCTGCAGAATCTTGCCAGGCTCCCTGCACAGCGATGCGATATAAATACCAAGTGCTAGCATACTATTACCGCAGAGATTTAAATTGGGCTGGGGGCCCCAGGACTGCGATCGCAACACCTCCCCCACACTCTGAGCACCCCAGAGACTGTGCTCTGAGAGGAAAAGTGTGCTTTCCTCGATCGTTAGCTGCTCAGGAAACTCGTATATTAGGGCGGCCTCCTTACAGAAACCCTCCAAAAATACCTTCGGGTGTATATTTAGCTCCAGATAGCGTCCTCCTACCCACAGGCACCGGGCTGCACTTCTCTGCACGTGCCACGGGCGACAAACCGGGCCAGCCATGGCAGCTCCCCGCAACCCTGCAGCATTTCCTTGGGCCTTTTCTCTTCCCTGTCCCCTCGTCTTCCCTCCCTGCCGGGTGATGTATCCTCTCCAAGGGCAGCTAAGGATACGGCCATGGCTTCCTTCTCCCTCCCATCCCTTTCCCTGGAGTTGACTGCAGGTTAAAGAAAACCAGGCAGCGCTCATCATTCTATGCCTGCTCGAAGCCCGCAATGGCGCCCCACTGCCCTCGGCTAAAGTACAAGCTCCCCGGCACGGGCTACACGGGCCCCTGCTGACCTCTCCAGGCTCACCTCCCATCCTTTCACCAGCCGAGTCCCCAGAAGCATCCTGCTCGCTGGCTCGCACCTTCAAGGATTTGCACGTGGCACTATTTCTCCCAGAAAAGCTCCTCTCCTTCATTGACTAGCTAAGTCCCGCCTGCCCATTCTGACATCCCAGTGTCCAGGAAATGTGGCTTCCTTCAGGAAGTTTCCCCAAGTCCCCCAAAGTGAGGCTGGTGGCCCTCTGGGTCTTCATGACGCGGCGTCCTAGTGGGCGGCACTCAGCCCAGCCCACCCACACCCGGCACAGGGCCTGGCACGCTGTGGGTACTCGATCGTGTCTCTTGAAGGACGTGAAGGAAGATAGTGGGAAGGTGATCAGCGGCCCTGGGGTGATGGCCTCAGCAGAGGAAGGAGGACAAGCCCAGGCTCAGTCACACCTGCCCAGACCCCAGCGATGTGCTCACGGACTCACAGTTAAGGGCCCAGCAAAGCTGGGAAACTGGTGGCAGAGCATGTTCTGAGCTGATTTGGGTATTTTGGTGGAAAAATAAACATCACCCACATTCAGCTGCAGCTCTGTAATATCACCAACTCTTCGACACACAACTGAGAACAAAGGGTTCCTTCACGGAAGGGCAGCACACTTCTCACCATGTGGCCTGAACCTGAAGGTGCACAAGGAAGTAAGGGGACAACATTACATTCCTAGGGTAGGCGTCACTGAGCTTGGGAGGCAACATGGCTGAAGGAGGGCACCCCGAACTGAAAGCAAACAGGCCTGGCTTCAAATTCTGGCTTTACCATATCAACCATTTGACTCTGGGCAAGTTATTGAAAGTGTCTGGGTCTCAGCTTCCCCATCTGTAAAATGGGCATGGGTGATACTCAGGCCTGATAACTCTTACCCGGCAGTATGATTTTTAGGTTTAGAAATAACACATATATGTGCACACAGAGAGATATGAAGTGTTGTCTCTAGCATGTAGTTCCATAAATGGCAGCTGTCATTCTAGGCCAATGCCAGGTGATGTGACAGTGCTTTCTCCTTACCCCTCCCCACCACAGCCACCTCTCAGAGGCTCGGTCTTCATATTTAGCCCTGACTCCCTCCCAACCCGTCACCCAGGGGATAATGCCCCTGAGAAAAATCCCATAAATAGCCCAATTACTGGAAGCGAATATTCTTCCTGGGCTAGAGCTTGAGCTCCCAGCTCTCATTCCCTAACATAGTGATCAGAACGGGAGCAAATGGGGCCGAGTCGCAGGTACGGGAGATGGGTGTACTGTAGACACTGCCTGGCTCAGCCAGACCAGGAGGATGGCAGGGCTGGGAATAGACAACCCCAGCACAGCCCCAGGCTCCCCTCAGCACCCTCCTGTGTATCCCAGAGGTGATAAGAGAATCTGGGATGAAGCAACTAATAATTCCATTAGCATTTATTAAGTAGCTACTAGAACCCAGGCCCTGGGCTACAGTCCTCACCCTCACTCTCCTGTCTTACCCCTGGCTCAGCAGTGCCTTTGCGCTCCGCCCCTCCTCTATCACTTGCCCATCTATTCCAGGCACTGTGACTTATTTTTAAGACTAATATATAATAATGACTTAAAATTATTTCGAATTCTCCAGGTGGCCTCACACACGTTTAGAAATAGCATCTCCTGAACTGTTACCAATACAAGAAAAGATCACCAAGTGATGTAAGCTCATAGTTTGTAAAAAGACACAGCAAATTCCACTGTTTTTAAGAAGAAATGAGAATACATTAACTTTGGTGTGCCTCAGTCCCAGCAGTTGCTTGAGTACTCAACAATACAATTTTTGTTAAATGGGTGGATGGATGGATGGATGGATGGATAAATGAGTGAATGAACAAGATAATTCATGAAGAAACAAGCTGCAACTTCCGATCCAGTCTTTATGCATTAAGCCACATGAGTTGTGGGCTTTCTTAACCACAGGCCAGGAAGCTGTATTCCAAGACCACAGAGAGATACCTGGGGCTCCGGTCCTCTTCAAGTCACCATGGGCCTCAGCTTTGGGCCAGGGGCAACTGTCTGATTACGCCCCTCCTAAGCCCACCCCACATGCTCCAAGGGGAGGAAGGAATGTGCATTTAAGGAGCTACAGACCACGAAGCCCATAAAACTGCGAGGTGACTGCCGGTGGGAATGTGAGTGTGGAAGAAGGAGTTTGGAGCCAGAGCCAGTAGCCACCTCCCAGTGGGTCACAGGTCCTCTGTGAACCTCAGTTTCTTCATCTATAAAATAACAAGATCTCATTGGGGGGATTATGAGGGCTGGACGAATAATGTACACAAATTAACTTTCACACCATGAACTCCCACAACTTCCAGACCTAAGAATACTAAAGGTTAAAAGGTCAGAGGTGACGGCAGAATGTGGTGGCCCAGGTGCCTAGATAGGCAAGATTTGAGAAGGAACCTGCCCTGTGCTTGGCATAGTCGAATGGGAGAATTTAGAAGAATACATGGACTCAAACCTAGTCAGACCAGCAGAGCCGTGCAGTGCTCCTGCGTGCTCTGACAGTGCCCCATCTCTCAGCATCTCAGCAAAGGTCAGCAACAGAGGCTTTTTACTGAGCCAGCTGTGTGACACCTCAGCACCCCCCAGCCTCCTTCCGCTCCAGTCACACACTGAGAAGCCATGCAGCCGCAGCCTGAGGCGCTGTGTCGCACTCCGGCACCTGTCACTCCTCTTGTGCACTGGAGGAAAATGGGAGGTGATGCCTCATGCTGAGGTGGGAAGTCAGAGCTGCCAGCAGGGACAGCTGTGGGGGTGGTGTCAGGGAGCCTGGAGGGGGGCTACATGGGGCAGCAGTGAATGCACCAGCCCTGGGTCAGAAGGCACAGTTGCAACCTTTGGAGGCAGGTGGTCTTGGGCTGCGCACTTCACCTCTCCGAGCACCAGGTGACTCATTTCCCAAGCATGCTCTGCCACCTCCCCAGGTTGGCATCACAACGTATTTCATGCATCTCAGACCCCATGATTTTATGTACCACGAAGGAAGAAAGAGAAATGCTGTCAGTTAAACTCCATCATGCCATCACTGTGAGACAGGCTGGTTCCAGAGATGTTCCAGCATGAGAAATGTGCGCCTGAGAGGCAATGGGGTGGACAGCAGCACCGTGTACACTAAGACTGGATCTGTTGACCTGGCCCCATGGGTTTAGAACTGCGGCCTCAGCACCCATCTCTAGACACCAAGCCCTTCCCCTGGAACACGTTCACATGTGAGTTAAGGAGACAGAAGTCAGTAGGTGCAGGAAGAACGGGGCGAAGTGCCAATGCTCAGGTGGACAGCAGTGGCCTTTCAGCAATGCCTGAAGAGCCACTAAGAGTGAGAGATGCAAGGTCTGGGTGGAGAGAGAACAGAGGGGACAAGGACCTTGGCCGAGGGCTCAGCACCTGTGTCCCAGGCGTGCAGGTGAGGACACAGAGGGCCTTCTTGGCCAGGCTAATGGAGGACCCTGCTGACCCCACAAATCTGCTCCTTCAACCACACGGCAACCCTTATTCAAAGGCAGTGCTGGGCTCCTGCCTGTCTGCCTTCCACCTTGCCTCACACACCTAGTCCCAGACCCTGTGCAGAAAACAGGCTCACCTTTAGAAGCACTTCAACCTGTCACAATGCCTCTTAAAACGTGACATCCAAACCATGTACACTGGAGCATCTGGAATAATTACCTATAATACCAATCTAAGTGTCAAATAACTGCAAAAATGGAGAAATACGCTGTGTCTATCTATTTAACAAAATGTTGATCACTCAGTACATATTTTAATGAAAATAAGGAATAATATATAATGCTAGTGGCCCAGTGCACGAAATTTGTGCACATTAAAAGGGAATTAATTAAAGGAAATATTTTAATATTGCTATTTTTACTTTCTCTGTAATAGAAGTGTCAGAGATGAAAGAAAATTAGTAAGATGTATATGAAAATCTTCCTCCTGTCAGAGTCTGGGGCATGCCACAGGACCCAGAGTCCCTGCCCACCCGCGAGCACCTCAAAATTGCACAAGACCCAGACCCGGCCGGCCCCACCCCCATCAAGCTCCGCCGGGCGGAGGGTGCAGCCTCAGGTCCCCTGGCCTGGCACCAGGCAGGGGGCACAGCCTCAGGGCCCCCATCAAGCCCTGCTGGATGGGGGGTGCGCAGTCTCAGGTCCCCCATCAAGCCCTGCTGGGCGGGGGGGCGCAGCCTCAGGTCCCCTGGTGCACCTTCAGGTCCCCCGGCCCAGCGCTGGGGCTGGGGGCATGGCCTGAGGTCCCCCAGCCCGGCACCGAGGTGGGGGACGCGGCCTCAGGTCCCCCGACCTGAGGCGGGGGGCACAGCCTGACAACCCCCGTCAAGCCCCGCCAGGCAGGGTGGGGTGCCCTGAGGTCAACCATCACCCCGCCTCCACTGTGGGTGCAGCCATCTTGTGACGGTGTGAGGGTTAATTTGCATGTTACCTCTTTATTATATAGGATGCTCTTACTATATTGAGAAAGGCAGCAAAGTCCATATGATCTCACTTGTATGTGGAGTTGAAAAAAACAATCAAACTTAGAGTACCAGAGAAAAGAATGGAGGTTAGCAGGGGCTGGAGCGTGGGAAAGGGGGAGCTACCGATCAAAGGGTGCAAACTGTCATCTATAGATGAGTACATTTTGGAGACCTACTGTACCGCATGGTGACATAGTTAATAATAATGTATTTTATACTTGAGATTTTCCAAGAGAGAGATATCAAGTGTTCTTACCCCCCCACACACACATAAAAGGTAACGAGGTAAGGCGATGGATATGTTAATTAGTTTGATTATGGTAATCATTTCACAATGCATTCGTATATCAAAACATCACATGGTACATCTTAACTATATACAATTTTTGTCTGTCAATCATATCCCAACAAAGCTGGAAAAACTAAATAATAAAACATCGCCCAGGTACGCTGCATTTTCTATGACCATGGACTTCTGAAACTCTATGCATAAATTGAATCTCTATACACCAACATATCTTAAATGCAGTAGAATTTTTCTTTTAGAAAAATAACCTTCAGAAAATCCTTTTGTAAGGCAACAAGTGTTTTCCTAACATAAATAATCATCTCTATCTATTTATCTGTCCCCTGTGTTGAGCTGGCTGCCTACGGGCTTCCATTTGTAAATTCCAGTCCATTGCACCTTCAACCTGATCATTTTATTGCAATTGGTGTGAAGGTTAAAAATAGAGTATTATGTCTATTCCAGGGGGAAATGGATACATGCAAATATTTCCAAGCTCTTACTCCTCTCAGACTTTGCCCACCCCCACGCCCCTGGCTATTCCCTGGAAGAAATTTCTACTCTGCTCCCCTCCCCTTTTGGTTTATCATAATGGAGGCTCATATTTCTCCCCTCCCCGCTTCTACTCCATTTTCTTCTTTCCCTCACAGGTGTGAACCACCGTCTGCTAGACCCTGGATAAGAGGACTTCTATGCTCCCCCAAGGGCCGGGCTTGCCCCTCCCTTGCAGGCACCAAGAACCACCTGACACAAAGACCAACAGGAAACCATAGAAGCCAAATGAGGCACACCCCTCACCCCTCACCCCAAGCCCATCACTAAGCTGCCAATGGGGTTGGATCGGCCCCAGTGCAGGCATGCTCTATTCATTTCCCACAGGAAAGATGATCTGTCAGATACTTAAATAAATGTGCCACCCATGACTCTGGGTCAGCTGCAATGTGGCATTGCTGTATTAATTTCCAAAGGAATGATTTATCCAACATTAGTGGGACTCAATATTATGCCTCCTCGTGTTGAAAAATCTGCAAATCATAAAAAACTGTTCTCAGAACATGCGTCTCAATGATCAGTTCTGAAAATATGGTTGGGGTCTTCTCCAAACTCTGAAAGAAGACTGCATCTGATGCATCTTTTGCCGCATCTTCTGGGGTGCCCCTCAGGCTAAGACCAGCCGGGACATGTGCTCAGCACTAGCCCAGCACAGGCAAGAAGTCAGAAGCAGCAGCAGCCCAACCTTGGCTCCATGGCCCCCGCAGACTGCCACCTGCACCTCCGCAGAGGACACGCACTCCCCTGCAGGTGGTCATCTGTGGTCCAGCCCCATGGGAGAATTTTATCCTCGAACTTCTTCCTCTGCACTTCCTGTCCCACCCACCCCCACCCCGGGTTCGCTGCATCAGCCACTTCAGGACACCACAGCCCCCAACACAAAGAAGAGACCAAAGGACTCACCCGCTGAGAACCACGATGAAGTCCATGACATTCCAGCCGTTGCGGAGGTATGAGCCCTTGTGGAAGATGAACCCCAGGGCCACAACCTTGATCCCAGCTTCAAAGCAAAAGATCCCAATGAAATAGGGTTCCGTCTTCTCCTGTGGGATGAGGAGCAGAGGTGCCCGTCAGCGGAGGGCTGTGCTTCGAGAAGAGAGGGAGGCAGGCGAAGGCACGCCCTGGCCTGCGCTCTGCTCTGACCTCTCCTCTCTCCTATGGGACACCTGCACAGGTGGGAAGCGAGGGGGCTGCAGGACACGGGCTGTGAGCATCCTTCGTCCTCTCCCCTTCACCTCCTTTGCTCACGTCACTTCACAAGTCCCTTAGGAAGGGAGGGAAGGGAATGGACTCTGTCCCTGCCCTTTCTTCCTGTCTGGCCACCGTGGGGTGTGCACACGGTGTCTGCAATGCCCTCAGAACTTGCTGGTAGCAGGAGTCTGAAAGGTCAGTCATTTTGCCCTAATGCATCCCAATGGGGTTCCTCCTAGCCATGGAGGTCAGAGAGGAGAGAAAGGGCCAGGTGATGGAGCAAAGGAGAAGGGGACCGGAGAAGAGGAGGGGGAAAGAGAGGCAAGAGGAGGCAGGCACATACCAGTCTGCGGGACATCGGGGTCTTGTCATCCTCAGGAAGATGCTGCTCCAGGGCCAAGACGATGCAGTTGGCAATGATGGTGGCCAGGATCATGTACTCAAAAGGCGTGGGAAGGAGGAGTTAAGGAACAGATTCACCAAAGGGAGAGCGATGCAGCCTCCTAGACGGCTGTGCACATAAACACACAAACCTGATCAACCCCATGGTATCTGTGCCGTCTGCGTGCTCTACTCTAGCACACAGGATGGCGGATGGTCCTTAGCCCAGGAAACTAGAACCATTTCTGATTGGGTGCTGAACACAAAACATCTTCTCCAAGAAAAAAAAAAAAGTGGAGCCAATAAAATAATATAGTTGGACATAAGGTACTCTCCAGTTCCTTAGTGAATTCTAGGACACATCCTGGAATTAACTAGAGCTGAAAACGGAAGAAAAGAGGGAGGCAGAGTCACTGACACCATGCAGACCCCTTTTCTTCCCGCTCTGCAAACCGCTGGCCTGCCTGGTGCCTCAGCCAGGACATAGCTGTGGCTGCTGCTGCCTGCGGGAGTCACAATGGACCCTCCTCTAGGACCTCTGTGCGCCTGAGTAGAAGGGCTCTTGGAAGAGGAACAGCTGCCTCCATGTGAGCTCTCTTTGTGTTAATAGCCAATGAAGAAGCATATGTAAAGGGGCCAGGAGAAGCCTGCTTTGCCCCCGCCTTAGTCTCCCCACAGAAAACAGGCAGATCATGAGTCTGAATCCAGGACAGTAAAGCCGGGGCCTCGAGGAACACAACGACCAATGAATGGATAATGCATTCGGACTTTTTTCCCTGCTGCATTTTTCTAAAGACAGGTGAGGGGGCTCCCTGGGCTTTTTAGAAAAAGCAGCTTTCTGAGTCTGGTGCCAGCATCCTGACTCCCGCAGAAAGGTTGTGCCACCAGCCCAAGGGGAGGCGGAGCGGAGACTGTTAGCAAAGTGTGAGTGAGGGATCACCAGCCCCGAGTTGAGTCACTCTGCACGCTGCATTTTATTCTTTAACTACTGTTGTGACAAACACAAGCCAGCTGTTGCCACTGGTCTTGCAGAGCAACCTATGCTCTGGCGGATTCTGGAATCCGGGGCGGGAGAGGAGTCGTTGATCTGGCAAAGTGGAGGGAAGGGAAGGGACTGCTCTCCTTTTCCCCTGACACGTCCAGGATGGCTATGTAAGGTGTAGGGCCCCAGAGCCCTTTCTGGGGAGCCAGAAGGAGGGCCAATCCTAACATGATGCCTCCCCATCCCTGCCATGACCTCGGTGCCGGTGAACGTCAACGGCAATGAGCACTCAGGGTGTTGACAAAATGTGCGGCTCAGCTGGCGGCTCACCATGGTTGGCAGCTGGCGAGGCCCCATGCAAACTCAGAAAGTTGCTCCACACGAGCAAGGAGCCCAGGCCAGGGGCTGGGAAATGGGACTGGGAGCGTGCACGGTCTCACTCAAGCTGCAGAGGTCAAGGGCTCTCACTGGTATGACTGAAGTCCCCTGAAAACCAGCAGGGGTCCTCAAACTACGGCCCGGGGGCCACATGCGGCCCGCCGAGGACATTTATCTGGCCCGCCGGGTGCCGCTGCCTGTCCTCCTTAGCAGCCGACTTGTCCCGGGCCTGCAGTGTGCATAGGAATTTGTTCATAGTTTTTTTTTTTTTAAACTATAGTCTGGCCCTCCAACGGTCTGAGGGACAGTGAACTGGCCCCCTGTTTAAAAAGTTTAAGGACCCCTGCCTTAAAGTGATAACCAGAGACTTAAATGTAAATGAGCTCTTAGTTGCTGACCTGCAGGTGAGACAGGTCCTGGCACCTGCCCACCTCCAAGGCCTCCACCCAGCAGTGCCTGCCTGGACTGCTGCGGCCCCTCTGCGGCCTCCACTCCTCGCTCCCACTCACACACCTGCATTTTCCTAGTCAGGTGAGATGAGTGTACAGCTTCCTGCTAGGATCTTTCAACTCAGCTAGCCACAAGCCCAAGTGCGGATGCATGAGGCTCGGCAGGGAACATGGGCCTAGACTCAAGAAGGTGTGGCATCACCAATGCAGGCGCTCAGGGCGCTCAGGGCAGGAGGACGGCTCTGGGCCCCGCTGCTCCTGAGCCAGGCGCCCTGGGACTGGCCAGGTGTCTGGATGGCTGAGAATTCAAGAGGTCTCGATGAATGGTGCTACCTAAGGCCCGGAGGCTAGAATCTAAGGGTGAGAGTTTGGTAATTCAGAGTTTCTGACAAGACCTCATTTCCATATCCCTTCCCCATTCCCACAATCCTCTCTCTATGGTCTGATATCTAAAGACCCATTCAGAGCAGTGATTCTTTGGCTAACAATTTTGAAAAGTATCCAAATACATATACCCTTGAGAGGGACGTCCCTTTAGGCCTCATAGATCATCCACAGCTCAGGAAAAATTTATGTCTGGGCCAATTAAAAGGTGAGATTCTGATGCAGAAGGAAAGGTCAGACTCTAGGAGTGGCATGTGTCTGTGGACTAGATGAAAGAAAGGACGGCGAAGGAGAAATCTTAGGTCAGGACATCAGGTTCTGGCTGCCCCACCCCTCTCCCTGAGAGCCCTCCCTCCATCCTCCTGTCCACTCCTCTTTCTGAAAAAAGCACAGAGTGGGCACTTGGTGCTTTTGCTTCCTCCTACAATGGCTTTTCTCCTTCTCTCTGGTCATATGTCAAGATCAAACTGAAATGTTACCTTATCTGTGAAGGTTTCTCTCTCTGCCCATAGCTCCTTGATTGTACTATTTTATTATTTCTCCTCATATTTATCTCCTCCCTCCCCCAAACAACAACAACTATCTCTTGAAAGCAGGGACAGTGTTTTGGTCATCTCTCCACTGTCAGTGCTTCCAGGACTCCTGGTACACAGTAGGAGCTCACTCAATGTTAAAGGCAGACGTAAATGAATGGAAGCAGCAAACTCCATTGAGGAGCCATCACAAGTCAGGGTTGTATTCGCTCATGGCTCAGTCCAGGGTTTCCTGCTCACCCCCACCCCTGGGACTGACTCGGAGGCACCACTCCCCTTTCTCCCACTGGTAGAACCTCAAGCCCGATAGAACCTCTACTACATTTCCAAAGTGAAGAGCCTGGACTCAAATAATGGCCCATGCACCTCACCGGCTAGATAAAGGTATGACTTGGGAAGATCAAAGGAAGCTCCAAGTTGCCAAGGCCTCAAAGAACCGGCCCTTCCTGGGACAGGTGGAAGGAACTCTGTCTGGGACCCTGACTCCTTCTTCCCAGGAGTTCGGTGATTCCCATTCCATTCTGTGCCTGACACTAAACACATTTTGGACAATATCTCTCCCCAGTGTCCACACTGATAGTGGTTTGAAATCTTGAACAAATGGAGCTAACAAAGCAATGAGGTGTGGAAACCTTAGGACAGGGGCTTTGCCTGTCTTATTCACCTCTGTGCCACTGCGGACCAGCACACAGGGGGGCACTCAGTAACAGCACAGGAAAACCAGAGCCTGAGGTATGTTCACAAAAGGTACCTACCCTGCACGTTCTCCACACTTTTACCCATTTGAACTTTTTGTACTGTACCCTGTGTATACACATTAGTAATTCACAAAAAGAAACCAGCATATACAGAAAATCCCTTTAATGCAATATCCCAATATATAAAAAGCCATGGGCCGTCACGACCGAAACAACTGGATGGATGACCAAACAGCAGGCTGCATGAGGGACAACCAAATGACTGAACAGCAGGCTGTGTGGGGCAACCAGGCCGGCAGGGGGGTTAGTGAGGGACAACCAAACGACTGAACAGCAGGCTGTGTGAGGCAACCAGGTCGGCAGGGGGGTTAATGAGGGATGACCAAACAACTGAACAGCAGGCTACATGGGGTGACCAGGCCAGCAGGAGGGTTAGGGAGGGACAACCAAACAACTGAACAGCAGGCTGTGTGGGGCGACCAGGCTGGCAGGGGGGGGGGGGTTGGGAGTTAGGGGCAACCAGGCCAGCAAGGGGGGGCAGTTGGGGGCAACCAGGCCAGCAGAGGGGGGCAGTTGGGGGCGATCAGGCCAGCAGAGGGGGGACAGTTGAGGGTGACCAGGTTGGCACGGGGGGCAGTTAGGGGCAATCAGGCCAGCAGGCTGAGATGGTTAGGGGCGATCAGGCAGGCAAGCAGGTGAGCAGTTAGTTAGAAGCCAGCCATCCTGGATTGTGAGAGGGATATCCTACTGCCATTTATGATGGGGTCTAAACCAGCAGTCGGACACCTTTCTGATTATAAAATCAATTAGAGTGATATGTATTATGAAAAAGAAAACAATGAATACAAAAACCCACCCAACCCTAAGGGTCATGGAAATCAGTACAGGATTCCTCAGGGGATTGAACACAGTAGAACAAAGGGACCAGACCAATGAGGAAATGGCCATGAAAGTGCTTTGAAACTTGCAAAAATACCTCCTCTCCCTTATCTGTCTCTGTCTGCTGCTTCCACCTCATTTCATAAACTTTCCTGGCAACCTCCCCCAACACCCCTTCACTCCTCTCTCCCCCTGAGCCCGCTAATGAGGACCTGTGTTGCTCCAACTTTCTTTCCTGTCTAGCAGCTCTAAGACAATCATTAGGGAAATGATAAAAATAGGTTCACTTATTGATTTATCTCCTTTATCCAAAGCTCCTTCCTCCCAATGGTTGACTTGTTTCCTTAGCAACACAGCTAATTTGAGCAGCCCTACTTGGCCTGCACACCTGCCATTTGTTCATTTCCTCCATGAAGCACAGAAAGCTGGGGAGAGGGGAGGGCTGCCCCTCAGACTACAGTGGTGGCGGTGGTCCTGCTTGTCAACAGAGTGAAGCCCTCCCTCTGCCTGGCCCAGCAGAGCCTTCCTATCCCCACCTCAGGGACAGGACTGGGAAGAACTTAGCCTCAAGCAGCAAACCTGGGTGCCCCAGGGGGAACATGCAGCCCTAAACCTCCTGGGTCCCCTGTGCTCCCAGCTGCCAGCTCTCAGAGACTGTGGCATCAGAACAGCACGGAGACTGAAAGTGCTCAGAGGGGCTGAGGGCCACCAGGGACGGCAGGCAGACAGAACGCTGTGCTCTCTCCCGGACTCCAGGCCTAATGGAGATGGTACTTTTGTGGGGAGCAGCCTGGGGTCACTCAGGCATTGCCTGCGAACTCCTGGGGAGTCTAGAGTATCCCACAGTCTCAGGGGAAGCATGCCTCACCTCCTGTACCCACATCTGCCCCTCCAAAGATGCCTGTCTCCTTCCACTCCCCTTCCATCCCAGCCCCCTGCGTCTGGATGTCTAATGCTAAGAGCCTAGGAGTCTCAGAAGGCGGCCCAGGTGTTTTTGTGCATATCTTTCTGCCCTTCCCTCACCTGCACATAAATATCATTCTAACAAGTGGGATGTTGACTCGAAGACTGTTACAGGGAAGGGCCCTGTCTAGTGTGCTACTCCCACAAGCACTCCTCCTAAGAGAACATCTTAAATATGAACGGTAGTGAAAGGCAGCTATCCAAGGCTGGCATGCTATTGTTCTCATTTGAGAAGACTCAGCACTTCCCCGAGACCTGCCATGCAGTGGGGAGAATGAAGCTTGGCAATGGAACACCGGAGCCAGGGTTCTCACTGCAAAAACTGCCCAACATGTTACTCAGGTCAGAGAAAGCCCCCTGGCCACTCCCACAGAACCAAACAAGAAATACAAACGGATCGGATGATGAAAGCTTTTTGAAAACTGTAAGGTGCTACACAAATGCACGTTTTTATTATCCGACTAAATCCATCTTTAAGCGTCTGCTATGGCTGCAAGCTTTGGGGGAACGCATCTGTGCGTGGTCACGGCCTCGGAGCGTCCTGGCTGGCTGCAGCCGGGGCGGATGCTGAAGAGGCCCACCGCAATGAGGGATTTAAAAGAAAATTATGGTAATGGGCCTCCGGGAAGAGTGCAAAGACATTTGGCCCAGAACCTCCCGGGACTATGGAAAGCACATCCAAACACCAGTCCCGGAGGAGGATTTATGAAGCTGATGGCTCTGATGCAATTTCTCCTGGTGATTAGAAGGGACATTAATCACACCAAGGCCAGGGCTAAGCACAGGAGGGTTGAGCCACCACAGAAGTCCGGCTCCAGCTCCTGCGGACCCTGATGGAAGCGCAGTGAGATCATGCTGGTGAGATCATACTTCCCTCGCCTGGGCTACGAGAACCACACATTTGTCCTGGAAGGACCAACCCGGCTGGCAGCATCGAAGAGACAGGACCTTGTGCCTAAAACGCAGACACAGCACGAGCCACCACCAGCATTTCCAGAGTGTGTCTGCTCCCTCCTGATCATCCTCGCCATCCTTAGAGGCTGGTGTGCCTGGCCTATCTGCACAGGCCATGAGTGAGGTCCTCAACCCTCCACAGACTGCAAAGAAAGTTACAGCCAGTCCTGTTCAAATGGGTGTGGGCCAGCTGTCCTTCCTGAAGGTTGGCTGTGTCACTCTGCTCCAGATCCCACTATGAAGCAGGAGTGAGTATGTGATTCCAACAGGGTCTCTCCTCAAGCCTTCTCTACCCAGCTCCGCCCAGGTGAGACACCAGGTAAAGGTAAGCAGAAGTCCAAGGAGCCTCAGCCCAGAGGCTAATGTACGTCCATATGGGCTCCTTCTGGACTTCCTTGCACTCACGCCTGTGACTGACCTAGCAGGACACTGAGGCCCAAAGGAGACCGACCCAGAAGAGGGAATAAGCATGGGAACTGCATTCCTTGAGGTTCTGAGGGGCCACAGATGAACTTTTCAATCATCCAAACTTATCAATGTGTGGCCACCCTCATATCTGGAGCAAGTCACACCCTTGACTCCATTTCCATGTCTTTTCTCAGTCCTTCATTTCAAGTTTCCAGTCTCTGTCCTGGGCTGATGGACAAAGGGTGATTGTCACCGAACAGCAAGGGTGAAACCCCTGTGACAATCATCAGTACACAGCTCTGGCCCCACACTTGGAAATCCACACTGCATTCCCCGCCAGGCCCACCCCAGGAAAATGAGGTGTAAGCCCTGCCTACTTGCCGTTGACCCATTTCATGATCATCACTTTCCTTATTGCAATTTTTGTCACCACCCAACCTCGCCTTTAAAAAAAAAAAAAAAACCCTTTTCTTTTCTTAAAAAAAAGAAAACAAAAACAAAAATGTATCATGTGACTTCCAGCCTTAACATCAGTTTTTTAACTTTGGTTTCCATGGTGGTGGGATGAAACCTGCCATCACCATGACAACAGCTGCCTCTGTTCAAATTCACCATCTGACAGGCAGTCCTGAACAAACACACACTCACATCTCTCCTTTCTCTCTTTCTTTCTCTCTGTAGCTGTCAAGAAGATGGTAATGCCATTACACCTACTCCTAAAGACTTAAAGCCTAATGAATGAAAGACAAAGAAAAGCAATGATGAGAACACAGCAAAGAGGCAGAGTTCCAAGGGCTTTTTGTTGGCCAGCACCGTCCACTGTTCTTAGGGAGGTCAGTGGATTTAGTCAGTCAAAACAAAAGAACGTGAGCATTATTACTCTGAATATTGACGTAAAGCTTCATTTAAAACTTTCATTGTTTTTAGACCAAAGAATTCCCATCTGACTCCCATGTCCCTGCCCTCTGTATAAAGTGACTGAAATTCACATTATTGCTACTTTTCTTAACCAATACTGAGGTCAACTCCAGACTCATCCGATCCCAACTGCAAAGGCAGGGTGGGCAGTGGCGGCTCTAAGGCCCGAAGACAATACCCGCTTGTCTCATCTTCTGCCCCAGTTACCATCAGTCAGATGAATCTTAACAAATTCACTTTTTACGTGTCTGACTGAATCCTGGACTCAAAACGCTGTCATGCGATGCAGGGTTTCGGTGAGCAGGAGACAGATGATTGAACCGTGCGGAAAAGGGAAGAAAGCAAAGGGGAATATCAAAGGCCTCTGGAAGGAAACAAAACAGCGGTGGGAAAATTACCTGTTTTAGAAACCACACTGTGCTCTGATGACACTCTGAGGAGTTGGAGCCCATCAAGAGTTCTGGCAGGAACGCGGGAAAGAAGAGCGTAGGCTGCAATCAGCAACCACACCCAGGACTACACCCTAGTTCCTACTGACACTCACTTCGTGGGGCGTCAGACTATACAAAGAAAATGAAAAGCCTTTGGTGAAAGAGTCCACAGGCCGTCTAGAGAATTTTGTTTTCCTTTGAAAACCCTGCAATGTACCCCAGTGTTCAAGGATACCGACTGAGCCCCCAAGTCACATGAGAAAACACAGAAGGCACGAAGGATGCTCAGCTTGGAAAGGGAAGACTTGAGGGGGCCCTCGTAGGTGTTTGCAAATAGCTGCAGGACTAGCTTGTATTAGGGGGTCAGATGTTGCCTAAGTTATTCCGGAGGGTAGGGCTCAGATCAAAGGGTGGAATACCCACCCAGAGGCAGACTGGGGCAATGCACAGAAGTCTCACTGTTCCACAGGTGAATGGAAAGTGTATTTTGTTAAGTAGTAAACAAGTGTTTACTGAAGGGACAAAAGCCCTGATGTGTAGCATTTGGCGGTTTCTGGAGTGTAAATGGTTCTCCATGGCCAATTTGAAGCTTACCACCTTGACATCAATGTGCATGGAATTGGGAAGAGACACACACGATGGATACCCAAGAGCTGGGATGAGCCAGTTCCAGAACACCACTTACAGTAAGTTCTGTGTCTCTTGGAGCCCTTTAAGGATACTGAGGAGGAAATTCCTATATCTGATAGCTGAGCTGATCAACCTTCATATGCATACGGGCTAACAAATGGATAGGAAGCAAGGCCAGCGAGTCTTCAGTCACTTGCTCAAGGGCCTCTGGGTTAGCATGGCTCACTCTGGCTCTGTCCCTTAGCCTCAAGTTGTCCCCTTAGCTAGACCTGAGTTCATAGTCTGCAGTATCACCCTTATCACAGAAGGCTGGTACCTGTGCAGCTGGGTGTATGCCAGAAGCAGCCACAGGTGAATGATTTGCTGGTGCCATGAAATGTAAGAATTAACCACCCCATTCTCTCAGGCTGAATTCGTGAATACCCGTGGGCTCCTGCTATTTCACCATAGCCTACAAGGGAACTGAGACAAATCAGCCAGGACATGTGATGAAAGCATAGCCGAAGAAGCAAATCAGATAAAAAGCTCACACCTCAATCAGTGGATCTCAGGCTTGGCTGCACAGCCAATTGAATAGACTGTCCTTACCCCCGTTGCATGTTCTTGCCGCCTTTATTAAATATTAATTGACCATAAACACATGGGCTTATTTCTGGGCTCTCTATTCTGTTCCACTGATCAATATGTCTGTTTTATGCCAATACTATGCTGTCTTGATTACTATGGCCTTGTAGTATAGGTTGATATCAGGTAGCGTGATTCCTCCAACTTTGTTCTTCTTTCTCAAGATTGCTGTGGCTGTGCATGGTCTTACTTGGTTCTACATACTATTAAGTATTTGGAGTATTTGTTTTTTGATAGGAATTGCACTGAATCTATAAATTGCTTTGGGTAGTATGGACACTTTAATGAGGTCAATTCTTTCTATCCCAGAACACAAGACATGCTTTGTATTTTCCTCTATTTCTTTCTTCCGTATCCTATAATTTTCTGAATACAGGTCCTTTACCTTCTTGATTAAATTTATTCCTAGGTATTTTTTATGCAATTGTAAATAGGACTGTTTTCTCAGTTTCTCTTTTTGACAGTTCATTACTGGTGTATAAAAATGCCACCCATTTCTAAATATTAAATTTGTATCCTGCTACTTTACTGAATTAATTTATTAATTCTGCTAGGTTTTTGGTGGAATCTTTAGAGTTCTCTATTGGACAGGATCACGTCGCCTGCATATAATGACAGTTTTACTCCGTCCTTTCCAATTTGGATGCCTTTTATTTCTTATCATCTGATTTCTGTGGCTAGAACTGTCAGTATTTTGTTGAATAAGAGTGATGAAAGTGAACATCCCTGTTTTCTTCCAGATCTTAAGGGAAACACTTGCCGGTTTTGCCCATTGAGTTGGCTGTGGGTTTGTCATATATGGCCTTTATTACGTTGAAGTATATTCCCTCTATTCCCACTTTGCTGAGAGTTTCTATCATAAATGGGTGCTGGATTTTTATCACATGCTTTTTCTGCATCTATTGATATGAACATGTGATTTTTATCCTTCATTTTTTTATGCGGTGAACCCTGTTTATTGATTTGCAAATACTGTTTTAAACTTTCATCCCCAGAATAAATTCCACTTGATAATGGTGTATTTTCTCTTTAATGTATTGCTAGATCTGGTTTGCTAATATTTTGCTGAGGATTTTAGCATCTATATTCATCAGGGTTATCAGCCTATAATTTTCTTTGCTTGTAATGTCTTTACCTAGTTTTGAAATTAGGATAATGTTGGCCATGTAAAATGTGCATGGGAGTCTTCCTTCCTCTTGCATTTTTTAGAATAGTCTGAGGAAAATAGGTGTCATTTTTTTCTTAGATTGCTTGGTAGAATTCAACTGTGAAGCCATCTGGTCCAGGACTTTTGTTTGTCGGGAGTTTTTTAATTACAGCTTTGATTTCATTAGTTGTAATCTGTCTATTCAAGTTTTCTGATTCTTCCTGATTCAGTTTTGAAAGATTGTATTTTTCTAAGAATTTATCCATTTCATCCAGATTGTCCAATTTGTAGGCATACAATTTTTCATAATATTTTCTTACAGTCCTTTGTATTTCTTTGGTGTCAGTTGTTACTTCTCTTTCATTTCTGATTTTATTTATTTTGATCCTCTCTCTTTTTTTCTTGATGAGTCTGATTAAAGTTTGTCAATCTTGTTTATCTTTTCAAAGAACAAGCTCTTGGCTTCATTGATGTTTTGTATTGTTTTTTCAGACTTCATTTTGTTTATTTCTTCTCTGATCTTTATTTCCTTTCTTCTACTTATTCTGGGCTTTGTTTGTTGTTCTTTTTCTAGTTCCTTTAAAGTATAAAGTAAAATTGTTCGAGATTTTTCTTGTTTCTGGAAATAGGCCTGCATTGCTATGAATTTCCCTCTTAGTACTGCTTTTGCTTTGTCCCATAGATTTTTTGGTTGTTGTGTTCTCGTTTTCATTTGTTTTAAGGTATCTCTTGATTTCTTCTTTGATCTCATTGTTAACCAGGTCAATGTTTAGTAACATGTTATTTGGCCCCCATATTTTTGTGTGTTCTTCAGTTTTTTGTGTATTATTGATTTCTAGTTTCATACCAATATGGCCAAAGAAGATGTTTGATATGATTTCAATTTTTTAAAATTTATTGAGACTTGTTTTGTTTCCTAACAAGTGGTCTATCCTAGAAAATGTTCCATGTGCACTTGAAAAAAAAATGTATATCCTGCTGTTTTGGGGTGACATCCTACTTTTTCTTAGGTCTTTTCTTATTAATCATGATCCCTATATCCAGCCTCCTATGCCCCAACCCAAGAGAAACACCAAAAATATATGCTTGCTAACTAATAAAAGGATGAGAAAGCCCCAGACAAGGATGAGGGGCTAGAAGAAAGGTGATTGTGCAGAGAAAGGGTAATGAGGAAAGAAAAGAGGAAATGTGGTCAAAAGTAGCCCTGGACTTAGAATCAGGAGCCCTGGGTTCCAGCCCCTGCTTTGCACTGAAAGACCTGTGGTCAGTCTTTTAACCTCTCTGGCTCTCAGCTTTCTTACAGATAATTGAGGGTTTAATTAGAGTTTCTCTTAGGTCCCTGTGACTCTAATATTCTATTATTCTGCGGTGCTAATAGGTAACATGATGGGAAAGGAAATCAGGGAGAAAGAAGGAGCACCCATTATTACAACTGAGAGAAACCATTTTTGGAGAAGTTACTAATGGGGACATCCAACAATAACATTAAAAACTGAAATCCTGCCACACCTAGGAATACCTTTAAAATATATAAGTCAATGGCAATACTACTAAATTTTCAAGAATAGGAGCTCATGGCAAGATGTTTCTAACATCTCTAAGAGATGGTTAATGATAGCTTAGAATCCTCAGAATGGTAGCCTGGGGGTGAACATAAGGCTGCTTTTCCATAAACCTATTGCAAGCCTTTTCTATACTCTCTATTTGGATACTAAAGTTTTTTTCTGCTGCCACCTGTGCCCTCAACACCTATTTCCTTAACAAGCTGCAAAAGCAGAAGCATTCAGTAAGGTGCAAGTTCAAGAAAAAGTCATTAAATTGCCTCCTCCACACCACACTATGGTTCCCTGCAAAAGAGGACTGATTAAGAAAATATTCACATATTTTAATAAAAATCAAGGTCCTTTGCTGAGTGACAAAGGAAGTGTGACAGTGGAGCTTTTGGTGAAGCGAAGACAACACAGCAAAGGGCCCCAATTCCAACTCAAGCTCATGTCCCAAAGACACCCCGCAAAATGTCTCAGACCCATTTCATGATGACTCTGATGATGGATAAGAGATCTCTGCTCTTCTCCCATCTATCGATCCTTTACTCCTCCATGGGTTTAGTCTCATAGGCAGTGGGTCCTACAGATGCAGGCAAGCAGTTCAAGGTGTCATCCTAAAAAGGGAACAGCACCTGCTAGTCTTCTGGCCTGATCTGAGGCAGTGCTGTACAAAGAATGGGAAGAGACCAGCCAATGGAATCTGTCAGACCACATCTACCAGTGGCCTTGGGCTAACAGCCAATAAAATGAGAACACAGGACTGGGTTAAATGCTCCACGTCTCTAACGCACACTGTAGAGTGTCAGCCAAACAACAGGCATTCATTATGTCCTTTCCAGGGATACATACTGAGGAATGGATGACTCTCCAGGCCTGAACCCTAACCCTAAAAAATACTGGCAACACATTATGGCAAAAATACATGAAGGTAAGAGAGAGATGAAAAACCTCGCCATTGTGCAGGGTTGTTCTGAACCCAGCCTCTTTCACCGTGGAAATGTGGGAAGCTGTTAGAGCAGTGGTTCTCAACCTTCCTAATGCCGCGACCCTTCAGTACAGTTCCTCATGTTGTGGTGACCCCCAACCATAAAATTATTTTCGTTGCTACTTCATAACTGTAATTTTGCTACTGTTATGAATCGTAATGTAAATATCTGTGTTTTCCGATGGTCTTAGGCGACCCTGCTAGCCGTTCTCAACCTGTAGGTCGTGACCCACAGGTTGAGAACCGCTACTGTAGAGCCTAAGCCCATCGGAAAACACAGATATTTACATTACGATTCATAACAGTAGCAAAATTACAGTTATGAAGTAGCAACGAAAATAATTTTATGGTTGGGGGTCACCACAACATGAGGAACTGTACTGAAGGGTCGCAGCATTAGAAAGGTTGAGAACCACTGTGTTAGACAGTTCTCATTTCCCCAAATCTTTTCCCTTCGTTTTGCTCTTTGAGCCTGCCTACTGATGTTTGCAACAGAAATGAGCTCAGTCTTTCTGAGCCTTACATTCAAGGTGGGCATTTGTCTGTTACTCCCTAGTCATCACCAGGGAAAGAAGCTCCATAGAACTTTGTGGGAGGAAGGGCAGATGGTGATCTCAAAAATAAATAAATACATACATACACAACTATCTATGAGAAGGGAGCATTATCTTGCCAAAATGCCCAAATCCTCTGAGTTTCATAGGCCCATGTTCCCCGAACTGCCCCTTCCTCATGTTACCACCCACCCCACCTCCAGACAAGCCCACACCCTTCAACTGCTCCTCAGATTAACAGACCAGAACACATGCATCCTTGAGCATCCATATGGCTGTTATTTCATAAACACAAAATCCCATGCAAATACAATCCGAAGTTGGAAGAAAGAAGAGGCAGTTTCTCTCTCCTCTCTCTCTCTCTCTCTCTCTCTCTCTCTCTCTCTCTCTCTCTCTCTCTCTCTCTCTCTCTTTTTTTGAGGTCCACTCGCTAATTTCTTTTGTGTCTTCTGCCTGGTCTCCAGAAACCAAGGGACACACCCTAGAACTCTATTCACATCCACACCACTCTCCAGTTTCCTCAGGTAAAATGTCTTCTAGTGTCCTGGTCAGATGACCTTCAACAAGTTTATTAGGCAAGTGTCCAATGTCTCCAAGACATGGAGAGTTGATACCTCCCTCTCACATCCCTCCAGTCTTTTCAGAATCTTCCTCCGTAGTTCACAGAGTCCAATCCATGGTAGGGACACTGAATACCCACCAACCTGCACAGACAGAGGGTAGTGAGCTAGGAGGCTGGCAACCCCTGAGCAGAGAACACCCCAGAGGCCAAGGTGGGACTCTGGGAGGGATCCTTTTATATGCCACCAAACCAGCCATCTGAAACTCCTGGTTACCACTTACACACCAACAAAAACAACATTGAGTGAGCTTGTTTCAGGTTGATGGTTTTGAATAACTGATCCATTTTCATCAAAAGGTTGCTGGAAAAATTCTGTACCATTCTTGTGCCTGAAGATATTTTTCCTAGATTATAAATCCAGTGTGTCCTTAGGGATGATATTGGTATAAAATCAGCAGTAGAAACATACACGGAAGGACAGGTTCTTATGTAGGTGTTTAAAAACTTATCTTACAAAATGTAAGCCCGGTAACTTTGAGAAGAGACAGAAAGACTCGTGGGAAGACCCCCTAGCTACAGTGGTTGAGAGCTGGGGTTCTGACCAAGGCCTCCAGCTCTCACTCCCCGAGTAAACGGGCCAATTTGTTAACCTATCCAGGCCTTAATCTCCCAACTGTGAGATAGAGAAAAACAGAATGCTTATCTCTGTAGGAATAAATGCAATAGCACATGCAGAGCAGTAATCTGGCCCCTCGTAAATAATAAATGTTAGATATCTACGATCTTTGTGAACATCAACATTAGCACTAATATCTAACATGTTCATGAAGGGCTTTCATACACATCAGCTGAGGCTACCTCAAACATTCTTGGGAAAGTGACCTCACCGAGGTCACACACCTGAAGACTCTGAGGCTCAGAGAGGTTACAAGACCAATGGGAGGTCATGTAAACAGTATCTGGCAGTGCTCACGTTGGAAACCTGACAAGACTCAGGAGAAAGTAGATAGTATTGTCAGAAGGAGAAAACTTAGCTGCACAGGTTTAATGTTGACTCATCCAGAACTAACCAGATACTAACAGCTAAGATTTATTCACAGCTTACTTTGTGCCAGACATCCTTCTACCATTTTACATGTGTTATCTCATCTGATCCTCACAAAAATCCTAGGAGAAACATCCTATTTCCATTTTGTTTGAGGAGTCGGAGGCACAGCAAGGTTAAGAAGCTCCCCTAGGCACACAGCTAGGAAGTGGTGGAGATGGTACCAAAATTTGAATCCAAGGGCCATGTTTTTAACCATGATGCTCTAATGCTCCCAAAGCTGGGACGGTAAATCCTAAGCTCTAGGGCAAAGCCTTTATCCGCTGGGCCCAGGGCTAGATGACGTCTAATATCCATTAAACTCCTGAGATTCCAGGGTTCGGCACTTCTATTCTCATGTAAAGAGATAAAAGATTGTCTCAATGAATCTCTGGAAATGATACCTACAGTGGACTTTGGAGAAAGCAAGTTGCTACATTCCAGCCTAAAATAGACATGAAATAGTCATAAAAGTGTGTATTGATTTCAGCAAAGCATGTGACAAGGCTATCTCCCACAGTATTCTTATAGACAAAATAGAGAAATGTCAGCCACTAAAGCCCAGTTCAGAACATTTGAGAAAGGCTTAACAGTCGAAGAGCACTGATCAATGCACTGATGAGGAGCAGAAGAAAGGCCCCCAATTCTAACCATCTTTTTATCAATTATTTGAAGGAAAGCATAAAGCACATGCTGTCTGCTGATGGCACAGAGCTCAGGGTGGAGAGCTCACTCATTAATAACAGCAGCAGGTCTACAGTCCATGTGCAACGGAAATCACTTGAACTTTGGACTCAGACCACCTCGGGCAAATGCCTTAATCTTCTTCAGCCTCGGTTTTCCCATCATTAAAATGGGGATAACAATGATCTCATTAGACTGTCTTGTTAAAATGCAGAGTCTGAAGTTTGGTGGACACTCAATGAATGTTAGTTCCCTGTCCCCACTCGAAAAAGATTTCTACAGATGGATTGTTGGACCAAAAGCAAGAAGATTAAATGTATTTGAAATAAACAAAGAGTCCTGAATTTAGATTCAAAAATTAAAATGAATGAGAACAGTGAGGAAAAACTAACTCTGTCATCAATTCATATTAAAAGATCCAGGGTTTTTAGCTGACTACAACCTCATCTTGTCAGAAATAGAATGCTTTTCCTTAAAAAAAAAAAAATTGAACTAAACTAAAAAAATTATCTGAATTTGAACAAATACATTAAATGCCAATGTTCATTACTGTTCTATGTTCTGGTAATTAAAAAAAAAAACGAATAGATAATGCCCTCTCCCTTGCAAGAATTTTAAATCAATATTAAAGCTGCATGGTAAGTGTTAGAATAAAGTAATAAACCAGGTGCCATAGGGGAGCCCAGAGGAGAGAGTTGACTTACTCTGCTGAGAGACATCAAGGAAGGCTTCCTGGACAAAATAATCTCTGAGTTTTAAAGCCCAGAAGTCAGGGTGAGAGAAGATATTCCAGACAGAGGAAGCAGCAAGTGCACAGGCACAGAGGTCTGGGGAGGGTGGTGCCTTCAGGCATTGGTGCCCTGAGACGGCTGGAGAGAAGGTGATTATGGTGGCTGAGGCAGGCTGTGGCTGGAGAGAAGGTGATTATGGTGGCTGAGACAGGCTGTGGCTGCAGAGAAGGTGATTATGGTGGCTGAGGCAGGGTGTGGCTGGGGAGAAGGTGATTATGGTGGCTGAGACAGGCTGTGGCTGCAGAGAAGGTGAATATGGTGGCTGAGGCAGGCTGTGGCTGGAGAGAAGGTAATTATGGTGGCTGAGACAGGCTGTGGCTGCAGAGAAGGTGAATATGGTGGCTGAGACAGGCTATGGCTGGACTGAAGGTGATTATGGTGGCTGAGGCAGGCTGTGGCTGGATTGAAGGTGATTATGGTGGCTGAGGCAGGCTGTGGCTGGGGAGAAGGTGATTATGGTGGCTGAGGCAGGCTGTGGCTGGATTGAAGGTGATTATGGTGGCTGAGGCAGGCTGTGGCTGGAGAGAAGCTGATTATGGTGGCTGAGGCAGGCTGTGGCTGGAGAGAAGCTGATTATGGTGGCTGAGGCAGGCTGTGGCTGGAGAGAAGGTGATTATGGTGGCTGAGGCAGGCTGTGGCTGGACTGAAGGTGATTATGGTGGCTGAGGCAGGCTGTGGCTGGATTGAAGGTGATTATGGTGGCTGAGGCAGGCTGTGGCTGGGGAGAAGGTGATTATGGTGGCTGAGACAGGCTGTGGCTGGACTGAAGCTGATTATGGTGGCTGAGGCAGGCTGTGGCTGGGGAGAAGGTGATTATGGTGGCTGAGGCAGGCTGTGGCTGGGGAGAAGGTGATTATGGTGGCTGAGGCAGGCTGTGGCTGGATTGAAGGTGATTATGGTGGCTGAGGCAGGCTGTGGCTGGACTGAAGGTGATTATGGTGGCTGAGGCAGGCTGTGGCTGGGGAGAAGGTGATTATGGTGGCTGAGGCAGGCTGTGCCAAGTGCATAGTGGATCCTGAGGAGCCCTGCAGCCAGGCTGGGAAACCTTGCCCAGTTCCCAAGCAAACAAATGACAGAACCCGGACAGGAACTTCGGCTTTCTGACTCATTAGCTAGCCTCGCTCCCTCTGTTGTCCTGTACTATAGCCACTAGCCATGTGTGGCTGTTTAGATTATTTAAAATGAAATAAAACTTAAAATTTAGTATTCAGCCACAATAGCCATATATCAAGTGTTCAAGAGCCACATGTGGCTGGTGGCTACCTCACTGAACAGCACAATAAAAACATCATATCCATCATCCAGAAGCCTCTAGCCACCAGCAGTGCTCAGTGCCATAAGACGATTAAGTGAACAAAAAGTAGGTTCGGTCTGTAGTGCTTTATAGGACAGAAAGAGGGGGGGAAAAAGCAGGTAGATACTACATGGAGAATAGTTCAACTTCCTCCACCTGAAGTATTTTAGTAATAGAAGGGCACCCTGTCCCTGGAAGCTTGATGGCCATCTCTGAGGGTGATGTGGGAAGAGTTCCTGCATTGAGTTCATGCTCATTGGCTAGAAGGCTTGTGTTACATCATGACCCTCTGCTGATGCACTAGCACAAACATGTCTCTGTGGAGTTCCTGCCGTACTGGTACCTAAAGGATATGATACTGGGTTAGGAGTCACTATTCCTGTCATCCCAATATACCAGAAGGTGGGAATTTTCTAGCATAGTCAGCATTTTTAAACTGTAATCCATGGACCACACACCCCAAAAAATGAATGCAAAATTGTATGCGTATTTTTTTCAGGAAAGAGGAGTCCATAGCATCGATCAGATTTCTATAGGATTTGTGCTCCTAATACAGAAAGCAAATAAACACTGTACTGGAGAGACCTAGTAATTTCTATTCCCCAAAAAGATTCATCTAGATGTCATCTAGACAGCCACTAAGGTCGTTCCCAACTCTCAAATTCCATCGTCTAACCAACTAAAGACCATCACCCTGCTACCGAACAGTTTCAAGTCAACACATCCCCTGACTTTGATCAAGGAGAAAGGAGATGGGGGTATCAATGAGCATGGAAACTGCCCAAGGCACAAAAGGTGGATAGTTCAGTCCAGCTCGGGAAGGATGTCAACCTCTAGCTGAGATGCCTATTGGGAGCTCTCAGAAATTTTGGTGGTTCATTTTCAACGTCAGCTTACAGAAAAACTGCACACCCAATTAGATGCAATACAGCTTAGCAGCTGGAGAACCTACCCGGCAAATCTAAGCCCTACTGGGCTATCCATCCACTTAAAAATACTGGCTTTGTTCCAACCACCACCCGGCGATATGACCACTGTACCAGGATTCATCTCCAAGTCCTACAGTATTACTAGGGTTGAAGAAAGGATTATGTCTACAGCCAGGCAGAGATTCCTGTTATCTGGTGTAGCTAGAGAAGAATGCTTGGGTTAATTTAACAACAAACAAAAAAAGTGCTAAAGAGCTACTTTATATAATCAATATGGATTATAATTTGCAAAAGCTTTGTGAATACAATAGTGCATACACCGCTCAAACAATGTTGAACATAATGCAGGGAATGCTTTATTGGCAGTATTCAGAAAGCACTAGGCATTTTGTGGTGCCTGGGGGCCAGCGGTACACATCTCATTTGTTATTATACTACAGATCTCTGGGTGCCAAATAATAAAGAGTTCTGTGTAACAAATTGCCAGATAGCAACAAACACTGTGTACTTTTTGCACAGCTTGTGTTGGGTAACACAGAACCTGGAATGATCCTTAGCAAGACTGTGAAGTAGGAAAAGTTTGTCTCCAGATTCCTATGAAATGACCTGCAATCCTCTACCAGCCAGGTGGTGTCCTCACTGCCTTCTAGCCATCTCCTCTCCCCCCACTAGGGCCACACCTAGTCCTACAGGTCCAGGTCAGTGCAACACTAGACACATAATAGGTAAAAGGAAGGAAATAATAAATATTCAAGAGAAAATAAAAGACATAGAGACTAAAAAAAAAAAAAAGTACAAAAGATCAGTGAAAACAAGAGCTGGTTCTTTGAAAAGATAAATGAGACTGACAAAACGTTAACCAGATTCATCAAGAAAAAAAGAGAGAGGACCCAAATAAATAAAATCAGAAATGAAAAAGAACAAATAACAACTGACACCAAAAAAATACAAAAGATTGGAAGAAAATATTATGAACAACTATATGCCCAAAAAATTAAACAACCTGGGAGAAATGGATAAATTCCTAGAAACATACACTCTTCCAAAACTGAATCAGAGAATCAGAAAATCCGGACAGATTACAACTAATAAAATTGAAGCAGTAATAATAAAAATTAAAAAAATAAAATTCCCAGCAAACAAAAGTCCGGACCAGATGGCTTCACCGGTGAATTTCACCAAACATTCAAGAAGAACTGATACCTATTCTTCTCAAACTATCCCAAAAAATTCAAGAGGAAGGAAGACTCCCAAGCTCATTTCACCAGGCCTGCATTATCCTAAGTCGAAAACCAGACAGAGACACTACAATGAAAGAAAATTATAGGCCAATATCCCTCATGAATATAAATGCAGAATCCTCAACAAAATATTAGCAAACTGGATCCTGCAATACATTGAAAAGATCACACACCATGATCAAGTGGAATTTATCCCGGATGTGCAAGATTGGTACAATATTTGCGAATCAATAAACGTGATACTCCACATAAATAAAATAAGGTAGAAAAATCACATCAATAGCTGCAGAAAAAGCATTTGATAAAATCCAGCACCCATTTATGATAAAAACTCTCAGCAAAGTAGGAATAGTGGGAACATAATAAAGGTCATGTATGACAAACCCATAGCCAATATCATGCAATGGGATAAAGACAGTTTATTCAATAAAGGGTGTTGGGAATATTGGACAGATACATGGGAAGAAAAAGGAAACCTTTTAGACCATCCCTTTACACCATATACAAGAATAAATTCAAAATGGATTAAAGACTTAAATGTAAGTGGTGAAACCATAAAAATCCTAGAAGAAAACCTAGGCAGTAAAATCTCAGATATTTCTTGTAGCAATATTTTTTCTGATATATCTCCTCAAGCAAGAGAAACAACAGAAAAAAATAAACAAATTCGGCTACATCAAACTAAAAAGGTTTTGCACAGCAAAGGAAACCACGGACAACTTACTGAATGGAAGAACATATTTGCCAATGATACATCTGATGAGGAGTTCATATCCAAATTTATAGAGAAATTATACAACTCAACCTAAAGAAAACAAACAATCCAATTTAAAAATGGGCAAAGGACCTGAATAGACACTTCTCCAAAGAAGACATACAGATGGTTAATAGACATATGAAAAGATGCTCAGTGTCACTAATCATCAGAGACGCAAAGTAAAACCACAATGAGATATCACCTCACGCCTGTCAGGATGGCTATTATCAATAAAGTAATAAGCATCAAGTGCTGATGTAGAGAAAGGGAACCCTAGTTCACTGCTGGTGGGAATGCAGATTGGTGCAGCCACTGGAAAACAATATGGTGTTTCCTCAAAAAATTTAAGATGCAACTGCCTTATGACCCAGTGATCCCACTTGTGGGAATATAGTTGAAGAAACTTGAAACGTCACTTAAAAAATACATGCACCCCAATGTTTATTGCAGCATCATTTACAATAGCCAAGATCTGGAAGCAACCTAAGTGCCCATCAAGCAGTAGATGAGTGGATAAAAAAGCTGTGGTACATTTAACACAATGGAATACTACTTGGCCATGAAAAAGAAGGAAATCTTACCTTTTAGGACAGCATGATGGATCTAGAAAGTATTATGCTAAGTGAAAAAAGCCAGTTAGAATAAGACAAATATCACATGATCTCACTTACATGTGAAATCTAATGCACAAAATAAACTAAGAAAACAAAATAGATACAAAGAACAGACTGACAGCTCTCAGAGGGGAGGGGAGTTGGGAGGCTGGGTGAAAAAGCTGAAGGGATTAGGCAAAAAACAAAACAAACAAACAAAACACTAGACACAGACAACAGTATGGTGATTGTCAGAAGGAAAAGGCAGTCGGGGAAGAGGGCATGGAAGGGTAAATGGTGGCGGAAAGTGACTTGACTTGGGGTGCTGAGTGCATGATGCCATATGCAAATGATGTGTTATAGAGCTGTACACTTGAAACCTGTATGGTTTTATTAACCAATGTCACCCCAACCAATTCAATAAAAGAAGAAATCACCTGTTCTAAAGAGAAGCCGCTGACAGAACAGGGGCAAAAGCGTTCCCAACAGCACACAGCTGGAAATGGCCGGGACATTAGGGAGTGACTGTTGAAAATCCATTTCATGCTTTTTGACTCTGACCAGCCCCGTGAGAAAATGGTGTGGAAATCGAGAAAGTTTGAAAAACTTCAAGCCTCCTGCTAAGCTAAAGGCTGGGAAGCACTTGTGAGGACTAATTTCCACCTCGTGCTGGTTTTCAGAGTCTCTTCTCCGGGCCTGGAGGTGACTCGCAGAACCCTGTGCCTCGGCCACGGAAATGACACCAGCGCCTGATCCGACAGGCCTGGTGCAGGTTCCCCAGTGTGACTCTAACCTGTTACCCACTGCTCAGCCCAGTCCTTTTCAACCCTCTCTGAAAGGGGAGGGGGAAATAACGACACTCCACCCCATCCCCACCCCCTGGTTTTAATGATGCACCCTCCCAGAAAGCCAATGAATACAACTGAAGCAGGCTTTTCCAAATTCTCCAGAGGCAGGGAACTAAATGCAATGCAGCAGGGCCAAATGCAGGAAAAAAAAAAGCCTCAAAATTATGCAAAGTTGCAACAGCCATCCAAATCAACCACCCACAAGCAGAGACCACACTCGGCACAGGCGCCAGGCAGGGCCTCTCCCTGCAGCCCCTCACGTGGCTGGACCACTGGAGTCTGTAGCTGGAGTTTAGCCTGCAGTTATAATCCCAAACCCTGCCTATCTGCCTCCAGATGAACTACTTTAGAAATGGCTCTTTCTTCTTTTATTTAATAGTCAAGAAGGCTAAGAGTGGAGCTATTCAGTCCTACAAACTTGGAACTCAAAATACAATAAAGAAGAAAAGCTGCTAAGACGTGCCGGCTGCTCCACCAGGCTCAAGGAGAGGGGTGGGAGTGGGGGTGGGGCTGTCTTAGGTAACTGAGGCATTTTCAAGGCATTCAGGGCTCTCTTCCTGGATCTGGGCCATTATGGGTCAAGAGTTCATAGCCAGAGATTGGGCCAAAGACGCAGGGAATGGAAAATTAGGTAAACAGTCATGGAGCACTCAGTCGGCACAAACACACCACAGACATCTCCTTGGAGTGGCTTAATACATAAGAGAACACGAGGCTGGAGGAACCTAAAACCTTTGTGCTGCCCTTTCTGTCTTTAATTAAAAGCGATGCTGGCCCTGGCTGGTGTGCCCCAAAGCATTGCGGGTTCGATTCCCAGTCAGGGCACTTATCTAGGTTGAGGATTCAATCCCCGGCTCTGGTCAGGGCGCATGTGCGAGGCACCTGATCAATATTTCTCTCTCATTTGGATGTTTCTCTCTCTGAACGACTGGTGACAGCACACAAGTAGGTTCCGGATGCTTAGGAAGAGAGGCTTCGTCGTGGGGCCCTGGCATCTTTATCCCTCTTCCAAAGGGTCTGTGTTGGAAGCCACGTGGTGCTGGTGGTAGTGATAGTGTTGGTGGAGGGTTGCTATACACTAATTTTGGTGCCTGCTTTCCCCTCCACATTCCTATGTGAATCGACTGAGATTTGAAAAGAAATGGTTATAGAGCCTGCATCTTGGCTTGCTGGCTTAGCATCTACCAACACGAAAACCCAAGATGACCAGAGAATTCTGAGTGACAAGTACTTGGGGACATAAATATCTTCTCGTTAACCGTGTTCTCTGAATAGAGGAGGAGGAGGAGCTGCATATCGATGGGCACCCAAATGTAACGGGACTGGGGAGAGGCAGTCATTATAAAAACAGCCAGACACTATTTCCCCCCAGCCACCTTTCTCGTGCCCCAGTCCCTCTGCACAAAAAGAGACCATGATCATATCCAAGAGGAAGACGAATAACCTTCCTTTTCTAAAAATCCTAGGGAAAAACTCCCATATGTAATGAATCACTCACAAAGCCTGACCCTAAAAATGAGAGAGGGAGATATACAGGAAGATGAAAAGGGCGGAGGACCAGGCAGAAGGAGAATATAAAGGGAAGGGCCTGGCCTCTCGCTCCTTTGAACAGAAAGGTGTTCATTTCAGTCACGTTTAGGTCCCTGCCTTCATACCTTTGTGGTCAGTGATAAACCAAGTAACAACGTCAGAGCGGCCGGCGGGGCTGGATGGCAAGGCTGGGCTTGGTTGGGGAGCTGCCCTCTCTTTCCCAGGCAGCCCAGCGAATGACAGAGAGAGGCTTCTGATCTGCGGAGGGAGCACGGGGCGTCAGAGGGTCTGCAAGAGTTCTGACAGCTTAGCAAATCTTGACTCCGTTTTATTTTAACGAAGAACATGAAGACGGGAAGAAACCAGCTGTTCCTGTGGAGAGGGGGGAAGCAGCAGAGTTCAAGGCGGGGAAACACCTACATTTTGTACAGCGACAGCTAAAAAGAGATAAGCAATTTTGGACGGAGCTGGTAATTCTAGAGTCTGGATCTTTCAGAAGAGAAGAAGCGGGCCTGTTCTTGGCATTTCCCTCCTCCTCCTTTAATGCTCGGTGTGCCCTGCACCCACAGCAGGGAAGGCAAGTTGGGAAATGGTGGCAGGCAAGCCAACAGACAAAACTGTCGCATCCAAGATACTTCTGCCACCATCTTCGAGTCATTCATTCCTGACAACCTTCTTCACACTCCAGGTCAATTGCCAGGTTGCCTGCCACTTACAGCTGGTCCCCGCAACAAGTCTCAGCCTTGTTTCCAGAAGAAGCATGACCCATTCTGATGGGCCATGTGGAAGGTCTCTGGGAGCCTGAGAAAACGAAGGCTTTTGTCCTGCAGCCTCGGTGCCAGTTTCAGTGGCTGTCTGTTCCACTGTCTGCTCCCGTGCCCAGGGACACGGATGATGGGAAGCCTTTCTGCATTATCTGACCACAGGATATAATCACAGGCTCCGTCCTTGTTAGTTGCCACCCTCTGCCCCAATCAAGGCACTCTGACTCCTGATCCATTAGTTACATCAACCCTGAAATCCCTGCCAGGATTACCGTCCACCATCCTGCAAGGTGCTGGATGTTTTTAGGCAACCAAAGTGAGAGAAAAGTGAATGCCAAAATGGGAGTTGTGGGAACTAAAGTTTTCAGTAATAGTCACCAGAATCCTCCAAAACAAATGGACAATTTTCAATGAGAAATCCACCATAACACAGCTCGTAACTTCTGACCCAAAACCAGCATTCTTTGGGGCCACAGTGAAATTCTCTGCCATAAGAAATCACGGGTGAATGTCCACAGGTTCATGGCATGGTAATGAGCTTCATCATCTCAGGGACTGTCCTACTTTAAACCATGTTCATTTCCACAGGAAACATGTGCTCTCCTGCTGAGTGACTCACACAATCGGTTAAAAAAAAAAAAAATCCCCCCTGCCCATCAATGGCACAGAGTCTCTGAGTCAGATGATCCATCTCTTCCCTCCAACCTCTCACCTGGCAAAGTGCAAATAAGTGTGAGGCAGCTCACAGACCATCAGGGAGACCCTGTCTGTCTGCAGGGGAACTGGGCCTGGGCACAGAAGAGCTGGTAGGCACATGGCACAGGGAATGTGGAATGACATTCAGAGCAGCCAATTCCTTGAGAAAAAGAGAACCCTTTTTGTTAGATCTATTAGATGAGACAGAAAAGGAGGAATCATATAAAATGTAATACCACATTTTAAATCAGATTAGCATTTTCAAAAAGGTTATGGTCTCCACAGCAGAAGAGAGTGCCATAAGAAAATAAAATTATCTCCTGATGCAGATGTCGCTTCCAAGAAAAATGAAACACATTCAGAGTGGGCTGTTGACATGCCACCATCTTTCATGCCAAATCTGGGCTATCTTAGGCATTTCCTCCCATAAGAACTAGACCTAGCCTATTAGTAACCAGATAATATTACCCCCCGCAAGTTGGAGAGTCCTACAAGTAAAAATTAAATCATCCCTTTTATTTAACTCATCTGTTCAGCCCAATCTGATTAAAGACCAGTAATATGCAGTGTTAAGAGACCACTAACAGACACAAGGGTGCACATTACCTTCCAAGTCCAGCCTATTAAGGGTGTGTAAGTCTCAAAATGCACAGCAAGCCAAATCTTCAAAACCCTCAAGCATCCTGCAAGAGCATGTGTCAGTTGGAAGCAGGTCTTGACACGTCTTCGGAACCTTCCTTTTTTCAAAATGCACCCCTTACAGTGAGCAGAGAAGTCCTTCCCAAACTTTTCATGTG
Organism: Plecotus auritus; assembly: GCF_963455305.1. Classification (NCBI taxonomy): domain Eukaryota; kingdom Metazoa; phylum Chordata; class Mammalia; order Chiroptera; family Vespertilionidae; genus Plecotus; species Plecotus auritus. The sequence continues at coordinate 20,705,210 of NC_137778.1, forward strand.
CATACGAATCACCTGGGGACCTTATTCAAATGCAGATTATGATTTAGCAAATCCGAAGTGGGGCTTTGGGATTCTGGATGTTTATCAAGAGGTGATAAGGATGCTGCTCCTTGCTGTCTTTGAGAAGTAAAAATCTAGAAGACTTCGTTCACCTAGAACTACGAGCCCTCCCTTAAGGTATGCTGAAATTTCTGAAAGACTTCACTACTAATAATAGCTAGTGTTTAGTAGGTATTGGGCAATATTCTAGGAACTTGGTACATATTAACTCATGGAGTTCTTCCGGTAACTCGTTATCATCTTCCTCATTTCACCAATAAGGAAACCGAGTCGCAAAGTAATGAAGTGACTTTTCAAGGTCACAGAGCTGCTGAAGGAATGGGATTGGAACCCAGACAGCCTGGCAGTAAAGCTTGACTGGTAACTGAAGCTCATGCTAACACCCATTGGATAAGAGCAAGGTATTTCTGGGAGCTGGGTGTTGCTAGAGGAAGGGAAGTGAGACTTGGAACTTGGATGCAGGTGGTATTAGAGAGAGCGCAGACCGCACTAAAGCACAATGTTCCCACGTGGTCACCACCAGAGGGAAGGTATGTCAGTTACATTGTACAGTCAGGAGAAAAAAAACAAACATGGTGTATTTTCAATTGGCCAACCAGGCTCCTCTACACACCTTAGCAGATGTTGTCTGAACACTGTACAACTGCCTACATGCTGTAGAACCACTGGGAAACTCCCAGCCATGGGGCAGAAGAGACCACTGGGACGGGCTCACAGCCAAGGCACTGAGCATGATGCCGAAACCCACTCTCTGGCCTCCCTCTGACTCCTATGCACGCATCCTGGCCAGAGACAAGAAAAAGGAGTAAAACCCGCAGTTCCACCTGGCGCTCTCAACGCCCAGCAGATAGGTGGTGTCTTTGCAGCGGAAGAGGAAACGTGAGCAGCAGCAACCGCGTGGGGTAGGAAACGTGCAGGAGATCCCAGCCTCGGAAGCGCCCCAGGTGCTGAACCTGGGTGACTGTGGCACCCCAGCCTCCTGGGGAATTTCGATGGCGCTGTCCGAGGTGCCAACAATGCCTGCGGGCACACTTTGCCACCCTCAGGACAGATGGGTGGCTTTGTCTACCCCAAGGAAACTGAGGGCGAGGGCGCCTGAGTAAATGCGCCCCTAAGAGAGGTGCACGTTGAAGCAGCACCTAGTGGGTAGGAAATTTTAGGAACTGTTGAAGGTGGGAGGAAGAGGGGGCCCTGTTGGGAAATCAGAGACCTGACTGGAGGAGTGTTTGCAGCCGCAGCTTGCAACACAATGAGATCTGTCTGCTTTGTGCAGCTCACTGGCGGGCGGGGCTGCAGAGACCTGATCCTTTCCCTCCCCAATACCCCCACCCTAGACACATTTAACTCAGGCACCGCATGGCCCCATCACTCTGCGTGGGAGGGAGGGGAAAAGGGAGGGGAGTACAGGGAGGAGGAGAGAGGAAGCCCAGCCCAGCCGGGGTGGCTGTAGGAGGATGCGTGCAGCAGCAGGAATAATATCTGCTTAGAGATGCTCCTTCATTTCTAATGAGGGGTGCTGCTGGAAGTACCATGCGCCAGCCAATCACAGTGCTGCTGAGGCAGGAACTAGGGAGGAAGGAGGGGAAGACTAGAGACTGGGATGGGGGGGAGCAGGAAGAGGCCCTTAGGGGGGAGAGCAGCTTGCCTAGCTGACACTAGGGACCCAGCAGGGCTCCAGCTGTCTGTGATGCACACCTGGAGGGTGGGGGTGTGGAGGAGGGAGGAAAGGGGGAAAGGGCGGGGCCTCCTTTGCAGGTGCATCCTTCCCAAGAAATCTCTCTCCACAAGCATCAAAGTCCCATGTCTCCAAGCTACCCCCATAATTACCACCACCCCACTGACTTGCTTCCTACTAATCCCCCGCACCACCCACCAACGCCCAATTCCTAAAGATCTTGCCAGACAGACGCCCAAATTCTTAGTGAAGAACAAGGTAGTGAGATGCCTCATCAGCAGCCTGCATTTGGTGCACTTGCTTAAACCTGCAAAGACACTCCTTCTCTGCCGTTCACCCTGGCCCTGCAGCAACAGCCGCCCCACCAGCCCACTGTGGAGAGCAGTTCCTTTGGAGCCAGGGAGAGACAGATTGCTTGCACACCTCTGGGCTCAGCCGATGCAGACTTCAGCTGATGAATTCAGGCCCAGCGGATCCACCTGGATCCTGGGCACTGGGAGAGCACTCAGTGGGGTACCCAGCTCAGGACTAAGGACAGGAGGGACCCTGGTGAGAGGCTCTTCCCTGGCTCAGAAGAGAACTCCAGCTGAGCTGTGTGGGCTGTGCCATTAGAGACTGCCTCCCCTGACACACTCTTTCACTTTACTTTCAGTGCAACTTCAACCCAGAGTTAGCTGGGTCCCCAGGCAAAGCCTGTCTTATTTCACCTATCTGTCCATAGGGGGTTTGGCCCAGAACCCTTTAAGTTGCTGAACTGGACCTCCCCTATGGGCAGATAATGCAGGTGTCTCTCCAGCTGGTGAGAATGGGGATGACTCTGAGGTAGGAAAAGGGGGACAGGGTGTGAAAGGAAGCCCTGACGTTAGGGCAACCCTTTCAATGTGAAAGGACTGGGGGGGGGGGGGGGGGCCTGGCAATCACACAAAACCTCAACTCCCTGCGCCCAGGGATGCTAGAAACGGCCACACAGGAAAAATCAAAACCCAGAAGTCTTACCTTGAAAACCACTAGTGCCACACTGGTCTCTGTGGCACCGAGCTTGCCCCTTAGATGCATCGAAGTAACGAGTGCACTTCAGCAAAGGGGCAAATGGGCATCAGGAAGGAAAGAGGGGGGTAGATTCCATGCTTGGTTTCCCCTCTCACCCAAGAAATGCAAAAAGGGGGAGAGGGGAGCTATGGTGGGCAAGAAAGGATATGGCCAATCGATGAGCTTCTTGGCGTATTTCCTGACAATGTTATCTTCTCCGAAGATGAACAGGGATCTGTTGACGGTGAAACAGTTCTGCCGGACAGGAATGGGGTTGTACAAAGCCATAGTCCGCGCCCTCTGCGCTTTCGACTGCTTGTAGGCGGCCGCCTGCCCTGAGGCAGGCACCGGGGTTCCTTGCCGGTTCCTGCTCTGGTCCGAGTCTCCATCGCCAGACCCCGGCCTGCCGACCACCGCCTCCCCGAAGCGAGCCATCCTGAAGTTTAAACAGACAGAAGACACACAAAGGTGATCGCGGCCGAACACCTGCACCCAGCAACAAGCAGAAAGACACGCGGAGACTCAGAGCCGCATCCAGGCGGGCGGGGGACCGCCGCCTCCCGGGAGCCTTTCAAGCTCTTTGGAGAGGCAGCAGCAGCAGCGACCCGCTGCTCCGAACTGTTGAATCTAAATACAACCTCTGCAAAGCTCCATTCCTCAAGGAGTTAAAAAAGGGGGAGGAGAAGGTTGGCAAGGGGGTGGGGGTGCTCAGTTTCTGGAGGCAATTTTTTTTTTTTTCAAAATGCCAGTGTGTGGTGGCGTTCCAGGGCTGGAGAGGAGAGGGGTGGAGTAGGCTGCTCTTCAAACATAGCTCCGCTCTGGCAGACCACCACCTAGTCCTGGGAGAGGCGGCACCGGCCTGCTAGGTAACAGTTTGGTGATTTATTAATGGGGGAAGGAAAAAAATTAAAACAAAAGAACTTTAACAACAACAAAAAGACAAGGACAGGGTTATGGTGACATGCTTCAGAACACCAGCCCCTGCAAGTCCATCCAAGATATTCCACAGCCAAGACTTGGGTCTTTAAATCTGCCAGTACAGACGCATCCAAAAAGGTAGAGAGAGAGAGAGGGAGGAAGGGGGGAGAGCGGTATAGAGGTTCCTGCGTACACCGCAACGCCCAAAATATCGAAATAAGTCGATCCAACCGGAGAGGGACAAATGATTTCAAAGCTCCTGCGCCTGGGAGAGAAGTTGAGCAGCATCCAGAGAGCAGCGAAGCCCCAGTGCCAGCATCCACCGGGAGCGCTGGCCGCGGCCGCCTCCCCAGATCAGCATGCAACAGCGATCCGCGGCTGCGCGGGAGAGGGCGGGAGCCGCGCGCGGGCGGTGGCGGCGAGCGCTAGGGCGAGGGAGGAACAGGTTGCAGCAGAGCTTGGCGGTGGCCTGCCTGCCGCGGGAGCTGTCCAAGGACCAAACTTGCTTACTGTGGACTCGTCTTCCTCTTCCACTCCAACCGCGGGCTCCGCGGAGCAGGGGGGAGGGGGCAGACCGAGAGGGGTAGAGAGAGCAGAGCGCACGGAGGCCGGCGAGGCCTGCGCGGGGGCTTCAAGGGAAGCGGGGGCGGGGCTGGAGAGGCTGGGAGGAGCGGGGATGGAGCCGGAAGGACCCTAGCCAACGGTTTGGAGGTCCCTGGGATGCAGGATTGGTTTGGCTGACTGAACCAGAGGGTAGAGGACCAACATTTCTGCAAAGGTCCGGGAAGAGTGGCCGTCCCCCAAGTGAGGCCAAGAGGAGAGGGGCGGGTGCAGCCGGCGGCATCTCTGCAGGAGCCGAGGCCTGGCGGAGGCACATTGGCAGGCTTGCATGCACTGGCGCCTTCTGTGCAGGGGCCAGGTCAATGTGCTGCCTGGCCTGCTACCCTAACCCCGAGTCCACGCCTTTGCGCCCTGCACAGGGTGTACCGGGCCGAGTCCGCGCTCCTGCGGAGCTCCCAAACTCCACAAATGCTGCCCAGGGATTTCCAAAGAGAAAGCATCCAATCTGTAACTCCCCACTTAGCAGCCTGAAGGTCCCTTGAAGGACCCTAGGACTTCCAGGGGCTCCACACTCTGGTGTGGGTATCAGTTCCCAGCAAGAGTATATCTCCCTCTCCAAACAGGATGATCTTGGGCAGCCTCTTGGATTTGGCTCTAGCTCCTGGAAGGGTGGTCCAGATGTTGGGGCCCTAGATGGCCAGTTCTGGACTAAAACTACCCTCCTCGGAATATCAGGAGGATCCTCCCATTCCTATTTTTACCCCCACACTGACTTCCTCAAACCCACTACATCAATGAAGATAAAAACAGAATCAGTATGTGAGCTGCAGAAGTGGGTAAGGTGGACTCTAAGCCCTAGAGAAAGAGCCCCTAGGTTTAGCAACCAAGCCCTTCCCCACAAGTGACTCAGTGGTTTTTGGATCAAGGACAGATACCAATTGTCCCTTTCCATGTCCACTAGCTAGAACACACCTTCCCCTTTTCCTGCATTGGCCTCAACAACACCGTCCTATCCAAATAGTCCCTACCCAAGCAATGGAAGAGGATTTTCTTCCCTCCCCCGCTTCTACTGGAAATCTGGGGGTCTGGCTTCCCTCCTATGAAAGGCAGTGTCTCTATGTGAGGTGATCTGGTGGGAGGGGAGGTGTGTCTGAGTGAGGGACATGTGTGTTCCTACGTGTATGTGTCTACCCCGCCAGACACTGCTGCCCATGGGGACAGCATGTTGACCTTTGATTAAGGGGAGCCCATTTCAGGGCAAATTACGATTAAAGGTGAGTCAGTTCTGCTTAGTATTGGGTTTTCACATGGCTGCCTCACCCTGTTCTTCTACCCACCTTAACGGGAGGGTCCTTTTCTGTCTAAATACCTAGTCAGAAGGAAAAGGGGAGATGATGCCATGAACCATGAAGCCCCTTCATCATATTTAGTCATTGAGAGCCAGTCCCCAGTGGCTGTCTCAGAACCCCCTAATGTATAGAATCTGAAAGGGTGTTCAGAAATGATCAAACCCATGCTTTCAGGCAGGACCATGATCCACGGCACGAAATTCATTCAAATCATTCATTTGGCATATATTTTTGAGCACCAGGCACTGTTTTAGTCACTACAGATACAATAATGAACAAAACAGATGACAAAAAGAATGTGTCCTCTCCTTGGATTCAATCAGATTCCTTAACCTCACTGCCTAGAATGCTTGATGGGCCTCCTTCTCACACACACTGCAACTTCACCCCTGTCCTTCGTGTCCTGGCCCTAGCACGCTGGAGAGTGGCAGGCCTGCCTGTTCCTGCTCAGAGGAAGCAGGCCTCACCAAAGTTTTTCCTCCCAGAAGAGGTTCTTGGGTGATCAGGAACCCTTGGCTTGTGTCTTCAATGTTCCCTGACTCAGCAGAGACCCGGCACTCATGCCCCCTCCTCTCTCTACAGTGTCCTGTGTCCTCTGTGGCTGCGGGACAGGGTATTACACACAGAAATGTGAGGACACACTGGAGCTGAGACTTGCCTTCCTGCCTTCTGAGGAGACATGGATTGCAAATGCGTGGGTTGGGGATAGTACTGAAGACCTTAGGAGTAGGAGCACCTCCACAGGGGTTATAAGTAGGAATTCTTGCAGCCCAGGACAGAGGCAAACATGACGGCACAAATGGCTTTGGGAGTGGACTTGGCCTAAGGGAGGAAGGCACAGGCTCACATTCCCCCAACCTGGCATTCACAGTTCTTAAAACTTCAGAGATCTATGAACTGCTTTCATGTTCTCCAATGCCTCCCTTCTTCCAGCCCCCAGAGGACTAACATTTTAACACCTAAACGGTACCTTACATGTGTTTAATAGTTTTGAGTTTACAGACCTCATTCTAAACCTCTGAGCTCAGCCTGGCAACCCATGTTTTATGACTCTGATTTGGTGGACAAATCAGCAGTTTCAGAAACGTTAAGCAATTGGCCCACATCTGGTAAGTGGCAGAGTTTGGACTTCTTACAGCTCCTCTGACTTCCATTTTATGGCTCTTTCGGATATCCATACGAATCTCTTCTGGGCAGTAAAAGTATTAATTCCAAACTGTTCATCGTCCAAAGAAGAAACTGTACGATCATGCTAAGCCTATGGGAATGCCATGCTTACCATCCTCAGGTTACACTGGATCTGTGCCCAAAGCTCCTGGGACCATGCTGGGAAGATGCTTAACTGGGAGCACATCCACTGTCCCCCAGATCCAGGAGATCCTTAGAAAACACCCGAGAGCAGGTCATTGCCATACTGTTCTTCATAGGGGAACCTGGTGTGCATGCTGCCTCCAGGGTCCCCAGTTCCACTGTCCACTTAAAGACCCACAAATGGAGATGTAGAAAGTCAGCAGTTGGTCATAACAGATTGGAAACCCTGATTTCCAAAAGCCCCTTTGCAGCCCAGGAGGCAGAAGCCATATTTTCCTGTTGTTAGAGCACCATCTACTGGTCACTTGTGAGCACATCACTGTGAGCTTAGGTACCACTCAGGCACCACACCTCAGAGCCGACATTCCTAAGGAAGTGACCTCTTGTCACCAGCCCTCTACCCCACTTGGAGACAGCTGAGGCCCAAGCCCAAAATTTCCCCACAATGCAACCAGCACACCTCACGGTGCTTGGAAAGTGCAGCCACACATACTGTGCACAAGGTCAAAACACACACACACACACACACACACACACACACACACACACACACAGTTAAGATAGTATAGTCAAATGCTCTACATGCTATCTTTGCAAGCAGTTACCTACAAACTGGAAACCCCAAAGGATCTGAGAAAGCAAGTGAAAAACTTTTCTAGAGAAATCAAAGCTTTCACCCCTTGGCCCCTCCACACCATGTCCCATGCAAAGTGCAAGCGGGAAGGGAATTGGAAAAGGAAGGAGACTAAGGTGGCCACACGCCCCCAGACCAGGTGGGCCACGGGAGCTTATACGGATAGACAGATGTGAGTGGCAAGGTTGGAGAAGCACGTAGCCTATGTCTAGCTGCTCCCAGATCTGTCAGGCTGTGGGCCATCTTCACATGAGATTTTTAGCCCATCTCTGAGGAGTCTGCAAATCTAACCTCATCCAAAAGGTGTGGGCCCCTCCCACCAGCCCCACTCCCTCATCTCTCTATATCCTTTATGCCAGAGCTATCAGAACTCCTCTTGTTCTTTTTCCTCTGTTGAGCTTTTCTGAGAAATAGACGCTTATGCCAAGCCGTGCTCTAAGGCACATAATGCAGAGAGGACTTGGGAGTGGGTTCTCAAGACAAACGTTGGCAGAAGACCACGTGCAGATTCGGAGAGAGCACAGGAGCATTACAGCAGCACAGACATCTGGGGGGTCTGGTGGCTCCTGCGATACCTGACAGCCCTCACTTGGGTGAAAACATGACTTCACCGCCTTATGTAATGCCCAGCTCTGGAACCAGCACTTCTCAAACCTGTGCCTGCGAAACCCCACAGCTCCAACACCCTATCAGCTAAGTATAGATCTGCAATTTTTGTTTTAAGTGTTTTTTAAAACCATTCATTTATGACAACTCAGTATTTCCTGGGTGCCAACCATGGTAATGTCATCGCATCGCATCTCGGTTGCAGGACTGTGCGGCACCTTGCATTACCTGAGGCTGAGAGGGTCAAGGACTTGTCCAGGTGCACAGAGGTAGGCAATAGCATAGCTCGGAGTCCTGATAATAAGGGCAGGATTATTTATGATGTGTGGCCACTATTTACATACTGCATATCAAAATAACGTTCTCCTTGCTTAAGAGTCCGGTCATAGGCATGATCTTGGACCTTGGAGAGGTAAAGAATGACCTTGAGACAGTCTCCCTGCGAGTACAGTGTCTATGAATGCATACCACCTGTCCCAAAGGGATGTCGTGAATATTAAGTTAGTATGTATCGCTCTTAGGACAGCACCTGGCACATAGTACATGCCATGTACATGTTTGTGAGATGCATTCCAGCTGTGGTAGCTGTGACCATACAAGCACTTGGCAAACAATGCGCATCTGGCAGCTTTCTGGTTCTGAAAGCACCCTCCCGCGGTGCAACCGGGGATGGCTTCAGGGTGTGTGGAGTGTGGATGGAGGAGCAGAGAAGTGTAAGGGTCTGAGGCTTGGTCAGAAAGACAAGTGGGCAAAAAGAGAAGAAAAAAAAAATATTAGAGACCAGTGTCAGAAGAGCCCAAAGATCTTGGTACCTGGGAGAGACAATGTTTGTCTGCTTACTCATTAATTCATAAGCCCAGTTACTGAATCATGTGCCAGGCATTGTTCTCAAGGATTGTGAGGCTCAAGGATAAATTAGACACACAGTCACAGCCTCTAAGAGAGGAGAAGGGGGAAAACGCATGCGTAAAGGGCTCTAATCCAAGGCAGAATGTAGTGTGCACCAGAAGGGAGCCCTGGGCAGAATAGAAGGGAGGCCTCCCTCCGCTGGAGGCACCCAGGAGAAGGGAAGTTGCAGTGAGGTCCCTTTAAAACAGAGGACACTGCAGGCAAGGGAAGCAGTGTGGGACCTGCACCCCTGGGCCCTGGAGGTGGGCAAGATGCATGAGACTGATGAACCAGTCAGCATTTTTGTTTCCTTTCCGTGCATCTAGGATCACAAAGATTCTAGGATTGCCACTTCAACCCTTGCTTCTCCAAAAGATGAGGTCACTTTCCAGCCTGCACAAAAGTCAAATATGCATACCCTAGCAGACATGAACCCTTACTAGGAAAGTCAACCTGGAGGCTCAGTGTTTAGCCCTGTCCCTGTGCACCTCAGTTCCCGCCCTCCGGGTCCAGCCTTGCTTCCCAGCCCAAGTGAGAAGTGGCAGAGCTGCACTCTGCAGAGCTCCAGCTCCCACTGACTACGGCGGTGAGTGGAGGATGCATTGGCATCTAAGGAGAGAACAACTGACGGAAGCACGCCCCCTTGGCCTCTTGACTCAGAAAGCAAAATGCAGCCCACACACCGCCAGGCGTGCGCAGCCTGGGTGGGCTCTGGCTGATTCATTCATTCAGGAACCAAAATGAGCCCCTTCCACACGTCAGGTGTGGCGTCAGGTGCCGGAGCCAAGAGGCAGAGCCCAGGGTGAGAAGGTGCCTGGCTGCATCCTGAACCTGCTAGGCTTGATCCACTCCCCACACTTCCCTCTTGAAAACCCATTCCTAATAGCAAGAAAAATGGCTCACCGCTGAACAGGAGCCCAGAAGATCCCTAAAGGCCCAGAGAAGAGAACTGGATTTTGCCACACCCACCAGCAGTCTTGCCTCTGACAGGTCTCTTAGGGTTGGAATCATCAGCAGACTAAGCCACCACCTGTCGATCACCACACCCTTTCTCTCCCACTCTCTCCTACACTGAGCAGCTGGTGACACCCACCTGGTATAAAATAATCAGAGTGAATAAGGCATCCCCATATGATACGGACTTAAGGCCAGTTTTGAAATGTGCACCCAGCCAGACCATGCGCTGGCTCCGCCCTTCCCCTCCCCAGACATGAAACTGAGAACCTCCCCCGACCACTTCCTATGGTCCCAGCTCTCCCCTCCTTTTCCTTGCCCACTCTGCAGCATTTGGTACCACTTACCCCTCCTTCCCAGAGCTACCCTGCCCCATCGTGTCCCAATCTCCATACCTCCCAGTTTCTCACTGTTCCTTTTTCTTATTCCTCCTACTTTATGTGGGAACAGCCCATGGGTCTGTCCCCAACCTTTTTATCTTCTCTCTCTGACTTCTCTCCCTTTGGGATCCTACCCCCTCTCCAACCACATCTAGTCTCTCACCCTTACCTTTCATCTCATTTCCAGATCCAAATGCCCAAGAAGTACTAGGGAGCTCCATATGAACTGTCTTCATCACCTCAAACTCCGTGTGTTTAAAAGTGAAGTCATTATAATTTTTTCAAAGCAAGCTCCCTCTCCTAAAATTAGTTTCTACTCAGGTGATATCATTCTCCCTGTCAGCCCCTCAACTTCAGTGGTTCCTCTTCACCTAAAAAAAAAAAAAAAAAGGCCCAACTCCTTAGCCCAGTGGTCGGCAAACTCATTAGTCAACAGAGCAGCGAACCGCGGCTCCCAAGCTGCATGTGGCTCGAGGGCCAAGGTTTGCCGACCACTGCCTTAGCCTGACAATTCAAGACAAATCAATCTCCCTTTCCAGCACCATCTCCCCACATAGCATAGTATTAACATGGCCATAGCTGTCATGCCCACTCTGACCTCGAAACTCTTGCTCAGAGTGGAACACTGACACAGACTGACCCAAGAATATCCTTCCTCCTTTCTGCTTCTCCAGCTCCATGGCATATTTCAAAGTGTGGTTCAGTTCAATTCCACCTCCTCCATGAAGCCTTCCGTAATCCTTCAACTCTATGATCACTACCTCCTATAAATTCAGAGCTTCAGTATCATTCCTATAGTTCCGTTTTTCTCACTATCGTTGTCATGAATCTGACTTCACCAGTTCATTTCTATTTAACTTTTTCAACTGTGTGTACCTTGTCTCCTCAACTACAGTGTAAGCTTCTCAACAGCAGAGGACATATCTTCCCCTTCATATAATTACAGAGAGTGTGTGCATTATGTTATCCCCATAGCAGGCCTGGCCTAAATACACAGCCAATGAATGAATGAATGTCTCCTGTAACCCTTGTTGGTGAAATAAAGTTTTGGCATCAACCAGGCAGCTGGTCCCTGTCTGAGGGGCAGCCCTCCCCCTAGTACATTCTGGCTCTGATTCTGAGCCTTTGCTGTTTGTTACAGGTGTTTCCAGCTGTTCCTTCTGGGGTGAATGTTCATCCTCCCCTTTGTATCAAGAAAGGATGCTGACCTCTCTCGTAGGAGAGATGATTCTAACTTGGGGAACTTTTCTAGCACTATAGCCGCCCCATCCTCATTTTATCAACCACTAAATGACTGGGTTCATAGTTCAATCTCTTATGGGGAGTATCTCTTGCTGTGGTTGAAATAAGTTTTGGGGACTCAGTTAGTAAAAAGAGATGTTCAGACCCCACTTAAAAAATGTTTTCAGATCCCTTTCCACAGAAAATTAAACAAAGAAGAATGAAATTCTGCTTCAAAAAATAATCTGCTACAGTCTTCATCAGTTCTCTCTACAAAAACAATCAACATCATCTTACCTCTTTCCCCTAGGAAAAATTACATGTGAAAGGGACACATCCTTTGCCTGTATGCAGAGACGCACTGGATTCTGACCTGAGCTCAAGTTCTGCCAGCCCAGTGTACAAACATGGGCAACCAATCCTCCTGGGCTGCTGGGAGCTTTCAGCTAGATTTGACACGGCACATTCAGACATGAAGAATCACACGCTCTTTCCAAGATTTCTAAATATTCCTAATGAGCCATTTAAACATGGGAATGGTGAGAATGTAATTTTCAATCAAAACCATTTCTGAAATACTCAACCCCTTGGAAACACGGACATACACACACACACATACACACACAGACTACATGTGAGTGTGTTCCTTACAGACTTGTTTGGTTTCTGTTTTGGGGGGTGTTTTTTTAGGAGTTTGTTTTTGTTGTGTTTTTTTACATAATCACTCTATTTCTTAGTCACATTCTCCAAAACAATTCTGCCGGATGTAAAGTGGTCAAGTATTAATATAATAGCCCAAAGCTTCCCGTGATGCTATTTTCCCTTTGTGGGAATAATCAGGACTATGAAAACAAAGAGGAAAATGGTCAGGCGTCCAACAAGAATAATTACACAGAATCGTACAAGCAATTGGGTTAATAATATTAACTGTAATAGGTATTAAATACGTATTATGTGCAAGGCACTGTGCTAAGCTCTTTCCTTATTTCTCAGAACAATCCTATGTGATAGGTACCACTATAATCTCCATTTTAGATGAGAAGAGCAAAACTGAGAGAGACAAGATCAACCCCTTAAGGTGGGAGAGGCGGTGGATGACAGCAGAAAGTTAACCTTAGGTCTATTTCACTCCAAAACCCTTTCTCTTCACTACCACACTGTCAGGCCTCTCACTGATATCATTGCCAGAGATGTGTGCTAATTACTTTATCTCATGATGATCCTACAATTCCAAGAGGCAAGAAAATGTCAGACACTAACAACAGGTGAGGAAGGGCCTCAGAACGGTGAGTCATTCAAGCAGGGTGGAGCACCTGATACAGACTGACCCAACTTTTTTTCTGGAACTTTTTTTCTGCCAAGGGCCGTTTGGATATTTACAACATCATTCGAGGGCCATACAAAATCATCAACTTAAAAATTAGCCTGCTGTATTTGGTCAAACATTTAATTAACTCACCCCTAATGCCTTGGCAGGGCCAGATCAAATGATTTTTTGGGATTTATATGGCCCACGGGCCAGACGTGCCCCACCGCTGCATTAGAGTGTGAGGCAAGACAGGAGACTCACACCTCAGTCCTGGCTGGGTTTATTACCCCAGGTGCAAAAATGACAACAGTGATGCCTGTCCTCCGAATCGCAGACTTCTGAGAGAGCATCATGACAACAGATTCTCCTGCGTGCTGGCTCTATTCAGGTGCACGCTGATGTGCGAATCCTGCCCAGGCAGCCTGTGCTGCTACAGGCCTGCAGGCGGCGCTCCACAGCAGTGCGAGCCGGGCCAAGACAGCCCAGTCTGACTCCAAACACCCATGAAGCTCTTCAAAACGTTTCAAATCCCAGAGGGTATCCGCTGGCTCACAATTTACTCATGATGAACTTGGTTTTACACACCATTCACTCGGTTCTCAGTGAATGGCCAGATCTGCCCCAAATGCCCCGCTCCCTGAGCTTTCCGGTGGCTCAGTCTCAGAGGCTATCTGGAAGAGCTGTCAGCCAAACACTGGAGGGGTCAGCAGTGGAGAAGGGAGGAGGGGGTGGAGATGATGGTCGGTGGCAGAAAAGGAGGGCCCAAGCAGATCCAAGGTGGCGCTGTTCCTGCCATTCAGGAAAATCGATCTTGGCCATTAGGTCTGGCTTTCATTTTTTCCCCCCCACGAAACTTTCTGCTGCCAACACGCATCATTAAAGGATCCGGCAAATTTAAATCCTCCTGCCTCTCAACTTGTTTTCCTGCCTGCACTCCAGCAGGTAAGACACCCACAGACTCCCAGTGCTCCGGGCTGTACAATTCACAGGAGTCTATAATGTTCGGGTTATTTTTACACTTCCCGGCCACTCTGCCTCCCCACGAACAGCAGGCCTGCCATTTAGAACAGTGTTTAACCCACACTCCACCTGCTTTCAAACTTTGGCTTTTTGTGTTAAGAAAAAAGAAGCTATACTTCAAGTGCGTGCATGGGCACACACACACACACACACACACAAGTCTAAAAACTGAAGATAGTCACAGGCACCCTGGGGTGAAAGACCAACCTCCAAAACGATGTTGAGACTGCGGAGATCCTGTGTGTGCAAATGCTGTGTAAACGCTGGGTGTCACCCCACGTGGGTGGTGACACTGTCATACTTGCAGGGACAGCCAAGGTAGATGATGTCGAAAGACAGCTTTCTATTTCCAAAAGGGAGTAACCATCACAGCATGCAAAGCCCTTCCCTTGCCCAGGGCGCCAGACAGCAGCTGGCTAAGGGGTGTTAGGTTATAATTTTCTTCAAATTAGTTACTTTTTTTTTTTTAAGTGGAAAACACTGGAAAGAAATTCTGAAAACAATTCAACAGAAAGAGACTGAACAGAAGAATGATAGACGTTTCAAAGCAGAAACAATAACTAACATTGGTTGAGGGTCTAACTTATAAGCCCTGCGTATGTGTTACCTCGTTTGATCTGCACAAGAATCCTCTGAGGTTGGATTATTTCGCAACTGAGACCAGAGAAACGCAGTCCCTATACTGAGCTCACACTGCTAGTAAGTGGCAGAGCTAGACATGGCACCTGGGACTGCCTGACGCCAGAAGCTACCTGCTACCACCACACCTCCGTGCAAGGGACAAGCCAAAGAAGCGAGGGTGCCTGGACCCCGAGGCTGGACAAGGATGGATTCAGGGACCCACGGTGCAAAAGCTGGGGGCCTCACTCAGGAGTCCAGCAGTGGGCACAAAGCCTGCTCCCTGGCCAAAAGGGAAGAGATGGAAAGTGTGTTTACCTGGAAACTACTCTATGGGTTTTTCATGAGCCCCAACTGCCCACACAGCCACTCAACCATCCAGGCTACGGAGAACAGGATGGCACAGACAAAATCACAGACAGTCCCCAAACATCTTCCCTTGGTGGCACACCTCTCAGGGGCATAGACATATCGCGCCTATAATGCTGTTGCTGCCTCAGGCCCCAGGAAGCCACTGTAAAATAAACCCCAGGGTTCTCTCCAGCATACCTTTTAACCACAACTCCTCACACACCAGAGATGACTCACGCCTCCTCCTCCCCCTCTCCCTCTCCCTCTCCCTCTGGCTGAGGCACCAAGAAGTGATAAAATGATCAGGTGGCTCACCACTTTTGTGGCTAAATACATTCCAAGGGATTTTTAAAACCGGAGTCTGTTTCCCTGGAGGCTATTAGGGTGTGTACACATTCTGTTGCACTGGGGACTCAGCAGGAATTGGCTTTTCGCCCCCGCCCAACCCCCTCAGGAGCGTTTCCAGTCTAGTGTTCTCCCACCTCCCTAACGCCCCTTCATCTCTTCCTCGCCTTTTCTCCTCCCACCTCCTAAACGTGAATTCCGCAGAGCCTGTTTCCTACCTTCTCTATGAATACACCCTCTCTCGGTGATCTCATCCATCTGATGGCTTCAACTGAAGCTAAGATCTGGAAGACTCCCAAATCTTTGTCTTCGGCCCTGTTCTTTTTAAAGTCTGGTACCGCATTCACAATGGCTACTGGTTATCCGCCACCTGGATAACCAACCGGAAAGCACTGTGCATCAATCAACTGGTTTAAGAACACACTCCTTTCCCTCCACGCCAGTTCTCCCCCAGGTCTGTAACTCTGCAGCATCACAGACTCCCCTAACTCAAGGGCAAAACTTTGGGGGCATCTTTGATTCTTCCTCCTGTGTGCCTCCTACACCAACCATTCCCCAAGTCCCATCACTTTTTCCTCTCTCTAGTCCGCTTTCACAGTCTCTCTTTCCTTCCCATTTACACCACCACCTCTCAAGTTCAGAACTTCATACCTCCTCCTCAGAGGATAAGAGCCTTCTAATCCGTCTTCCTCTTCCCGGTTCTAGCACAGCAGCTCATTGTACAACCCAACAGTGACCCAATCCCCACCCTCCGTGCAATTAACTTCAAGAGCGTGTTCAATGTTGTATCCCCAAGCCACTAAACAACTTTATTTCTTGAATGAATGAATAAATGAGTTTTCTAGTGCCTATCAAACATGACTATGGGATCCTGAGCACTTACAACCTTAGGGTTGAAAACAAACTTAAATGTCATCCAATCTAAGTCCTTCTCTTCAGGAGCAGGACTGATGCTCCCACCACCCATCTATGTCCTCAGCAATACCTTCTACTATCGGCAGCACACACTGTCTGCTCCAGCGAAGCAGGCCTGCTCACCGCTCCACATATACACCTTGAACTACAGATCGTATTCTTTCTCCCTTCCCGCCCCCTTTTTCCATACCCACTGTTAAAAAGTTAGACTTAAAAGCCCAGTTCACACAGTATCTCATCTATGAAGTATTTTGTGCCGATAGAACAAACACGATCTCTCTCCTCTCTGACAATCTCTGGCACGTCATGTCCCCTGCCTCAGCTGCTATGGGGTACGGATCACTTCTCCCCAACTACCCTGCAAGGGGCTTGACGTAGTCATCCTTGCATTCTCCATAGCAATGAAAGTACTGCCTTACGCATTGTGGGTATCGAATACGTGTTTCTTGAATGAATGAATTAGTGCATTAATAAAGGAATGGTTAACTGTATGAAAAGCCACGTGGACACAAACAGGACAAGGACTTCTTAGAATCTGCGCCATATTGGGAAGGTTGTGTAAAAAGGCTAGAAGTGCCTGTTCTGGAGACAGTTTGTTCAGCTCAAGGAAGATCATCCTCAACTCTCGCCTCACAGGTACAAGTGCAACTTGCAGACATAACATGACAGAATAGGTGACCTGGTGTGTAGAGGCAAACACACAGTGGTCACTGTGAGCCTGCAAAGTGCACAGCATTGGGGGTTCAAGATTTTGTTCTTTGGTAGAAAATCGGGCAGGGAATGTTTTCACTTCATTTGCTTCTCCTTCTAGAGACATGATGTGGGTTGATGGGGTCCTTGTTAGACAGATGGGTAATTTGAGTATAGAGCTCACTTAATCTAGCCACACACATATCAACCTCCTCTTCTAACCCCTTCATTTCATAAAGGAGGAAAGACATGGAGAGCAGCATTTCCCACCTCAGCACTATTGAAATTTTTGAGTCAGATATTTCTTTGTCCTGGGGGACTGTCCTGGGCATTATTTAGCAGCATTCCTGGCCTCTTAACAACACTAGATACCAGAGGCACACCCCCACCCCAGTTATAACAATCAAAAATGTTTTCAGACATTGCCAAATATCCTTTGGGAGGCAAATCTGCCCCTGGTTGAGACCACCAGTGTAGAGTAATGGGGTTGTTCAGGATCACCCTACTCATCCATCATCACCCGAGATGCAGCAGCTCCCAGAGGAATGCCCCTGCCACCGGGCACTGCCTTCCCCTTCTCTCCCTCACATTCTGTGGGTCACAGCCTCTGGGGCCTGGAGTGAGCTCAGGGCTGTGCCTCTGGTTCCCTAGTGGCCTCACAGCCTACAGGGGTTCTACACTTCAATATAAGAAAAGACATGTTCTTAGCAGAGACTGAAGGGAGTGCTCAAGCTGAAAACACACGAGTGATCACAGTCCAACACCATCTACTGAAGGCTTAGCAACTGACTCTCCAACAACAGCATTTCTTCTGATAATCTGGGGACTAAGAAATATGGATATAAGGCCCCATGAGAATTGGGTTTTTCCCTCAAATTGGCTTTGTCTTCAGTGAAAATGTCTACACTCAGGTTCTCAACTCAACCGTTTATACCCTCACCCCTGCTGCTCCTTTCGTTTGCTTCCCATTCTAATTTTTAGAGGCTTCAGTCCTCCAACGTCTCCTGTCACCAACACCCTGAGTGGCCTCCAACTTGGCTTCTAGAGTTCATCTTCACTAGAACTTGAGAATCATCTCACAGCTTTCAGATTCTTGTCTTGCATCTCCTAAAAAGACTCAATCATGTCAGACAAGATATTTTTAGAAGCTGCCAGTAAAGACGTATCCATGATCACTTTTCTAAGTGAACTGCTATTAGCTAAGCGCTCATGTACCATCTGAGGAGACAGAAAGTAATTGTCCATTAATGCACTTGTGTTTCTCCCCCACTTCCTTTCTTCAACTTCCCCCTATGCTCAGTCTGGCACCCTGACTAACCTCTCCATTAGGAACATCACATTTATAAGTCTTGGGGGGACTCTGGGTATCCCCCCAGGAAATATCTTATGCTTTCCTTGTTTAGAGTATTCTCTTGGTAAAAGTCATTTAAGGATCCAGCACTAGCAAGATGACAAAATAAGAGAAACCACTTGCTACAAATCTCTAGAAAACTAAAGTACAAGAATATATTTTTCCATGTATTTTAAGATGTGTTGCTGAACTTGCAAAATAAAAAAGGAAATTCCTAGGAGGAAATGAGAAGCATAAAACTAAGCATGTGAACCAAAACTGAGCTGTCCCATGGCAGTGATTAGTCCTGGTAACCAAGAGGCTGCATTGGGTGGGTTTTAATGCCCATCCAAGACCAAGAGGTAAGGTTTTAAGAGCAGGTGTGAACAGAAGCAGAAACCAAACTCTGCAGTTAACCTGGGGCACTTGAAGAAGTAAGCCTCAGTTAAAAAATGAACTGCAGCCGAAACCGGTTTGGCTCAGTGGATAGAGCGTCGGACTGCGGACTACAGGGTCCCAGGTTCGATTCCGGTCAAGGGCATGTACCTGGGTTGCGGGCACATCCCCAGTGGGGGGCGTGCAGGAGGCAGCTGATCGATGTCTCTCTCATCGATGTTTCTAACTTTCTATCCCTCTCTCTTCCTCTCTGTAAAAAATCAATAAAATATATTTTAAAAAAAAATGAACTGCAGAAAAAGGAGAGAATGAGGAAACTCCTGTCTCTGTGTGCAGGAGAAAAGCCAGACCCCGGGAAATCAAAACCCCAGATTGTGTGTTACATGGATTTGCGAGCTATGTTAACACTACGTATTCAGGAGGGTTCAGGAGTCCTTAAGGCAAATAATGATAATGATGATAATAAATAAATAAATAAATAAATAAATAAATAAATAAATAAATAACTTAGTAACTATCCTGGGTCAGAAAGAGAACCAAACAAGACCACTCTATGAAGCTACTCTCACAACGCAGACTATACTGTATTTCCATAGGAAAAACAAAGCTATAAAAGCTAAATGAGTGAGACATGGGTGAAGGGTATACTAGTATACCTTAGACCAGTGGAATAAAATAAGATGCCCAGAAATGGCAGAAACAAATCAACTAGTCACTAAATGGTGCTAGGACAAAGGACTAATTGGGGGAGGGTGGGCAGGGTGGGGGGAGGCAAAGTTAGAGCCTACCTCACACAATTCACAAAAATTAATTCCAGATGGATTGAAAGAGCCAAATGTTATAGGCAGACTGTAAGATTTTTAGGTTAAGACAATGCAAATGAATTCTTTTTTTATTTTTATTTTTTGTCTTAGTATGTGGAAGGAATTTTTAAACAAGACAAAATAAACAAAAATCATAAAGAAAAAAAGCAAATAAATGTTACCACACTAATGTTATTCATACTGTATGACAAAAAGCACCACAAGCACAGGGACAAGGACAAGTGATGTGAGGGAAAAGACATTTACACCCACAAATCGTATCTGGCATATATATGAGAATCCTGACAAATCGTAAGAGAAAAAAAAACAAACACAGAAACTACCTGATAGAAATACCAGAAAAGGATATGAACCCACAATTTACATAAGGAGAAATCCAAATGGGCAATAAACATACGTTAAATGCTCAATTTCGTTAGTAATCAGGGAAAATGCAATTAACGCAATAATTGGATTTCATTTTACACTCAGAAGAGGGACAAAGTGTAATAATTCTGATCACCTTAAATGTTGTGGAAGATACACAGAAAGAACGCTGCATACAGTTGGAATTACTATGGAAAGCAATGTGGCAATACCCATCAAAGTTAGAAGGGTACATTCTAAAAGTAATTCCACTTTTAGGCACCTATCCTAGGGAAAATCTCACTCATGTGCCCAAGGAGACATGGGCGAGGATGATAAATTTAACACTGCTTATAATAGCAAAAGAACTGGAGCAACCCAGCTCCCCTCAGAAGAGGAATCAATTAACAACCTGCAATTTATTCATACAATGTAGTTCTAGGCAGAAAGAAATAATGAACTAAGTGTGCGTGTAATACCACTGGTAAATCTTAAAAATAAATGTCCACTTTGCTGCAAAGGACACATTCCATATATCATTTATATAAAACGTTAAAACTCTCTACAAATTCACATACATATTTTACCAATACATACATATGCAATAAAATTACAAAAATACATAGTCATGAAATACCATTATCAGAGGAGAGGTGACTTCTGGAGTGAGGGATAAGGGATGAGGGTACATAAATAAATGCATCTGTAATATTTTCTTTCTTTAAAATGGAAGCAAAATGAAGCAACTATGGCAAATATTACGATCCCTTTCATAATAATAGATATATGGATGTTTTTTGTTCTCTGTACTAAATGTTTGGAATAGACCATAATCCAAATACATGTTTAACAGAGGTCTAGCAGATCGTCTTACTAATCAAAATACACAGAGTTGGCAAAAACGTGGGTGACCTCATCCATGAAGGGCAGGGTGTACGTAGCACAAGTTTCCTGAGGAGACAGCCCATGCTTCTCAAACACCGTAGCCGCCTGCACAGCCCGGGCCCCAACAATCCCAGTTCCGAGACACTGTCCTTATGCTACCACCCAACTAGCACATAAAGATGAGTTTGTAAAACTGTCCATCGAATTGTTGATTCTAACATTTAAAACAAGAGCAATCCAAACAAACAGCAAGGAACCAGTTAATATATTATCACATAGTCAGAGAATGAACTATTTTTTCATTAATAAAAGTCCTGTGCTGAAATAAATCAGATGGTAAAATAACATTTAATGACAGACAGAACAGCTCACAGTATATTAATCAGTAAAGCAGGTCACAATAGCAATGTGTGCACTCTAATATCCCCATTTAGTAGAATAAAGTGCATATGGGTATATGTATGTGAGTATACGTACTTAAGTGCGGGGGACAGAGAGAAACCCTAGTAGAATAAATATTTATCCAATGTTAGTGATTAATTGTACATGATGGGACTTGTGGATAACTTAAATTTTCTTCTGTGTGCTTTTCCACAGTTTCTAAAATAAATGTAAAATAATTTTTCAATTTCATAAAACCCCACATTATTACATCTAAGATGGGTCTAAGGCTCGTGGGAGCTGTGCACATCAGCCATCATTAGTGATTAGTGATTTATTCTGCAGGAGCCAGTGTTATTTCCAGTCGACAAAGGGAAGAACATAGCGTCAAGGAGAAAATGCCTCAGAGTTTGACTACAAAGTGGGAAGACACAACTGTCAGAAGTATTAGAATCTTCCATCTGTAAAAAAGATTCAACACTTGTCTCAAGCTATCTCACCTGGGCACCATCATAGAACTTCATAGGCAGATGCTGCTTTGAGCCTCTCAAAAGAAAGGGTCAGACTCCAGCCTCCTGATTATCTCCAGAGGAATCCTATCTAATAAAAGAGTAATATGAAAATTGACCATCACTCCAACACAAAAGATGGCTGCCCCCATGTGGTCAAAGATGGCTGCCCCATGTGGACACAAGATGGCCACCACAAGATGGCCAGCAGGGGAGGGCAGTTGGGAGGAACCAGGCCTGCAGAGTAGGGCAGTTGTGGGCAATCAGGCCAGCAGGGGAGGGCAGTTAGGGGTGACCAGGCCAGAAGAGGAGGGAAGTTGGGGGCGACCGGGCCTGCAGAGAAGGGCAGTTGGGATGGACCCAGGCCTGCTGGGGAGAGCAGTTGGGGGGGGGACCAGGCCTGCAGGGGAGGGCAGTTAGGGGCAAACAGGCTGGCAGGGGAGCAGTTAGGCATCAATCAGGCTGGCAGGGAAGTGGTTAGGGGGTTATCAGGCTGGCATGCAGAAGCAGTTAGGGGCAATCAGGAAGGCAGGCAGGCAAGCAATTGGGAGCAGCAGTCCTGGATTGTGAGAGGGATGTCCAACTGCCCATTTAGGCCCTATCCTGGTAGGATTGGGCCTAAATGGGCAGTCGGACATCCCTCAAGGGGTCCCAGATTAGAGAGAGTGCAGGCTGGGCTGAGGGACACTCTTCCCTCCCTCCCCCCTGTGCACGAAATTCGTATTTTATAAGGATCTAGCACCTCCCTTCATGGCACGAACTCCAGACTCTCCCGGCTAAACAGTAAGCTAGCTGTTCCCTGTGCTGAGAGTCCTCTTCTCATAGAGACTACTCCCTGGTGCTCCTACCTCAGCTTCCACGCTACCATCTCACAGGCCTTCCTGGGCCACCCACCTAGCACCCTCCATGATGTCACTGTATTTCCTCCTCCACTTTTTACTAGATATATTTTCTTGTGTATTTGTTGTTGATTTGCCTCCGAGGAATCTAAACTACTTGAGAGCAGAGATTGTCAAATGTGCCCAGTGCTGCATTCCCCACAGTTGGAACTCACAGTTGTAGAAGATCCTCAATAACTATCTCTTGACTAGATGGATGGATGAGTGGGTAGATGGACGCATAAATGAATAGATAGATGGATGAGTAAATAAATGATTTAAATAATATCTTGTGAAAAATAGCCAGGAAGTGTGACAGAAAACCAAAGTGAAAAAGAAAAGGTTACACCATGTGGTGATGCATCACACCCAAAACACAGGTGTCTCAAAAGCAAAGTCAAGAGTCCATAGGAACCTTGTGTATTCCTGGGCTCAGAGATTTCCAGCGAGGGGCTGCTTAGCCCACATATTCAAGGGCCCATGAGATTATACATGTTTCTTAAAATTACCACGTTTCCCCGAAAATAAGACATCCTCTGAAAATAAGACCTACTTACACGTTTCCTTCTGAGTGAAATATAAGGCATCCCCCGAAAATAAGGCCCCCAGGCTCTGTCTCAGAATGAAAATTAATTTACCATAAACTGGTCGCTAGGGCTGCCCCGACTGGCGTCTAGCAACCAGTGACGTTACACGGAGTCCTGACGTCACTGCTGTGTGGAGGCGGAGCGGAGGTCGGAGTGAGCGGTGAGCGCGGGGCGGGAGACAGGAGGAGACTTTCGCAGATGCGTGTAGAAGAACAGGAGGATTAGAGCGGACGGGACGCAGCGAAGGTGGTGAGTGCTGGTCTGTCTCTGGTGACACTACCTGTTGCTCGCGGCCGCCTTCATGATGACTGAAGGTTCTCAGTCAGTGGCAGACCCTGCTCCAGCCCAGAACCAGGCCCCAGCAAGCCCAGTGACAGTCCCCAGGCAGGCCCCAGGGGGTAAATGTCTGATAAAGGGGTAGGGGGGATGTCTGGTGAAGGTGTTCAGTGGCACAGGGGTGGGGGGAGGGGGATCACTTAAAATGACACAGGAGGATCAGAGGGGGTTACTAAAATGGTAATCCCCCCTCTGATTCTCCTGTGCCATTTTTATTCCCCCCTCGGGTCCCCCCTGTGTCATTTTGAGTGATCCCCCTCCCCCCACCTTGTTCTCTGTACTAAATGTTTGGAATAGACCATAATCCAAATACCCCAATTCCTTGATACCCCAATTCCTTTTTTTTTAACCCCTAGAAATGAGCACAAAAAGAAAAAGCTACTCCGTGGAGTACAAGAAAGGAATCGTGGAAGACTCTTGGGGCCAAAATCTTACTGCTTTTTGCAAAGAGAAGATGTTGAGTATCCAATTGGTCCGAAAATGGTGAGCAGAGTATGGTAACCTCATTGAACAAGTGGACAAGGGAAATGCTAAAAAGCGCAAGTGTGGATCAGGTCGGCAACCATTATTTTCCGAGCTGGAAGACCTGATCTGTGAATGGGTTGTTGACAGGAGAGCAAAGGCTTTGGTTGTGAATAGGGCTCAGATTCAAGAATTTGCCCTTGCAATGGCACCACAGTTTGACATAGCCCCCAAAGACTTCAAAGCATCACAACACTGGCTGGATAATTTCCTTCAGCGAAGTGAACTGTCTTTAAGAAGATCTACAACATTGTTTAGGTTGGAAGATACTCAAGTTATTAAGCAAGCACTTGCATTCAAGTCCTTTATTGATGATGCTGACTTCTCTAAATACAATCTTTCCAACATGATTGCTATGGATGAAACTGCAGTGTTTATGGGCCAATCATCTCAAACAACAATTGAACAGCGGGGTGCCTCCTTAGCGTACATTCCCTCCACTGCTTACGAAAGTGCACGTGTTTCCTGTATTTTGGCAATTCGTCTGGATGGCACTAAAATCCCACCTTTAATCATTTCTAAGGGCAAGAAGGAAAAGATTGAACGTGTTTTGGGCGTTTTTATTCTTGAAACTGAAAAAGCCTGGGCCACACAAGCAGTTATAAGGAAGTGGGTCGATTTAATGCTGCCGCTTGTTATGCGAGGGAGCCAAAGAGGTCTGCTAGTCTGGGATGCAGCCAGCACTCACCGTGCTAAAGACATGAAGACATTTCTTCACGAAAGAAAAATAGATCAGATAATCATTCCCGCAGGAATGACGGCCTATCTCCAGACTCTTGATATTGCAATAAACAAGCCATTCAAAGACAATTTGCGCATGGAAATTAATGACTACATTGAAAATAGAATGGAGAGAAATCAGCATGGAAACTTTGTGAAACCTAAACTGCAAGAAGTTGTGACTTGGGTGAAGAATTCATGGGAGAAAATCACTGACAGTTGCATTGCAAATGCACTGCAAGCAGGCTACCTTGACAAGAAGTACTCATTTAAAGACAGTGCTATTGCTAAACATGAGAGATTTGGTCCACTGATTCTGAAAGAAATGGAGTCATAAGAAATTCACCAGGAAATTCAGGAATTGGATTGTTATGATGATGTTCTAGAAGATGATGACATGATTGTCATTGAATAAATGAGTAAATTCTTGATACTGTACGATTCACAGTTTGTCTGGTTTGTGTTGACAACTACTGTACTACCGTACCGTATACAGGTAATAAATTTCCTTTATTTTCATTTAACAATAAATGTGTACCATATTCTTCTTCATGGAAAAATAAGACATCCCCTGAAAATAAGACCTAGCGTGTCTTTGGGGGCAAAAATTAATATAAGACACTGTCTTATTTTCAGGGAAACATGGTATCTTTTCACAGGTTAAATCCCGTCTCCCTCTCTACTGCCTCCTTTTCTCTTCCTAGTTCTGGATAGACAAGTAGGCCCAACTTGTTCCCTTGGGGATCTTCCCCAAACAGCCATCCCCATCAGCTCGTCCATAGCTCTGCCCTGAAAGAGGCGCCATGCCTCACCAGGCTGCTTCTGAAATGTGCAGAAAAGAAACTATTGTTTCCGTCCCTGCTTTTGCCTTTTGGTAAGTATAGGTTGTAGTAACTGCAGGGAAGTTTGGCGAGGGGGGTGGGGGGGAGTGGCACAAAGGGGGCTTAGGGCACGAGGAGTCTCAGAAAGGCCAGCCCAGGGACACCTGTGTCTTCTGCCTCCATGCCCTGCCTTCAGGACAGGCCCAGCCAGCTGGAGACCCCTAGCCGCTACCATGGCAACAAGAGGACAAATTGGAGCAAGAGAAAATCATGATACACAGGTTAAAAGCACAGTTTGAAGAATAGAAACAGGCTTTCTGGCAAATGGCTGGAAAGGTAGAAAAAGGTGGCTAGTGGGGTGAGTGGAGAAGGGGCACCTGGCTCTCTGTGCGGAGCCAGCTCTCAGACACAGACGGACCCCACCACGTCCAGAATCTACATGGGGTGACATCCCACACACACGGAGGCTCCTCCTTCCATCCCTATCCCGTCTCCCCTGCATGTCCCCTCCTCCAGCATCCCTGGGAAACCTTTCCCATGGTGGGGACGTAACAAGGTCTTAGAACCTCACCAGTGACTAGTCTGTCACACACCACATTGAGCTGAGACGTTTCTCCTATTCCTAGCTTCAGACAGTTATTCACCTTACTATATAACTTCAACTCCTGATAGGTGAGCAGGCTGGATTAGCTGGATCAGCACCAAGCAGTGAGCTTGAAGGGAACTTGCCCTTTATACATCTGCCCATGGGGTAGGACGCAGGTATGTTCCTAGCCGTGTGAAATCCGCTCGGCCTCCCCTCTACAGGTTGCCCGAGCTGGCCAGCACCAAGTGATTCCAGTCCCAGTAATGCCTCACACTCTATCATCCGTGCTGTCTAGTCCCCAGTGCTGGCTCACCCCACCTGTAAGGAACAGTGTCCCTTGGCTAGTTCCCTCCCCGGGATGCCCAGTGGCTGGCTGGATCTCTAGGGCATCTCCCAAAAGCCATTTGCCCACCAAACTCATCTTCCTTCCTTGCCTTTTAGTCAGGAAGTTAACACAAGACCCCCTGACTCTTGCCAGCAATCTCTGAGTCCTCAGCCAGGCAGTCTTGAAGATTACTTATAATTTTCCCCTTTTCAAACCTCTAGGGAAAGACAGGTGGAGGAGGAAGGGAGAAAGTCTCCACCTCCAGCTGTCACATCCCACGGCCCCACGGCTGATGCTGCAGGTAAATATTCGCTCCCATTGGAGCTGAAGAATCCAGAGAGAGGGAGAGGGGGAAAGAGAGAGAGGGGAGAGGGGGAATATGGATTTCTGCTGCTTAGCACCTTCCTGGCAGCATGGGAAGCTGGTTAAATAGGCAAAACATGGGCTCTCAACTCCAGTTACATAAATAAACTCAAAGAGATCCACTGCTTTTGGCAGCCCGTGAGGAGGGCCTGGAGAAGGATGCTTTGGCTCCTACCCTCCATGCCTTGCAGCCATTCAGCTCCTGGAAGCCAGGACTTCTTTCCCCGGGGGAGGAGGGGGGGGAGGAGGAGGAGGAGGAGGAGGAGGAGGGCAGGGAGAGAAAGATGAGAAGGCACCACGCAAAGGAGGCAGAAGTTTGTGCCAAAGGAAGACCTCAGATCACACAGAGGCTCACAACCAATCCTCAGGCTTCCAGTCCAGAAAGTGAGGGTGCTGGCCAAGACCCAAGTTTATGACCTCTAGGTGAGTGGTTTCTCTCAATTGTTCCCCCATGGACTCCCCAGCCTCGTGTCCACCTGTCTGGTCCCTCCTGCGCTAATTTTCAGCCTTCACAGGAGGCTACACTCTCTTCAGTTTTCCCCTCCCCTGTGCTCACTCAGACCTGCAGCAATGAGGCGTTCTCTCTCCAGAAGTCCTTCATCATGACTCCTGCCTGCCTCCAACAGACCTGGCCCTTCTGCTTCGGGCTTTCTTCCCATTCCCGGGCTCAGCAACTCTGAAACAATTGTTTTACCTCTTCTAAACGGGCTCTCTTCCCATTTGAGTCAATGGTGACCAACCCAGTCCCAGACACCTAGGCGCAGGCCCCCAGTTCCAGATACCCAGGCACAGGCCCCAGTTCCTCCCTCTCCACCAGCCACATGTCCTGCTGAGTCTTCATCCATTCTCTCCGTCTCCCTTGCAATGCATCCTGCACACCACCGCTCACTGGGCCTTTCTCAGGAGCTGGGACTAACTCAGCGTGGGTTCTGTGCTCAAGGGCATGGCCCAGGGTGTACATCTCAGGTCAAGGCCAGAATGAACAAGGTCAATCTAACACAGCAATGAGTCCAAATTGTGGTCAAGGATGGAAACAAGAGGTCAGAACTGGAAATGAATGACTGCTCACCAAATGTAAGTGTTAAGGCAAGGTCAGAAATTGGCAAGTGACAGGGTAGGCCAGAACTGGATACAGGGTAGACTGGGTCTTGACTCAGTGACCAGACAAGTAGTTCAAGACAGTGACTTGGTTAATTTAGAGGATCCAGAGACCTGTTTTCACTGCGCTAAAAGCTGGGTGAGTTTTTTATGGGCAAAGCAGGTAAATGGACAAGGCTTCCAAGCCTTTCTCCCTACTCCCCTAAGTTAACCCTCCAGTCTTATTCCCAAAGCTCTTCTCACGTTACTTCTTCAAGGAGACAGCTCCCTTTATCAAATCCTCACAGTGATCCAACTCCTTATGGGTGTTTGTCCTTGTCCAGGGAGTTGTCCCCAAACACTCACTAACTGCTTTGCCCCTGGACTCCAGACTTTCTTGCACACCTGTGGCTTCCTTGCTTTGGGGTTTCAAAGATGTGCAAATATTTCAAAGTGAACCAGTATGATGTGGCCAATATTTTATTTTTCTAAGCATGGACTTGCAAAAACAACCACCCAAAATTTCTACCCTGTCATTTTATAAAAGGAAGGGCATTTTAGCACTAAAATGATGGAAACTCCTTTAAAACATATACATTTAGCCTTATGCAATCATCACTACTGGCCCTATTTTTCTCATTTTACAGCAAATGGTTGAAAATGTTGTCATCAACAGGCACCAAACCATAAATTAGCATTTGAGAACCACAGTTATAGATTTCCCATTTGACACTTAATCATATAGTGCCTTGCATTTTTGTTTAGTTTTATTTTCCCTCATATTGTTTATCCAACCTTTAAACTGTGCATGTCTTCAGGACATTCTAGTTCGTAAGACCTTTCAGGTCAAGTTCTGTCTTATATTCCTTTGTATCCCCCATAGTACTCTAAGCCTTGTACACATGAAATAAATACTGAATGAGTGAATGTCAGGTCAGAGCACAAATACCTAAGGAACAAGGCAAGGAGGGAAGTAAGCAATGAAAACAGAGGACAGCCCCTTTCTACCAGCAGTTGATGCTATCTTTATGCTATGAATCTTTCAATGATACTGATGAAAACAGATTTGTCTCTAAGAAATGTGACAAGTTTGTGTTGTCCATCCACAAAATTTGGTACTCCAGCCCAAGTGATCATTAGTTCATGATACACGAGTTAATCCTCCCCAACCCCCAAATTGTTGCCAATTTTGGGAGCAACTATGTAGATGTGGAGTATTATAGTGGGAGTCAAGAATGGGCTATGTTCTCTGCTTTGCCTTTGGGGTGTCATTTCACCTCTTTGGGGACTCAGCTAACTCTCCTGTTACATATCCTTAGATTGTATTAGAAGAGCCCTTCCAACTCAGAACGTTGTGATTTCTTTTCCACTCCCATTTTATCAGTGTATGGAAAGGTTTAACATACAGGGGTGGCTAGGAAGTTTATCCAAGGTCCCCGAGAGGCTCTGGGAGGAGCCTGACCTCTAGACCCTCACTCATCATACAGCATGGCTGTCCTGTGCACTGTTGAGTACAGTGGAACACCTGTGCTAGGCCACCCTGGCCTGTGGTCCTTGATCCCATCATGAAATCCTTCCACTCATAGTTTTACTTTTAGTACTGAGCTACTATTTATTGAATGCCTACTACACGCCAAGTACTTTCCCTATGCTACCTCCCATCTTGTCAACAACCCAGCAAGGGAGGCCTTATTTCCCTGTGCAGTGTGAAGAAACTGAGGCAACAGAAGTTTAACAACCAATAAATCAGAGGGGAAAGAAGAGCAGAGACTTGAACCCGGGTCTCCGACGCCAGAACCTGTGTTCTCCCATTGGTGGGTCTAATCGGTGAGCTGTTCGAGAGTATAGTCTCCAGTCTGCCAGGGACTAAGAGATCAGGAGCTACTAGAGATCCAGTTGATTTTCAAAAACACCCCACTGAAATATCCTGAGTTTGTCCCAGCATGAGAAATTCATCTGAGTCCAGAATGCTCCACCACCCGCCACACCAACAGTTGGGCATTGATTTATCAGTGTCAGCTGTCCTTTGCTGGACCTTTCCTGCCCTCTGTCCCCAGTGGAACTCTTCCATCAACCCCTGCAATTCTGGAGTAGGATATTAAAAGGTCACCTGTCATAAAACCAATGTTCTAATTCAGAACCTTGAAATAGATTGATTACTTCCATTTTCAGCCCACCCTCAACACTTACTCCATCCACCCTTCCCTCCCTGCCTCCTCTTTGTATTATTTAAGTACATGCTGGGGCCATGAACAAAGCTTGAGGGCAGGAACCATTTCTTAAAATCTTTGGCTGCTCTACAGAGTCTAGAACTAAGCTTTGCACCTGTACTACAGGTGCTCAAAAAGTATTTGAGAAGAAGAAAACGCTTAGGCTTGTGTTTCATAATTGTGAGTCAGGAAATTGCCACTACATGCTATGCAATTCTCAGAAATGGAAGACACAGAAATACTAATTCTTCATGATCCTATAAAATTAGGAAGTAAAATCATTTTCTCTGATTCTAGGCCCTTTCTCTTTACTCTCTAACTCAACTCATACCTACTCGGGCATCAAGCAAACTGTAGCCTTTAAAATAATGTTTTCATGGGAAAGGGATTGTTGTAATTAAGATATAATTCCTGAAGACAAGGCAATTGGTAAATTGAAATGCTTGCGATGCACTGGTTTCAGGAAAACACTACCACTAAGTGTCCAAATACAAATCCATCCAGATTTGAAGATAATGGAGCTGTCCAGGGCCAGCAACAACTCGTGTCTGGGAAAGAATCCAAGATGATAAGTTTTTCTCTTCCTTCTTCCAGCATCTGGAGTGCCAGGAATCTACAAGAGGGGGAGGGAGGCCACAAAGCAAACACATCCTGCTCAGAAGACCTTCACCAAGAGCTCAGGCCCAGAGGGAAGAGGCTGGAGCTAGAGTTGAAGGGTTAGGGTGAGAACAAAGGAAGTGGCTTGCTGGGTCTTGTGTGTGTTAAACAAAGGAACCAACTCCAGCATTGCGGGGGGGGGGGGGGGGTGGGTGGGTAGGGGGGGCCTGTCTTACAGACAGACCTGCCTAGAGAAGTCTTGAAGACAGGATGGTGCAGGTTCTCCACCCTGGGAAATACTCCCCTGGGAGAAGGCTTCCATGGAAAACTGACAGAGAAAACTGACAGATGCTGATGGCACCGGCTGAGGGAGGCTAGGAGCTGAGCCCTGCTTCCTAGACCAGTGGTCAGCAAACTGGCTCGCGAGCCGCGGTTTGCCGCTCTGTTGACTAATGAGTTTGCCGACCACTGATAGGGGCTTAATCACAAGGAACAACAACAGCCTGTAATTATTGGAATCGAGAGTCTAGGTCAGTGGTCGGCAAACTCATTAGTCAGCAGAGCGGCAGTTTGCCGACCACTGTCCTAGACCATTGCCAACATCTACGACTCAACACAGTCCCTTCAGGGCTCCAAGGCACACAATTTGCAAACCACTGGAAAACTCTGAATGCGCCAACCTTGGGTCTAAAGATCCAGACTTGAAGGCTCCATAGCTTATTAGCTAACGTCAAACTTCTCTAAGCCTCAGTTCCTTATCTGTGCAGCATCCTCTAACTACCTGCTGAAAGTATGAAACGAGGTCATATACATCAAGGGCTTTTGTAAATTGCAAAGTGCCATACAAAAGCAATTGCTTTTATTAAGAGCCCTTCTTACTTATTTAAGAATCTGGGCTTTGAAAGGGGACGCAGAAGTCATTTCATCCCAAGGAGCAATCTTTACTATTAAGGATGCCGACAAAGGTAAATTGATTGATTAAGGCCTCCAGTGACCCTCACCATCAGGTTGGGAAAGATACTCCCCACTGGGGGCACTGGGCTATGTTGTGGGACAGAACTACTTACTGTTGGACAGTACTACTCAGTGGCTACTTAATCATCACATGTGGCAAGTCAGCTCCTTTCCAAGGGGCAGAATTTCTCTTGCTCCCCCCATGAGATCTTTAGTTCCTTGAAGATAGCACTCTTTGTTAGACTTCTCTGCCACTCTTCTTAGTCCTGAGAGTTCCACCAGTTGCCTCATGCCCCTGTTTAAAGTACTTTATTGGCTCTTCATTTTCGGTGGGGTCAAGTTTAAATTCCTTAGCCCGGGGCCTTCTCCCTTTACTCTGCACACACTTCTTGAAGACTCTCATCCACTCCAAGGCTTCAACCTTTAGGTTGACAACCTCAAATAGAGTATTCTTAGCCATGAACTCTCTTTCTCCTGAGCTCTTAACTTTTTACTACCCACTGTCTACAGGACACTTAGCTGTCTCCAAGGGGAGATGTTAAAAATATTGAACTGGGCCCTAACCGGTTTGGCTCAGTGGATAGAGCATCAGCCTGCAGACTGAAGGGTCCCAGGTTCGATTCCAGTCAAGGGCATATACCTTTGTTGCGGGCACATCCCCAGTAGGGGGTGTGCAGGAGGCAGCTGATCGATGTTTCTCTATCATCAATGTTTCTAACTCTATCCCTCTCCCTTCCTCTCTGTAAAAAAAATCAATAAAATATATATTTAAAAAAAATATTGAACTGGCATGGCAAGGGCACTAATCAGTCAGAATAGGAGACCTCCTTCTATGCCGCACATTATTTGCATTATCTATTTAGTTTCTAGATCTCGGTTCCTAGTGAATGAGTAAGTACAGCAAGCAAGGCGGTGGAAGGGGAACATGGAAGAGGGGCTGCTCAGGGCGATGGCTCTTTATCAACAGTACAGAACTATTTTCTATTTCAATAACCAACCCAGCCGCATGAGTCAGTACCAACTAAAGCTCAGTCCTGGCTCTCCCACACCCTGTCACACTCAACATGCCCATCATTTCCACCCCAGCCTCCCACCTGCTCTGACTTTTATGTCCCTGTGGCAAGAATGGCTCTCCCATCATCCAGTTGCCTAAGACAGAGTTCTGGGTAAATTCTTATTGCCACCTCCTTCCCCTGGACCCTACTGAATCATTCACCGAGTCCCATCCTTTGCAATTCTTAAGTGTTTCTCAAATTCACCCACTTTCTCCATCCTAGAATTTAAGACTAATGTTTTCGTCACTTAAAACAGCTACAATGAGTCTCCCTGACTCTGACACTCCTCCTCCAAGCCATTCTCCACAACCCAGCTAACATAATCTTCTTCAAAGCCAAATTTGGTCGTGTAACTACTCTTCCTAATCGTTCAGTAGCTCTCCATTTCTCTGAGGTTAGAGCACAAATGTCTTCACTTGGCCTATGGATCATCATCTTCTCTTTTAGTTCCCACTGATCTAATCTCTCTCCACCTCCCATCCCTAATCGTACCGCACTCTAAGTCCCGCCCATAATCTCTGCTTCTAATTCTCTCATTCGCCTGATTCTCTCCAGCTTCCGAGATTTTGTCCCTGACATTTATTCTACCTGGTCTAGCTTGTATGTCAATTGCTGCCCCTCCACTGCCAAGACTGAGTTGGGCACCTTTCCATGTGTCCCCATAATACCCTATCCTCCCCTGCCTCCCACAGCATTTATAACACTACTAGGGGCCCAGTGCATGAAAATTCATGCACTCAGGGGTTCCGTCAGCCCGGCCTGTGCCCTCTCCAGTCTGGGAGCCTAAGCCACAGTCTGGTCTCCCTCTGTGGGAGGTGACCTGGGTGGGCCTATCCAGGGACGGCACTGGCCAGCGAACAGCCAGCCCCGCCCCCCCCAATCGCCCCTCCGCCACCGCTGGCCACCGCCGCCCCCCATCATCATCCCCTCCCTCTGCTTGCTGGCATGCACCTTGGCTGACCTGGCGACGCCTACTCACCAGCCCTGCCCCCCCCCCCAACGACCAGTCAGTCATTCCACCTTTAGGTCAATTTCCATATTATGCTTTTATTATATAGGATTGTATTTGCCTCTTTAATTGAGGGAGAGAGTTTTTAAAACATTTTTTTTGTCTTTGACTATCCAAAGTAGAAGTTTAATCAGAGAGGAAACAAAGGAGCCCACAGCCAGCACCTTCACGCAGGTGGTCTGTGGGTGGGAACTGTGGTCAACAGAAAGAGGCCCAGGTGGGCTCCACTCAGGGCCTCCCACCCTCCCGAATGCTTCACACAACACTTCTGCCTCTCGATGCAGGAGCTAAGAGGGAGGAGAGATCAGGACAGACATTATAAAGTCTTCAGCATCAGAGCCTAAAAGCAAGTTAGCAACTTGCAACCCGTGTCTGGCAGAATCACTTTAATCAATAGGCAAAGACAGAATGCGGATGCCCTGCCGGCCAATCAGAGCAGCACCGAGACTGGCCAGAAGGGGCAAGCTCCTGAAGCAGGACATACCAGTAAGCTGCTCACATCATTTCAGGTGTGTGCGTGAGGGTGCAGATGTATGCATGGGAGACTGAGAGAGCTGAGCTTCTCTGAGTTGTTGCTGTGGTGGGCACCTTAGGGATGGGACTGCCACTGAGGATCTTCCTAATTGAGCCACAAACCGAGTATCTTTGATTTAAACCGTGAGCTTCCAAAGGGCCCCAGCATCGACAGATCTAAACCAACTGCCTGTGCAGGAAGTCAACTGTCACACCACTGGGGGGTATTACAGAACAGGCGGCTTCCAGATGTGGCCCTGCCAACAGCCACACCAAACTTGGCACGCCCTTCTACCCCAGCCTGTCTCCTTTGTCCCTGCAATTCCTGGAAGGATTTTCCCTGATAATCTCATCCTCCACACAGCTGGCGGGACCACCCCGGGCCCCTCAGTCCAGGCAAGTGAGAGAGCAGGCGTTGCTGGCCCAAGGACACCCCTGTAGAGCCCCACGCAGCAGAACCGAGGAGGGCTTCAACCAGCTTTCCAACGCCCGGGGGAGGGCGCAATCAGACATGATGTCTGTTTCCACACTAAGCCACTCTGAAGAGCCGGATGCAGCCTCAGACCCTGAGACAGAGTTTGCTCACTTCCTTCATGATCTTTCTTGTCCACGTTCAATTAATGTAAAATTGGCCCTGCCGCAAGCAGTGAGTATGGGTAATCTGCACTCCACCGAAGCTCAGGCCCAAGCAAGCAAGTGAACCTCGGGAAAACAACTGGATTTAAACAAGACATTATCCTGAGGCTCTGGATCGAGATCCCAGGAGAAACATATAAAGTGGTGGGAAGAGCAATGTTCAGACTTTGAAGTCTTACCCAATTCAGCTCAAATCCTCACTCTGTCATTTACTAGCTTTTAGATTTTAGGCAAGTTACTTAAACTCTCCAAATCTGTGTTTACTCAGCAGCAAAAGGAGGACAGTACTTACCTAGCACACACAAAGCATGTGCATGTCTAGCATGGTGCTTGGCATACATTGGGCACTCAATGAATGTTAGTCTCCCTCCTCCCCACTGTATCTCTAAAATTAAATGCACTGCGGACTTTGTGAAGTAAGGTGTGTGGTAAGCAGAACCATGCCCCTCCCCCAAGGTGTCTCCATCCGAATCCCCAGAACCTGTAAATTAAGAGAATGAAAGTTGCAGATGGCATTAAAGGTGCTAATCAGCTGAGTGGGAAATGGAGAGATCATTCAGGATTATCAGGGTCTCACTCATCTAATGACCTGACCCCCTGATCTGGTCACGTGAGCTCTTGAAAGCAGAAGAGGAAGGCAAAAAAAAGTGGGTCAGGGAGATGTGACAAGAGAAAGATTCAATCACTATCCGCTGGCTTTGAAAATGGAGGAGGGAGGTGGCAAGCCAGGGACTGCGGCAGTCACCAGGAGGAGGAGGAGACAGCCGTCAGTTTATCGCTGGCAAGAGAATGGGGGCCAGAAGCCTACACTGCAAAGAAGTGAATTCTGCCAGTTAGCAGAGTTTGCAGGACACAGTGTCCCCTGGAGCCTCCAGGAGGAACATTCTGCTGACGCTGTGATTTCTGGCCAGTGAGACCCATCTCCGGTGAGACCTAGGCACAGGAAAAGTAATAAACTTGTAGTCACTTGTTATGGCATCAAGAGACAAACTAACACACCATACTGTGTATACATAGATTTAACTTTTTAATAGAGTTCTATTTGGATAGGAAGAAGGATCCCCAATGGAATAACAATCAGGTTTTCTCTAGCTCGGGTAACGAGTCCTCAGAGAAGCCTGGATAGTCTCGATATTGGAACCCTGAGACAGCCCTTTCCTCCTGGTGCCTGCCAGCAACATGAGACACAACATCTGGGAAGAACTTAGCCTTGAGAGGTAGCTCTGCCGAACCACCCTACAAACACGGGATAACACCTCAAGCTTAGAAGGCAGTGGCCCAGATTCTGCTGGAATTGAGAGAGGCTCCCCCAGGCACAGTTCCCAAGAACGTTTGGAAGAGGGGTGTGAGTTGGAGAGGGGAAGCAAACCAGACGCCACTGATTCCAACACAGGCAACTGGAAATAACACGATGACCCAGTAGCAGCCACAGCCCCCCAGCCACTCAGAAGCGTTTCCCGGAGACACGTCTGTCACATGTCATGGTGTCACCCATCCTCTGAGAATGTGCTCCCCAACCAAATGACAGGATGCAAGAGTCCCCAAGGACACAGGTGCCAAAGAAGAACGGGGGTGAGCAGAGAGAGAAGTTGGACCGAGGCAAATTCATAATTTGTATTTCTGTGTACTTCTCGATTTAGGGAGCCAAGCCAAGGAGCTGTGAACATTAATTGAGCATGGCATTGATGTCTTATTAAATCCTCGGAATCCTCAGAGTGCATCAGCCACCCAAACACCAAGAGCAAAAAGAAGCTGATGGCAGTAAGTCTAAGCCGTGTGTAGCCCCTACAATGAAACAAGGGTCTGCTATATTAATTAGATCAGCTCTAATAGCTTTACCATTAGGCCCACTATATTCTCAGGCGCTCAGAAGCTCAGAATGCAACACTTGGCGTCAAGCAAGCCCGGATTCTGTGGCTGGGATCTGCTTCGTCCTCCGTTTCAGGCAGAGGCAAAACTCTAGGCTGTGATACAAGGACAGGGTGGAACCTGTGTGTTGAACTCACAGATGCTGAACCAGACTGGCCCCTGCCATACCCCTCTCCCATCCTGGAAGTCCCCCAAAGAACACTGCGTCTAGCGAGGTAAATAAGACTGTCCCATGCCCCAGACTCTGAGCGGTCAGCCTTGCTGGAGAGCATATAAGGAGACAGTCTGAAAAGGATACTATCTTACCTTGAGAGCCAGCTGCCAGGTGGGCTCCAAGGTGACTGAGTGACGGTCATTTGCAGAAAGAAGAAAATGTAAGCATCCTTACCTCCCTCTTCTTCCTGTGAGTGCTGGGGATGCTCCGTGTGGTGGGCCAGGAGCGGTATCATCTCCCAAGTGGCTGAGGATTCTCTTTGAACCAATGGGAATTCAGAAGCCAATGCAAAGATGCTTTCCCTACACGGATGTCTCCTTTGCAGGACCTGGACGATCGTTACTGCGTGAACCACTGATATGAGTGAGGTGCGGCCGGGGCCAGGTTTGTCAAGTGGTACAGTGTTTAACTTTCTAACTTGGCATATTCCCCAACTCCTACCGGTGTGTCAGGGTTACCCCCTGCTTCCTTGAGGGCCCACTGTTCCAAGCAATTCATCAGCCACCTTGGCCAGCAGACACCGGGCAGCCCAGCAGAACGTCTGCAGCGAGTTGAGCTGACTTCCTGTGGTGGCAATCCAGCGAGCATCTGCCGTTACTCCACCATGTCCCCAAGTGGCTTATCAAAGTATTCACCCAACAGAGCTGGTGTTCTCCAAGTCAAGGGTTTTTCTCCATAGGGTATCATGTGGGAGAGCGTGAAGAAGGAGAGTCGAAGAGAGGACTTCCATTGGGGGAAGGCCCGTGGGGAAGGACAGGAGGAGATTGCCACGGGGCATTGCAGGTTGAATGAATGACGTGGGGGCTGCCTGGAGAGGCAGAGAAAGGGAAGGGGAGGATTGCTCCTAGGATTTTGGCTACAGCAACAGGGAAGAATGAGATGGAGAATGTGAGGAGAGAACCAGATTTGAGGTGGGATGGGAGGAAGAGTAGCTTAAGGAAGATCATATATTTTCTTTTTCTTTTTTTAAATATGTTTTTATTGATCATAAGACACATGCTCTCATGTGGGGTGAAATGTCACTAGTTGAGCCCACTAGTTCACCACATTGGTCACCTCTTGTGGGGAGATGGGGGTAGAAGAAAGGGGACAGAAGGGAAGATGAGAATCAAGGACATCTGAGTTTATCTGAAGACTAAGAACCAGGACATGACCGTGTCCTCATATTCCTTCTGGGATATTACAGAACCAGGGTGTTCTGAAGCTGGAAGAACCAGGGTGTTCTGAAGCTGGAAGAGGCCTCTGGGTCCCCTGCCATCTGGTGACAGGGGCTGGCCCGCTCCCCACAGAGGAAGTAGGGAGGCTCTTTGGGGGCAGCTGAAAAGAGAAGGTTCAAGAACAAGATGGGGAACAAAGAGGAAGTCCTATGCCCCTCACACCTGTGCCCTCCTCCTCTAAAGCAACCCCCCTCTCCCTGTGCCACCCTCCAAAAAAACAGGAAGCAGAGCTGCCATTCTTACAGCCCTTACAACGCAGGCCGGAGCCCAGGTCCACGCGGCTCTCATGCTGCGACTGCCTCGCCCACACAACTGCGAACAAGTAGACATGGCAATTCTGTTTCTGAGCGTGGCGACGAGACACGAAAAAGGCTTCCCTAACTCTCCCCTCCTCCTTTCTTCCATCCCAGGCTGCTTCGCGTTCCCATAACAGAGGCTCTCCTACCGCCAGCCACTGTCTCTGGCCCCTTTCCTACTGTGCTGCGTAGAATCAGGCAAAGAACACACAGGAGTTTGCCTCCAGCCCAAACACACTTGCAGCTGCCCACAGCTCCCACGTCCATGCAAGCCCAGCCGGGCATGAGGAAGAAGACAGAGACGGCACTCGGCACCTGTGGGTCCTTTCCAGGCCCGGTCAGCAGGAGCTCCTCCAGCCAAGGCGATGCCTTTTACGTTCCGAGCCCAGAACGCACTGTGACCCACATGTCTGTGTTCACCACACGCTCCAACAGGCAAGCCTGGCGTGCTAGTTTAGGGAGGGAAGGAAAAGATGGCCACCGCCATTGTGTTCTTTGACTGAGCAGGTACCAACAAACAGATGTTAAGGGCACTGAGTCAATAACTTAACCAGTTAATAGTAACAACGATAAAATGAGGCCTCACCACCCACTGTGAGCATAGATTCGGCAGCCTCCCTGGGGACTGGGGGGCCTGCTTTTCCAGACTCCGGGGCCAGATGGGCAGCTTAACAGCTGTGGCCCCAGACAGAGCACCTTCTGTGGAGAGCGCGGAGTCACCCTGGCCACCAACAAGCTGTATCCACTTTTTAGGAGCTGACACCTCTCCCTTTTGCCTCTGCCTACCCTGCAGGTATGAGCTCAGACCAATCACTCCCCCGAATTTGGGGGTGTTTCAGTTCCTACTGTTCTCTGGCTGACTGACAGCTTCTTTGACACACATACAACTTCCAGTCCACCTCCTCTGGGCCACCCCTGCCCGGAAGCATTGTGCTGCGCAGCGGGCACGGGTATTTGAAAAATTGAAGTAAATTACAATTAATTTCCTTTCAAGAATTTCAAGACACCCGTGAGGAACCAGGAAGCAGGGCTGGGAATCAGTAATATAAGGTTTCGCTCCTAGGGACGGAAGCTCCTCAGTCTCGGCTCTGTCACTTCCTTCTGTAGACACGCACGACATTGTCCCTGTCCCATTCCTCCCTCCCCCGCACACTCACGCAACCCCCAAAATAGGAAGCCCCATGCTGGAGGCCGTTTTCCCAAGAAAGCTTCTACCTGGTCACAGGTACTGCCTGAGGCTGTGGTCACCAAATCACGCTGAGATAACTGACGTAAAGAACTTCTGAAAAGTATAAAGCATTCTATAACTGTAAGTCCTGATTACTTCCTGTTGTTCCTATTGTTGCATAAAGACTTGAACGCCATGTACCACAATCTGTTTACCACACAGTCTAGAGCATTCTGGGCATCTCGCTGGAACAGCCCCTACTTCTGTCCCCTTGCACTTAGTAGGCATGCAACCTATATTTGGGAGACTGGGTGAACTTGAACAGAACCCCACAAAGGTGCTTCTTAAATGGGAAAGATGCTGTCTCCTCGCGGGGATGGGTTTGGCCTTCTTTCAGGAAAGTCTGTTTTAATGCTTTGTACCTGTGACCAGATGGTAGATAGTACCAGACTGTCTCTCTGGGCTAGACCTGCCTTTTTGGGGGAAAGATGCCTTGATAAGCCTCTAGCCAGGGCAAGCATATCTACAAGGAAAGCTGCCAAGGAAGTGAAGTAATTAAAAGTGTCCAGCAAGTGCTGAGAGCCTGTCACTGCCCATCACGGCGCTAGGTGTGGGGGATGCCGAGGTGAGTGGGTACAGCCTTGTCATTAGGGGCTCAGCCTCTAGACCAGAGAGTGACTGACAATGCCGAGTGGTTTCACACCATCTGCAACGTGGAGCAATCTGGGAGCAGGAGGGACACAACATCCAGCCCTAAGGGCCATCTCAAAGGCATGGCCTCCACACGCTAGTCAGACACCTGGGCTTTACAGATAGTTCTTCAACAAAAAACACAAAAAACAGAGACACCACATTTGGAAAATATGATCTAGTCTTCTGAAATTCATGGCAGAAATATTTCCATTCTGAACCTTCTTTGATTTTATCATGTTATTCTCTGTCCCTGAAATGACTCAGGAGGCAGCAAAGCTTCTTCCTCTTCGTCCCTAACAGCCTTTGCCAGCCCCTCCCCCGACGTGGGCACCCTCCCTGACACGTTTAACTTATAAACTTATATGCATGAATCTTTATAAAATGTGAGAGGGGGAAATTACCTACACCTTGTTAGGCTATGAATTTCATCCAGTGTCTGACTTTTCACTCATCCCTGTTTTTTTTAACCCACACACGTTGCTGTGTGTATGTAGACTCTTGCTTCTCTACCACATGTCCCAGAACTGCTTCCCCACGCTGTACCTGTCTATTCCCTTTGCAACGGGCACCAGGACCGCTAACTCCTGGCTGTTACCAGCAACACTGCGATGAGATCTTTGGACGTGGCCCTTGGGACCTCGACCAAGGATTTCTCCAGATACACACGCCTGAGTGGGATTTCTGGATCCTCGGTCATACACGTTTAATTTCACCAGAATCTGCCAAAGTGCTTGTGCCAGTTGGGCTCTCACCAGCAGTCCCTGAAATTCCCATCTCCCCACATCCGTGTCCACACGGGAACCAGCCACCTTTCCGAATGATTAAGACTTCCCCCACTCCCCACCAAAATACCCATGATGATAAAGAAAAAATAGGCAAAAACAAAATGCATATTTACAAAAAAAACCCCAAACCACTGAGAATGGGATTGGAACAGAAGAAACGGACTGGCCTGGATGGATATCTATGACTACACCATCCCTCCTCCACAATTCCTGTTCCATGTCACGGGCATGCAGGGGTTCATGACTCAGACACCAGGAAGCCCTCCTCCCCTTGCATGGGCATGACTCTGAGCTGACAGATTCCCACTGCCAATCTAGCCTACAGTGCCTCTGCTTCTAGAGCCGTTGTGAGTCCACACTCCTGAGAGGAAGGGACAAGAAGTGGGAGTGGTGGGTAGACAGAACGGGCCTCGCCAATCGTGTCCTGTGGCATCTACTGCAAGATGTGGAGGGCCAGGTTGGAGAGAGCACACACCCCGGTGACGGCGTCCTTGGGGATGTGGCTGTCACTGCCACCACAGGCCTCCTTTCGCTCTTTGACATAAGCTGGGATTGGAGCCACACTGTGGATGGTGGTGTCATGTTGTGGAGCAGGGAAGATGTGAGGAAGGAACAGTAGGTCGAAAGTTCTGCTTTGTTAAGTTGAAGGTGCCCACTAGACACCTGAGTTAAGATGTCAAGGATGCAGTTGGACTTAAGCCTCAGGACCTCAGAGGACAGGTGAAGGCTGGATCTATAAATGTGGGAGTCACCTGCATGTGGATTTGGATAGACCCGTAAGAAGGAATGAGGTCCTAGCGGGTAGATATGGACAGAGAAGAGAAGAGGGCCAGGACCCAGCCCTGGGGCACACCGATGTTAGGGGTCTGGCAGAGAGGAAGACCAGCAACAGAGACCGCAAGGAACAGCCAGAGAGAGGAGGGAAACTGGAAGAGTGTGCATCACGAAGCCAAGAGGAATAAATGTCTCAAGGATGAGAGAGGAGTCCTCTGTACCAAACGGTCTGAGAAATCAAATAAAATAAGTGCAGAGAAGGAGCCTTGGGCCTCAGTAACAAGGGCACCCACCACTAAGGACTTTAACAAGAGCAGTTGTAGCAAACAGAACCTGCAGAGGGCGGAGAGGGGAGCAGCAGAGGAGGAGGCAGACACCACTGCTGACAACTCTCCAAGGAAGTCTTGCTGGGATGGAGGGTGGGAGCGTGGGAGAGGATGCAGAGGGGTGGCGGTCAGGGAAGGCTGCTGTTTGTAAGTGTGAGAGTCCAGGGCACGTGTTTACATGGGTGGAAATGATCTGGAAGAGAGAGAGACCGGGAGTGCAGAAGATGAAAGGATGAGATCGAGAGCAGATGAGGGAAATTGAAAAAGATAATCTGAAACTCTCAGAAGATAGACTGCACACATGAGCCGTGTCGTGAGAAGGGGAGGCCTGTGGGGACACGAGGCTGCAGGTGGCACAAGGCGTGGGTGGCCTGCTGGGTGAGGACGCAGGCAAGTCCTGGCAGTGTCACACGAATCTGCATTAGTGAGAGTTCTTAGTTGCCCGTGGTTAATGGGCAACGTGTTTAGTTGCATTTTATTGCATAATGGCTTGTTATCAATCACTGAAATCTCTTTGGACTTGAGATACCCCAACTCCAGAAATAGCATTAAGCTGCAATAAGCCAATCCTGGACATTGCAAGTAAAAGAACTCCCTGACTGTTAGAATTAATTGGAGAGGTCAGCATGTTAGCCAGAACATACTTTGAGAGTCTATTATGTGAGGATACTGTCCTCAGCATTGGGAATAACTTGATAACTAAATGGCCATGGCTCTTGCAAATAAGTAATTACAGACTGGAAGTGTGGCCAAGAAACCCCCTGGGGAGAGAGGAGACGTGAGCCCTGACCTGCGGGTGAACAGGAATCACCTGACAGAGAACAGAATGGGAAGTTCCAGGTAAAAGGAACAGACTGTGCAAAGTGGTAAAATGAAGAGCTTAGCATGAGGGAGAAGGAGATGGCCAGGGCCCAGGGGCAGAGGCACAGAAGGTGAGGAGCGGGAGCTGGAAGGACAGACGGTGCCCGAGGCAGAGCTTTATGGGCCCTGGATGTTTGAATTTTGATGCAACACCAGTATGTGTCCAACATACGTGTACAAAATGTTGTAGCGTGCCCAGAACTCAGAGAAATGATTTACTTTGTAGATTACTGATAACATGTCAAAATAAAAGTTTCTTGTTCATAATAGCAACAAAAAACTATATCTGGGTGGAAAAAAATCCCTTAATAAGATACATAAATATAGAATTTGTATAAAGGATGGAAATTATAATATTTTACTGCAAAACGTAAGAGAAGTCTTGAATAAATACCATAGTCCAATATGGAAGAAATTAGTTTTACAAATGTCCTTTCTAACCAAACCAATTAAAGGTTGTTGCAATTTCCAACAAAATCTTCATTTTTTCTATTATTGCAAAATGATTCTAAAGTGTACTAAATGGAACTTTGCCTTAACAGATATTCTAATATATTATAAAGCTAAAAATTAAAACAGCATGGTAATGAGGAAATAATAGATCAATGGAACTACACAGAGACAGAAACAGACCCTAATATACAAATTGCAGATGATGATACAGGTACCATTAAAAACCAGTGAAGGAAGAAATACTTGTTCAACATACAGGGTAGGCAAAAGTAGGTTTACAATTGTTCATGTGGAAAATAATACAATAATTAATAAACAATAGCACAAGAATAAACCCTGTTTCACGTACTCACAACCGTAAATCTACTTTTGCCATATGCTGTTTAGTTCTGGGTTAAGCTGGTTAATCATTTAGAATAGTGTTAAAATATTACCTAAGATCTTAAACCAAAATAAATTCCAGGTGGATTAAGGATGTATTTTTTTTTAATGTAAGTAAAATTTAAATGAATATTCCTCTGGCCTCAAATGGAGAAGTGTTTTTTAAACAGGAAGGCACTGGAATAAACAACACAGATCTTATTCCTTACAAATGTAACACTCCTATATATTAAAAAAGAGTAAAAAATAAATTAAGGAAAAATACTTGCCATGACAAAAATTAACCTTGAAATGTACAAAGAGTTCTGACAAATCAATAAGAAGAATATAAACACCCATTTTAAAAATGGAGCACAGGACATGAATAAATAATTCAATAAAGAAGATACACAAATGATCGACAAACATCCAATCATTAATAATCAAATAGGATACTAA
This sequence comes from Plecotus auritus, assembly GCF_963455305.1. Lineage (NCBI taxonomy): Eukaryota > Metazoa > Chordata > Mammalia > Chiroptera > Vespertilionidae > Plecotus > Plecotus auritus. The sequence continues at coordinate 20,749,378 of NC_137778.1, forward strand.
GTTTATCTAACAATTTTTGTTTTTTCTATTTCTTTTCTCCTTGCTAATAATCACTATTAGTAAGGGTACAGGAAAACTGTCTCTCACTGCTAGTGGAAGTATAAATTGGTGAAAACTTTCAGTAGGGAGCAATTAGATAATTCTATGCTGTAATATCGCTTCTAATAATTCCTCCTAAAGAAATACTCAGAACTACTGTCAAAACAATATGTTCTAGAATGCTCACTGCAGTGTCATCCCCCTATAATGCATTCTCCACAGAGCAGCTAAAGAAGGGTCTTTAAAACCTCTAAGACTTGTCCCAGTGCCGAGCTGGTCAAGGTACCTATAGCACCTGCTACACATTCCTGTGGTGCAAATACTCTCACCACAGCGGTTTCAAATCACCGATGCGATGTCACTCAACAGTTAGCCAGGAAGGGACAGGCATAATTGGCTCTCAGGAGCCCAGGTGAGGCCAGTGACCACTGGCTGTGTGTCACTCCAAACAGGAAACCCTCCAGTGGGTGTCATTTCCACTTTGTGATAAAGTCCACACTCCTTGCCCTGCCCACCAAAGCTCTCTATGACAGGTGGCCCCTGCCCACCTCCCAGGCCCTCCCCACCCGCTCTTTGCTCACTCTGCACTGCTTCTGAATTTTGACTGAACTCCGCCGCCCAATTCATTCCCACTTCAGAGTCTTCCAACTCACCCTTTGCCAGATCTCCTTGTCATTCAGGTCACTTTTCAGAAAGGTCCTCCTTGACCACCCTACCTGAAGTTGCCACCCCTTCCTTGGTTCAACATATTATCTGGTTTAATTTTACTCGTTGCCCTTGGCATCGCCTGAACTTACCATGTCTATTTATCTTGTCTCTCCACCAAAATTTAAACTCCATGAACTTAGACACCTGTCTAAGCATGGCTACCCCGGCACTTAATAAGTACTCAGTAAGTATTTGTTGAATATTGATAAATTAGTTTATAATAGTGAAAAGTTTTAAAATCACGTAAATGCCCAATGATAACAAAATGGTACAACTAATGCTTGTTGATCATTTACTCTCTGCCAGGTACAGTGATAAGCACATTATATGCTAACCTCATTTAATCTGTGCAAAACGCTAAGGGGTGAGCATGTTTGTGATCCCCATTAGATGAGGAAATACCCAGAGAGGTTAAGTTGTCTGCCCAAAGCCACACAGAGCCATGTAAGTAAATCACACCCAAGGCCCATCAAGGTCCCCTAAGGTTCCAGAGGTGGGGAGTGGAGGCTTCTCTTAGACCAATGGGCACAGGAATGTGGACAAGCTGATTGCAGGTGCTCGGGCCGAGCTAAAATATAATATAACTAGAGGCCCGGTGCACAAAATACGTGCACGGGTAGAGTCCGGAGTGGCTGCCAGCTGCTGGCCAGGGCCTTCCTTCATTTCGCATCACCCCCTGGTGGTCAGTGCACGTCATAGCGAGTGATCGCACTCCCGGTCAGTCAAACTCCCGAGTGGACACTTTGCATATTAGGCTTTTATATATAGATAGATACTTCCTACTTGTACAGACAGTCCTCAGGTTACGTCGGACTCCACGTATGTCGTTTTGTGGGTATGTCGCCATCTCCCGTTTATTTATTTAAAAAAAAAAGTTCCGTCATTTTGATGTATGTACATATGTACTTTATGTTTTTTATTATTTATTTTCCACAAATAAAGGTCAGGAACTGTTATCTTTCTTTTAAATTTTTTTTACTGTTTCACTTCATTACTGCTGTGTATGTGCTCCATGTGAGTGACGTAAATGCTTATGTAGGTGGGTTCCGACTTACAGGGAAAATCGCGTTACATAGCGCTGTAGGAATGGAACTCCGACGTAACCCAAGGACCTACTGTAGTTCCCTTGGTCAAGAGCTCTGTGGGGAGGAAGACTGAGAAGCAGGACATGAACTAAGTCTAGCTGTATCTGTCACTTAACAACAGCATCATCGCACCAAACTCTCCCCTGAACGTCAACCATCAGCCATTACAAATCAGGGTTTCAAACAATATTGGACAGTGTTGTTCTACTGCTCCCAGTATAATGACAAGTAAAAAAAGCAGGACAGAAAACTACATATTAAAAACAATTTTGGCCCTGACCGGTTTGGCTCAGTGGATAGAGCATCGGCCTGTGGACTGAAGAGTCCCGCGTTCAATTCCGGTCAAGGACATGTACCTGGGTTGCGGGCACATCCCCAGTAGGAGGTGTGCAGGAGGCAGCTGATCGATGTTTCTCTCTCATCGATGTTTCTAACTATCTGTCCTCTCCCTTTCCTCTCTGTAAGAAATCAATAAAATATATTTTAAAAAAAACAATTTGGGGGGACAGGGGGAAGAAATTAAAAACATGTCTGTATGTTACATATAATGCAAAAAAAAAAAAAGACCAGAGGGAAAAACACACCAAATGTTAGCAGTGTTTAGACTGGAGTGAGTGGATGCTGAGTGATTTTTATGTTCTTCTTTAAACTCTTCCATATTCTCCAATTGTTTCCCAAGGAGTGTGTCTTTGTAATGAGAGAAAAAAAAATCTGTTTCATTACATGTTTGTAAATGTTTGAAGATTTTACAGGCAATGGAATGCAAGATTGAGAGAACATTAAACTGCCCGGATCAAACAGGACTGGGAGGCAGCACCCAGGGCTTCCCCAGGGCCAGGCAGAGGCCAGACACGGGGACCAGGCTTCACACGCTTCATCTGGAAAAGCAGGGAGGGAAACAGATGAAGGTGAAGAATAATGACGGGCGGGTCATACGTCAAGGGTCGTTCCCTCCCTCCACCTCGGAAGGGAGGTAAATTCCAGGGTAAGTTAGTTTTTTAGGTCTCGGGACCCAATTCCGATGTGTGTGGGGGGGGTGGGGACGGGGGGGGGCAGGGGGGGCGGTGTTCCCACACCAAGAACAATCCTCAGGCCACCAGCTGGATGGCCTACAATTCAATGCAGTTCTGACACTTTCAACTGGGAGACAGCATCCGATTCCACAAGTTAGGGCTTCAGTCCCACAAGACACCCCCTCAGCCCTCCCACTTCAGATGCAGGTGACAGACCCAGCTTGTTACCTGTGCTTCTGACCATCACAGGGTCCCATGACCCCCTCCTCAGGTTGGGTTAATTTGCAACAGCAGCTTACAGACTTAGAGGAACAATTTACCTCCTAGATGCCAGGCTATGCAAAACAGACCAGGTCTGCCTAATTCCAAAGACTCTCGGCTCTCACTATGCTAGGAGCACCTGCAGGGAGCCGGGAGGCAGAGCATCCTCACAGGCCAAGGTGAGGAGAGACTCAGATCCCTCCCAAGAGGCTCCAACCAAGAGGCACCCACAGTCTGCACAGGCGTGGGGAGAGCTCGGAGCAGAGAGGCAAGCACTCACCACAGGAGCGCCCTCAGGGAGCAAGTTCCTGCTGGTGTTCCAGAAGGTTCTGGCCAGGCCCTGTGCCTCTGCTCAGGGGCAAGGCTGGGCTGCAGGGATGGTGGGACTCGACGCCCTCCCTCCCATGGTGCCCGAGCAGGCAGGCCAGCAGCCTGCGCTGCAGCAGAGTGGATGCTGTGACGTGCCTGTCACCCCCAGGACAGCAGGACCTATGCCCCAGCCGCCGGCACGCTGTTGGCACAGAGGTCAAGGCGGTCAGCTGCCGGGGAACTGCCCTGGCTGAAGCTGGCCACCTGCACCAGGGCATGACACCTGGTGGGACAGTCTGCACACAATGACTGGCCAATGAGGGAACAGGAAGGCCTGGCCTCTTTGATGCAACTGAGGACAACTCTGAAAAGGCATTCAAAGACCCCACCGTGAGGTCACCCGAGGTCTTTGTTGAGATGCATCCCAGCCCGACTTCTCCCTCTGCCCCACCCTGCTTCCTCCCTCCCTTTCTCCAGGCGTTGATGCCAAGAGCCCCCCAATATACATCTGCCACGCTCACCCCTGTCTCCCAGCCTGTGTCCGGGAGTCCAGTCTGTGAGAAGCAGGCTCGCCCTCCCTGCGGGAGGGGGTGGGGGGCGCAGACATCCTGGGCATGGAGGACAGAGGAGCATCTGACAGAGCCTGGCCCTGAGCGCCCATGGCCAAGTGGAGGAGGAAGCGGCACCTGCACCCCAGCCCGAAGGAGGTGACTCTGTGTCCAAACACATGGCCCCAAAGTGGCTCCACGGCCTTCGTGGGGAGCATGGGGAGGAGGCTGAGTCCCAGCCAGGTGGCCTGAAACGTTTCAACTGGGGTCCGTCTGTCAACCAGCTTACAAATATGGAAAAGGGTGATTTTTATTTGATAGATGTTTGCCTCGATTTCAAACGAAGATGAGCTCTATGTAAGCAGGGATGAAGGAACTGAGGCCCAGAGAGGTGAGGTGACTGACCCAACACCACCCAGCCTGCAGGGGCCAGAGTTGGGAATGAAACAGCAGCTGGCCCTACAACCTGTGCCCTTGGCAACAGCAGTGGGGGTGCGACCTCCAACCCACCGTGCAAACAGCACCCAGAGAAGTGAAGAGACTTGGTCAGGCCCAAGGGTGGCAGCTTCCTCTACAGAACCTTCCTAGAGCAATCCCACGTGAGCTGGCCCTGTGCACTGCCAGGCCTAACGTGACACACCCAGGAGCGTGTGCTGGGAATGAGGGCCGTGGGGTGGGAACAGTACCTGTGTGCAGGCCATCTTCCTGGGCCTCCTCCCCCGAGCGGGAGCCTGTGGTTTGAAGGCAGGCTCCTCCCTGAGATAACTCCACCCGACACAATACCGTTCACCTGCGGCAGAACCGGGATCACTAACCTGCCGCGTGGGCCGGAGAACAGCCCATACCGTCGGCACCACCTGGACACTGACCCCCATGCCCGCCCCGACCCTGGCCCGTTCCCATGGGCTCCCTCCACCAGGCAGCACACAGGGTTCCCTGAAGGAACTTCTGAACTCAGCAAGCCTCTGGCCAGGCTGCCCCCAGCCCACCCAGGGAGGCCACAGGGTTCTCCCCTCTGCGCCGGATGCCACAAGCTGGACCACACGCGTCCCCGAAGCGTGGCTCTGGCTCGGGATGAAACCGAAGCTGTCAGCGTGCTCATTAGCGAGCCTGAGAGGGTAGGCACACTGGCTGACAATTAATGACTCCATCGCTCTGTTTCCTGCTGGCAGATTATTAATTCATGGGGCCTCTCTGGAGGGGCCGGAGAGAGAACACAGGCTGCGAAAGTTCACCTTTCAATCTGAGGCCAAGATGACAGGAGGGGTGTTGGGGAGAGGCGCCAGTCCTCAGGGGCGAGGGCACGTGTGGGAAAGCCTCCTCCCTCCTTCCAGGACTTTGTCCTACAGAACCGAAAGCACAATGGGGCGGGCCCTGCTGGGAATGACAAAGCCAGGGGAGCTCCCCTGGGGAGCGGGCGTGAAGAACTGCAGTTCAGTGCTAAGGAACACTGCACAGCCTTAAAGAGACCGGATGGGCACCTTTCCGGAGCTGCCAAGGAGAGGTGCCCATGACACAGTGTTAATGTTTTAAAAGCAAAAGAACAAAAGAAAAATGCAGACCTATCTGTCTAATATGATGGTCACGACAGATGGAAAAGGAGACACAAGTCTTTTTCCAGCTTAAGTAAGAAATATGAGAAAGAGAGCACCCACCATGGATGACGTGGACTCGACCTCAGTGTACCCAGGTCAGGTATGTCAGGCCACCCCCACCTCCAGGAGCACTGGCCCCGAGGACTAAGTACTTCTATGAACAGAAAGGGAACCTACCTAACTCCTCCCTGTATGCTCCATACACTTGGGAAGGGACCTAGGCTTCCTGTCACTAAGATCAGCAGGCAGTGAGGTGACAGTCTGACAGGAGCAGTGGGCTGGGTACCGGGCTGCGTGCAGCACTAAAGAGGGTCTGCACAGAGGTCCCCAGGTAAGGGGCAGACGGGAAGGAAGGAGGGAGAGAGGGAGGGAGGGTTGGAGGGAGGGAGCCAAATGTTCCCAGCTCTGCATTTATTCATTCCTTCTCTTTGGGCTTTGAAGAGAAAAAAGAGGGAGAGAGAGAGAGAGAGAGAGAAGCCAATAGCAGAAGAAGAGGAAAAAGACGGGCAGGTCGGGTAGGAGGGAGTGGGCCGGGAGCAGTCCTCCCCAGGGTGCTGGGCTGAGAGGAGGTGCAGCCACGGGAAACAGCAGACTGGCCGCATGGCCTGGGCAATGTGCTTCTTTCTCTGTGCCTCACTTTCTCACCTGAACTTTCAACGAAAAATTATGTGAGATGGTGTTTTTAAAGATCTTGTTTATCACAGTATCTGAAATAATGCAGGTACATTGTGCGTGCGTGCGTGCGTGCGTGCGTGCGTGCGTGTGTGTGTGTGTGTGTGTGTGTTCTTCAGCAGTGAGTATTTCTTTTTCTACACGTGTCTTCATCCATCCAGGGACATCCGAAGAAAAACACCCTAGGCCCGTGGTCTGCAAACTGCGGCTCGCGAGCCACATGCGGCTCTTTGGCCCCTTGAGTGTGGCTCTTCCACAAAATACCACGGCCTGGGCGAGTCTATTTTGAAGAAGTGGCGTTAGAAGAAGTTTAAGTTTTAAAAATTTGGTTCTCAAAAGAAATTTCAATCATTGTACTGTTGATATTTGGCTCTGTTGACTAATGAGTTTGCCGACCATTGCCCTAGGCTTATCTCCAACCATGCGTCCAAGTGAGCTCTTTGGAAGCCCTGGATGAGACCAGAATCCCTGGGTTCTCACCCTGCTCTGCAAGGCCCTTCCACCTTCTGGCTTCTGTGTCCTTACCTGGGACATGATGGGTGACCTCTAGGCTACTCCTGGGTTCCAGCTAGGTAACATTCTGTTAAAAGATTCCATGAGACACGGTGGGTGTAGTACACAGACATGGCCACTTGGGGGCATCATGAAACAAGAAAAAATTTATCAAGAAACAGGGAAAGTGGGACAAATTGTGCAGTTCACACTAGAGGGCGCCACTTTTTTCATTTTCTTCTACAAGGTGGCTCAGGGAGAAGAATCTCTTTATATCTTGACATGTTGGGGAGGCTGAACAGTCTCCTGAAGGTACTCAGGCACCTGAAGGTACTCAGCCAAATGGAGGTGGCAGGGGTGGGGAGGAGGAGAGACTGGCTCACCAGCCCCTCAAAACAGAGCTAAGACTCTGATGGTGCCGTAAAAGCAAACCATAGACATGGACTGGACACCTGGGCCCGTCAGGACTGAGCGCCAGGCTGCAGTCACAAACTCTTCTCCCCTGCCCCTCGTCCTTGGTGTGACCTTGAAGGAAAGAACCAGGACAACAGAGACACATTTGACCCCGCTGGGCCCTGGCTCCGGGCACCATGCTCTGGAGAAAATGAAGACACTCTGCTTTCTCTAGGGCCATGCAGTGGCTTCGGGAAGGAGCACAGGTGAGAGTCACCAGGCAGCGAGCGAGCGAGCGAGCTGGCCCAGGAAGCACACTGCTCACTCCCCACCACGCGTATCCTGTTCTCTAGGGGAAGCTTTTATACGACTGCCAGGAGGTTTGAAGGTGGGGAAAGGGGTAGAGAAAGGCCAGTCACTGGGGACCAGACCTAGAAAGAGATCCTTTTTTCAAATCCAGGAAAAGGGCCGGAGAAGAAATCCAAAGATGTGTGCTGACATTCCCCCCAACAAAGACCCATCATAGCGCCAGTCTCCAGGAGTCACCTAAACTGTGTCCCTTGCCAGGGGGAAAACCCAGTTGTCGGGATTCTCGGTGGCTTCCTGTTCTGCTCCGAATCCTAAGAAGGCAGGGCATATGCTCCAGGTCCCTACTTGGCTCCATTCTCAAACATGTTGTTGGCTGGTGATAACCGTGTCGCAGGCGCATGATTCCTGTGTTCCCCAGGTACATGTTCAGGTTTCTGCAAGCCTGTCCTCCCACAGCCCGCAGAGCCTGAAACGCCTCGTTGCTGAGCCAGGGGGCTGGACCCTCCAGGGCTGCAGACTCACACTTAGGTGCTGGTCATCTAAGTGATGAGCCCTGTCTGCGGCAGTGGGGAGTCGGGGTGGGGGGGGGGGGGGACTGCAGTGATGTGGAGATTTCTGCCCCCCTAAAAGCATAAAACTTAAATAGTATTAAAATATTGAATCGCCCTAACCCAGTGGTCGGCAAACTCATTAGTCAACAGAGCAGCAAACCGCGGCTCGCAAGCTGCATGTGGCTCGCGAGCCGCAGTTTGCCGACCACTGCCCTAACCGGTTTGGCTCAGTGGATAGAGTGTCGGCCTGCGGACTGAAGGGTCCCAGGTTCGATTCTGATCAAGAGCATGTACCTTGGTTGCGGGCACATCCCCAGTAGGAGGAGTGCAGGAGGCAGCTGATAGATGTTTCTCTCTCATCGATGTTTCTAACTCTCTATCCCTCTCCCTTCCTCTCTGTAAAAAATCAATAAAAAATATTTTTTTAAAAAATATCAAATCATTCAACAAAGCACTTCTATCTTATGAAACAACTTCTACCCGTGAGCCTTTTTGAATTTCTACAGACCCTGAGAGTCTAAGAACTAACCCAGGTGATGCCTGATTTTGCCAGCAAGTGGCAGCATGTGGGACGAAGTCCCCACTTCGCCTGACCACAAAGGGTCAGCTGCCTTCCCAGAGTCCAGAGAAAAAGTGGCCCGATGGCTTTTAAAATTCAACCAGAAGCTTCGAGGTCGAGACGTCTGTCATGGCGGATGTGCACTGACTCTGTACCGTGTGCCAGGCACTGTGTGTTCCCTCATTTAATCCCAAGAGCAGCTGGGGCCACGGCGGTTGCAGCTGATCCCAGCCCTTAGTGCTCCCTCTGCGCCACGGGCTTCTGCGCCACCCCCCACCCCCCCCCCGTCCCCCCCCCCCCCAGGCCCTGCAGAGGAGACAGCGATGGCAAGCGGCAGGGTCCCAAATGTGAGGGGGGAGACATCAGGAGAAAACAAACAAACAGGAACTAAGTATGTCACATGCTCTTCGAAACAATTCAAAAGGCGCGCTAGGGTCGCTGTCCTCATCCGCAATCTCACAAAGGAGGAAAGGAGGTCAGAGAATTTGAATATTCTTCCCAAGGCTGAATAATACGCATTCAGTGGTGATCAAACAAAGGCGTAAAGGAGGACGAGCCCAAACAGCCTCGTTTTCACACCCAAACAGCCTTGTTTTCACACCTAAACAGCCTCGTTTTCACAGCCCAGGGCGCTGCACACCCCAGGGGCTGACCTGGTCTAGACCTAGGCCCCTGGTGTCCTGAGCTCCCTGGAGAGACCTGACAATATGTCTTGGGGCTGTCACAGGTGGGGTGTGCATCTATATCATACTCATAACCACATCAACTGTTTGTTTGGCATTCACTCACTCACTCACTCACTCATTCATTCATTCACTCACAAGTACTCAGAGAGTCTAGGTGTCAGTCACTGCCCCCAGCACTGGAGCTACTGGACAAGGTAGTGTGACACTTCCACTCTTATAGGGGAGACAGTCGACTGCACAGGGCAATGTGACCCAGAGTTACCAGGTGCCTATTTTAGACTATGTGGTGAAGGGCAACCTCTCTGAGGAGGTAGCATTTAAGCCGAGGTCTCAATGACAAGAATGGAACAACCTTGTTAAGAGCTGGAGAAAGAACACTCCAGGCAGAGGAAGGAGCCAGGGCAGAGACACAGCAGGCTAGGCCTGGCCGGGAAGAAGGTCAGTAAGCAGAAGTATAGAGAGCAAGGGAGAGAGCCACAGCAGTGAGGTCAGGAACCACTCAAAGACCGCGTGGTGTAGGCTTGTGAGCCAGGGAAGGGGGCTCGGATTCTTCTCTGAGTGCAAAGAAAATTACGTCACAGGTATTTGATTTATATCGTTCTCAAGTCCCCTGTCTACTGTGTGAACAGACACATTCCTGGTTACAGAGAAGCAAAGATGTAAGGAGAGATGCCAATTAGGAGGCCATTGCAATGGCTTAGAAGAGAAAGCAGTCATGGGGATGGAGAAGTGTCCAGACTTGGAATATGTTTGGGAGATGTGTTGACAGGGCTTGCTGACTGGTCAGAAGTGGGGGGAAGGGAAAGAAAGAAATAAAGGATAATGGGAATCTTTGGCTTGAGCAGCTGGGTAGATGGGAGAACTGAGGGGGCCAGGTTGGGTCAGTAGAGGACCAAGAGCTTTGCTTTAGCCAAGCTAAGCTTTACTAGTAGATGATGATTCGACCACAGCGTGAAGATGCCAGGCTAGCATCTGGCTACAAAAGTCAGGGTTCTTAAGAAATCCACCTGTGGGAACCATCTGCAGATACGTGGACCTGCTTGAGGTCACCCAGGAAGATGGGGCAGGAAGAGCAGGGGCCCTGGATAAACGCGAGGTTCACTAGCATTTTGAGGACCCACACAGCATATGTGATCAAATGAAAGTGGTCACAATTCACAGCACACCTGCAAGGTAAGTACTATTGCCCATCTCCACTCTAAACAGGAAGAGAGGTCCCACAGTTTACAGGAAGCATTGCTAGAATCAACCCCAACTGCTAGGAACTGGGTTCCTGCCATCTGCTGAGCGCTGTGTCCTCACACAGGAGCTACTGACATGGGCAGAAAGTCCCAGGGGAACAAAATAGGCGTTGACGTCAGAGGTTCCTGATGTGAATCCCCTCTAAGGTGTGTGATACTGTGTGACGACTGCCACTCATCAAGCCTGAGTTTCCTGTGTGTAAAATCACATCGTGTGTTTTCATCTTGCAAATATCTATTAAGTGTCTATTATGTGCTGGGCAATGTTGTAAGTGACAGAGACACAATGGAGAACAGACACGCTTCTCCACTTCATAGTCTAGTGGAGGATACAGATGCGTAAACAGGCAATTACAAGAGTGTGATAAGTACTATGATTACTGAACCACAGAGCAAGTTTTACCAACCTACGCAGACTTGCAAGTTACATAGAATTTCCTTTCTTCCAAATCCATACGCAGTAAGGGTCCCAGATGAGATGTTTCTAGTCTTCATAATTTCCATTATAATACATGACGCATGCAAAGCCCCCTAGCACATAGCCAGTAAATGGTGGCAGCCATCATGACGATCTGGGTCTTTCAACCTAGCACCACCTGTAACTTTGAGGCCCACTTTTCCTTACTGTAAATTAGGGATGATAACAGCTAGTTCACAGGGTCATTGAAAGGGCCAGGTGAGATAGTACATATGAAAACATTTTGCAAACTGAACAGAATTGTATTAAAATACCAATAAAACATGGTTTCATGCCCACTTGCTAAAACTAAAAACTTAGCACACAAGGGATGCTTAGTGTTAGCCGAGAGGTCTGTAACCAGCACACTGGGCCAGAGGAAATCTATTAAAAAGGTTCTTTGGCCCGGCCAGTGTGGCTCAGCAGTTGAGCTTCAACCTATGAAGCAGGAGGTCACGGTTCGATTCCCAGTCAAGGCACATGCCCGGGTTGTGGGCCTGATCCCCAGTAGGGGGTGTGCAGGAAGCAGCCCATCAATGATTCTCTCTCATCATTGATGCTTCTATCTCTCGCTCCCTCCCCCTTCCTCTCTGAAATCAATAAAAAATGTATTGGGTTGTTGTTGGGCTTTTTTAAGGTTCTTTGGGAAATCCCAGCCTGCACAAGGAAACGTGCTTTGTCTGCATTACTTACAGGAAAAAAAACACCCTTCCCATGAGGCCTCCTCTCCTCCTCTCTCACCCTCCTTCCACTACCAGCTTTTGGCGCCCCCAGCTCAAGGCACCAAATGCTGGAAACCTCCCAGGCTGGGTCCTTGTCTGCTTTGTGCATCACCAGAGTCCCATGTCGGTGCTAGGGAGGCAGGGTTTGTAAAGCTGCCGGGTGTGCCGTGGGCTGTCAGCTGTGTGGGCAGTGAGTCGGCCCTGGGGTTGGGGGGGGCAGGGACACTGACAGAGAATCCTTCCTGATTTCCTACTGTGGCTGCCCCTGTCCCGGTGCAGAGGATCCATCTATAGAACGAAAGTCAGAGAAGCCAGAGGCAGAAGAGAGGAGACAGAAGAGAGGAGAAGGCTCCTTCTCTCCATGGTATGCAGTAGGCACAGGGTCCTGAGCAGCACTGAAGAGGGCAGAGGACAGACGCCCCACGCCCCCTGCTGACTGTTCAGGTGAAGGGCCCTGTGCAGTCACAACCTGCACAGCCTCATGGCTGGCCCAGGACACTCAGCTGCCTCTTTCCCTGGAAGCCAGCTGGCTGGAGCAGGTCTCAATTCCCCTCAGGGCACTTATTTCCGTTCTTAAAACAAGTATTTATTGTGAGCCAACTACATACGAGGCATTGTTCTGTACGCTGCAGACGAAGTCCTGCTTTCAAGAAGCTTACACTCCAGCCCTGGCCCGGCCACCTCGCATTTTCTTTTCACCCCACTGCACTGGACCTGGCCCATCACCCGATGACACCGCTCCCATGGTCGCCTCCGTGTTGCCAGACCAGCCTTCCTTCCCCAGCCTCATGGTATCTTCCCCCTCAGCAGCATCCCACACGGATGGCTGTGATGAACACGCTCCTCTTTTCACGTCGTTGTGCCTGTGCTCTCGGGCTTTCCTCTGACCTCCCGGCCACTCCTTCTCAACCTCTACGTAGCTCCTTCGCCAGGGCCACTGGTCTCCATGGCTACACTGAGGAAGGTTGATATGGCCATTGGTCTGTCTGGCCTGCTCCACCCTCCCATGGAGCCCAGGTGGAAACACAGTCTCCCAACCATCCCCACCACCACCCCTCCTCCCCCCCACGTAGGCAGCTGCTAGTAGACTGTGTATCCTCCAACTAGCAAAGGTTTAACTTAGAGAAAGGCGTCAGAGCTATTCGCATAGTGCTAGTGTGGTGAAGCTAGTTTTTCAGTGAGGATTGTAGGCATTCTCGAGTTAGGCCATATGACACATTGAGTGGCAGGAAGAATGTGCAAGACAGTCTCTGGCCTCGAGTTGTCTTCCTGAGCGTCCTCGACAAAACGTAGGTGTATACAAATATAGTGCTTCTGAATATAAAGAAATCCCAACCATCAGAGCTGCATGGTAGTCAAATGATCATCCACTTCCTCCTATTCCTTTTCAAAGCCACGATGAGGCGACTTACTCGAGGTCTCATTCCTGGGAATGAGAACCCCAGCCAGTGCTCTTGCCATGGCATCTCAATGGGTGGTTGAGACAAGAAGTTAAGTGCTGTGGGACCTGGAATAAAAGGCCCTGTCATTGTGGTTAAAAGCATGGATTCTAGAACCAGACTGCCAGGGTTCAAATCATGAGTCAATGACAACTCACAGCAACAATGCAGCAAGTCCTGGAGTGACCTCGGAAAGTCACTGAACTCCTCTGTGCCTCACTGTTTAAATGTGGACCATCATTATACTACCTCACAGGAATGGTGAGGATTAACATCTATATATATAAAAGCCAAGCGACCAGAACGACAGAATGACCGGAATGAACGGAACGACCCATCGTTATGACGCACACTGTGGCAGCTAACCGGCACGATTGGGGCCCCGATCGGCAACCCCCAACCTCCTGCTACCCCTCCCTGGGGCCGGCTCCACCACCGATTGGCCGCCCCCCACCCCGATAGGCCCCCCCACCCCGATCAGGGGCAGGGCCAGCCGGCCAACTGCCTGCAGCCCCTTCCCCGCCCCCCACTGGCCCGGCCCAATCAGCCCCCCTCGGGGCAGGCCGGCTGGACCCCACCTGTGCATGAATTCGTGCACTAGGCCTCTAGTGAGTTAATAATATAGATAAGGTGCTTAGAATGCTGTTGGCACTTGGAGAGAGCTGGTAAGGTTTTATAGACTAACGGCGCTGGGAAATGAACAACAGGAAAAAAGGTTTGTTGAGATCTGTGTGGGTGCCCAGTGCCTCTCTGGATTCCGGCACGCATCAGGGCTCAGTGAATGAATGAATGAACTAACGCACAGACTAACACCCACAGGGAAAGACCAACAGAGACCAGCTCATGGACTCCTGGAGGTGGGTTCCATCATGTAGGTGAGTTCCACCATGATCACCATGATCAAAAAGTACCTGTCGCTAGTTTCTTTGCCCTTGATGGCATCTCACAGCTCAACAATCTAAGGCAAGAGGTGATAAACACATACAGACCACAGGACACGCAAACACGCAGAATAAACACTGGCATCCAAAGGACAAAACAAAGCCCTGAGGTGTGGGATAAACCTGGGGAGATTGAGAATTAAAGGAAATATTATCTTCCTTCCATGTATGACTCCTGGGAATAAAACCCAAGTTCTCAACAGGCACAGATTAGGTGAAAGGCAGCCAAAGCCAGAACACAGATCCTTTTGCTTGGTACAAAAAGATCAGGGGTCAAGTTACGGACATGGATCTTGGTCAGTCTTTTCCATCCACTGAAGACTGGCCCCAAAATGTAATCAATCACCCAAGGATGGCATTAGAAAGAGCAGGGCCAGCCGCAGCTCCAGAGGAAAGATGAGATCTAGATGACACTCATTTTGGTGGCTTCTCTGAGGTTTACAGAGCTCTTTTCAGGGAAGTCAGTGTCAAACAGACCCCCGTCCTTTCTCCATGGCTCTTAGTAAACTAGGTGTGTTTTGGGGAGCAAGCTTGATTCACCCCATCTGACAGGCGTTGACCTACAGCTGGTTAGTGAGATGGGGGCTGCCCGCAGGGGCCTCTTTAGAGACACACGCATCTGTCTCGCTGGGCCCTTTGCCTAGGGAACTCCCCACCTGATCCCAGGCAGGGCCTTGCCCACTGCCGCTCCTCCCTGGCTGCCCAGCTGGGCCGCTCCCCGTACCCCACCCCCGCGCCCCCATAGTACTCACTCCCACTCCTTGCGCCGGGCCTGCGGGGTGCTCTGCATCTTGTGCGCCTCGTGGGCCTTGATGATGTCGCGCTGCTCGATGAGGCCCCCACGCCTCCGCTTTATCACGTCCGGGCTCACGGGGAGGAAGGGGCTGGAGCCGCCCTCCCATCCTGTGCCCTCGCCCTCCTGCACCGGGAAGAAGTTGTCGAAGCCGGAGGCGGCGGTGTGCGGGGAGGCCGGCAGGATGCCCACTTCCTCTGAGGCGTCGGCCTCGAGCAGGGCGCACTGCTGGGGTCGCCATGCCTCCTCCTCGGGCAGAGCCAGCACGTGGCGGTGGCGGCCCGCGGACCCTGGCTCAGGGCTCCCGCCTGCAGCTGGGTAGGGGGTGGGCTCGGGCAGCCTGCGGCCTGGACTCAGTCCACGCATCTCGGGCACCATCACAGAACATTGCTCTGCGGGGGGTGGGGGGGGGGCGGTGATGCAGGAGAGGCATGGGGGAGGGGAGGGGAGGGTTGGGCACAAGGGAAATAGAGAAGAGAAAAGGGTTAATGACATTGTCCTCCAGAACAAGACTCAGACATGTTCACAGGAAGCGATCAATGATGGCTGAACCCAGGAGCATCCAGTGCACCGACCAGGCTGGCTGCCAGAAGCTGGGTACTAAGAGCTGAACACAGTCGACTTGATTTCTGACCCATAAACGTCACAGTCCAGTGCAGAAGACAGGGCTTAAAGAAATAATCAGATGCAATAGACAGACGTCCAGGGTGCTGCCCTCGGAGTGGAGAATGAGCACCAAAGGCTTCCCTCGCAGCCCCGCCCCCGAAGGCTAGCTGAGGTTTCTCTCCCGCTGGTGGGGCAAGACTTACTCCCATGCCCCGGATCCTCTGGGGAGCCCCACACCCTGCTGCCCTCACTCTCGCTCTCTCCGTGCCAGGCCCTGGGCACACCAAGATAAGCTGGACTGAGCCCACGTGCTCCTCTCGGGAGAAACAGGAAGAACTATTTTGACCACACGACATGACATGCTATGACTAAGGTGGGCCTGTACCTACCTGAGCTCATAGGGACACCTCAGCCCATCTGGGGGTGGTCGGGAGGGCTTGGTGGAGGAGAGGACCCCTGGGCTGGGTTTCATTAGAACTTGCCAGGTGAGTGACAGGAGAGGATTACAGGCGAAAGGAAGAGCGTGTGCTGAGAGGATGTAGGGACCCCAAAGGATTCAGAAACAGTTCCCATAGCAAGCCTGAGGTCAGGGGTAGTCCTTCTGGCTTGAGAGGCTCTGAACTTGCCAACCTTCAAAAATACCTGCTTACTGTCTCCCTCCATGCCCAGAGCCCAATACCTCAATTCCCAGCCTTTTCCCACCCACATTCCAAACCAGGCTCCTAGCGACCACACATGGCACCCACATGCCCTTGGCTCTAAGAAGTGCCCTGTACTCTACATACTCCGAGAAGCCCTGGCATCCAGCTCACTCACCCAGTGCTTCGTGAGCACCCACTCTGCACTGGGGAGGGGAGCGGCCCTCCCAGAATGCTGTCCTCCAGCCCCTGACCCTGCCTCCCCTGGTGATGCGTCTTCCTCCATGGGGATGTGCTGGTCAGAACTGCATACTCGGCCACCAGGGCTGGGTCAAGCACGCAAGGGGAGGGAAGTAGAGGGTCCAGCGTGAGCTCGGTGGGGAGCAGGATTGCAGGAGAATATACATTACGAATCCTGCAAACAGTTGGGCAGGTCCCTAGAAAGAGTGATTCATGCTCCTCACGTTGTCATTCTGTCTCAACTGCGCTTGATGGATTTTAAATTTATCCTCCATTCCTACGATGTTTAAATGTCTCTCCCCCAGCACACACATGCACGCAGCCCTCCCTGGGTTGCTCCCACTCCCTCCCAAGTTTCAGCACCACGAGAAACTCGAGCAGTCTCCTCTCCCTCCTGGCCCTTCACAGCAAAGGCTCCTGGGCCACCCTCCCGGCTCTCACCAGGCCACTGGGACCTGGCCCCGGGCCTCTGCTTCCTGGCCCATCGCACCATCTCTTTCCTTCTTGGATCCCCCTTCCCAGACACTGTGCCAATTTGAATTACATCTTTGCCAAAATTATAGCAGCAATAATATGCACTGCAGAGCTCCCGTTTCAACGGAATCAATTTTACGAATATCAAAACATGAAATTATCTCATCTTTCCTTTAAGAATTCCTGTTAAACAACCCTTCTATTATTGATATAAATGTTCATCAAGGAAATCTGTCGCCCCTACCGCCTGCCAAGCCGGCCAGTCCCCAGGTCTGGCGATCATGTAGCTGAGAGAGCACCTTCTCTCTCAGGCAATTTAGACAAGATTGAGCTAGGTATTCCAGGAAAGGACACCTGAATCTACTCTACACTTAGCCTATCCTCACCCCCTAAATCCTAGCATTCCTTGAGTTCTTTGAGATCATGGATTTGGTCTTATCTTTCTATATTCAGCATCTGTATTGAGTCCAACACACACTAGGCTGTTGTGGTGATCATTAGTACCAAATATTCTGGTTATCCCCCTCCTGGGCACATAGTAGGATGTACTTCCTGGCCCAGGATGGAAGGGCAGGGTCATGTGATCATTCTGGCCCCTGAGTTGGGAGTAGAGTGATGTGAGTCACTTCAAGGCTAAGCATTTAAATGCCACGAGACCTAGAGCACGTCCAAGTCTTTCCCTGAAGGACCAGTTAGTAAATATCTGAGACTTTGCAGGCCGTGCCATTTCTGTTGCAACTACTCAAATTCTGCTGTTGTAGCATGAAAGCAACCAGACAGTACGTACATGACTGTGTGGGACTATGTGCTGATAAAACTTTATTTATGAACTCATGTATACTTCTCACTTTCAACTGTGTCTCTTGGGCTCCATCACTGTCCCTCCGTCTGTGCCCAGCGGTGCAGGTTCTACAGAGCACCAGGAAAAGGAGGGAATGGAGACCCACAAAACAGGGTCTGGGTTGCCCACACCACATCACGTGAGGAGCTCCCTGAGGGCAGAGTGGCTGCTGTGGCCCCTAACCCAAGGAAAGCAAGCCTGCTGCTTTAAGATACGGCCCAGGCACTTCTCCCCTAACTCTCACTTTCCACCCACCTCTCTCCTCATTCTTTTTTGCTGTATTTGGTTAATGAGCAGGGGATGGCACTTTACATGATGGGCAGGGGGAGGTCTGAGCAGGAAAAGGGCCTAGTGACACAATAGCAATGCAGCAGCCCCATCTAACTCTTCCCATGCTTGGGGTAGCAGGGAAGGGCTCTCCTCCGCCACCCAGTCCCTAGCACCCTGCACTACCAAAGACACATAAGCCAGCAGTGAGATTCCTCCTGCTCTACATCTCTCCTCTCTCATCCTTCCACAAAGGAAGATTTTCCGTTTTTGCACCTCATTTCCATCTTGCCCTCTCTCTCTCTCTCCCTTCCCCTCTGAAATCAATAAAAGTATTTTTTAAAATAGTAATCAATAAATAAAAATAAAAAGCAGCCTCTTGGGACTTCCCTCCAGAGATTCTCATGCAGTAGCTCTTGGGTTGGCTTAGGAATCTACATGTTTAACAAGCACCCGTTTCCCCTAGGAATCACATCTTGATCAACACTGTCCCCAAAGCAGCATATAGTCCTGAGAGGTTGTGCTAAGTTCATAAGAGGTGTCCTCTTGGGTGAATTAGGATGTTAAAGGCCCCAGGACAGTGCCCCTCTCACCCATTTTCAGTCTAGATCATGAAGTTACCCAAAATATCCAGGATGAGTCCTTGACACACACCCCCCACCAACACACACACACACACACACACACACACACACACACACACACACACACACACACCCTGCAAAACTCTGCTTCCCTGGACTGGCGTCCGTTTTTGCCCACCCCACATTCCTCTTTATGTCTGTGTTGTTATGGTGACTGTTCAGGGATGGGCTAATGCCCAAAAGCAATTCGACAGGCTGGTGCATTTTGAATGCAAACCAAGAACCAAGGAAAACATTCTGCTTCAATTTAGTGGAGTGATCACTAAAACCACCAGAGTCCCTGTGGGGGTGGGAAGAGCCCGTGATCTGGTGTCAGTCATGCTACTTGCTAATTAAGTCACCTCTGGTAGGTCACTTCTCTCTGGGTTGGTTTCCTCACCTGAACAATGAGAATATTTTACCACCCACAGAGGTCTGCAGTGAGAATCAATGAAGACAACATCTGGGAAAGAACTTGGAGACTGTATATGTTACCACAGAGGAAGGAGCAGAGATTGGGAGCCTACATGCTGGAGCAAAGGGATGATTCACGCCCGGACAGGATGGAGGAAGATGGTGCGAGATTTCACTATGTGTTGCAATTTAAAACTTATGAATGCTTTGTTTCTGGGATTTTCCATTTAATATCTTTGGACTGTGGTTGAATGCAGGTAAGGGAAACCACAGAAAGTGAAACCATGGCTAAGGGGGAACTACTGGACTCGACTCTGCCTTTGAACAGAAAAGCAACCATAGACAATACATGAACCAAGGGGTGTGGCTGTGTTTCCATGAAACTTTATTAACAAAAACAGGCAGCTAACACCTGAGCCTAGAGCTTCAGAGTTCTCCACTAGCCTTTTTCCCTCCAGCCCAGAGATAAGAAAAAAGCAAAGAGTGTGGCAGCCTGTGCAAGAGGCCTGGAAGCCAGACCTAAAAGTGGTGTATATCACGCCCCCGCATCCCACTGGGCAGACCCTGCCACCTGCCACCGGGTCCTGCCTGGCTGAAGGAGAGCAGAAAGGCAGCCCACCTGTGTGCCAAGGAAGACGGAGAAAACCACACTCCAGAGTCCTAGCAATCTCCACTCCCGCTGTTACTGCTTGTACAATGATAGAATCACCGGGGGAAATACAGAGGAAATATTTACAAATATGTCAAATCTATTGAATAGTGGCCAACCCACTGGGGTATTAATCAAATGCTAAAAAAAAAAATAGCCACATCGTAATGTGTACAGAGATTAACAGATATACTTGATGCAAAAGAGAGGGGAGAGACCCTAAATGTTGTGGTAAACATCCGTTCGCCCAAGAATTCTGACGATTTGGAAAAACAAGACCTCAGAAATGTAAAATGTTGGGTCCTAATCAATTACACAGCAGGCACCCATCACAGCCGTATCTGTCTCTACTGTCCTTCGATTCAAGACTACCCCCTCACTTACCTGCCTGTCAGCTACAAGAAAGCAGAGACCACACCTGCCTTATTCACCACAGAATCCCTACCAGCCTCACAGGCATTCAATACATGTCTATGAAAGGAAGGGATGCAGGGAGGGGAGGCAGGGAGGGGGCAGGACACAGAGAGGAAGGAAGATGCTCAGCAGTTGCCCATACCGTAATTTTGCTATTGTCGCAAATGAGGCCTCTTTAAGAGTTAGCTTCTGCAGAAATCCTTACAACTATACTTGAGTAGGCACAAGTGGTTTTAAGGGGCTTTTGCTTGCAACTTTCACATTTGCTTAAGTAGTCACATTTACTACCCAGGACTTCCTGACTTAGAGAAGGAAAGGAAGGCTCTAGTAAGGGAGAGGAGCCTTAATATACCACTGTGCAGAGATCACCAGAGGAAAAGATAAGATTCATCAATGAGCATTTCTTGAGCACCTCCATTGTGTTGGGGATGGAGCAAGTCACTGGAAACCCTTTATGGTCCCCAAAGCAAGAGTCCGGAAAGAAACCCCAGGAGTTAGGCCCAGCACGGTGCCTTTAAAAACAAAAACAAGCCCTAACCGGTTTGGCTCGGTGGATAGAGTGTCAGCCTGCAGACTCAAGGGTCCCAGGTCTGATTCCTGGTGTGCAGAAGGCAGCTGATGGATGTTTCTCTCTCATCGATGTTTCTAACTCTCTATCCCTCTCCCTTCCTCTCTGTAAAAAATCAATAAATATATTTTTTTAAATAAAAAAAACACAACACAGCAGTTACTTTATAATCGAGACCCGTGGCCGGCAAACTGCGGCTCACGAGCCACATGAAGCTCTTTGGCCCCTTGAGTGTGGCTCTTCCACAAAATACCATGGCCTGGGCGAGTCTATTTTGAAGAAGTGGCGTTAGAAGAAGTTTAAGTTTAAAAAATGTGGCTCTCAAAAGAAATTTCAATCGTTGTCCTGTTGATATTTGGCTCTGTTGACTAATGAGTTTGCCGACCACTGATCTAGACCAATAATTCCTTCTACAAGAGCAGCTCGAGATTCCTTGAGCATTTGTCACTTCTCCGGGATTTGTCACTTCTTGTAGTCTCTCTACTTCCCTCAAGCACTGAGCCATAAATAGACAGACAGACAAAGATAAAAGGGGCCTGTACTTTTCCTGAGGACCTTACAGGAAGTAGAAAACTAAGGACAGAATAGTATTCCTCAGAAAGTCTCTGGCAGGAAAAGCCACCAGGAGTCAGTAATGGTTAGAGCTGGTGCACAGTTGCCCGGCTGGCACAGAGGAGGGCTGGGGGCCAACGTCCAGGGAACCACGTGTGTTCCCTGGAAGGTGTTTGCCAGCAGCAGGCTCAGAAGGCCGAATCCTCGGGGGTTGCAAAACTTCTCCAAGAGCCTCTCTTCTACCAAAACGCTTCTCAAGAGTCAGTCCCTGGAGCACTGGGAGCCCAGCTGGTGCCTGCTGACACCCCTCCCGCCCACGACGACCAAGAGTACTTGAGCTGACTTCCTTGGAAGTCATTTTTTAAACAGAAGTCGGTTATTGCCACAGTGGAGTTGGGGCGGGAGACAGCACTGTTTATGCAGCCAGATGGAATCTTCTCTCTGATCCTAATACCAGCGCAGCTGTCAAAGGCCCTCGCCCGGGAGCAGCCCTCGCGCTCGGCTCTAAGGAAGGAACATGGTTTACTCTGAGCATCAGGCTGAACTGCCACCTAGAGAAACAAGTGCCAAGCCCAAGCCTGGCATTCCAGGTCTCCACGATGTGGCTACAGCCCGCGAGGGCCTTGCATTTCAGCCCATCGCGAGCCCCTGTTGGGGTGGCCGTCCCTCCAGATCCTGAGCTCTGCCCGTGTCTGCCAGCACTCACCGATCCGCCTGGGCAGTGCCAGATGCCAGACCTGTCTCAGAACCCGGCCTTGGTCCAGCCCCCTTCTCAGCTGTGATCAGACCTGTGGGAAGTTACCAAGAAGCCTGCCAATGAGGGGAAAGATCACGGCAATGAGCCGGATAGTCGGGCGCCCATAGAAATGGAAAAGGGGAGACAGGCCCCGCCAAAGCTGCTCTGGTCTCTGAAAGCTTTCGGACTCTTTCCTGCATCCCACCCCCAGGACTGTGCGCTCTGACTGCTCGTTGTTATGCTTTTTCTCCCGGCCGCTTGTTGTGTATTTTACCACGGAATTACTAATCATGATATTATAATTGACCTGTTTTTTAAGCCAATGAATTCATTGAGAACAAAATACATATTTTCAGGGATAATATGACCTGAAGGATTTTTTGACTCGATAAATATACATAGTGGTTGATGCTGATAATTCCAGTTTTGCCACTCGGGCCAGTGTGCCCCAGAATTGTGCAAAATGACACCGGGCACTTGAAACGTTAGACCAACAATTCGACCAATCTGAAAATGCCTGCATCCCTCCAGCAAGCTAAAAAGAAAATCGGTAGCAAGCAGTATGGTTACCTCCGCAAGATCCTTCCCTGCCCGCCCCGTGCAATGGCTCCATCTCCGGGGTGGGTCCTGGTTGGCCTAACCAGTGGTCGGCAAACTGCGGCTCGCGAGCCTCGGTTTGCCGCTCTGTTGACTAATGAGTTTGCCGACCACTGGCCTAAGCCACTCAACGTAACGCCATCCCTTTGCCAGCGGTTCGTTAGGAAAACGTACATGACCCATGAAGGCCAATGAGTAAGAGGCAAAGCTCACGGGGGCTGTGGGGGAAAGTCTCCCAAGCTTCAAGGGAAACTTTTAAGGGAATTCCCTCTGGACACAGATGAGAACCTGGGAACTGCTGCCACCACTTCACTGCCAACCTGACAATGAAGCTGCCCCCTGGAGGAAAGCTGGGCCAAGACAGTCACAGGCGATGAAGATGGCACCACCAGGTCTGGTCAATCTGGAAGCCACCCCACTCCGGACCACCAGCAATCTGAGGCAGTACAGCTCCTGGTGGCTGCAGCCCCTTAAATCAAGTTAGATTCTCTGTTACTTGTACCCCAAAGCATATGAACTGAAGGCTCCCCCATAGCCACCCACACCATGATGAGATTTAACTACTCCACAACCTGCAAACCATTTAATGGTTTTGGTCACAGCAGGGGGAACGTGCCCTCACACTCCTCTACGTGGTTTTTGGATGTGGCTCATCTTTTATACTAGTACACAGATACTAGTCTTGCATCAAATTTTTGAGACTAGGATTCTAATTCTAAGAATCCTTGGTATAATGGGGCAATGACTCAACCCAAAATGAATAAAGTTAAATTCAACAGAGCCAGCAGGAAGGTTTCAGCGGGGAAAGGAACATTACAATTGGATTATGCGGGGAAAAACTGGTTGCAATTTAATGATTTAGTGAGCACAGTAGACACCCCCACCATCATCATTATCAGCATCAATAAATACGATGGTTAATATTAACTTTTTATTTTATGCTAGGTACTATATCAAAGGTCTTTCATACACTAGATCCTTTATGGTTTCATTGAATTCTTTTTAAAAATCTTACAAAGCAACTATTATTCACTGAGTTTTACAAATGAAGAAACAGGGACATCGAAGGGGGAAGTGGCTCCCCGAAGTTGGGGTCGCAGTCAGGGAACGGCGGAGCCGCTAACCCAGGGCTGACGGACTCCAGGGCCCTGCTGCCTGTCACCCCTGCACTGCTGGGCTCTAAAGGAGCAATAGCAATGGTAGCCAGAGCTTCCCCAGATTGAACACTCACTCAGGGCCAGAAATTCATGTCTATTGGCCCCTGTAAGGTAAGTATTATTACTGCGCTCACTTACTAATGGAAACTTCCCCAAGGCCACACAGCTATAAACCCTGAATCTGAGCTACAGTATCTGCTCACCTAACGTCTCTCTGGGCAGATGCACTTTGAAAGTGGATGGGACCTCAAGTGGTCCTGTCCGGTGGGTACAAGTCCGACTGCGTGTTTCAGTGACCGCATGCACATGTGTGTGCAGGGGGCAATACGTCCATGCATGTGTGTGCCAGCTCCTCCCTGCTCCCGCCGCAGGCCTGGCGCCACGCCTTCCTGCAGGTCTGTGCAGAAGCAGAGTGATGGGCAGCGCCACTTTCTAACTAGGCCCAGCACTGCCTGGGGCAGAGAATGCTCTTGGCTTGACAACAGTCCCTTGCCTCCCAGGCAGCACCATGCAGGTCATCACAGGGCAGGCGCTGGGACTGCTCAGATGGGTGGGAAAGGGGGGCGGACACCATCTCATCTTGTCATCATCCGACTCAGCGGCTCTGCTCTGGGATGAAACAAGGAGGAAATGAGCAAACTGAGTCTTGGAATCTTTCCACCTCCTGTCCTGGGCTGGCATTCTCTCTCTCTCTCTCTCTCTCTCTCTCTTCCACCTTACACCCCCACCCTCCAGCTGTCACAGTCCTGACACCACCCCCCAACTGTTGCCAAATTCCTGACTGTCTTCACCATAATCTTATACCAAAATTCCTCCATGATTAAGGCAACCTGACTATTCAATTCAAAAGTTAAAGCAATTCTTTGCTGATTTACAAACTTACATATAAGAAATGTCTCATATAGTTGCCTATGTTGGAAAGCCATAATTATGTGAAACTGGGGAGCCCCAGAAGGGCTGGGCCCTGCAGTCATCACACAGTAGTCCATCCTGCTTTCTCCTGTTCCCCCCATTCCCCACACCAAGCTCCTAGTTAGAGGTGAAATAAGTCATTTACATACACGAGCACCTCCTAAGGTGCTAGTGACCCAGGGAGCTGGGCTGCTGACAGCCAGGCAGTGATAATAAGAGGTGAGATAAGAAAGGGGGCCTCCGCTTGTCCGTGTGTAAGAAAAACCCAGGACGCCCCTTCCATCCAACACACATGGTCCAAGCATGTTAATCTGATCTTCTGTATAAAATCAGTGCCATTTTTGCTGGGACTAGTTAAATTATAGGCATATAGATGCTCTGTGGTAAGACGTCCTCCCCTGCCAATCACACAAATTATAAACATAAATCACCTGTTTTTGAGCCAAACACCACACTAAAAGCTTCACAAGCCTTCTAGCTAATCTTCTCAATAATCTTTACGTTTTTTAATGAACGGACTCATTCTCACTCATCCAACCATTTATTTACGCAACCCATTGATAATGAGCACCTGTCACAAGCCAAGCATTGTGCTGGGCATCCGGGTGAAAAGCAGACCAGTAAACAGACTTTGACATGTCAGTGCTCACATGAGAAACAGAATACGGGGCTTGGGGAGTCCACAGCGGGCCCTGGGGAGCTGGGGAGGCTGCCAGGAGGATGGATCATTTAAGCAGAGAACTGGACATTATGTAAGAGTCAGCCAGGCAGAGAGGGTGGGCGTTGGGGTGGGTTACATTGTAAATAGCGTGGTCGGGGTAGGCCTCCCTGAGAGGTGACACCTGAGCAAACTAGAGAAGGGAAGAGGGGGCAAGTCAGAGAGCTGGGGAGACAAACACAGCCGTGCAAAGCCCTCGGGGAGGGAGCCTGCCTCGCACGTTCCAAGAGCAGCAAGGGGACCAGAGTATCCAGAGCAGGAGCAGCAGGACATCACGGGGAGGGCCTGCCGTGCAGGGCCTTTGCCTGTTGCTCTGAGTGAAGAGAGAAGCCCTCGGAGGCTTGTAAGCAGACTCATGCCACTACCCTCCTTGGCTGGTGCTGAGCACAGACTGGCAGGGAGCAGGGGAAAGGCCAGGAGGCCGACTGGAAGCTATTATAGCAAGAACACAGGAAGGGGGTCCGCTTCCTCTCTGGAACCCTGGGAGAGAGCGCCATCCACAGGAACTCAACCCACTGCGAGGGATAACGGAGGCAGAGAGAGAGGGCCTGAGAGAGCCGAGGGCCTCCTAAAGTGACACAGGAGGATCTCTGAAGATTTCCCACCTTCAGCACACAGCCCTGCGTACAGACCGGAGCCAGGGATCTCACCACAGGCCTGAACTGACCAGTGCCCCACCCCAATGTCAGGCCAGGAAAGCTCCAGGAAAGAAGGGGTAGAAGACAGATTTTTAGCGAACTATATATTTAATAATAATAAATAACAAAACAAAAAGTCCAACCCATGAATTAACTAGAAAATCTCAGGCTAGACCCAAGGAAAAACATGTTTTCCATTAAAGTGGCTGGTGACTCAGAAATCAAACAAGGTTCTGGAAATAATGTGAGCTACATTTTTTTTTAATATGTTTTTATTGATTTTAGAGAGAGAGAAAGGGAGAGGGAGAGAGAGGCAGACACATTGATGAGACAGAAATATTGATCGGCTGCCTCCTGCACGCCCAACTATCAGGGATCGAGCCCGCAACCCAGGCATGTGCCCTGACCAGGATGGAAACAACCAGCCACCTTTTGGGGCACAGGAGGGCACTCAACCAACTGGGCACCCTGGCCAGGGCTGAAACTGCATTTTTAGAACCGGAGTTCTGTGGCTGAACAAATTCAAACCTGCTTCATACTGTACCATTGAAAAGAGCACTAAGAGCCCTGGCTGGTTTGGCTCAGTGGATAGAGCGTCGGCCTGCAGACTCAAGGGTCCCAGGTTCGATTCTGGTCAAGGGCATGTACAGTGGTTGCGGGCACATCCCCAGTAGGGAGTGTGCAGGAGGCAGCTGATGGATGTTTCTCTCTCATCGATGTTTCTAACTCTCTATCCCTCTCCCTTCCTCTCTGTAAAAAATCAAAATATATTTTTTTAAAAAAAATTTTTTTTTAAAAAAGAGCACTAAGATATAACATAGAAACACAGAAGACAGGAGTCCATATTACTTATCTAGATCATCTGTACTACACATTTTTTGGAAGAGTTAGGGCTGAAATTCGGCAATGAAGGTTTTAAATGTTCAAGGTCATGTCTGAGGACCCCAGCTGTAATTTGTGCAGTCTTAATGTGAGTTGCCATGGCAATGATTGTCTTCGCTTCATCCTAGGTAATGATATCCATTAAAATCATGATTTGATGTGCTAATTATATTTTTACCTTTTTTTTCATTTTTTAAGACTATTTTTGAGAGCAGTTGTAGGTTCAGAGCAAAATTGATAGGAAGGTACAGAGAGTTCCCATATACCTCCTGCTCCTACACTGACATAGCTTCCCCCACTGTCAACATTCCCACCAGAGTGGTACCTTTGCTACAACTGATGAAACTACCTTGACACATCCTTATCATTCAGAGTCCAGAGTTTGCATTAGGGTTTACTCTCGGCTTCTATAGGTTTGGACAAATGTATCCAGCATTACAGTATCATGCAGTGTATTTTCACTGCCTTGAAAATTCTCTGTGCCCCACCTTGTCATCCCTCCCTTCCCCCGATTCCTCCCAACCACCCACCCCTTTTTTACTGTCTCCCTCAGTTTGCCTTTTCCAGAATGCCATAAAGGTGGAACCACACAGTATGCAGCCTTCTCAGATGGGCTTCTTTCACTTCGTACTATGCATCCAAGGCCCCGCCTTGTCTTTTCATGGATTCATGGCTCATTTTTTTTTAGCTGAATAATGTTCCATTGTTTGGATGTAGCACGGTGTACCTAGTTATTCTTCACCTACTGAAGGACATCTGGCTTCTGCGTTTTGGCAATTATGAATAAAGCTGCTAGAAATTTGGGCGAGCAGGTTTTTGTACAGACACAGTTTTCAGCTCCTTTGGATAAATCCTAACAAGCGTGATTGCTGAATCAATGGTTAACAGTATGTTTATTTAATGTAAGGAACTGCCAAACTATCTTCCAAAGTGGCTGCAACATTTTGTACTCCCACCAGCAATGAATGAGAGTTCCTGTTGCTCCACATCCTCACCGGCATTTGGTGATGTCACTGTTCTGATTTTCAGCTATTCTAATAGGTGTGTAGTGGTATCTTGTTGCTGTTTTACATTTTTCTGTTTTGAATAATAAATTCCTCACCAATGAAAAGCATCTAGCAGGCCACCGTGTGGGAGACATTGTCCTTGTTGACATGTAGGCTCTTCCTAAAATGAGTAAGACATCCAAGATTTTAATGCTGAACATGAGACAGAGGACGTTAAAGATGACCCAAGCCATCCTCCCAGTCATTGCTTGAGTCAGCTCTAAATATTCCCCGCACAGCCGAAACCGGTTTGGCTCAGTGGATAAAGCGTCGGCCTGTGGACTCAAGGGTCCCAGGTTCGATTCCGGTCAAGGGCATGTACTGTGGTTGCGGGCACATCCCCAGTGGGGGGTGTGCAGGAGGCAGCTGATCGATGTTTCTCTCTCATCGATGTTTCTAGCTCTCTATCCCTCTCCTTTCCTCTCTGTAAAATATCAATAAAATATATTTTAAAAAAAAGAAAAGTAAATATTCCCCGCACAGTCAGCCTATGTTTGAACCTCCATCAACAGGAAGCTCACTGCCCCCAAGCTTTAGATAGCTCTATTAGGATAGTCTTTTGTATTCTGAGCTGAAATCGATGTGTGTCAACACAGAAATCAATGGACTGTGAGAAAAACTAATTCATTCACCTCTGCCCACTGCTGACCATCTAGAAAAAAGAGGATGTAATCAGCAATAAAAACAATGAAGAGAAGCCAAAAATCAATGTGTCTCCCGTCGGAATAGGGCTCCACTGAAATAATTCGGTGTTTTCTCAACTGACTCAAAAGACTACGAGATTTTGCAGTTGCTTCTTTTCCTTCTTCCACCCTTTTTCCTTAAAAAAAATCCCTTTGAACTGTCTTCCCAGTGAAAGTTAATTGTAACTTTGCTGCAAACTATCACTTTGTGAATCCTATTATTTTGGGAAGAGTCAACTCCCACAACTCCAGAAGAAGGGCAGGAAGGTCACAATACTGGGACAATCTTTAAGGGATTTGAGTGGTGGGGTGAGGGGACTCACTGAAGGATCAAGGTCTGAGGCAGGATAGTAAGAAGGCAGGAAAATTTCTTGGCAAGTGGAATGGGAAAACCGAGGCAGGTGGGTGATTCAAACTGGCCCCATCTAGCACCCTGACTCACCTGCCTCCTTCTCCCTTGCAGGACCTTTCCCTTAAGCATCAAGATACGAGGTTCCAAAGAGCAAGTCAAATAATCTTAGGAACAAAGCCTCAGAGACAGATTTTTGGTCAAACTAGAGATAACATCTAGGCCTCAGTTGTGTTTCAGCTCCAGGCCCAGAAGAGCAGCAAAACCAGATGAAGCAATGCCATGGCGGACATCAGGACCAGATGTAATGACCAATGACTCCCTACCCTACCACCAACCAATCAGTGAAGACCAGGAGCCTGAAAGGACACACCTGGAGAGCTGATGAATATTCTATTGAGAGCCTCCCCTGAGATTTCCCCAAAATTCCAGCCTTTAGAAAGTAGATAAGAACCCTTAAGGCAAAGGACCCGGTGCACTCCTGCTCTCTTGCGCTTTCACACTCTCTCTCTCTAGCATGCCTGCACCTCCTCCCCCAACTCCCTTCTCTCCTCCGCCATGTATCTTTGCGTCCCTTCTCCAAGGGCCCTTCTTTTGCCTCAGGAACGTGTTTCCTGAGTCCACACAGCCCACCTGGCTCCCTTCTGCCTCTGTAACTTTCTAAAAGGCCAAGGCAGCTCTCTGAGCAGCCCACTCTGTTCTCCCTTTCCAGAGTGCTCTCGCTTTGCTAAATAAACCTCCTCTAGAGTTCTTGGCTCTGAAGTCTTTCTTTGCTGAACTCAAGAACCGAGGTCGCTAAACCAAGAACCCACGTTGCTGCTAACAGGCCCACCGAGAATCCATAGAGAAGATTCTTCCTAATATTTATGTCATCATAGTGGAGAAAGAGTTTCGGAAGTGACATTCTACACAGCAGGACCCCCTGGAAGGGAGGAAGGGGGTTCTATTTCTAGTTGGCTCTCCATTGCTTGTTGTCTTTTGATCAAAAGAAAAGGCTGCTTTTTCAGGGTGGGCTGCAATTTTCAAAGAGGCGCTTAGTTTGCGGGGGGAGGGGTGTTGATGATGTGAAAGCCCTTGGAAACTCATTGGGGCAGGTCCTGCAGCACTGCAGACAGACTGGGAAGTTGTTATGCCCAGATTTCGTGATCCCCAAAGACCACCAAGGAGCCGAATCCGATGCAAAAGCAAAGAGCCTTTAATCGAGCTAGCTCGAGCTCCCCATCCACCACACTCGCCAACGCAGCGGCAGGAGGCAGAGAGAGAGCCCCAGGCCCCAAACGCGCTGATTTATAAGGGGCCTGGGAGACATAGGAGGGGTGAGGCAGTGTGGCCTCCGCTGATTGGTTGGGGTCAGGTTGCACATGGGGGCAGGGCGCAGCTTACTTTCCTCTTGCATTTCTATTGGCTAATTCAAAAGTGTGGGTTGGGCTCTTGGAGAGGTTCTAGGGCGGGAACCTGACTCCACGAGGTGGAGGACATGGAACAAAGGGAACATGGAGTCGGTCTCTCCCCGCCCTTTCATTGTCACTGGGAAAGGTGACTCAGGCTGGGAGTGGGGGCGGCAGGGAGGTGCTGGTGCTCCAGGGATGGTCTCCCTCAGCGAGGCCCCAGGCGGGAGAGCTCCCCACACGCCCCGGCTCCAGCTGCTGAGAATTTCCCTCCAGAATCACCTTGGCCTTGAATTGCCCTCTCTGGCCCTTCTTCCCCTTCCTCCAGCCCTAGTTTGGTCACCAGCTTAAGGTACTTGAACAAGTCAGCCGGCTTCTCTGGACCTCTGTTTTCTCATCTGTAAAATGGAGATGAGAGTCCTTACCTCCAGTAGCTTTATTATGAGGATTAAATAAAGTGTGAGAAAGCACTTTCTAAGCTCTAAAGCTTATGGAGAAAAGTATTATTATTAATATCTGATTTAAAGTTTTATCACATGTTTTTTTTCCTATTTTTCATGAAGTAGGGAGGAAAGGAGTTGCTATTCCTCACACTCCAAAGACTGAGGAATGAGGATTCAGCTGCCCGTCCTCAGTTGAAATACCCGAGCCATTGGTCTTCATCAATGTTAAGATGGCAGCAGTTTCATTTGACAACTGAACTCAGAAAAGTCGGTCAAGAGTCAGCCCACTGCAGGACTTCCATGGCCTGTGGAGCCTCTCCTCCCCGCCCCCCCGCACCCGCACCCCACCCCCCAGATGCCTGGGGTTGAAGCAACAATGGAAAACTGAGCCTCAGAGCAGGGATGGGAGGAGGGGGTGGTGCCCTGGGCCAAGCACCAGCTTGACAAGGTGACATTGGCACATTAGCATCAGGCTGGCTAACTGACTTGTTACAGGAGCATCTGCCTCTGCAAAAGTGAGGTGGCCACCAGCTCTGGCACAGTTGCTAGGAGAGAGTCCAGGATCTCAAGGGCTGCGTTCTGTCTCGGGCCATGGGGCAAGGGCTTTTGAGAATGAGAGCTCCTGTGGGAACAGCCTGCAGGACAAGACAGCCAAGGGTTGATCCAGGTTGAGGCCTGTACCTGGATGCCCCAGGGCTGCAGAGCCGGCACTGGAAAGGGAGAATGAGGAGAAGGCAGAGGGAGAGATGCTGGGTCCTGAAGCTGGATTCTAGTCATCAGAGATGTGGCCCATTCAGAAGTGTCTGTCACTGTCCTCCTTCTGCTAGAGCCTTCCTGTGGGCTCAGCAGACTGTCACCTGGTTAGACAGGGGGCTGGGCTGCTTAGGGGTTCAGGGCAGAAACCTAATTGCTAGTTATTCCACTGAGATCTAATAAGAGGAGAGGATTTGATCATGTAAGACCTACTGGGAGCCTGGGAGGCATAGGGATGGGGCTGATGATGCTCTTGCCTCTTCAGAGACATTCTGACAGCTCCCACAGGTCCCTGCACTTTTTCACTGCAGGCTGTCAGACATGGCCCACTCCCGAAATACAAAGACTCCAGTCCCCTCCCAATTCCCAGGAGAAAAATTAGTTAATGAAAAGAACTTCTCGATATTAATATTTCTCTCCTGTAATTGGTTTTTCTTAACCTCTTGAGATCTGTTATCTCTTGTCTATTTACGGTGATTTTATCCGTTTTAGCAGAAGGTATTTATTTGGGGTTAAATAGATCTGTGTCTATGCCATTCCACAAAGAGTACCGTGACATTGCAGATGCTCGACCATCTGGACAAGTTATGAAGATAAAAATTCTACCTTTTGACTAAACACAAAAGGAATTGGTTGGGAAGGTGCCTTAACTGCAGCCATAGTTACCCACCATCACCAAAGTCATCAAAGATATCAAAACCACACATTTTTAAAAATATATACCATCTAACAAGCCCAGCTGATGACTTGCTTGCCAGATTGCTAAGAAAAATGAAGCAAAGAGAAGGTAACTTCACCAACTCCTATAACCATATCTGCCCACCTACCACGTCGTTTGTCTTCCTGATTCTTACTATAGATGAACCCAGCAGGCCTCCATCTGAACTCAGCCTCTCCTTCTTGACACAAGTTCTTATCTCTCTCTCTCCTACTCAAGAACAATGCTCCAGCAATTCTCTTTCTCTTGAACATCACCAATTTTTCACTCTCTGCTGGACTATTCCCATCAGCATACATGGTATTCTCTCTCTCATTTCAGGAAAAAGCACTTCTGTCACCACTTACTACCTCATTTCTTTACTCTCTTCTGCATTAAACTCTTCAAAAGAACTGCCTATACTCATCGTCTCCCCTTCTCTCCTCCTATCCTTTCTTACACCAAATGTCTTCATGGCTTTTGTTAAGGTCACCAACGACCTCCACATTGCTAAATCCAATGATCAATTCTTTTTGTCATACTCCATCTGCTGGCTAACTTCCAAGATGCCCCTACCTCCTGGCATTCATACCCTTGTGCAGTCTCCTCTGACACTATGCCTGGGTTGGACCAAGAGCAGATGGTATGACACTTCCAAAATCAGGCTACAAAGACTGTGATAACCATCGGCGCTCTCTCAGACTCTCTCTCTCTTTCCTTTGGATCACTTTCTCTGGGAGAAGTCGCTGCATGTGATGAGGCCGCTCAGACAGCCTACAGAAAAACTCACTTGGCGCGGAACTGAGGTATCTGGCCAACAGCCCGTGAGGAACTGCGGACCATCAAGAACTGGATTCTCCAGCCCCAGTCAAGCCTCCAGGTGACTGCAGCCCTCGCTAACAACTACAGCTTGACTACAACCTCGCAAGAGACCTTTGGCCAGAACCACCCAGCTTAGCCACTCCCAGATTCCTGACCCTCTGTGTGTTGTTTTAAGCTACTACGTTGTGGAGGAATTCACCTCCTCCCCTCCCCCCCTCGCCCCCTGCCACATTAGATAATTAGTACCCTTGACCCAGCACATTATTTGACACGGTTGATCACTCCTTCCTCCTTGAAACACTTTCTTCATTCGGCTTCCATTGTACCACTCTCTCCGTTTTCCTTCTACTTCCTGGATCACCTCCCCTCAACCTCCTTTGTTGGTTCTTCTACTTCTGCCCAATTTCCTTCCATTGGAGACCCTAAGACTTGGTCCTTGGTCCTCTTCTCTTCCATTGGTGAGCTCATCCAGTCTCAGGGCTTTAGTTACCACCATCTATCTCTATGTCATCAACTCCCAAATTTCTATCTCAGCGAGATCGCTCTCCCAAACTTCTGACTCTCCTAGTCAACTGTCTCCATGACTTCTCCACCTGGATATTTAACAGACAGCTCAAATTCAACATGCTCAAAAGTGCACTCCTAATTGTTCCCACTCAAACCTGTTCCACATTCTTCTGAACTGATGGCAGCTCCATCCTCCTTGTTGCTCAGACTATTGCTGATTCCCATCTTCCTTATACCCTACATCCAATCATCAGTAAATCCTACTGGCTGTAAATCCTTCCTCAAGTCTTTGCTGAGACACCACCTTATCAGTGTGCCTGTCCTGGCCATCCTCTTAAAAGTGCACACCGCCCCACCCCAGGCCCTCCCAGGCCTCCTCATCCTATGTTCATCCCTTCACCCCCACATAACACTTAACATCTTTTGACACACTAGAAACTTTGTTAGTTTATTGTCTATCTTCCCTTGCTAAAATTTAAACTACAAAAAGGCAGGTATCTTGTCTGTTTTATTTGCTATACGCCCTAAGCCCTTAAGACAGTGTCTGGCATACAGTCAACACTAAAAAAAACTCTGTTGAATGAATGAATGAATGAATAAATGAATGAATAACTATCATCCATAATTATTACAAAAGCCTCACACTTTTTTTTTTAACTTTCCACATTTTACAGATGACGAAACCAAGGGAAAGGGAATTAACATTTCTCGGTCTTTCTAGGTGCCAGACACTTTATATACATTATCTTATTTACTCTTCCCATGTTCCAAGACTCAGAGAAGTTAAGTGGCTTCCAATATCACATCAGTGAGGGGAAGCCAAGTCCTGATTGGAATCCAGGCCCGAGGGTACCCCACCCTGTGTCCCACTTTTCCACCAAACACCTGCCATACCATGGATGGGTCAGGGGTCAATGGTCACCTGAGACAACTGCCTTTGGCCCACAAAACCCACCACATCATGCTCTCCTGGTCCCTTCAGGGTCCTGTCTGAAGACCAGCAGACAATCCCTACCTTTCCTCCTGGCCACAGGTACAGGCATCAGTCCCACTGATGTCACATGAACCGCTCCAGCCCCGCAAACCCACAGACCCAGGAAAAGGTTCTTGATGCTCACGTTTTGAAAGTGGCTAACTTTTTTCCAAATATTTGCAACATATGGGGGTTTTTAAGCCTTTCAGGTCAGAAGAGCATATGTTGGCCCACAAAAAGAGTGCCTTCCCACAGTCCCATTCTCAAAGCCTTGAAGTCAGCGAGGAGTCGGAGGACACTGAGCACCAATGGCAATAATGACTAACATTATATTGGCTCTCACAACATGCCAGTCCTTCCCGAATGCTTTAGATATGTTACACCTCATGAATCCTCACAACACCCTATAAGTCTATAAGGAAGGGACTGTAATTAACTCCATTTTGCAGGTGAGACAAACTGAGGCACGGAGAGTAACATTCCTGAGGTACCATCACTGGGAAGGAATGGAGCCAGAATTTGAACCCAGGCAGCCTATCCCGCCAAGCCTGTATTTAGCGGATACGCCACACTTCAGCCAGAAAGCGTGTGGGATGGGGGAACAACGCCTGCAGCTGTTTAAGGCTCCAGAACACCACAGGGCAAATCCATTCATACTCGCAGACAGCATCCACATTGGTAAACAAGTTGACACCATAGCCTCCAATACAGCTACCCACATTTAACTATATATCACCTCACACACCACATTCTTACCTTCCTAAAGAGCCAGCCCTCCATTTTCCACTAGATCAGTCATCTATTATTCATTGCTAAACATAACATTTCAACATTGCCAGCACCACACAAGATCTCACGCGAAGCTTCTCAGTCTGCTGCCCATCTCAGCCTCTCTCACCATGTCTTTTCCCAGCTACCCATTAATTAAGGGCAGCCTCTTTCTCCCCGGGAGCTACAATTTCATATTTGCTTCCAGTGATTGCGTTGCTGTCTTATTCCTAAAGCACACTCCTTGCGGGTGGGGCTCATTAATCATTAATCACACACATTTCCACCTGCTTAGCTTTTTCTTTTCTTTTTTTAAACACTGACTGCTTGATCTTCAAGATTGCATAAATTTCCACTCACCAGATGTTGCTCAGGCGTCCACTCTGTGCCTGCACATAGTGGTGACATTTCTGAAATAGCTCTCTTTGGAAAAGCTATGACTTAAGCAAGTAGGAAGAGCAACTTTAGACCTTTTAGGAATTCTGAAAAGGACAAAAAGATCTTTGTGGGCTGGAGGAAGCCAGGAAGGCTTCATGGAGGAGGTGGGGTTTGAGCTATTCTTCAAGAATGGATAGGATTGGCCAAAGGGAATCTTATATGCAAATGCAAGGAGGGTGAAGTTATAAAGGCTTAGTGCATTACCAGGGAGAAGATTCCAGCTGGGGAAACATGGGAGGTAAGATTGGACAAAAGACAGAAGTTTGCAACCAGCAGCACAAGTCCTTCAGACTTTCCCAGGCACCGCTGGCAGAAGCGGCTCAGCAAGAGAGGCTGTCAGTAGCCACCCTGGTGTCTACTGGGCCACAAAGCAATTGTCATCACAGCAGCCAGCTCGCCAAGTCCCACTGTGACCAGGACTTGGCCCACCCCCATGAGCATCCTGGACTCCAGGTGAGGTGGGAATAAATCTATCTGTTCCACAATCCCAACCCTGCCTTCCTCCGCTTCTCCATACAGACGGACAGAATGCCCTTTGAAGCAGGTCAGTACCAAGCCCGGCCACAAATGTCCAACCTCTCCCATCCCAGGTGCCTCGCCCCTGGCCTCCAGCCCTGCACTGGCCAGAGGGAGACAGAGGAAGCGGGGAGGCTGCAAAAGACAGAATAGAACCACAAGGCTATGGAAACTGTCATCCCATTGTTTTCATTGTGGTAAAATACACATAATATAAAGTTCACCCTTTCAAAGTCTACAATTCAAATGAAATTGTCTACCCATTAAGCACTCTCTCGGGGGGGTTCCCCTCCCCCATGCCTCTGGCAACCACTAATCCGCTTCCCATCTCTATGGATGTGCCCATTCCAGATACTCCACATAAATAGGATCAACAATACGTGTCCTCTGTCTTTGGCTTCCCTGACGATGATGGCTTCCCTACGTGTGTGGGGCGAGGCTCTAATAACCGATGGACCCAAAACACCAACCACATACATACAACCTTAGGAAGCAGGGCCCGCCTGCCTCTAGACAAAGAAGGTAAGTGCCCTCTCTAAGGAGAGCCAGGCCCACCTGCCCAGACAAGCGCTCAGAAGCCCCGAGAGATTTCATTCATCGGAGGCAGAAGCCACACTCCCCTGGGCCACCCAGAGGCAGGCTTCAGCTCCCAGGGAA
Organism: Plecotus auritus; assembly: GCF_963455305.1. Taxonomy (NCBI): domain Eukaryota; kingdom Metazoa; phylum Chordata; class Mammalia; order Chiroptera; family Vespertilionidae; genus Plecotus; species Plecotus auritus. Next base: position 20,786,157 of record NC_137778.1, read on the forward strand.
GGACAGGGAGGTGGAGGAAAGTCATGGGGCAGTCAGGGAGGCCTCGCAGAGCAGCAGCACTGACTCTGGTCTGGAAAAGATGGTCGGGACTCACAGAGGCAGCATTTAACTGCCATCTATATGCGGACGCCCCCAAATGCCCGCCTCACCTTTGACCTCGCCCCTGAACTTCAGACCTGTGCATTCAGATGCCCACATGGCACTTCTACTCGGATGCCTGATAGGTTTCTCTGAATTAACTCTGATTTCCTTACTCTCCGTGCCCTTACGGATCTGCTTTTCTGTCGCAGTAAATGGCACCACTGTCTACCCAGGTGCTCCAGTCAAAACCCTTGGAAATCATCGCTGACTTCTCTCTTTCCCTAACACCCCACACTCAGCAAATCAGCAATTCTTACTGGCTCCACTGTCAAATGCACCTAGAATCTGATCATTGCCCACCCACAGCGCTGCTGCTGCTACACTGCACCAGGCACACTGGCCTCTCACCCGCACTCCTGAGTCTCCGCACCTGCGCTCGCTCCCGCCTGCCCCGTCAGGGGCTGTTGCTCAGATTGTTTGCACGATTGTTTATTATAATGGAAGCCACGTTACATCAATATGTGGTAGCTAATGAACAAAATAAACAAGCAAAATAGAAACAGACACATTGATACAGAAAACAGACTGGTCTGAGGGGAGAGGGGTTGGGGACTGGGTAAAAAAGGTGAAAAGATTAAGCAAAAAACAAACCAAACAAACAAACAAAAAAGAAAACAACTCATAGACACAGACAGCCAACAGTATGATGAGTATGAGGGGGGCTGGGGAAAAGGCAGAAGAGGGTTAAGGGGGGTCAAACGGTGACGGACAGAGGCTTGACTTTGGGTGGTGAACACACAATACAAGGTACAGATGATGTATTATAGAACTGTACACCTGAAACCTATATGATTTTATTACCCAATGTCACCCCAATAAACTCAAGAAAAATTTTTAAACCCTCCCATGACTTCTCATCACATTGAAAATCAAACCCATAACCTTGTCCACTGCCTGCAAGCCCACCAGGATTGGGCCCCCTGCTTCCTCCATTCCTCTCCTCTCCCTTCCCTCGCTGGACTCAGCTTTACTGTCCTCCTTCCTCTTCCTAGAATGTCTCCTGTCTCAGGGCCTTTGCACTGGCTGTTCCCTCTGCCTAAACACTCTTCCCCATGATATTCACATGCCTGGCTCCTCAATTCAGGTCTTTTTTTCAAATGTCACCTCCACAGAACAGAAAGACCTTCCATGGCCTCCCAAGCTAAATCACACCCCTCTCTCATCACATTTTATTTCCTTACACAGCTTTGTTTTCCATAGCATGAATCATTAATTTGGCAAAAAAATAAATACACATCCATAGTACATACATATATATGTATGCATCTTCCCTACTAGACTATAAACACCATGGGGGTGGCTGTTTACCTTATTCACCACCAGATTTGCAATGGGCAGAACAGTGTGTGGCGTATAATAGAAACTTATTAAATATTTTTGGGGGGAAATGAATGAATGAGTGCAAATTGGTGTGTCAGGGCCACAAAGAAACTGATTCTTCTAGGAGCAAAAGTCAGGGAATGACAGGAAATACTCCTCTTGAACTCCTTACCTTACCAGGCATAGAGAGGTCTCCATCACCAGCCCCGCCCACCTTTCTGGCTCCTCACATTTCGTCATGTCCATGGTCCCCTGCCCCCCTCACCCCCACTCAGCCTTCCCACAGAGCTGCTTCCTATTCTCCAGACGGCCACGCTCCTATACCCTCTGGATTTCATGCTGTCCCCCTGCTTTCATTCCCTTCGCCCTTTGGTTCACCCACCTTCACCCACTCACCTTCCAAGCTTGGCTTCAGGTGTGAGCAACCTTCCTGGCACCCGGGGAAGAGCTGGCTGCGCCCCCTGCTCTGGCCCCAGACCTTGGCGCCCAGTTCTGTTAGCACGGATCACGTTGCATGGAAATGATCTGTTTACAGGTTCATCTCCCTTGCTAAACAGTGAGCCTGTTCTTACATTTACAGGAGCACCCTGTTTAACATGTAAATGTCTCTCCTTTTACACTGAAAGAACCCGGTTCTTACCAGGCACTCTAATCCTTGAAGAATAAATGATTCAATCAATTAACCAAACTCGAGTTCCTCTGGAGTTCACCAGTCTTTGCTAATGGCATCCCTGTGTCGAAACCAATTATGACTGTAGGGTGATTAAAAAATTATCTCACGTATCACAAACGAAGTCAACCTTTCGACACGTTCTATGCATCTTTCAGAGTACAGTTCGGAGTAAGTCGTGACCCTGCTCAAACACTCTCCATGGCTCCCGATCACCTAACTCAGCGGTCGGCAAACTCATTAGTCAACAGAGCCAAATATCAACAGTACAATTGAAATTTCTTTTGAGAGCCAAATTTTTTAAACTTAAACTTCTTCTAACGCCACTTCTTCAAAATAGACTCACCCAGGCCGTGGTATTTTGTGGAAGAGCCACACTCAAGGGGCCAAAGAGCCGCATGTGGCTCACGAGCCGCAGTTTGCCTACCACTGACCTAACTGAATAATCTTAACAGCCTCAACCTGCCTCCCTGGACTTAACTCACCATCCGTCATGTCCTTTACACGCCAACAAACCAAAGGTCTCATCTTTCCCCAAATGTACCCTCACCAACATCTGCTTGAATTTCGTTATCCCACTGTTTGAGAACATTCTTTCCTCTCTCCCACACTGCTTACTAAGAGCCTACTCCACTTCAGCGCTGTTCATTTATCCACCCCACAGGTATGCGCTAGGTGCCCATGCCGCCTGGCGTCACCCCCAGAGCTGGGAGTGTTCACAGGAGCTCACACTGCTGAGTGGGATGCAGGGGCCCTGCTCCATAGAGATACACAAGCGGCTTTCATGGAGCTTAGAGTCTAGTGGGGAAGACGAATACGCATAATAATAAAGCTGTGTAGTCCTAGCCCGTTTGGCTCAGTGGATAGAGCATCAGCCTGTGGACTGAAGGATCCCAGGTTTGATTCCAGTCAAGGGTACGTACCTCAGTTGCAGGCTCCTCCCTGGCCTGGGCCCTAGTCAGGGCTGGTGCAGGAGGCAACTGAATGATGTGTTTCTCTCACATAGATATTTCTGTCTCTTTCCCTCTCTCTTCCACTCTCACTAAAAATCAATAGAAAAATATTCTTGGGTGAGGAATAATAATAATAATAATAATAATAATAATAATAAAGCTGTGTAATGAAATAGGGTATGGTGGGAGGGAGCACAACTTAGCTTGGGGGGGTCATGGGAGGCTTTACTGTGGAGGCCACATTTGACCCAAGACCTGTATGAAGTTCCCTCACTAGGAAACAACAAACAGATAACATAATTTTGATTAGGGTAAGTGATATTACAGAGTAGCTATCATTGAGGTAGGGTGGGTGGTCGGGGAAGGCCCCTCTGGGGAGGTGCCAGGTGGGCTAAGACCAAGGATGTGAAGCAGCAGCCAGCCATGAGGGCATATTCCAGAAAGAGCAGGTGCTGTCCAGAGGGGTGGGGAAGGAAGGGCCGGTGCCCAGGCCTGGAAGGGGACTGGAGGAGCAGGCCTGCCAGGGGGTGCCCAGGCCTGGAAGGGGTCTGGAGGAGCAGGCCTGCCAGGGGGTGCCCAGGCCTGGAAGGGGACTGGAGGAGCAGGCCTGCCAGGGGGTGCCCAGGCCTGGAAGGGGACTGGAGGAGCAGGCCTGCCAGGGGGTGCCCAGGCCTGGAAGGGGTCTGGAGGAGCAGGCCTGCCAGGGGGAAGGGCAGGCTGGTCCCAGGCGATGGGACAGGCAGCCAGGGGCAGATCGTGAGCTGCCCGGCAGGCAGTGGGGAGGGCTGGGATGTTTTCCCATGTGATTTCTCAGGCTCCCTTGACAATGGCTTCTGGCAAAGTTCAGCCAAGAGACTGAAGACAGGATGAAGGGAGAGGCCAGCATAGTCCTCCCTCTCCCGCTGAGCTCTAGCTGGCATTTTATGGCAACACCGGTCTCCTTTGGCCTTGCAGCTTCCCACCAGACAGCCCCTCCCTTGGAGGGGGTGCCCCCAGCCTGGGGGTGGAAGTGGCTTCCTGCTCTGGTTTGCCTCCCACCTCTATGTGGATCTATGCAACCAACCCTCACGTGAAAATCCCCCGGGGCAAACACCTAACGTGCCGCCGACTGATCCAGGAAGCCACACAGGCTTTGCGCAGGAAGTGGCAGGATCTTGAATTACCTTTTGGAAGGATTACTCTGGGTCTGTAAAAGCTCCTGACAGGGAGGAAGATGGGTAGGATTTTAAAACACCCAGGCGGCTCTTCCAACAGGCCCAGCAACAGGTGGTTGTGTCCAGGGCTTCGGGGGCATCAGTGAATAAAGAGAAAAATAGACAGAGTCGAGCTCTGTGCTGGAGACAGATGCTAAGCAAATGGGGATGAGGAACAGGGAGGAGTCAGTAATGACTCCTCCAGATTTTTGGCTCGACCAAGTGGGTGGAAAGTGTAGAGATGGGAAGGGCAGGGCAGGAGCAGTTTGGGGGTCAAAGAGCATTTCAAATCTCCTTCTTCATGAAGCCTCCAGCTGCCCTTCTGCTGGGAAGCAATTTCTCCCTCTTGATAATCACCCAGCAGTGGGAAACATTATAATTATATAGCTATCTGTCTGTCTGACCTACCTGCCCTGCTGGACGGTAATTAGGGTCTTACCTTTGTGATCCCCACGACACCCAGGGGTCTCAGACGTGGAACCGGAGGGCAAAGCACTGAGCTGGCAGCCGAAGAAAATAGAATCCAGGGCCTCTAGGCAGCAGACCCTGAGCTCCGGTCTCACCACACAAAGGCATGCGGCCGTCAGCAGCCACGTGGAGCCCTTGCTGCCCTTCCCCCAATCTCAGCTCAAACTCACACCCCTGCTGATGGGCAGGTGTCTACCGGCTCAAACTCCTTCTCGGCCCAGCCCACGATTCCCTTCTTTCCAGCAGAAAAGACACACAGAGGCTCAACAAGTGTCTAATTGAACGGAATCAAACTGACATCACCAAATAGCATGCATGGCATGTCCTCTTTTATAAGCTCTCTCTACTTCTTCCACTTTCCCAACCTCTCATTTAACACGTTAAGCACCCAGCCTGTTTTGTCTTCCAGACGGAAAGTGTCAGTCACCGGTGACTGATATGGCGCTTAACGTGTTAAAAAAAAAGATGGTGTCCTCTCTCTGGCCATCACCAAACTCACTGAAGCCATCCCCCGGGTCAAGTTGATGAGGGCAGGAGCCCTGGGTCCATCACTGATCCTGTTCCCTGGGGCAGTGGTTTACCCCCTGAGCCTTTGTGCATCGCACAGTGGGCACAGCGCCCTGCCCAGCCTCGGGGGCTGTAAGAGCAGCCATCCTGCCTCAGAGGGGAGGCCTCATGTTCTCAGGAAGAAAAGTCATCCCAGGAAATGGAGAACTCCTGCCTCCTGCCTCTCACAGTCCCATCCCCATGCACAGCCTGCCTCTCCTCACATCCTCTTTCTGTGGCTGCGGCCACTTCAGGCTCCTCCTCCACGTCCTTCCACTGCCTCCTCATTTAGTTTTTTAATTAATCCCCAACTCGGTGTCCTCGCTGTAAGAGCTCCTCATATCCCACGTACATCCCTTCACATTCAGTTCTCTCCCTCAGTCCCTCTGCTCTGAACCAGCAGAGACCATCCCCCCGGCCCCAAGTGCCCAACATGCTCACCAAGTGCCCACCTGGGCGAGACGCTGTGCCAGACGGTGCCCACGCAGACGAGAAGCGTGTCCTCCTGGAGCTGAGACCCTCGGAGGATGCTGGACGACGAGGAACAACACTCGCTGTGTGGGCAGGACACGGCTTTGGCCCTCCCTCTGATAAGCACTCCCACAGGGTTTCATACCATTTCTGGCCACGGCACTCCCTCCCTACGTCTCTGCATAAAGCTGACCCCCGCCCCGCCCCCTTTTCTGCTTCCTCCTCATGCTCATGATACAACTGGTCCTCATTATTCATAGACCCCACATTTACAAAACCACCTACTCACTAAATGTGACCCCCAAATCACCACTCAACGTGCTTTCACGGCCATCCACGGGCATGCAGAGTGCAAAGCATCTGAGTCACCCGATGCACCGGGTGACATGGAACAGGTGACACTCTGCCTCCTCCTCTCAGTTCTCGCTGTAAACGACTATCCTTTGTCCTGTCCAGGCAGTGCCATGGGTTTGGCATATTTGAAATCTGTGGGTGATTTCACCGTTTTAAATGGTCCCCAAGCCTAGTGCTGAAGTGCTGTCTGGTGTCCCCAAGCACAAGAAGGCAGCAATGTGTCTTACAGAGAAAACACGTGTTAGGTAAACTTGGTTCAGGCATGAGTCACAGCGCCGTTGGCTGTGAGTTCAATGTTAATGAATCAGCAATATACACTGCAGAGGTGTCTTCAAACAGAAGTGCACATCACACAAGGCCATGTGCTGAGCAGCGCAGAGGCTCACAGGAACCTGACCCGTATTTCCCCATGAGCAGAGGCTCCGGGTTCGCTAACGCTGTGTTCACAGTGACTCCCCAGGACGTAATACTGCAAATAACAGGCGGGCACTGTGCTTGGAGCTCTCCAGTCTCCTCGGTTCTGCTAGGCTGCGTTAGCGAAGGGGAGTGCCACTTACAACGAGCGCGGAGGCGGCTCTGCCGAGGCCGCTGGTAGTCGGTGAAGTGTTAGCTCGGGGTGCTCCACCCGGGAGAAGCTAAAGACTGCCTGCCAAGATGACCATGGTGTTTGATACCTTAGCCTTCAAGGCAGGGGTCCTCAAACTTTTTAAACAGGGGGCCAGTTCACTGTCCCTCAGACCGTTGGAGGGCCGGACTATAGTTTAAAAAAAAAACTATGAACTAATTCCTGTGCGCACTGCGGGCCCGGGACGAGTCGGCTGCTAAGCAGGACAGGCAGCGGCCCCTGGCGGGCCGGATAAATGTCCTCGGCAGGCTGCATGTGGCCCGCGGGCTGTAGTTTGAGGACCCCTGCTCCAAGGGGTTCTGGGAGCCTATCTGGAGAAGGAAAGAGTCAGCTACCATCAAGCACCCAGGCGTGTTCATGTGGAGGAGGCATAATCAGGCTGGGTTTACAGGTTCCCAAGGAGAAGGTCAGGATCCCAGAGAGGAAGGGACAGAGGGACAGATCTGAGCTCAGGGAGGTGTGTTCCGACCGTCAGAAGAGCCTGAGGCTGGGAGGGCAGCCTCGGGTGGTAATGAGCGCCTGTCACTGCAGGTGACAACCACCAAAGGGGACGTGAGAAAACACAAGTGCTGAGATTTGAGAACCTGTTATTCTAGAAAGATCAACTCCCCAAGTGGAAACCTGGAAACCGAGACTCTGCCAGGGCAAGATCCCTGCTCCATCCTACAGGTCCACCTCTCCCATCTCTGCTCTGGGAATGGGGCGACACCATCTGCACCTCCAGAGAGAGGATGCCCAGCCCTGGGCACCGTGTCCATGTCCGTGAGCTTTTGCCACCACGTGGGAGTCCTGTGCCCAGGAGCGGCCCTCCCCCGGGGCACGCGCTTCACCGCCTGTGGCTCTGATAGTAGAGAGAAGCTAGAAGGTGGCGGATCCCCGATTATCCCCAAATCAATTGAGAGCAATTACCATAAGAACATTTCCTTTTATGCCTCAAGCTGAGCCAAATACATAAGCGTGGAAATAAGTCCCTTTTCCAATCATTTTAAAACTGCAAGACTCACTGGGAAAGCGACTTGGCTGTCACGAGAAAATACAGGCCTGGAAAGGGAGCTCTGTGTCACCAGAAGGCTTTCAGAAGGGCGGCCAAGCCGTTTTTCAGAAGGGCGACGAGGTCCACGAGGCGACGCCTGGCCTCTCCATGGGCGAGCAGAGAGCCCCTCCCCCTCACTTCATTCGCCGCACTGTCGTGTTCGAGGGACGGGCGAGAAGAGAGTCTGGGAGGGTTCCCACCAGCCATGTGGTTTGGCTTCTCATGGGCTTAGTATGTACCCTGTGCACCTGGAGGGGGCTGGGGCTCACAGGCCAGCATCCAAACTGGTAACTGCACCCTTGAGCATTCTACCATCCACTCAGGAAGGACAACAGGAGTCAATCAATGAAAAAATAATTATCCAGTGAACACAGGCGACGGAGCCTGCCGTGGGATGAAAACAAAAACCAAGTGCAGTTCCCACCCGGAGAGTGTGAAGACTCATCGAGGATGGAAGGGAACACACGTAAAAACTGGTAAGAAACTGCCCTGGCCAAGCGGCTCCGCTGGTTGGAGTGTCATCCTGTACCCCAAAAGTCTGCAGGTTCGATTCCCAGTCTGGGCACATACCTAGGTTGTGGTCGATCCCTGGTTGGGACACGGGCAGGAGACCACCCATCAATGTTTCTCTCTCTCCGCCCCCCACCCCCCGCCTCCACCAGGCCCCATGGTTAGGAAGGTGTAAGAGGAGCAAAACGGCCTCCAAGGATGCTGTGCCAGAGAAATTAGATTTCTGGATATGAGGAGCAGCCAGTGCAGATGTGCCCTGTCCAGGATGGCAGCCTCTAGCCACAGGTGGCTATTTACATGTAAATTAAATAAAACTTAAAACTCGGTTTCTCAGTCACACTAGTCACATTTCAAGTGTGTAATCCTTACTGGCTAGTTACTACCATATTGGCCAGCATAGAATTTCCATCACCACGGAACCAAATTGTCCAAATTGTCCGTACTCCCTTTGAAAGGGCGAGGAGAGACCGACTCCATGTTCCCTTTGTTCCATGTCCTCCACCTCGTGGAGTCAGGTTCCCGCCCTAGAACCTCTCCAAGAGCCCAACCCACACTTTTGAATTAGCCAATAGAAATGCAAGAGGAAAGTAAGCCGCGCCCTGCCCCCATGTGCAACCTGACCCCGACCAATCAGCGGAGGCCACACTACCTCACCCCTCCTACCTCTCCCAGGCCCCCTATAAATCAGCGGGTTTGGGGTCTGGGGCTCTCTCTCTCTCCACCTCGCCGCTGCGCCGGTGTGTGTGTGCAGGACTGAGCTCGAGCTAGCTCAATTAAAGGCTCTTTGCTTTTGCATCGGACTCGGCTCCCTCGTGGTCTTTGGGGATCAACGAAATCTGGGCATAACACCTTCATTGTGCTTCCAATACCCTAGAATGAACCCCAAACTCACTACCATGGCGTAGATGGCCCTGCCTGGCTCTCAGGACTCATTTTAGCCACTGTGACCTCACATGCCATACACACCTCACCAGCCACACTGACCAGGCTTCTTGCTGTCCTTCTCACGCTGCTTCCTCCGCAGCTAGCTGAACCACTTCCCCGGCCCTTCTGCCAACCTGATTTCTTGTCACCTTGCAGGGTTCAATCAAAGCATCCCTTCTCTGGGGTCCCTCCTGACACCTTGGATGAGACAAGGTCTCCTACTTTGCAATCTCAGTGAAAAGTCTGCATTTTTGCCCATCAGAGCCCACTACACCTGCTCACTAATGTATCCCAAGTGCCCCAAACACTGCCTGGTAAGCTCTCCGTAATTATTTGTTACATGAATGAATGCTTGAACAAACAAGTAACTCTTTGTTAGAATTCCGTGTATCGTTGTTTGTCAACCTTCAGAGTTTGCAAGTTACATGAGGAAGGGGATCTTGTTTCTCTCGTTCACCACCTTATCTCCAGTCTGTTTAGTATATTAGATGATCAAAATTATTGAGGAAAAATGAGGAATATAAGAAAGGAAGGAAGAAAAATGGGAGGGAGGGAGAGAAGGTACTAGAGAAGAGAGATGAGAGAAAGAGGAAGGAAGGGAGGAAGATAAAAGTAAAGAAAACCAAAGGAGGCTGTAGGTGAGTAAACGATGGATGCAGTTTCCGCCTCAGGAGACAGGAAAACGATGGTGTTATTGAGTAACAGAATAGCTCGGAGCTAATGCACCCAGCAGTCAGGCTTTGACTATTCAACACTGGAACAGTCATCTTCCCCTCACAAGCTCAAGGACAGGCTTACAGAGCCTCCCTGAATAGCCTCCCGCTGCCGCCCCCACTCCCAGCCCAGTGCAGTGAGAAACAGACGTGCAAATTAAGCTTGTATTACAATTAGCTGCCTAACGCAGGCATCACCTGTCTTGCGGAAATGTGATATTTCATCTGAGATGCTCATAATCAAAGCCGAGTGGTTGAGGCTGTGGATCAATTCGACGCCTATTTTTCCGACAGCTTTATATAAAATGACTTTTATGCTATACCCTTGCTGGTTCTCCCCAAGGAACTCAAGGCAATTTACAAACTTGTCAACCTCCTGACACCCTGGGAGTAAAGGAGGTAAGTGTCTAGAACTTATAGGTGGAGGGGGTGGGGGCGCGAAGAGCCATGTGGCAGGATTAAGTGTCTATGTGCCCAGTCAGGAGAGACTCATCCTGTGCCCAGAGCCCCCCGCCCCCTTTTGAAGCTGAATAGAGTAATAACCGTTATAGTAATAACCCTAAAAGCCATCTCAGCAGAGAAGTAAGAGCAGAGGCTGGGCTGGAGAGGCTGAAGGTGAGTGAGATGTGAGGCAGTAGTGCCAGCAGGTATGAGCACAATCATTGGTAAAGAGGAAAGAGGCCAGAGGCCAGGAAAGGCTGCTAACGGTGAAGACAGAGGCACAGAGAGAGCTTGGAAGGGGCTGGGAGGGCTTGAGCCAGGAGCCCTGGGAGTGAGGATCATCTCTTCAAAGGAGAGGAAACAGAGGGTGCGGGAGAGAGGCAGATATTTGAAAGATGCATTTTAGAAAGACAAGCAAACCCAAAAATCACTCTGTTAAAGATAAGGAATCCCCTCACCAGAGAAGCAATGTGACTTGCCTAAGCCCGAACGGTGAGCTAGGATGGAGGGGAAGCCAGAACCCTGGGCAGTTTCTGCTGCCCTGGGCAGGCCAAGGAGGTGGTGCTTGCTTCATGGCTCCCCCTCCTTAGCAGAACTAGGATTAACGCCGTTGCCCAAAGTTTCCATTCCATATTTGCACAGTCCAGTCCAGCACCAAGCTTAGCTTCTGCTCCCAGCTGCAGTCCATCAGCCCATGGTGTGTGGGGCGTCCGCATGGCCCTGGGCCACGCAGCTTCTAGGAACATGGGAGAATGCAAGGAAGCAGGAACAAACAAAGAGGAACAAAAAGAGAGAGTGTGTGTCTTTGGGGATTTTAACTGGGAACATAATCAATTAAGCCTTTCACTTTTTCACTTGCAGTGGCTCTTCCCGCCCCCCCCCCTCCCGGCCCCCACCTCCCTACCCCCTGCAAGTCAATTATTTTTGTTTCCAGATTAGACCGACAGGCACCTTCACTACACCCCCCAAACTTCACTGCACATGTGTCCATCTTTCCTTCCCCCAGTGATCGGCAGGGAATGGCCTGGTGGTTCCCTGGGGAGAGTAAAGTTGCAGCTTCCTGGTGAAGCTGCCCAGATGGCCATGCTTATAATGTCTGTCCTCCCTTTTGCTCCTTTGCTATTAATAATAACTAGTTAATTACAATGGTAACACTAGTAGGCACTCAATAAACATCTACTCAATGGACAAATAAATTAATTTGTCTCAGAAGACTAATGGGGAAATTCAAAGCAAAAACAGTGAGTTCTTTCCTTAGCCAGCTCTTCCTGTGAGAAGCTGAGCTCCGCGTCATGCAAATGGCAGGAAGAACTGAGCCCCAAGCAGCCACCGTATCCCTGGCAGCCTCCGGGCTACAGAAGTAGCAAAGGCCATGAAACCCCACTTGCCAGTTTCCAGGCTCTTGAACTTGTCTAATTAGCGCAGCCTCCCTGAGTCAAATGTGCCAATGAGAAGCAGAACATCCCACCAAATATAGACTCAGCCACCATCCTCCCTGGAAATAGAAACTGGGAGGCAGCAGAAGCTTGGGACGCAGAGGAAGAGTGACATGGTGTCACAGGACAGGAACTGAGCCCAGGAACTGAGCTGGTTCCTGCCAGCCCTGCAGCCAGCCAGAGAAAAGCCAGAGGCAGGAACCGCTCCCCTCCCACTCCTACTCCAAGCTGTGAGGGACATTCCCAAAAGGAAGGCAAGTCACCAGCCACCTCCCAGCATGAGGTCCTCTCTGCCTCTGTCTCCTACAGAAACAGGGAGGAAAAGAAAATGGAGATACAAAGACCTGTCTGGCCCCTAAACTGGCTCAGGAAACATCTGGTAAGTCAATGCTATCAAAGAATGCAAATTGTCACTGTCCACCTCCTTCCCTGTTTCTTGTCTCTGCCAGAAAACTAAACAGCTTACCTTCTGGTGGGCAACCTGGCAGAGGTTTATTTGTTTATTTTATTGTATTAAATATGTCTTTATTGATTTTTTTTTTTTTTTAGAGAGAGAGAAAGAGGAAAGGAGAGGGAAACACATGGATTAGCTGCCTCCTGCACACTCCCTCCTGGAGATGGAGCCCACAACCTGGGCATGTGCCCTGACCGGAATTGAACCAGCGACCTCTTGGTGCATGGGACACACTCAACCAACTCAGCCACACCCACAATAACAAAAGAGACAGCCACGTAAATGGCCTGATTTTTAAATTTGTCCCAAGTATCTCCAAACCCCACCACCCTGATACCTTAGGCCAGTGGTCGGCAAACTGCGGCTCATGAGCCACTAATGAGTTTGCTGACCACTGACCTGGATTCTCGATTCCAATTACAGGCTGTTGTTGTTCCTTGTGATTAAGCCCCTATCCAGTGGTCGGCAAACTCATTAGTCAACAGAGCAGCAAACTGTGGCTCGCAAGCCGCATGTGGTTCGCAAGCTGCAGTTTGCCGACCACTGCCTTAGGCTTCTACCGCACAGTCTTCATATAGCTCAGGCCCTTTCCTGGCTCCACTCACTCAATGAAAATTTGTTGAGTGCCTTGTGTGTGCCAAACTCTTGCACTAGGGATCAAATAGTATGAAAATGCACAGTTTCTGCCCCAATGGAGACTGCAATCTACAAGGAGAAACAAACAATAAATAAATGATTGCACAGATAAGCATATCCTATCTAATAAAAGAGTAATATGCAAATAGACCGTCACTCCCACACACAAGATAGCTGCCCCCATGTGGTCAAAGATGGCTGCCCCCATGTGGACACAAGATGGACGCCACAAGATGGCCAGCAGGGGAGGGCAGTTGGGAGGGACCAGGCCTGCAATGGAGGGCAGTTGTGGGCGATCAGGCCAGCAGGGGAGGGCAGTTGGGAGGGACCAGGCTTGCAAGGGAGGGCAGTTGTGGGCGATCAGGCCAGGAGGGGAGAGCAGTTGGGGGGGACCAGGCCTGCAAGTGAGGGCAGTTGGGGGTGATCAGGCCTGCAGGGGAGGGCAGTTGGGGGTGACCATGCCTGTAGGGGAGGGCAGTTAGGGGTGACCAGGCTGGCAGGGGAGCAGTTAGGCATCAATCAGGCTGGCAGGGGAGTGGTTAGGGGGTGATCAGGCTGTCAGGCAGAAGCGGTTAGGGGCAATCAGGGAGGCAGGCAGGCGAGTAGTTGGGAGCCAGCAGTCCTGGATTGTGAGAGGAATGTCCCAGATTGGAGAGGGTGCAGGCTGGGCTGAGGGACACCCCCTCCTCCCCCTGTGCATGAATTTTGTGCACCGGGTCTCTAGTAAATACATAAGTTCTAAGAAGGAAAAGTACAGGCCACTAGATCACACATCCAGGAAACCCGGCCTCATTGGGTGCCTCAGGGGAGGTTCCCCAAAGGAAACAAAAAAATGAGGGGCTCTACTGCCTGATATCACTTACCAGCAAGGTGATCCAGGCACACTACTTAACTCCCCTGTGCCTCAGTTTCTTTCTCTTTAAGATGGAGCCATAATAGTACCTTCTTCACAGAGCTATTGTGAGGACTACAGTCCTATATAATAAAAGGCTAATATGCAAATTGACAGAATGGCAAAATGACCGGTCGCTATGACGTGTACTGACCACCAGGGGGCAGACGCTCAATGCAGGAGCTGCCCCTGGTGGTCAGTGCGCCAGAAGCTGGGCTCACGGCTGGCGAGCACAGCTAAGGATGTCTGACTTCCGGCTTAGACCTGCTCCCATAGTCGGACATCCCCCGAGGGCTCCTGGACTGTGAGAGGGCACAGGCTGGGCTGAGGGACCCCCCCTTCCCTGAGTGCATGAATTTCTTGCACTGGGCCTCTAGTGAATTATAATGACACATAGTATAGGCACAGGGCTTAGGATCACCCCTGGTTGTTGCTGATCCTTCAGGAACCAGCTCAAGCTTCCCCTCCTGGCTACCTCCTCCTTGCCTCCCTCTGGAGAGTCAGACATCCCCAGAAGTCTCCTTCCACCCTCTGTAATTGCCCTGCCACGGTCCACTCTGACTGACTTGCCTGTGTGCATCACCTTTACTGCCATGTGAGATTCTAGAAAGCCCTGACGACCTCTGATACTCATCTCAGTGTTTCCCACAGTCGCTGGCACAAGTAAGCGCTAATACATATGTAAGGACCCAATGAATGAATTCCTTCTCAGTTTCATAGAGGCTCCTATCAAAACGTCAGTACCAGACAAGACTAGTGATGAGCTACAACGCCAACCAGCATGCTTTCAACCCCTAGTAAAACCTCTTTTGCCAGAACTGCTGGTAAGGTTTACGCCCCCAGCTGGCGTTGACCAACCTCCAGGGCACGTATACCTTCAATGCAATGGGGCTGGAAGCTCTGTGAGGGCAGGACTGAGCCGCATTCATTGTTTCATCCCCTGCCCCTGCCATAGACTCAGACTGAGCACAGTCTAGAAACGCCTGTTGAATGGATTAACAAACACCACGGTTTTGCTTTTCGTCCACTACATTGCTCAGCACCTTCTGGTCTCTCCATCTTCAGCGTTTGGAAACCTTCTCCAGAGCAACTATTTTCTTTTCACCTCATAACAATGTGGCGCCTGGGCCTGCCTGGGCCTCGCTTTCCATTCTGGCTGCAGAGAAGCTCGGGGCTACACGTGAAGTCCATTTTCTAGCTGCAAAGGCATTTATGGTGCGCAGGGTACTAGTCACTTTGCTCTGAACACTGTGGTCCTCTCCCCTTCACTCTATTCATCCTTTTCTGCCTTATCTTCATTGATTGATATTTGTAGAGATGCAAAAATTATACATGCACACTACTCACCTATGTCAAAAAATATACCTTTATTTTTTTTATTTTAATTTTAAAATTCATTTTTATTATTGGCCCTAATCCCTTGGATAGTGGGGTGAGGGATTTAAGCCTGCTGTTTAAAGTTATTTAGACTCTACTGACTTAAAACAGTTTCTTTTAAGGTATCTCGGGGGGGGGGAATTAAATTAACGCAGAGTTGGAATTTCCTACCAAGGCTGTTGAAATGTATCCAATGACGTTCACGTTTCAGGAGGCACTTGGGCATCTGGGTGGCCACGGACAGGGGCCCGGGATCTGCACCTGTCTGCAGGGCAGTGTGGCTGGCCGAGCCTGGCCCTGGGCCCTGGAACTCCCCAGCCCTTTCGGGTGTCCTGTTTCACGCTGGCCCCTCCTTCCTGTGGCGTGAAGTCCCCATCTTTGAGGCCCAGACATTGGAACGATAGGATGACTTTCATTCACCAAATTCACTTGAGAGGAAGGTAGCAAGCCAGGTAATTTCTCCAGCTGTCAACCCCCACACTGCATCTGTGCAAGGCTTGAATGAGTGGAAATTTCCAAGCTAGAAATACCTTGGAGCTAACTTAGCTTTGAAATGTTGACATGCCACTGTTTGCTGGTGTGCTGCAGGCCTGCAGGATTGAGCGAGGAGTGTCCCAGCCTGCGCCGGGGAGCCACTGAGACAAAAGAAGCCATGTGCCTGATTCTGCTTCTTTAGGCAGAGTCACCAGCCTGATACATCAGCATCGACACAAAGCCTGGCATTGATTTAAAAAGAACCTACTGTGTGCTGGGTGCTTTATCTATGTCATCTTTACTCCTTTATGAACCCAGGGGGAGGGTATTATAAGGTCCATCCACAAATGTGCAACTGAGCTTTCTGACTCTGAAACCCATTGCTTGTTCGCACAGGCTGCCTCAAAGATGTTTTATTTCTCTCCTTGGAAAGCTGGGAACAAATTCAGTGTAAATCAAGACCCCAGAAAAAAAAATCTTTTTTTTCTTTATACAAAATTTTTTTTCAAGATTGGTTCCACACCACCTGCATTAATGCTGACCGTGGTCACAACACGGCCATCCTCCTCGGTGGTCCTGTCCTCCACCCCACCTGCTTCCCTCTGTCCACCTCCCACCCCCAGGGCAGGAGGGACAGTGTCAGATGTAAACTTTGAAAAGCAGCCTTTACTAAAAGCTCCATAAGGATGTCTGAACTGTTTCTGTTACACAACCGAACAACCTTTTTCTCGCTCAAACTGATCCTCTAGTTTCCGGCTAATTTTGCTTTTCAGCTGCTTTTATTGCTTCTAATTTAGATGTCTTTTAATAACTTTTTAGAAATCTTTTCAACAATACAATTTTGCACCACGGGTTCTCTGTGGAAATCGTTTCATTTGTCACCTGTGTGCTTTTCGGTTGTTCTGGCCGATCTGTGATCATTTTCTCGTTGCCAAATACTTCACACGGCTATCCCTCCAAAGCACTGGTCAGGTTATTCTGAACTACATGACAAATGAAGCTTTTTTCCAAGGAAAGCAGAGGATATGACAAATAAGTTGGCATATTTCTCATGGATCTGGAACAGAATTATATTGGTTGCACTTAAAAATTATGAAAATAGAAAAGCTAATTTACCATATCCTGCCCTTTCCTTATAAGACAATTTTTTAAGTAGTCATCTAGTTACTCTTCCTTAGCTTCCCTTCTAACTAAAGTATAAGCTTAATGAAGAACCCAAATCAAGTCCATCTGGAAAGCTTCAAACTTTGATTTATTTTTAATTAATTCTTAAGCTTCCTAAATGTTTCTCAAGAGTGCGGTGCACAAGAGAAATAAATGTCCAGGTGGCCCTGGTACAAACTGAGAAAAAAAGAGTCTTGAGGACCAAGCTGGGAGAACGAAAATGTAGGAGAGATGAGACATGCCGCTCCACTCAGAGACAATTTCACGACCAGCGCTTTGGATCAGGCACCAGGCCAAAGACCTTTGACAAACTCTAAGTTCTGCTAAGAATCCACATTGATCCTGAGGAGGATCATTCCGTGAATGCAGAAGGTGCTGCCACAATGCTCTCTGGCATGGCAGCGCTCAGGGAGGGGGGAGTGGAGAGGGGGTGCAGGAGATGCTGATCTGTCCCAGGAAGGTGGGCGTCTGGGGCCCAGCTATACCCCTCTCCACGGTAGCCTCAAAAAGAGCTAATGGGCCTGACCTGTGTTGCTCAGTGGTTGAGCATCGACCCATGAACCAGGAGGTCATGGTTCGATTCCTGGTCAGGGCACATGCCCGGGTTGCGGGCTCAATCCCCAGTAGGGGGCATGCAGGAGGCAGCCGATCAATGATTCTCTCTCATCACTGATGTTTCTATCTCTCTCTCTCCCTCTGAAATCAATAAAAAATATATTTTTTAAAAAAAGAAAAGACACTTATTTGAAAATAAAACAAAAAAAAAGACAACAATGAAGTTTGCTGCATCCATTGGCCCTTCCTGTCCCGAATCCCTTCTCTGTAGCACGTGCTGCTGTTTGATAGCATTTTACCCAGAGAGTGAAGGCCCTGCTCTGGGTTAGGCTTCAGCTTAAGGGGACGGGGACGTTGTGGCCGGTCTAACCCTCCATCCAGACCACTCGAACTCTCTCCACATCAGCAACAAGGCTGCGTCGCTTTCTGATCGTCCTGTGTCCACTGGAGTGGCACTTTCCATCTCCTTCAGGAGCTTTCCTTTGCATTCACAATGTGGTTAACTGTGTGGCGCCAGAGGCCTGTGATGTTCCCCACACACCTGCTGCGTGAACTAACCGGGCCCAGCCTCTATCCTACAGGTAAGAAACCAGCGCCAAGAAAGTTAGGGACTCACCAAGGGTTCTAACCATGAGTGGGTGGCTGGGCTGGAGCTCACCCCAGCACATCCAGGGGGCTTTCCGGGGCATGTCCCCTGGGTCATTTGCATGCTGCCCACATCCTGGTTAAATCTCCAGAACTAGTTCCTGGTGGGGAACAGGAGCGGTGGGTAGAACTTGCCCATTCAAACAAAAGAAAGGCTACCTCCTCCTGGTCCCTGTTAATCTGAGGCGTGTGACGGCCCGGGTCACTACCTTGACGCAGGCATGGCACCCTCCAGGCGAGGGCGGCTGCAGACAGAGGAGCCCAGGCTTGTTCTGACAGCAGCCCCGTCCTCTCGCAGGGCATGTGGAGCCCTCCTGCTCACCTCCCCTTCCTCAGCAGAGGAGCAGACCTCCTGGGTGTGGTGACGGGACCCTGCACCAGCCCTCCTCCCCCTCCTCCCATGGCAGATGCCAGCAGCCCTCCCACCCCTCCTCTGCTCACCATGAGGGAGCAGCAGGAACGCTGCCCTTGCTGGGGTGGACCTGACCTCCCTGCTGCCCTCAGTCACATGCCAAGAGGCAGAGATTCCAGGGATGCTGTCCAGCCAGGGTGGGCACCCCGGGCTACCTCGGGAGACTGGACGTTCATAGCATCTGGATTCCAAACGCCATTCAGCTGGGTGGGGTTATCCCCATAGCCGGGAAATCCGGGGAAACCAAACACCCTTCTCTTTTCTCAGACTGAAGCGGGATGGGCTAGGAGGGCTGCATCTCCCGCAGCCCAGGGAGATGTCCTTGGAAACAGACAGCAATCCTGCCTGGGAATGGTCGGCAGCGGCCCACGCTAGCAGAGCTCACACAGGGCGCCTGGCAGCGTCCTTTATTTCAAATGAGAAACACATGAAAACAGGGAACTAAGCATAGGAGTCTGTCCCACTGGAGGGGTTAGCAGCTCAGGACAGCGGCAGCGGGACCGGCTCTTCGCCAGGCGGCCTGACAAGAGTAGGAATTATGCCTGTGTCCTGGTTTTCTCAGACGGAGATGGGAATAAATAGTGGCTGGGTGTTTAAAATCCCCAAAGCACCTCGCTGGGACTGCTGAGCAAGGCAATGTGAGGTCCTGCCCATTCCTGGGGGCTCTGAACCAAAAAAAGGAGCCGTGGGCACCCGCTCTGCCAGCCAGGGCCCCCAAAGCTTTGCCCAGCCCACTTTCCGCTCAGCCAGCTGTTGGGGTGAATGCAAGAACAAGAGCAAAGACTCCTTTCAAATAGGGGGTGGGCAAAAGGGAGAGGGGGAAACAATTACATTTGCTGTTAAAAACGAGGTGGATAGGAAGCCTGGGAGAGGGCAGCTCCAATTATTGGTAAAATAATCAGAAATAAACAGTCGTTTACCCGAGTACAACTTCTCCAAATCCTCTAGAGAGCCTCTTTGCTGAGCTGGTTATATTTAGAACAGATTTGAACAACCAGTTATTTTGTCCACTGGAGCTAAAGAATGAGCACCCCTACCAGGGCTTGGGAAGGGGTGGGGGAGACACGGAGGCGGAGAAGCTAGCCTCCCCCACCTCAGGCCCCAGGACCAGGAAACCCCCAGATGCAGCAGGAGCCCGGCCCAGTAGGAACAGCACAGCGGTGGAGCCTGGAACAGCCTCAGAGGCGGCTCTGGCTCTGAAGCCAGTGGCAGAGAAGTTACTAGTAAACAAGGCTGAGTGAGGCCTGCAGGGCCTGGGCCTCATCTCCCAGCAAGGACGGCGGCAGGGGGTGCAAGGCCAGAGCTTGCACGTGTAGGGACCGTCAGACCAGGGGTCTACCCTGCATCTTTGTGTTCCCAGCACCATGCACAGGTGGACAGGTTGTGCTGAAAGCATTATCCTAGACCTCAGCAGAGTAGGGTCAGCTCAGGTTCTAGGGCCCCTTCTCACAAGAAACACCCATAAGCCCTCACGACTGCCTGGATTACGGAATAGAGCCCCACCACAGGTAGCTGAGGACCCCCCAGACCACCTGCCCACCAGACACCTCAGTTCATCAATCAAGGTGTTCCTGAAAAGTGGGCTATGGGAGGTATTATCACAACAGGAAAGCAAGATGCAGAAAAATGTACATACGATGATCTCATTTTTATAAGAGATCAATTCCTAATCTATACATCTGTTTTTAAATGACAGCAGGGGAGAGAGAAAGGCACAAAACGATGCATGTCAGGTTGTGACCATGGGAGGGGGTGCCCCCTGGTGCCAACGAAAAGGTACAAGAGGGGCATTGCAAAAAAGGAAACGGATAAATGAACAACGTAAAACAACTCGGCATATGTGATACAGCTACATATATGATGAATGTGATGGAATCATCTCTTCCCACTCAGTGATTCCTGGAAGCTCTCACCCCTCCCTTGGCTTCAGTTATGATCGACGTGCTGAGGATCCAGTTCTGTGACACCTGCCCTGCTCTGTCTCATGCATTCCAGACCAGTGTCGCCTCCCCTCAAATACCCAACAAGCATTCAGTGTTTTCTCTGAAAAGTCTGCTGCGCCTCTTACATCTCCCATCTGAGCAAAGGAGACCATCATCACTCACCCAGCTGCTCAAAAAATGAAGCCTGGTGTCACCCTCTAATCTTCCTTCTCCTCCCCGTCCACGGTCTCCAAGCCCTATCACTTCTACTCTTTTAATATTTCAAATACCTTCTCCCAGTCCCCCCTGCTGAGACCTTACTCTATCTCAACAATAATATCTTTTATCCCGATGACAACGGCCTCTAAACTAGTGTCCCTATTAAAGAATCCTAAAACCTCCCCAAACCATTTTCCACACCACAGCCAGAGCGATGTTTCTAAAACAATAATAAGTACAGATCTGATCATGTCACTCCCATGTTTAAACCATTCATAACCCATTGCCCTAATGTCCCACCCACAGGGTCTACATTTGGTTCACTCCCATCTCTTCCCACCCCCATCCCTCACCCAACACTACATTCATGCCCAACTGCTGGTGGTTCCCCACAGGCATGATGCTCTCTCTCTCCAGAGCTTGTCTGTATATTATTCCTTCTATCTGGAATGTTCTCTTCCACCTTTTACTTGGTTTATCCCAAATTATCTTTCAGACTTCAGAGTAGATGTGTCTTTCTCCAGAAAGCCACCCTCGACTCTCAAGACCGGGTTTTGTGCTCCCAGATGACCCTACATTCAGGCCTGGAGCAGCCTATGTCTCACTCTAATATGATTGCCTGTTCGTTGTCTGTTTCTCCCACTAGACAAAAGCTACTTAGGGGATACCAAACCTGTGGTATCCCCAGAGCTGGACCATTAGCAGACTCCCATGAAACACTGGTGGGATATATAAATGAAGGCCTCTCCCAGGACCCCCGAGAGATGATGGACCCTCTAGGTGAGTGGAGGAAGCCATTGGTTCATCAGAAGCCAAATAGCTAGCCATCCCATAACTCCCAATATATGTAGCTGGCAATGATCTACACAACACAGAGCAGACAGTGGCACAGCCAATAACCAGCCTTTGTCCAGAAGCCAGGGCAGCATGACTGACCCCAGAGACCACTCGGAAAGGGCGCTGAGGGTGGATCCAAGTCCCTGCCCTGCCCTCCCTCGGTGAGAGCAGTGCTTGCTAGTCCTCCTGGGGACAACTCACCTGCTCCTCTCTCCCAGCCTGCACTTACCCCACTCCCCACCCCCATCCGAAAGGATGCCTTATTTTAAAGGGCTCGCCAACCCGCATTGAGACAGATCAGTGAGAGCAGACATTGGCATGTCCCCCAGGAACTTACAGCCAAGGACTCCTCAACCCTCAACCCTCCACTCACAACCGCCGCCTCCGCCCACAGCCAAGAGAGCAATTCAGCTGCTATCCACACACTGCACTGCCACGCTGCTGATCTGCTTCTTTCCTCTCGGCACCTTAAGATGATATATAGACGCTAACAAGTGGCAGAGGAGGCGGTGAAGAGAGAGACCAATGCATTAATTATTCAAATTTAGTCTTGTTTAACCTCGGAAATAATACAAAGAAATTCAATATTTCTGGGAAGACTGTCTAGGTAGGAGACTGTAATGTTTCTTTGACAGGTCTAAGGAATACAGGGGTTTTTTTTACTTCTTATCTCGTGTAATTATTTAATTTTATGAATTCTTAAAATCTAACAATAAAGAACTCAGAACTGATGTCAGCCAAAGGATCCTGTTAATGGCAATGGAAGTCCCCACCTTCTGCCATCCTTTGCCACCCTCCTCACCCACACCCGCTTGGACACTGGCATTCCCCACTGTTCTGTGCCCTTCTATTCGGTTTCAGAGGCTTTTTATTAAAAACACAAAAGGTTGATGCAACCGAAAGGCTTAGGGCTTCTGCCAGTGCAAACTTCCCACTCCTCTTTCCTCCTAGTCAAATCCTTTTCCTGGAAATGACAGGAAGACGATAGAATAAAAATTAAAATGCCATAGCTGGAGATATAATCACGTACTTTGACCAGTGTTTATTAGGGCTCTGACCAGGTACCCGGCAAATTTACTGCAGAAGATGGTGCATGGACCCTGCCCTCCCCGTCCCGCTCCTTCTTCTTCACAGCCATGTGTGTGGGGGCCTCGGTAATGAGCCCAACATGGCCACAGTCTCATATCCCAGGAACCTGTGAATATTACCTTATATGGCAAAGGGACTTTACAGATGTGATTAAGGATCTTGAGATGGAGAGATTGTCCTGGATTATCTGGATCAGCCTAAATGCAGTGACAGTGTCCTTATTACAGAGAGGCAGGGGGAGATTTGACACAGAAGAAGACAATGTGACCAGGAGACAGAGATGGGATGGGATGAGGCTACAAGCCAAGGACTGCCAGTAGCTGCCAAAATCTAGAAAAGGTAAGGAACAGATTCTCCCTTGCAGCCTCCAAAGTAAGCTCACCCCTGCCGACCCCTTGATTTCAGCTCAGATACAGATTTCTCCCTTCTGGCCTCCCGAACTGTAACAGAATAAATTTCAGCTGCTGCTTTAAGTCACCAAGTGTGTGAGAATTTGCTACAGCCGTGACAAAAAACCGATACAACATCTCAATCCCTTTTTCTCCATGGTAAAAACCCCAATTCGGCAGCTCCAGCCTCAGTCATGTGATTCTGATGTACCTACCTGACCTTCCATCACAGGGTTGGATAGGCGATAAAGGCCCAGCCAAAGCAGCTCATTCTCATTACTTGATTGGTCAGTGGGTGAATGTCTGACCCAAACTGGGCCAATCAGAGTCCTTCCCTACGATTTTATTTATGGATACTGAAAGAAAGAAGCTCTCTTTTGCCACACTAAGATTAGGGGCCTCCTCGTCACTCAAAGTGTATTTGTCATACTGAGGGGTAAAGACAAGCCTCGAAAAGGAACAGAAGAGAAAACATGAGTAAGGGTGAGGGATCAAGAGAAAAATCGAGGGCAGCGATGTTTGAACTCTGGGTCTAGTTGTACCTGATGCTAGATCCACTCCTACTCTTCCCAGTTACATGGACGAAACCTGCCTTTTTTACTTTCAGCTAGCTTGGGTTGAATTTCTGTCTCTTAACTGAAAACAAAACAAACAAACAAACAAAAAACACCTAATACTTCATCACTGCCAGGTCCACATTGATCTCCCTCAACCAAGCTCTTTCCATATGTACTTTCGGGGCCACTTAATGCAACACTTTACCTTCGTATTGGTTCCCTGCTTCTTGATAATCCTCACTTCCTCCTCCACTGATTGGAAATGCCTCTATCCAGAGGGGTTCCTAGAGTTACTCTGACACCCAGATTTTCTCAGTCCTGGGTGAGGTGAGGTCCACCAGTCTTCAGGTTTGTCCAGGGGTTAGACCAGAGACAGGAAGCCACACCTGAGTCCTCCCACCCTTGAACATGAAAGGAAGGAGGAGGAGAGAGGAAGGAGAAAAGGGGAAAAAGAAAGGAGAGGCACTCAAAGCCCCAGAGAGCAGGGGTCCCCTCTGTCTCTTCTTTCAGTCACAGGGGACCCATTCTTGGGGAGCCGCTGCCGGGACCCGCTCCCTCTCTGGAAGACAAAGGCCGCAGCACCAGGAGCCATCACTCGTCCTCCACTGGGCTCCAGGGCAGTGCTTCAGCCTAACCACAGATCAAGGAAAGAATATCACATGCCCGGGTTTCCCAACATTAAAATGGAGAATGGGGCCTCGGGGAAGGCGGCCTGGATAATTAAAGCATTAATTCAGACTCTGGTTTGCCCGAGAGCAACGGGCTCCTGAAAGCGCCACTCAATTTCTCCCACTAAATACGGGTGGCTCCGAGGCAGTCGCCAGGCCAGGGCGCAGGGTCTTAAAAGACCCCCTTCCTCTCGGTCCCCTCCCATCAACCTCAGGGAAGTACTCAGAGGCAGCAATGTCAGGGGCTTGAGGGTCGTCACTCAAAATGTCCCTCTTAGGAGTTATGGCTGGATAAGGGATGGAAAGACAACTGCACGCCAGGAACCTGCGGTCCAGGGAGGGCAAGGGGCTTGCTTGAGGTCACACAGCTGCTGGTATGTTAAAAGGGAAGACCGGAATCCAAAAGTCCTGATATCACGATAACACCTTTTCTGACTTTGTTCCATCACATGTTTGTTGGAGCCTCAGCTGCTACACCCTGGTGCACACACATGCACGCACACACGTGTATCCCTTCTTCACAGCCTGTCACTCAGCTCCTCTGCACGTTTGCTCAAGATGCTCCCCCACCCGGCAGCCCTCACACCTTCACTGCCTCTCCATTGTCACCTCTCTTCAAGGCCTTGGCTCAAGGCCTCTTCTCTGTCATCACTCCACCTTTAAGATTTTTTTAATTTTTATTTTTTCCAATTATAATTTACATTCAATATTATTTTGTATTAGTTTCAAGTGTACAGTATAGTAGTTAGACAATCATACACTTTACAAAGTGGTCCCCCTATTTCCAGTACCCACCTGGCACAGTACATAGTTGTTAAGATATTTTTTTAAAATATGTTTTTATTGATTTCAGAAAGGAAGGGAGAGGGAGAGAGAGATAGTAAAATCAATGACGACAATCACTGATCTGACTGGGCTGCCTCCTGCACACCTCCTACTAGGGATCAAGCCTACAACCCGGGCATGTGCCCTCACCGGGAATTGAACTGTGACCTCCTGGTTCACAGGTGGACACTCAACCACTGAGCCACGCCAGCCGGGCTGTTATGATGTTATTGGACTATTTTCCCTATGCTGTGATTTACATTCCCGTGACTGTTTTGTAACTACCAATCTGTACTGGTAATCCCTTCGCCTTTTCACCCATTTTCCCACCCCCTCCCTCTGGTAACCTTCAGTCTGTTCTCTGTATCTATGAGTCTGTTTCAATTTCGTGTGTTCACTTTGTACTTTAGATTGCACATATCAGTGAAATCATGTGGTATTTGTCTTGCTCTGTCTGACTTACTTAGCTTAGCATAACACCTTCTAGGTCTACCATGCTGTTGCAAATGGTAAGATTTCATTATTTTTTATGGCCAAGTAATATTACATTGCATATATGTACCACAGTTTTTTATTCATTCATCTATTGATGGGTGCTTGGGCTGCTTCCATATCTTGGCTATTGTAAATAATGCTGCAATGAACATAAGGCTGCGTACATTCTTTTGAATTCGTGTTTTGGGTTTCTTCAGATATCCACCCAGGAGTGGAATCACTGGGTCATAAGGCAATTCCATTTTAAATTTTTTGAGGAACCTCAGCACTGTTTTCCATAGTGGTTGCGCCAATCTGCATTCTCAGGTGGGCTTCTTAATCTGTCCAAGTGGCAACTACTTCCTCCTTAAAACGGACATAAATACCCTCTTCGTTAACATCTAAGGATCAAATGGAATAGCATCTACAGAAGAGTCATTGAGAAAATGTAAGATGATAAGAAAGGGCCTGAAACAAACCCATTATTCAGAAACAAGTAAAAACAGATAGTGAATCGTTGGCTAAGTTTGGAATCAGTGGCAATGCTTAGGAGGGCTTGTTTGTTTTGTCTCTAGGGACACTGAAGCACCCAGGCCAGGAAGGTGGGGACCGTGCAGTGGCTAGTTTCTTAGGGCATAATGAGATAGATCCCTAGTAGGTAAGAGTATGGATCCTTACAATAACAAATGAGAACTAAAGCCACAGGAATGAATTTAATAAGAAATATAATGAAAGCGATTAGACAGCCCAGAAATAAATTACCACATATACGGACAAGTGATTTTTTATAAGGGGCCAAAGCTATTCAATGGGGAAAGGACAGTATGTTCAACAAATGATGCTGAGAAAACTGGATACACACCTACCAAACAATTAATTTAGACCCGTACCTTATACCATATACAAAAAGTTACCTCAAAATAGATCGAAGACCTAAATGTAAGAGTTAAAAACTATAAACCTCTTAGAAGAAAATAGAAAAACAGAAAGCTTTCTAACATTAAATTTGGCAATTATTTCTTGGATATGACACCAAATACACAAGAAACAACAATCAAAAAATGTAAACTGGACTTCATTAAAATTTAAAATTATCCCGCATTAAGGGACACTGTCAACACAGTGAAAAAGGGAACCTACAGAATGATAGAAAATATTTACATATTTTATAAAGGTTTATTATAAAGAACTTCTATAACTCAGAACAAAACAAACAACCCAATTTTAAAATGGGCAAAGTACTTGAATAATAGACATTTCTCCAAAGAAGATATACAAGTGATCAATAAGCATATGACAAGATGCTCAAACCACTAATCATTAGGCAAATAAATGTTCATCAAAACCACAATGAGATACCGATTTATGCCCATTAGGATGGATATTATTTTTATAAATAATAACAGATGTTGGTGAGGATGTGGAACAATTGGAACCCTTGTATATTGCTGGTGAGAATATAAGTGGTACAGCCACTGTGGAAAACAGTATGGCAGTTCCTCAAAAATATTAAACATAGAATTACCATATGATGTAGTAATTCCACTTCTGGCTGTATACGCAGAGGAATTGAAAGCAGGGCTTCAAACAGAGATTTGTAGTCCCATGTTCAGAGCAGCCAAAAGGTGAAAGCAATCCACGTACCCACTGACGGCTGAACGTATAAACAAAATGTGCTATATATTCAGCCTTAAAAAGGAAAAAAACCCTGATACATGCTACAACTTAGATGAAACTTGCAGAAATTGTACTAAGTGAAATAAGCCAGTACAAATGGACAAACATTGTATGATTTTAATTATATCAGGAACCCTGAGTAGACAAATTCAGAGACAGACAGTAGAATGGTAGTTTCTAAAGGCTGGGGAGGGGGGAGGGAATGGGGAGTTATTTTTTAATGGGTATGGAGTTCCAGTTTGGGAAGAAATAAAAGCTCTAGAGATGGAAGGTGATTATTGCCTTAATGTGAATGTACTTAATGTCCCTAAAATGAACACTTAAAAATGACTAACATGGCACATTTTATGATATATTTTACCACAATAAAAAATAAAGAGCCCTAGCCGGTTTGGCTCAGTGTTAGAGTGTTGGCCCACAAACCTAAGGGTCCCAGATTCGATTCCAGTCAAGGGCATGTACTTCGGTTGCAGGCTCGATCCCCAGCCCTGGTCGAGGCCGTGTGGGAGGCAACCAATCAATGTGTTTCTCACATCGATGTTTCTCTCTGTCTCTCCCTAATTCCACTCTCTTTAAAAACCAATGGAGAAAATAGCCTTGGGTGAGGGTTAACAAAACAAAACAACAAAAAAAGGATAAAAATAAATAAACCTTAAGTAGTATACAAAGAAGAGTATAAATTTTAGAGTCCACCCTCCTGGGTTTGAATCCTTCCTACTCCATTTCATAATTATGTCACCTATGGCAAGGTGCTTAACATTTCTAAGTCTCCGTTTCCTCATCCATATTGGTAATATTGAGTGGTAATATTGGCACTGCCCACACTATTGGGTGTTTTGAGGCACATAGAGGACTTAGAATAGTGTCCATCACATTGTAAGTGCTTGATAAGTAGTAGCAGTTCCTCACTGATATGTCCTTACCAAACCTTTACTGAGCACCATCCTGGCAGTAGGCCAAGTGCTGGGAACATAGTGATAAATAGGATGGGATCCTGCTTCTAAGAACTTCACACCCTTAGTAAAAGGGACCCTAACTTATTATATCCTCACTCAAGCCCTCACTTTTGAAGTGTTTTGAAAGTCAAAATGGAAGCACCTCATCAAGAAGAAAAACAAGAGACTCCATTATTGAGCATCTAACGTGTTTCCTAATGGTGAGACCTGTCTGCAAATAGAAGGGGCTGCCTTCAATGCACTGAGGTGGTCTGCACAGCTGCTTATCAGACATGTTGCAGAAGAGCAGAGGGTGAGTCCAGGTGATCCGCAGGCCCCATGCAGCTCCGACAGCCTGTGATGCTCTAAGGTGAGGGCCAAGGACTGAACCATGAGCAGCGGGGCTGGGGAAAGGCTCCGAGGTGTCGGCTTTGCAGACATCTCTGCTTCGTGACATCCCCCCAATTCCTCCCAGCAGGAGCCACATGTCTCCATATGTCAGGTGTGGATTCGAATCCAAAATGACAGACAGGATTTTCACAGCTGAATGGACAGGAACCAGGGCAAGGTCATCCCTGGATGACAGACAGAAAGGGTAGGAAGGCCCCACGAGGAGGCCACCACGGCCTTTTCCGGGCCAGTGCAAGCTGCAGGCTCCAGGCCGTGGAATGAAACACTGAAGCAGGATTCGTGAGTGAACACCTAGAAGACAGCACCTCAAGGCTGGCTGTGAACCCAGAGAGGGAACCCCAGCTAGTCCAGCAACCCAGAGGAGCCCGAGGCCTTATCTTTTAAGAAAGAGAACAGAGGTCTCTTTCTAGGGGGTTTGTGGGTATCCTGCATGGAGAAAGAGGGTGCCCCTCTCAGTCGACACTCCATCGGCAGTCCCGACTTCACGCACAGGGCTGAGTGAGGGCTGCGGAGAAAGAAGGGCAGGGTCTCAGCCAGTCAGTTTCCCTCAGGGTCTCAGGGGAAAGACAGCCCAGCTTCTCTTTGCTGCGTTCCTGACTTTCTGCTTTCCTGAGGTGCAGGGGTGGAGGGAACAGTAATGCGGTCGGGGAGGCCTCACTGATAAGGTGATGTTTCAGCAGACACCTGAAGGGGTGAAGGGCAAGCCACACAAATACCTGCAGAAGAGCACCCCGGGCAGAGGGAACAGCAAGTGCAGAGAGCCAGAGGCTGAGCGGGTGCCAAGCGCCTTAGGTACCGCAAGGATCTGTGTGACTAGATCAGGGAGAGACCGAGGAAGAGTTACAGGATATGAGGTCAGAGAGGTAAGGGACGGGGAGGGATTCAGAGCCTGTAGGGCTTGTGGGCCACGGTAAGAAGCTGGCTTCTCCTCTTGATGAGCTGGAAAGCTGTGGTAGGGTTTTCAGCAGAAGTGTGAGATGTCCTGGCTTAAAGTTGTTAAAAGGTCCCTGGGGCTGCTGGGTCAAGAATTCACCCCAACAGGGAAGCATGACCACCTGCTTCAGACAGCAGTAGGCTGTTGCGACAATCCTGGAGAGAGGTGACAATAGCTTGCACCAGGTGGTGGCAGCGGAGGTGGTGAGACGTGGATGCATTCTGAAGACAGAGCCAAGAGGATCTGCTGACAGACTGGATGTGGGGAGTGAGAGAAAAAAAGGTGTCAAGGATGATGCTCAGATTTTTTGGCCTAAGCTACTAGAAAGATGGAGTTTTCATTAACTGAAATAGCATAATTGAAGGAAAAAGCAGGTTTTATGCTGAAGATCAGGAAATCACATTTGGACATGTAAGGTTTGACATGTCTCTTGGACATCCATGTGGAAATGTCTCTTGGGCAGCTGCATAGACACACGTAGTGTTCAGGGAAAAGACCTGGCTAGAGCTACTTGTTTAATATCATATGAAGCATAATATGTGATATCCACATGCACTTAGCTATGTATTTAATATTTAGAAGTCTTCTGTGTGTAGGGCTCTGGATAAGTGATTGTAGATAAAGAAGAGAAGAGGTCTGAGGGCTGAGCCTAGGGAATCCAAAATTCACAGGTTGATGGATGAGGAAAAATTAACAAAAGCCCCCAGGAGTTACATATGGCGTGGGAAGAACCCCAGAAGAGGGAGCTGTGTCCCGAAAGGCATTTCAAGGAGGAAGGAGTGATGAGATGTGAAATGTTGCTGATAAGTCAGGTATCTCAAGAAGAGAACTGGAAGTTGACTACTGGATTTGACAACAGGATGGTCATTGATGACCTTAGAAAGAATAAATGTTGGGTGTGGGGGCAAAGGGGAGCCTCATTAAAAACTTTCAAGCCCGGCTGGCGTTGCTCAGGGGTTGAGTGTCGACCTATGAACCAGGAGGTCACAGTTCGATTCCCGGTCAGGGCACATGCCCAAGTTGCAGGCTCGATCCCCTGTATGGGGTGTGTAGGAGGCAGCTGATCGATGATTCTCTTTCATCATTGACGTTCTATTTCTCTCTCCCTCTCTCTCTAAAATCAATAAAAAAGTATTTTCAAAAAAAGAAAGATGGTTCAAAAGAATAGGGGTAGCCCTAATCTCTTTGGCTCAGTGGATAGAGTGTCGGCCTGCGGACTGAAGGGTCCCAGGTTTGATTCCAGTCAAGGGCATGTACCTTAGTTGCGGGCACATCCCCAGTAGGGGGTGTGCAGGAGGCAGCTGATCGATGTTTCTCTCTCATCGATGATTCTAACTCTCTATCCCTCTCCCTTCCTCTCTGTAAAAAAATCAATAAAACATATATATTTTTAAAAAAGAATGGGGGTAGCCAAATAGTGCAGGGAAAAATCTCTCTTTATAAATTATTCTAACAAGTGAGGAAGGGATGGAGAGGATTACAATATCCACAGTTTATAAGCCCCGATGAAACAAACAATCCAGACAGAGATGAGCACACTATGGCTCTTGGGCTCTATGCGGCCTGCTTGTTTGTGCAAATAAAGTTTTACTGGCACTCACCCATGCCCGGTCACGTATGCATTGGTTATGGCTGCTTCCCCCCTTCAGTGGCAAAGTTGAATAGTTGAGATAGAAACCGCATGGCCCACAGACTAAAATATTTATTGTCTGGCCCTTTATAGAAAAGGTTTGCCAACTCTGATCCAGGCAATGACTTTCAGTGGCTGCTAATGTCACAAGAAGAGAAAAAAAACAGACATTAAGTGCCTCTGATGGAAACACATATCCCCCCAGGAAGTCATCTTGCAAAATAATTTTAAAAAATCAAATCTAAATCAAATAGAACTAAGTACCCGTTCATAGGAAACACAAGGAACAAAACATTCAACAACACCAAGGGGGTACAACCAGTAAAATCGACAATGTGGGGAAATCTACAGAAAAAAAGACCAAGTTTCTTCAACAAACAAACTGTAAGGCCAAAAGCAAAGTGGGGAATGGAACCTACAGAATAAGATTTTTTTCAAAACCTCTCAGCTACATATAATGTGTAACCCTTATTGGGATTCTGATTCACGTAAATGAGTTGCTAAAAAAAAATTATACAATTGGGGAAATTTGAACACCAACTAGATATCTGAAGATATTGTGACATAATTGTTAATTTGAGCAAGTGTGGTAATGCTATTACGGTTATTTTTCTAATCCATTATCTGTTAGTGACTGGTACTTAAATATTTATGAATGGAAAGATATGATGGCTGGGATTTGTTTCAAAATAAGCCAGTGGGAAGGTAGAGAAGGGAGATTTAGGTGGGAAAAGAACTGGTTGATAATTATTGAAGCTGGGTGGTAGTACTTGAGGGTTCATTATACTATTCTGCTATGTTAGTATATGTTTGAAATTTTCCACAATAAAAAGCTAATTTGTAAAAGAGAGAGAGAGAGAGAATAAAGGGAGAGAATTTGGACCCAACAGCTACAAACAACTCTTTGAGGAGCTGCACTGCATTGAGAAAAGGAGAAATGGAATGATTTCTGGAGGAGGAAAGAGATGTTTCAAAAACATGGTCACCTCCGTCAGACTGTCCCGTCCCAGGCCCCGGGCTCTCAGTGGAGTTTCACTGCTCCTACGGCTGCTCTCCTAACCCTCCCACTCTGAGCCTGGGGTCGCTAGGCAGAAGGTGCAGTTAGGACCTTTCGAAGCCACCCTCTAACTGCAGTCAGTCCTACAGCCGGAAAGTTAACCAAAAAGACAAGGAGCATGAGAACACAGCTCAGAGGATGCGCTGGCCACGAGGACACGCTGGTTCAGGGAAGCAGGGATGGGGTGGGTGGGGAGAGGTGTCGAGGGCTTCCTGGAGGAGGAGACCCTAGAAGTTAGCTGGAGAGGAGAAAGCAGGGCATGCTGGGAGGGAAGAAATGAGAGCTAAGTCCGAGACCTGAGGGGAAGCCCTTCCACAGAATTGCACCGAATTCCTATTGGAAGGGGCCGAGAATGACCCTCTGTTGTGTCGCTACCAACTGCTTCCTGTGGCCAGGCTGACCTACGCCCAGCTTTCTGGATGGCGCCTGGGCCCACAGCAGCAGAAGGGACGCTTCAGCCAGGGCCGCCCCGGGCCTGCCTCTCCACCTGGCACCTCCGCCTCCACCGCTGCCCAGTCCTCCTGTGACTCCCAATGCAGAGAATATTCTTGACCTGGGTCATCCAACCAGGCTCCACGTACAACGGGCCTCCTGAGGCCCCGGGCTTCCCTAAGACTGTATGAATATGTGGGGTGTGCATTCTACCAGGTCAAGGCCACAGCCTTCATAACATTTTCAAAAAATCCTATGACTCCAAAGCATCACTGTACTAGAGGTTTAATAATTTTTTTATGTACTGGACTTTGGGTGAGGTCTTGGTTATAATTATATGTGTTAGGGCCCCTCCTAACCCCCCTTCCCAAATAGAAGATTGCTTCTGGACCAATGGCTGAGAGAATTAAACTTCTTCAATGGCAAGTTAATGGCAATGCAGACCTCGAGCATCCTCTCCCTTTATGGGCCAAACAAAACGGCACACCTATCAGGAGCTATTCCCCACATACTGACATTATCTGCATTTTCCAGGCCCTGGTAAAAGCAAATTATTCATTGGTATTTCATATTTGGGCATTGAGAATGTTGCTATGAAAACTTTAAAAAGCAGAGTAAAACAATAAAATGGGCTGTCATTTGTATTTTTTAATTGAATTCTGTTTGCCTCTAAAAATCAGCACCCCCCTCCAAACCCTCACAACTTTACATCCCCACCAAAGCCATGCCTAAGAGGATGTGGGATCCGAGGCAACCTACACTGCCTAGCTCCCTCAAATGTTCCCACCAACATTTGCTGAACACCTCTCTGCCCTCTGCCTTCTCTCCCCTCCCCTGAGAGCCCAGCCCCATCCCCGATCCTAAAGGAGTCTCATCGCCTCTGTGTTTGTTGATTGTTTATGCAGATCCAAACTCCACACACATCCTGTGAGGTAGGTCCTACTCCTGCATATATTTAAGGAAGCTGAGATTCAGAGACAATGAGTGTGCAGAGCTACCTCGCAACGAATGGGAGAGCCGGGACCCTCTCTGAAAGCTGCCTGATCCCAGTGCTGGGGCTCTAAGCCCTGCTCCCCAGAACTGAGTCCCCCTCTGCCTGGTAAGATCAGTTAGGAGGCTGACTCCTCTGACACCCCTCTGGGCTCCCCACCCACGAGGGACCCTGTCACAGGGACCTGGGCAGCTTTATGTTCCAGCAACAGAGCTTCAACAATTCTAGGATGCCAGCAAGCCTGTCCCACCTTCCTGGGGGGAGAGCGTGCAGAGGCTGTGGACAGCGGCTGCAGCCACACCGCATTTGCCCAGTTCCCAAGCACCTTCCTCCACTGACCTGACCAGGTGCTGTGCTCTGCTCACCCTAGGCAGCCAGCCTCCCCGGGTCGACTAAAGTTTGCTTCGACATTTCTGAGATGCTTCTGCCTTTGGTTTTAGTCATAATGAACTAGAGGCAGGTAGAGAACAGGGGAAGAGAGGGGGCTTGGAGGAAGGGGCCATGGTAGGGAGAGGTGGTGGGCAAAAGCCAGAGGAAGCTGTAGGCAGAATGCAGACCTAGGACCAGGAGACCCTCACAGGTCAGGGGGTGAGCTGAGGAAGGGGCCCCAGCTTCCCTGGCCCATCCCAGAACAGCTGATCAGCACTAACCCTTTATGGGCTGGTTTGCTCAGTATGGAGGCATCACCCCAGCCTGGTGGTGAAGGGAGGGGGAGGCGGAGGGGAAAGGGGGAAGCAAGGAGTGCGCAGGGAGGAACAGTGCTGAGTCCTGACTCAATTTCCCCTAAAGGGGTTCACAATCTCCAAAGCAAAGAAGTTTCACTTCCTCTTGAGTGTCCCATGTCCTTCCCTATCCAGAGCCAGGGTCTAGGAGGCACAAGATCCAGCTTCCCCCACCCCCTACACTCCCTTGGACCTTTATCTAACCCCCAAGAGTTATGGCGCCACGGCTATGTGCCAGAATGGTGCTGAGCTCTGCGACACAGCAATGCACAATAGGCACATGGTCCCAATCCTCCAAAAATGTTCTGCCTGGGGGACAGATATTAAATATACACACAAACTAGGCTAAGTGCAGGACACTGCAAGAATGCAAGAATTTGGAAGGGCCCAAATTAAATGGACTGTGGGAGAGGGTAGTTGTCTAAGAAGATCTCACTGAAGAATGACATTTAAATTGAGACTTGAACAAAGAATAGGCATTAGCCAGCTAATTGGGCAGTTAGACGATGAAAGAATTAAAGAGAGAGGGAACAGCACATACAAAGGCCCTGTGGTGAGGGGAGCGAGGCACATGCTATGGGAGTCCAGTGTGGCTAGAGGGTGGTGGAGGGTGGTGGGTGAAGGAGAGAGCCGTAGGAGTGGGAGCTGGAGAGAGCAGGGGATGAGAACATGCAGGGCACATAGGCCATGGCCAACACGTTGGACTTCAAGCTGAGAAGTGGCATGATCATGTTTATTTTTCAGGATTGTGTGAGCGCCCATGTGGAGCATGGATCTATGGAGGGGACACAGAGGAAGTGGAAAGATCAGTTAGGAGGCTGTTGTGGTCATCTACATAGGAGATGATGATGATGACTTGGTCAAGGTGGTGGCTGTGGGGGACAGAGAAGACTACAGGATTAAGGAGTATTCAAGCAGTTAGAGTGAAAGGGTTGGACTGCCTAAGATCATGGAGAGCTGCAAGTACCAACAGCGGCCCTGGACTTCTGAGTGGATGAAGGTGCCACTCACCCAGAGAGAGAAAGCTGGACAAGCAGATTGGGTGGTAGAGATGAAGACTTTAGTCTGAACACATTAAATCTGAGATGCCTCTGGGACAGCCAAGGGGAGGCATTAAGAAAGCTGTAAGATATAGAGTTCCAGATCAGAAAAGAGAGATCTGAGCTAGAAGTATAACTTGGGGATACTTTGGGAAAAATTGTTTGAGTAATGGCCATGGAAGGGCCATGAGAATGTACTTGGCAGAAGTCTAACTACAAGCTGCTTAACTGACCAAGAGCCCCAGCTGCTGGCCCTGAGATCCATCACTGAGATCCATCACTGCATTTGCACAGAAGGAGCAGGGCAGGGACACTAAGGCAAGCCCCCCTCCTGGGAGGCAAGGACCCCCTTACAGCTGAGTTTGTCTAGAGGGCTTCCCAACAGCCTTGCTGAGCAGCCTTAGATTGCACAGCAGGTCGGGACCCTTGCTCCCGACCATCCATCACTCAGGGTCACACTTGCATGGTGCTCAGAGAGTTCTTCCAGCCTTTCTCATCTCCCTCCTCCTTACCTTTCCTAGCAGCTTCCCTAATTAAATCTTTGCACGTTTAATCTGATCTTTATGTCTGCTTCTTGGAGGACCTTCCCACGTTGAGTCTCACCTTGACTCTGTGACTTGCTTTAGGAATGGAACAGTAGCAAATGTGACACAAGTGAAGGATTAAAAAAGGCTTGTGCTTCCACACTTGCCCTCTCTTGCTTCTGGAAACCCTTCTGCAACCATTGAGGCTAGTCTGGGCTAGCCTTTCTGAGGAAGAGCGATCAAGAGGAGAGATGCCAGCTATGCCAGCTGTCCACCTGCCTCAGTTGATGACCCACATCTATAAGTGAGGCCAGCCTAGACCATCCAGCCCCAGCCATATCAGCCCAGGACAAAAGAACCACCCAACCAACCCAGAGAACTGTGAGAAATACTAAATTTGGGGGTTTTTAGACTACTGGTTTTTGGGATGACTTATTATGCAGAAAAAGTTAACTGATGGAGGAGTTTGGGGCATAAAGATGGCATTCAAAGCCATGGGAATGAACTGGTCATATCATGGATTCATGGGTCCTGCCTTCAGTCTTTCAACACAACACCTTACCTAGAGCTCTTGCCATTAACCCCAGCCCCTCTGAAAATGTATTGAGAACTTACTATGTAACAGACAACATAGAAAGTGTATGCAGTCATAACTAAAACACGCTCTTTATCCTAAAGGGGAAACATAAGGGAATCAGAGAACACCTTTCTTCAACTTTCTATAATTAAAAATTATTGGATACCAACTTGGCAGGAATATAGAATCTGCCTGGATTCTTCCCCTCCCCTCCCCTCCCCTCCCCTCCCCTCCCCTCCCCTCCCCTCCCCTCCCCTCCCCTCCCCTCCCCTCCCCTCCCCTCCCCTCCCCTCCCCTCCCCTCCCGTCCTGAACTAGCATGGATGAAAGTAATCAAGACACAAGAGGGAAAGGCACATCTAGGTAACTGCAGTAGTTCAGTGGGATGGAGCATAGGAGTGGAAATAATCAGGAAATTAAACTGGAGAGACGGGCAAGGGATAAATCATGAAGGCTTTATACATCATGCCATGTGTACTTTGTTCTGAAAAAGAGAAACGATGGGGTGGTGTCAAGAAAAAGAACGGCATCCTCACATCTAGAATATGAATTTGAGAAAGTGTAGAATATGAATTTGAGAAAGACAAGACATGTGCAGTAGACCAAGAGAGAGATGATGAGTGCAGTGATAGTAAGGGTAAGGAGAAGGGACAGAATTCTGTGGCATTAAGGAGGAACTATCAGCAGAGCATTCTCACTAACAGGATGTAGATGAGGGGACCAGGCAAGAGGGAGGAAGAGGAGTCACAGGTGACTCTTAGATTCCTGGGTTGGACAACCGGATAGTCAGTGATGCCACCTGCTGAATGAGGCTCCATGAGAAGATGACAAAATTTGGTAAATGATGATGGGTTCAGTTTGGAACAAGGCAAGTTGGAGGTACTAGGAGGTGTTGGAATAGAAATGTCCAGTAGTCAGCTGGAGAGAAATTCTGAAACTCAGAAAAGAATCCTGGGTTGGAAAACAAACGTGGAAGTCATCAGCAGATGGATGATGGCCAAAGCAAAGGGAAGGGAAGAAATCCGTGGGAGAGTGTGTAGCATAAGAAGTGAAAAGGGCCAGGGCTGGGACCAGGAAGCACCTACATTTAAGGTTCAGTCGCTCAGTTCCCATCTGGAGGAGGAGCCCAGCCAGAGCTAACCAGAGGGAAGATGGCCAAGATACCATGAGACACCGCTCCATCTGGGCTGCTCCCACAGTCTACTCAAAAGTCTACAGTAAATGACCAAGAAAGCAATTAGCACTAAGGTGCTCATGGTTAGTAACAGATGTGTCCAGAAATATCTGCATTTTCATTAGGATCTAAACCTCACAGTAGGGCTTTAAAGGCAAGACTTGAGTCAAATCCTGGCTCCACCACCTACTGTGATCTTGAATTCTGGAGGCCTTTGTTTGCTTGTATAAAACAAGAATAACAATGTGTACTTCTTAATCCCATCACCTTTTTCACCCATTCCCCCCTTCCCTATCTGGCAACCGTCAAAATGTTCTCTGTATATGTGAGTCTGTTTCTGATCTGCTTGTTTATTTTGTTTTTTTAGATTCCACATTTAAGTGAAATCGTATGGCATTTGTCTTTCTCTGTCTGACTTTTTTCACTCAGCACAGTACCCTCTAGGCCCATCCATGTTTTTGCAGATGGCAAGATTTCATTATTTTTATGGCCAAGTCATATCCCATTGTATATATACACCATAAGGAATATAGTCGGTAATATTGTAATAACTATGTATGGTGTCATATGGGTACTAGATTTATCAGGGTGATCATTTATAGATTACATAAATGTTTAATCACTATGTTATACACCTAAAACTAATATAATATTGGCGTCAAATGTACTTGAAAAATAAAAATAATATTTAAAAAAACAGGAATAACAATTCCTATATCTCAAAGAGGTGTTAGAGATACCAAGTTTCTGGCACATGCCTTCATCTATGCCTCTCTTGGTGGTTCTAAACCTTGGAGGGTTTGGCCCAGCCCATTTCTGATTCAGGATATCTAAGATGATGCTAATGCTGCTGGTCCAGGAACCACCTTTTGGGACAGAATGTTCCCCTAAAGGACCCCACCATGTGAGTGAATATCTATTCTATGTACCTCCCACGAGTCTTGTGACCCTAGAGAAGGGCTGTGGGGTCAGAGCTCCTGTACCCCAAAACTAGTCTTGTGACCCTAGAGAAGGGCTGTGGGATCAGAGCTCCAGGCTCTAAGTGCAGGAAGCAGGATAAAGCAATGGGAAGGTGAAGGACAGGGACAGGCACATAGTCTTCTCCCTCAGCTGTCACCCAAGACATCTCAGGGGCTACACGTTGAGTGATTCACACCTGCGAGTTTGAAAAGCCATGACTCACTGGATTCAGTAGGTGGGCTGCATTGACTCAACCCTCAGGGAGGGTGACAGGGAGGGGAGCAGGTCTGCAAAGTCACAGCCAACAGCCAGCAGAATGGACTGAGGTCTCCTGGGCACCTGATAAGCCAGGCCCAGGGTTGGAGAGAAGAGGGAGAGGGCAGCAGAGCCGGAGGAAGGCAGGGACCCAGAGGGTGCAGAAGCATGGGAAGTGAAGCCTTCTTCCCAGATGTGGAGGGCGAGAGGGAGCCTGTGGCATCGCCTACCCATTTCAGATAAGCTAGCCTCTTCTCTGGGTTAAGAAGACCTTGAAAAGCCAGAAAAGCAATCTGGAGCTTCCTTGGGAAATCTACTCCCTCAGAATTGTCCACCCCTCTCCATCCCGCTCTGCCCTGGTGATGCCCAAGGAACCTTTTCCACTCTCCCCAAGACATCATGGATAAAAATCATCAGGAAAGCCCAATGGTGGTAGAGTGGAAGGAACAAAGGTGAGTCACAGACATCATCCTATTTTCTTTCTTCCTTGCATTTTTTTTTACAGTTTACATTCAGAATTATTTTGTATGGGTTTCAAGTGTACAGTATAGTGGTTAGACAATCATATCCTTTACAAAAAAGCATATGATACTGTCAGTTCCCACCCGGCACCATACATAGTGATCACAGTATAGCTGACTAGACTCCTTATTCTGTACTTCACATCCCCATAACTATTTTGTAACTACCAATCTTAAACCCTTCCCCTCTCCCACGCAGTCCTCCACCCCACCCCAACCCTCTGGCAAGCATCAGTCTGTTCCCTGTACCTACGGGTCTGTTTCTGTTTTGCTTGTTCGTTTATACTGTTCTTTAGATTCCACATATAAGTGAGATCATATGGTACTTCTCTCTGACTGATTTATTTCACTTAGCATAATACCCTCTACGTCCATCCGTGCTGTTGCAGATAGTAAGATTTTGTTCTTTTTTTTATGGCTGAGTAATATTTCACTTTATTACCACAGCTTTTTATCCATTCATCTATTGATAGGCATTTGGGTTTATTTTATTTCTTAAAAATCCTTCTAAACTCCCAATTATATATACATAATTTTTAACCCACATTTACTACCATGCCAGGTACTGAGATTGCAACTATTAATTAATCAAAATGCTTACCCCTCGAGAAATTTTGCCTAATGAGATATAATATATGGGGCACTTATTTTAAAGTTCACAAAACACTTCCGTGTACAATTGCACTTATTCCTCACAATGGCCACGGAGAGTTGGTTATGTGGATCCTATTTCATTTTTGCCATTCTGATCAGCTGAGATAGTACCTCCTCAGAAGCCTTGCCTGGCATACCCAGTCAGTGCCACGTCACCCTAGATTAATTTTCTGAGTGACAGTTATCACTCTGATTTTTTTTCTACAGATGTACTTGTCCATTTATTGTCTCTCTTCCTGCAATTCACTATGAAAGTAGGAAACATGTCTGCTTTATTCACTGCTGTATTCCCAGGACCCAAATCGTGCCTGGCCCAGAACAGGCACGCAGGATACATCTGCAGAAGGAGGGAGGGAGGGGGGACAGCGGGACACAGGGAGAGGCTGCGATTCTGCCACTAAGTGGCAGAGCTGAGGCTTACAGCTAGGGCTTTCCCCCAGCCCAGTTCTTTCCCCTACACCCAACCTGGGGGCCACTCTGAGCCAGCACCCAGGTTCTGGCGTTGGCTGGCTAATTCCCAGGACTCTCAGCTCACTAACCCAGAGCCTGAGATCCAACAACAAGAGGAGCAGGTATGTGTTCACCTGTCATTACAAATCCCCTCCCTAGAGAAGGCATGAAAATCTGCTTGTATGTAGGATCGTCACACGCAAGAAAACCTCAACCAAGGACCAAATAAGTCAAGAGAGATTAAATTTACCTTTTTTTAAGAGGAAGAAATATAAAGTATTCTTTTAAAATTAAGAACAAAGAATAAAATTCCTATTCAGTAAATAAAACAAAAAAATTGGGATTTTTGTTTTGTTTTGTTTTGTTTTTTAGATAAAATCATAGAATGGCATTGCTCTATAGGAGGGCTTCAAGCGACCAGCGGGCCAAGGCACCTTCTCTGAAAGATGGGTCCTGGGCCTGAGGATCAATAGTGTAGCGGAGGCCCAGGGCGTTAACTGACTTGCCCGTGGTCTGTGGCCAGTAAAGACTAGAGCAAGACTAGGTCCGTGATGCCATTGGTAAAAGAAATGAAGACTTCTTCAAAGCACTGTACTTAGAAATAGAAACCATTTATTTGAGAGTGAGAACCATGTCATTGTCATCTTTATTTTCCCATTCCTCCTAGCAAAAGGCTGTGTACACATCTGTTCATGAGAAAGCGGGGATGCTCCAAAATATACATACGAGGCATAAACACAGACTCCTCTGCAGTACAGGAAACAAAGAGAGCTACTTCAACCTCAAGTTGCATTTTTGCAACTATAATGACATTTCCATCGTTAAAAGGCGTGCCCATCAGTGTGGCTCTAGATTTTGCTACCCAGGTTAGAAATCCCCAGGTTATAAACCCAGGTTATAAAAAGCCCCAGGGTGCTGCCCCGCCCCAGGCTGCAGGGTCTGGCCTGTACCCAAGACAGCATCGCACCTTCCTGCTGGTGCTCCCAGCTCTGCGCCCTCCCCAACACCCAGGCAGCAGCTGCTGCTGCCAACACTAACCCTATTCGGGATCTGGAGTCTTCTCTCTTAGCTCCAATCCCAGACTTGCATTTATAGGGGGAAATTTTTTTTCCCAACTGTGTACTTTATAAAATGTACTTTTATAAAGGCTCGGTGATTCCAGAAGAATACCATATTCTGTCCTTGAATCTCACTTATTGCAAGGGCCCGAAGTCCACACACGTGCAGCGGACACCAGCACCCCTCAGAATCCTCGTGTCTGAGATGAGGGTTACACCCCTAACACAAGTTTTCCAGGTCACGGTGAAAGGGCACCACACATCTTTGCTTCTGCCAGGAAGGTACTTAATTTACCCCCAGTCAACTCTGTACTGTAACAAATGGGTTTTGTAATGGGATTTTTCATTCCAAACAGCTTTATAGTTTGTCACAGGTATACTTTGTCCAATGGCCTACGTCCATGCTCCCCAACACACTCTAAGTACCACCAGGACACACGTTCTTCCCCTCCACGAGCGCTGTAGCTGGGCCTATTACAGATGTTGGTTAGCAGAGTGCTGTTTCCTGCTCTTCCCAATTCTCCATCACTTATTCGGGATGCAAGGTGATTATCAACTTATTGGGGATGCAAGGTAACACGGGGCAGACAGGAGAAAAGGCTCTCCCCTGGCCAGATAAACAGCCCCACTTCTCCAGGCCGGAACTGTGCTGAGGCCTGCCCACGGGAGACCTGGAGCAGTCACTGCTCCTCCCCAGGATGGGTCTTGCAGGCCCCCTCCATCTATCGCCTATCCATCAGCCCCACTGAGAGAGGGGGGCAGCTCTGCCTAGGATTTGCAGAGTGCAAAGCCCCCCGGAACTGTGGCTTCTTAGATTGTTGGAACTGGGCGATACCTGCAGAGCATCTGCCCAATCTTCATTTCCAGGCAAGATGAGACCCAGCGAGGTCAGTGACTTGCCCAGGGTCACATGGCTACTTCATGGGGCTGAGTCAGGGCTAGAAGTCAAGTCTCCCAGGCCAATGCTCTTTTCTCTATTCCGCCCCCAGTTGTTAATACCTTCTTTTCCCCAATGTTGTTCTTGGCCTGGCTGACGATGGTGCTACACACGGTAAATAGGAATGATGAATAGATGGAAACAATGTCTAGAGTTACCCATTTAAGGCTCTATTTTTGCCTTCATGACAGAGAGAGGCTTTGAGGAATCTAACCAAGGTACTGTCAGCTGGGTGTGGTCAGGTCCCCTTGATCATCTATAGAAGTATTTCTGGGCAAACCAAGGGGTGGGGAGGCTCTCTCCAAACCTAGACCCTGGTCGGTCTCTGAGAAAACTGGAGTCACTCAGCTGTGATCCTTACAGATACAGGCTTCAGTGACTAAGGTACACACCAGATGGTGACACGGGCTCTGCCTTTCCTGAGACAATCCCACAACCCAGGCAATCGAGTACAGTGGAGTGGAGAGACCCCTCCAGTGATGGTGCAGGCAGCAGGGCAGGGAGGAGGGACACAAGCTTCAGACACCAAGAAAGGACAACATTGACAGAAAGGACGGGGGCAGCATGAAGCAAGGTCCAGGCAAGATGGCCAAGTGGACTGCCCAACCCACCTGACTCTGGAATCATCCATCACCCCAGGACCCCAAACAGGTGGGACTAAATCTGTGAGCCAAACACTGACCACATCAACCTCAGCACAAAGAGGCCCTATTGCAGGGAGGGTCAGCCAGCCTTGGGTTTGAATTCCAGCTTTGCTCCTACTGTTTGGGTGCACTTGAGCAAGTTACTTAACGTTTCTGAGCTTCAGTTTCCTTACCTATAAAATGAAGATACCTACTTATTAGGGTTGGATAGGATTGATTATGGTAAAGTCTAGAAACAGGTTGGCATACTGGCTGGAAAACAATAAGCACTCAATAAGCTGTAGCTAAACCTTCTGAAGTCCTGCAGGGACTTGGCTGTCTGGCAGATCCATGGGCTCCCAGGAGGATGGAGCTGTGACTGACACATCCTCTCAGAATCCTCATCACTCCCTCTCACAAGCCAGGAAGTAAAAGCTGGGCATTTCCCTGCCACCGGATGCTTCTTCAACAAGATACTCCCCACCCCCAGCCTCGGGAGAGCCCAGGAGATGTGACAACAGTGATCCAACAGCTCTACCGTGTGACTTGAGGGTCACTGTACATCATGCAGCCACCAACACAACACTCACAATTCCTGGCAGACGGATGGTCTCCTGGGAGCCCCAGACTCATAAATACCACAAAGAAGCAGTCAGCGAGCTAGAAAGAGCTCCATGTAAATAACCCTCTATGTGTCATCCCTGTAGTCAGAGCATGAAGTTCCATCCTGGGGATGGGATTTTTGTCAAAGGAAAGAGGTTCGCATTCAGAACTGGGTTCTCAGAGGGAACTGAAATAAAGTC
The DNA here is from genome assembly GCF_963455305.1 of Plecotus auritus. Lineage (NCBI taxonomy): Eukaryota > Metazoa > Chordata > Mammalia > Chiroptera > Vespertilionidae > Plecotus > Plecotus auritus. The sequence goes on from NC_137778.1 coordinate 20,829,908, forward strand.
CATCTGAGATCTGAGTCAGGAAGAACCATCCAGGAAGGAAGATGCAAAATACAAATGATGTGAAAGCATCAGATGCTGCCTCTCGAGCGGTCCCTACCGCTCACCATGTAGTCGCTCTTGGTTTAATCATCTGTCCCTCTCCGTCTGGACAGTCTCTATTGTCCACATGTAATTATTACTAATGTTTCTGTCCACTCTCAGCAGCGTCCTGGCTTGGACAATAAATTACATGATTACCCAAACTCCAAAGTGGTGAGAACATCTTAGCTGGCCAGAGACGGAGTATGTGAGAGGCAGTAGGATGGAATCAAACAGGAAAAGGTCATCTTCTAGGCTCTAGGAGCGGCTGCGCAATCTACAAGACCCACATATTTGCAGAAGAGAAAGTTTTCTATTTTCCATTAGTAATTTCTCTGGAAACTGTCAACGGGAAGTTTCCCCACAGTGTCCATCCTAGCTCCCAGCCCCAGGAAAGACAGCCCCTTTGCTCTGGCTCTGATGTCAGCCAAGACAGAGTGATGCTCTTATTTAAGCCTTGGAAACATCCTTTAGTTCCACGGAAACACTTCTCTGTGCTAAGCCGAACTGACTCCTGTCCCCTAATGGCGATGTCTCTATGACATGGCGCTGCTCTAGGCCCCCACCTGTAGGTAAGAATCAATGTTCCAACACATGGCCTCCAAAGGGAAGAGCATGTGAATCATTAAAAGCCCCAGATGTCGGTCATCCACCCACCCACTCAGCCTGAACCACCCGCTCTGAGCAGCCAGAGTCACAGCCCCAGGAGAGGGACGATATCCTGGCTTAAGAAAGTGGCTAAACTGCCCCTCAATCCCCACAGCAAGGCGGAAGCCTCCATCTCAGGAGGATGCGGGTGGTGCCTCCCATCATCCTCTCCTGGGCAGAAGCACAAGGCAAAGAGGCGCAGAGGGCTTGGGGCTCCATGCCTTGAAAAGGACACAACCACCCTCGCGCAGGGGTACCAGAGTGCGTGGAAAAGCAAGTCACGGGAGTCTGGCTTCCCCGCATCCCCCTTCCTCTGCCTAAATTCCCAGCCTTCTCGCATGATAGGGTCCACTCGCTGCCGGACCATCCGCGGCTGCAGGTACACCCAGTCTGCCAATCCCGGGACGCCTCCAAGGGCGCACGCAGCTTCCTTCACACAAACTTCGCTGGAAGCGAGTCTTACCCTGGAGTGGTCCCCCCACAAAACTTCCCGGTGCCCCGGACTGGGGCGAAAGGCCCCAGGCTCGCGGAGACCTGCGGTGGCACCTGCTCCGAGCCTGGCTGCGCTCCGGGCGGCACAAGCCTCCCTCACTGCGGGCTGAGCAAGCGCACGACCACGCACGAGATGCCAGCCCTGGGCGCCAGGCAAGGGGCACACCGCTCACACCCAAAAACCCCAACGATGCGGAGCTTTCCCACGCCCGGGAAATTGCCACCGAAGTTGCAAAGGAAAGGGTAGCGCGTGGGGAAGAAGAACCGGCTTGGAGAAGGTTCGGGCAAACTAGGATTCTCCACGGTCCATGCATCCCCAACAGGTAGCAGCAGGGGAATGAGCGGCCGGGGGAGGGCAGCGCAGGCACCCCCGGGGCGCAGACAACCATTTCCTCAGCAGCAAAACCCAAAACCCGGGCTTACCTGGAATTAATGCAGAGTCCCGCGCTCGGCTGAATGAGGAGTGTGCTAGTATTCCCGAGACATCCTTGAATTATTTTAAAAGAGGAAACACGTGGGGGGAGGGGAGCGGAGAGAGGGGACAGGCGATCCTGAACTGGAGGAGAAGGAGCAATCAAAGAAAGCAGGGGGCAGGAAGGTAGGAGGAGGTAAGGGAGTGAAACAGAAAATAAAGAGAAGCGAGGCCGTTTTTTTTAAGAAACCTGTCTCCTGCCCACAGAGTGGAAAGGGAATTTCTGACAATTCCAAAGAGAACTGGCACCACATGGCCCCCAGAGAGGCACACGGCGGGGGTTGGGGGGAAGTTATGGAATGAGCTGTATCCAAACCGAGGAAGGAAGAGCTGTCCAGGCGCGGGCAGCACCCGCGAGTGGGTGCGGGCGGGCTGTTGGGCGGCGCGGGGCGGCACGCGGCGTGAGCGTGCACACCGGCTGGGGCGGGGCACACGGGGCTGCTGTGCACACCCGGGCTGGGGCGGGGCGGGGCGCACGGGCGGGCTGCCGGGCGGGGGCTGCCGGGCGGAATTGCCTGAGGGCGGGGCTCTGTGTAGTAAACAGCCTGGGGCTAGACGTTTAAGTCAGGGCTTCAGTGCAAAAGTTCTGTGGCCTCAAACTTCCACAGGCCATTTCCACCCGAAAACACCGTCCGTGTTTGTGGGTGCCAAGGTCCTGCTCGTGGACCTCCCTGGGCTGCAGGGTAGGGTCCTGGCTCTTGCCTAGCGGGCAGGAGGACCTTGGCGGGAGAGCATGATTACATCTAACTAGAAACAGGTGTGAGTTGGGGGCTTCAAGGATCCAGTTGAGAGAGGGGGCTTTAAGCATCCAGTTGAGAGAGGGGGACGAGCCAGACACCACCCAAAGATAGGGAGCCCCGCCGCAGTGGGGGAGTATCGGGACATAGAGGCTCTCTGAGAGTCGCCAGGGGCCCTCTGAGGACTCTAGTCTAAGGAATGCCCTGTTCCCAGGCAGGGGAGGGGGGACAGTTAAAGAGCACAAAAATAATAAAATAGCCCTAAAAACAGTCAAACTGGCATCTCCAAAGCTTTCTAGATCTGAATCCCTCTTGTCCTCTGTCCCACCATTCCTCTGAGTCTTTGCACATCTTTCCCTCAAGAATAGCAGGAACGCCTCCCTGAGCCCTTGCTGGTGAAAACCCCACAGCCCATCTCTTCAGTCCAGCTTTGCCAGGTGGCCATACACAGCTGCCCACTCTCCAGCAAAAGCTCAGAATCAGAGCACAGAAGGGAGGGAAGGAGGGAGGGAGGGAGGGAGGAGGAGGAGGAGGAGGAGGAGGAGGAGGAGGAGGAGGAGTAGGGGAATTGATTGAAAGAGGAAGAAGAGAAACAAAGGAAGAAGCAGGAGAGGAGGAGGAGAAGAGAAAAGGGATGGGGTGCCAGGGCGGGGACTTCTCTCTCTCTCTCTCTCTCTCTCTCTCTCTCTCTCTCTCTCTATATATATATATATATATATATATATATATATACACACTAGAGGCCCGGTGCATGAAATTCGTGCATGGGGGGTGTTGTCCCTCAGCCCAGCCTGCACCCTCTTCAATCTGGGACCCCATGAGGAATGTCAGACTGCCCATTTAGGCCCGGGCAGTCGGACATCCCTCTCACAATCCAGGACTGCTGGCTCCCAACTGCTCCCCTGCCTGCCTGCCTTCCTGATTGCCCCTAACCGCTTCTGCCTGCCAGCCTGATCACCCCCTAACCACTCCCCTGTCAGCCTGATTGATGCCTAACTGCTCCCCTGCCAGCCTGTTTGCCCCTAACTGCCCTCCCCTGCAGGCTTGGTCACCCCTAACTGCCCTCCCCTGCAGGCCTGGTCCCCCCCAACTGCTCTCCCCTGCAGACCTGGGTCCCCCCTAACTGCCCTTCCCTGCAGGCCTGGTCACCCCCAACTTCCCTCCTCTGCTGGCCTGGTCACCCCTAACTGCCCTCCCCTGTAGGCTTGATCACCCCCAACTGCCCTCCCTTGAAACCTGGTCCCTCCCAACTGCCCTCCCCTGATGACCATCTTGTGTCCACATGGGGGCAGGATCTTTGACCACATGGGGGCAGCCATCTTGTGTGTTGGAGTGATGGTCAATCTGCATATTACTCTTTTATTAGATAGGATAGAGGCCTGGTGAGGGCCAGCTGGTTTGCCCTGAAGGGTGTCCCGGATCAGGGTGGGGGTTCCCTTGGGGCATGGGGCGGCCTGGGCAAGGGGCCTGTGGTGGTTTGCAGGCCAGCCACGCCCCCCGGTGACCCAAGCAGAGGCCCTGGTATCTGGGATTTATTTATCTTCTATAATTGAAACTTTGTAGCCTGGAGTAGGTCTGCCAGGGTGTGCGGAAAGCTTGGCTTCCTCCATCGCCAGGGATACCCAAGCCTCCCTCCTGCTCTCTCTGTGGCTGCAGCCATCTTGGTTGGGTTAATTTGCATACTCGTTCCTGATTGGCTGGTGGGCGTGGCTGATGGTCGTGGCAGAGTGATGGTTAATTTGCATATTACTCTTTTATTAGATAGTATTTTTATTGATTTCAGAGAGGAAGGGAGAGGGAGAGATAGAAACATCAATGATGATAGAGAATCATTGATCTGCTGCCTCCTGCACAGCCCCTATGGGGGAATGGAGCCTGCATGTGCCCTTGACCGGAATCGAACCCAGAACCCTTCATACTGCAGGCCAACACTCCATCCACTGAACCAAAACAGTTAGGGCATCCCTGGCAGTTCTTGTTCCATGGGGCCTTGGCACAGATGGGGCAAGTCCTCTGAAGGCTTACTTTGAGGTTTACCAGAATTGAATGAGGACAGTCCTACTTTCCTACTCAGCAGCGAGCTCCTTGTGGCTGACAGCAGGGATTCTTGTCAAGCTTATAGCCTGTACACCCGCTGCCCCCGACCTGGCATGTGTCAGAGAACATGTGCTGAAGGGAACTAAGTAGCCACAAGACCCAGGGCTCCTCTCCCCTTCCCCTTAGTCTGGGATGGAGGAAGGGAAGCCAAGGCCAAGGGCTGTGCAGCCTCCTGGCTGGTTCCCATTCTCCCCCAGAGAGTCTGTGAGGACCCAGGACTTCCTCCTCCGACCCAGGTAAGTGCCAAAAATCATCACCAACCCTGAGATGAGGTGAATGTGGTCTCTCTGAATTAGACTTTTGGAAAGCCAGGCCTTTAGCCCTGACATTAAAAACTGCTCCAGCTGGGCATTAGAAGAAAAGAATCAGGGCCATACATCAGTTGTTCAGAGGCAGACAGATTTTTGGAAAGCCTTGCAGATCTGGTTCCCTTTATTAAGATTGTTGTGTTGTTGTTTTTTTCCAGTTCAAGCATCAGAAAGCAATGGGACTCCCTTGTGGCAATCTTGGGCCCTGCTCAAAGGAAGGCAAATCCTAGGGAATCCTGGGAACCAGAACCCTCCTCTCAAGGAAAAAGAAGCACGGGGGGGTGGGGGGCGGGCAAAAAGAGATTTTCCCACTTTAGGAAATCACCTGCAGAATCAACAGGGAAGGGGGATGACTCCATTAACCCCAAGATGGACTCTTCATGCCCCAACCCACCCCAACATATGGACACACGGACACAGTGCCGTCACCAGCCACTGGGCCCCTTTTCCACCAGCCCGCAAGCAGGAGCATTCGCACTACAATGTTTGGGTTTCTTTTTCTAATGGAAAAAGTTTAAGGAGCTGGGGTACCAGAAGGCTGGTGGTTTTCCTGGCTTAGAATCTCCTGAAGAGAAGAGCATCCATACTCACCCTCCTCCATCATCAAAACAAACAACAATTGTGCCCACAAACAAGACTTCTATGCCCATTCATACTCCTGAGAGCGGGCCATGCTCACCAACCGATGGTCCCAGGACAGATGGCCTTGACCGACCCAGGAGGTGTCACCACCCCAGATGTCCAAGTCCGATGCGCTCTCAGACACACCTGCCATTTTATTGTTTGCATCTCTGGTTACAAGTAACAACTAATTAGAACAAATGGTGTCCTTTCAGACATAACAAAAATGTTGGTTTTGATTCTTGTCCCACTTGGATGAGTTGTGGCTGCTATCCAGCGCCTTTTGCTCCAGGCAGAGGAGGTAGGAAGTAGGCTGGGATACAGGGCTTTAGTTCAGCATGCCTGGCCTGGCTCCCTCCACCTCTTCACCCCAGCAGATGTCTGCCCTCCCCACTCCTCAGCCTCTTCTATACACAGCATGGGGAAAAGGCTCAGGGCTCAAGGCACACTCTCCTCTCTTGAGCCAGACCAACCAGGGAGCACCCTGGACACCCCTGATGCAGACCTGTGCCCCATACCGCGCCCCCTAACGGGACTTCATTCTGGGGCCCTGGCTTCAAAGAAAAGCCCCTGGTTTAATAATTCAGCCTACTTGAATGCCATTTAGTAGCCATGGAAACCGGTTTCCTGACATCTAGTTGTACGTAGGATGTGGTTGGAAGGGGAAAGAGAGGGAGAGAAAGAGGAAGGTAAAGGAGAAAGGAAAAGAAAGAGATCCAGCTGAGATTTCATCTAAACTTTCCTGCTTTTGTTCGTTCTGCAGGGTGTGACAATCATGACGGTGTGATGCCACCACATCTCAGCTACACGCCTCTCCCTACCTCTCTGACTTCCCTCTTCCCCCATCTCATCTCTCTCTATCTCTTCCTCCCTCAGACCTCCTGGAAGGCAGGAGATCTGACTCAGCATTCCAACTAAATACCTTTCTGATATCTTTTTTGCCTCAGTTTCATTATCTGTAACAGGGGAGGCTTGTGGATGTTCACCATGGTTCTTCCAGCTCTAACAATCCATGACTGTGTGGTCCCACCTCTGTGTCTGTTCAGCCTTTCGTCTCTGTCCAGCTGTCTCTGTCTCTACCTCTCTCTGCCTCTGTTAGTTTCCTATGTTTCTCCATATGTACACCTCTCTCTCTCCCTCATTTTTTCTCTTTTGTGACTAAGATTTCTCATTTGCCATAAGATTTCACCTGTAAAGCAGCTATCTACACTAATAAAAGAGAAATATGCAAATTGACCGTACCTCCGTGACACCCACCAGCCAATCAGGAGTGAGTTTGCAAATTAGCCCAACAAAGATGGCGGATTAATTTGCATATGCAGGCGCGGAGCGAAGACTGAACACTGAAGACGACTGAAGACTGAAGGGGCTTGGCTTCTCCGCTGCAGCTGGAGTGGAGAAGCCTCAAGGTTTGGCTTCTCCGCTGCGGCCAGAGCTAAGGCCTGGGTCCCGGGTGCGGGAGGAAAACCAGAGCCAGCAGCCAGGGGAAGGAAGGCCTATTGCACGAATCTTTGTGCAATGGGCCTGTAGTTTTTTAAATAAACATTCCATTCCTCCTCGCCGGAAAGTGTCCCATCACCTCCCTTCACCTGGCTAATTGCCTCATCCTTCAGGTTACAGACCAGACATCAGTTGCTCTAAGAAGCCTTCCTGCCCGCCTTATCTGCCCCCACAGTGCCCTGCTGGCCCCTATTGTGGCCACCTCACTGGTGAGTGAGTTCACTAAGAGCAAAAACTGTGCTGTGTCCCCAGTGGCTGTCTTTGGGAGGCACTTAACAAGTAGCGGTTGAATGAAAGGGTAAGTCACCTTGAACCACAGATTTCTGAACCACTGCTTGTTAAAGACTCAAGACACTCCCGGGAACGCACACAGCATGAGGAAGCCAGACAAAAGCCCACCTGAGCCTCAGCTGCCCCTGGACCACCCTGGATGGGGAGAGAGCTCCTCCCAAACTGTCTTGATAACGTGCTGTGCCAAGATCAAGGGACCCTTTCAGACATGTTGGTGGGGACACTCCAGAATGGAAATAGCTCCCGGGGGGATTGAGAATGGGCTCCACCAGAAATGGGGACAGTGGATCGTGCCACGTGGTGGCTCCCATCAGCCCATCACTGGGTTTGCCCTGGTACCATGTGGGCAAACTCAAAAGGCAGCAATAGCGCTCCCACCAAGGTGTCAGCTTCCAGCAGGTGCCTCACACCAAGTAACTTGCAACCGGTTAGGCCGACTCTCTTCTGGGAGCAGGGCCATCAGGAACACAGATGGAGGCCAGAGGCACAGGGGCTGTCAGCCCAGGGGCCAGGGAACATGTGGGCAGTGACTCTGGCCCCTGCTGGGAGCCACCAATGTGGATTCTGTCATCCAGGAAGCAGCTGCTTTAAACAAAGAAAATAGTCTTTTGATCATCATCTTTTGATGGACCAACAAGACCTATCCATTCTAGAAGCCTTGGCTGTAAATGTGAATGAAAGGCAAGAATTTGGAAGACAAGGGTTTCTTCCCAAATGCTCCCTCATGAATTATCTTCCATTCATGTGTTACATAAAGGGGCAAGGGCAGCTGATGTACACACAGTCGCTGTGTGCACTGAGCTCCCATGAGGTTGGGACAGCCTCCAGCACAGGGTCAGCCTTTGCAGAGTGCACAGTCCACAGTCATGACTCAGGAACCCAGGCATGTCTCCCTGCAGCCCCGGCCCACTAGCCACCCCCCGCCCCCCAATAATCCCTAATCCAGATGGAGCTGCCTTACCCTCAAAGATCTGCCAAGTGACGCAATCTTCCTGATGTCACGCACAGACCGACTGTCACATTTCATCAGCAGACTCCCATGAGCTGTCCCCACCACCACCTCCCCAAGTGCCACGTTCTCATAACCCTCGAGCCATAGGCAGGCTGACTGAGCTTCAGAAGAAGGGAAAGATTTAAAGCAGAAAGCTAGAGGGGAAAGAGGGAGAGAGGGAGAGAGAGAGAGGGAGAGAGGGAGAGGGAGAGAGAGAGAAAGGGAGAGGGAGAGGGAGAGAGAGAGAGAGGAAAAGACCAGCATATACCCTGAAAAAAAAACACACTGCTCTGTAAAATGACACCCAAACTTGAATTTGCATCCACACTATATTGTTGGAGAAGCTCAAGACCTTCCATGCTGAGTTTTCCCATCCCAGGGGAATAGTACCTCCCAGCTGGTGAAAAAAAAAAAAAAAAAAAAAGGAAAGAAAAAAAAACAGGTCCTTTTGTACAATAGAAACCTGAAATGGAAAACAAATCAGCTAAAAACCTTCCTGGATGCCCAAACCATGCCACCACATCACCCTCTTCTAAAGGAAAATACTCGTCCTCCTCTCCCACATGCTCTAAGCAGCTCCGAGTGCAGCACCCAAACATTAGGACAAACCCACGTTCTTTCACCACTCCTAGAGCAGAACCAGAAAGCCTGTAGCAGCGAACGCCCATGCCAATTTCATTTCATACACACACACAGACTGTCAGGGCGTTACACACCACATACACAATAAGTGAGACATGGCACACATACACACTGCCTTCCTGGGACATGTGTGCACGTGTGTGTGTGTGTGTGTGTGTGTGTGTGTGTGTGTGTGTGTGTGTGTGTGTTTTGCTTGGAGACTGGTGATGCTTTGGATTATGAGGTTTCCATGGTTACCTTCTGTGGAGGGATCTGGGGTAATTGAACTCTTGGGGTTCACCATTCAACAGATGCATCTCGCTCACTCCTGCACGCTCACAGGCTCATGGGCTTGCTCTATCTGCATTTTATCACCATCAGTGTTTAGTTACAGTTTCAAGTCAAGTACATTGTAATGGAGTTGAACCTGCCTAGGGCTCTGGCTTTACCTTGGAGAAGGGTATTGAAAACTAATTCCAACACTCCAGTGGCTTTGGAAGAGTCTCAGACTAATGAGGGTCTAACAGCAGCCAAGATCATACAGACCCACCCTTTCTCCTCTATGCAAGGAAGACCACCGTCCCAGAAGGGGTCAAGAAGATTATATTACTAATTCATAGGAAGCGCTAGGAGAATAAAAATCAAAAGACCCAGGTTGGCATAAACCACAGGAATGGGAACAGAGCTTCAGCAACAGCATCCCCTCCCTTTCCCAGGAGGCCTGTCTAATTGGTTATCTTACATCAATTTGGAGCAAAGTAATTTCTCAGGATAGTGTTAGCTATCAGACACGGTCCCATCTATGCATATGAGAAACTGTCCAACTTGGCTTGTGACTAAATATTTCAGTCCACTTCACATGCTAATGTCTCATTTCCTCCAATGAGTCTAACAAGACAAACAGAACTCTGAGCCTATTGGAAAGCAATGGCCAGCCTCTTGTTCAGACTCCGATGACCTAAAGGAGTAAAGAAAGGAAATAATTTTGCTTCGCCAATGAGCAGTATGGCCGGGCTCAAGTTGCTGGTGGGAAGAGGGAAACTCACTGTACTGAGTGGTTAATGGGAGCCTAAAGTCCTGTCTCAGTTCAGCACTAAGCCAGCCTGCAGGCCTCAAGCAGGGCTCTTAGCTTCCCCCCACCTCAGCATCTTATGTTTCTACTAGAGGCCCGTTGCACAAAGATCCATGCAAGAATAGGCCTTCCTTCCCCTGGCTTTGCTCCCGGCCGCCTGGGAGCCTGCAAGACCTTGCTCCCAGCTGGAGTGCCGCTCCTGTAGCTCCCTCTGACCCCTGCCCTCCCCCTCAGAGCAGGCATCCCACCCTGCCCAGCTGCTCCACACCTGCATATGCAAATTAACCCGCCATCTTTGTTGGGTTAATTTGCAAACTCACTCCTGATTGGCTGATGGGCGTCGTGGAGGTACAGTCAATTTGAATATTTCTCTTTTATTAGTGTAGATGGCTCTTGGTTTCTGGGAATCCCAGATGTTTCCACGCATGGCAGAAACCCTTTGGCCTGGTAACTCGATATGTGGTATAGGACAAGGACCCAACTCAAGTGCTATGGGGGCACCTGAATGGTAAGTTAAGATAGAAATCAGAATTATTTTCCAAATGTCTATACTCTTTTATATTCTTTTACATCCTCCATCTCTACATGTTCTCCTCCAACCCAGAATGAGCAATATCTAGGAATCAGTAGGAGGAAAGAGAAAGATCAGATGTGAATTAATAGAGTATGCTTTCAATTTTGATCCAACTACTTACAAAGCAGAACTCCAAGGGAAACACACCCATGGAGAAAAGAACAATGTAGTTAATTAGCCAATTGAAAAAGAAGAGCTGGAAGGCAAACAGCAGGGGTGTGACTATCCCCCACACAGAAGAGCAGAACAAGAGGCAATTTAATCATTATGAGCTACAATGAGACCCACATTCTCCACCCCCTATGTATGGGTGGTGTGTGCCCTTCCAAAATTCACATATTAAAGTCCTAACCCCCAGCGCCTCAGAATTTGACTGTATTTGGAGACAAGGCCTCTAAGCAGGTAATTAAAATTAAGTGAGTCATTGGAGTGAGCCCTAATCCAATCCGACAGATGCCCCTATAAAAAGAGACTAGGACGCAGCCACCCATAGAGCAGAGACCATGCGCAGACAGAGGAAGAAGATGGCCATCCATCAGCCGCGGAGAGAGGCCTCGGAAGGAAATGACCCAGCCATCACCTTGATCTCAGATTTCCAGCCTCCAGAACTGTAAAAAACACATTGTTGTTGTTGAAGCCACCCAGTCCGAGTACTTTGTTACCACACTGACTCCCACAGCCTGAGACGGAACTGTAGGAGGTGCATTGAAATGAGACAGTGAAAAATGGCTCGCACTGCGGGCCAGAGGGTGGGCTCCAGAGTCAGACGGCCCCGGGGTGCACCACCCGCTCAGCCACTGAGTAAATATCACAGGAGCTTGGGCAAGTTATTCACCTCTCTGTGCCTCAGTTTCCCCATCTACATAATGTGGATAACAACACCACCTTTCTCGTAGGGCAATTAACGCCTGTCCATTATAATCAAACCTCAGTTCTCCAACATCTTCCATCTTGAACAATTCAGTGCTTGGCCAAGTTGTCAAAGGAAAATGTCTCCGTGGTTGAACAAAACTTCCGTTCTCAACCAGACAACCCTTTCACGCTGATACCTGTATGATCAGTCACACATCCCTCGGGTGACAAAGGAGAGAATGCACGAGTATAAGTCAGTTTACTGCGAAACCCGGCGTTGATCACATCTCAGGAAATGGTGCTGTGAATATTTTCGTGTTATTGCTTTTTTGGTTTTGTTCCTGCTTATTTCTACTAAACACATACAGTAAGTCACCATGGGTCCTAAGAAGCTTCGTGATAGCAGCAAAGGAAAGTTGTGAGAACAATGATAGAGCTTAGAACAGAAATAATTGCAGTGTGATAGAGGCGTTTGCCTGTCTGACCTGGCTACCAAGTACGGCACAGCTAAGTCAACGATTAGCACAGTTTTGAAACATACAGAAGCTATCAAGAGTGCTGGTGCTGCTAAGGGTGTGAACGTGTTCATGAAACAACAATCGTAGGCAACTGAGAAAAGGTAAAACAGAATCATTTGGGGGTCTAGAACAGATTAATTCAATTTACATTATTTCTAATTGGGGTGAAAAATGATTCCATTTTCGAACAAATCACTTCTCCAACAGAATTCATTAAGTTTGAGAACCAAGGTTCCACTGTACTTCTAACAATGCCTGGAACTTGGAAAATATTCAATAAATATTATTACCAAGACAGCCAAGCAATTTTTTTGTTGTTGTTAATCCTCATGGGAGGATATTTTTTCCATTGATTTTTAGAGAAAGTGGAAGGGAGGAGAGATGGGGAGACAGAGAAAGAGGAAAGAGAGAAAAAACATCTATGTGAGAAAAACACATCAATTGGTTGCTTCCCCTATCAGCCCGACCGGGGCCAGAAATCAAACCTGGAACTCAAGTGCATGTCCTTGACTGGGAATTGAACCCGTGACCTTGGGTATGCAGACCAGCGCTCTAACCATTGAATCACACCAGCCAGGACGCCAAGCAATTTTTAAACTGGAGTTTAAAAACAAAACAAAAACAACCTGGGATTGAGTCAGCTATCTGGGTGGGTCCTGGCTGAAGACAAGGAAATGGGTAAGGAAGCTTACCATGCACCCTCTTGGCACTGAGATTACACCGAGGTCCAAGAATCACCTTGCTACCCTTCAGAGAAGCTGCAAACTTAAATCCTTAAATCGCTGATTACTTTAGAAAAGTAATCCCAACTTTTCTAAACCATCAGTCTGAGAACTCTTCTCCACAGAAGCTCTCACTCCTCCCCCATGAGCCACTGGAGGCATCCCCGTGAACACGTCATCCCTAACAGATCTTTGAAGGAAGCCACCCCTTTGACCCCTCAGGTCTCTGCTCCAAGGACAACTGATCTGATTCAGCCTCTACTCTGCCCCTGTGGGGTGTTTAGAACCAGAGGAGAGGGAGCAGGAATTTAACCTAATGACATTGGAACAGCACAAGCAGGAATTCATTGATCGGGACAGATGGTGGCCGCTGGGTCCTGTAAACAGCAGGCAGTGCTCCCAGAAGCCTCTGCCTCAGCCTCAGGGACACTCACCAAATGTCCCCGCCTTCCACCACTTGGACCAGAGGCCACCCAATCACGTGCCCACCTCGGGGACCTGTGATTTGGTGGCTGCTGGCTCTGCTCTGCAGCATCTCCAGCCTCTGTTGCCCTCAGGAACCCTGGCAGGAAACCCAGACCTACACGCAGTTCTGAGACTCCGGCCAGACTTCATGGCCCGTGTCTGCCTAAGGAAAGTCCAAAGCCAGAGGAGCATCGTTAGTTCCCCATCTTCAGGGGACGCCGGAAGTGGCAGTGCGTCCCCTCAGAGAGCCCAGCAGTACCCAAGTCATCAAGGCCCGGGATCCTTGAGCAAAGAGCAAACAAGCCATCAGAGGAAGAGTTTAAAATGTTCTCTCCCCAGGCCCAGAGCATGGGCCTCCCCGCAGCCTGTCTGACCGCAGGTGCAGCTGTCAGTCAATGGATGATGCCCTGTCCCCCAGCGTGTGCCAACCCTGCCTTCCAGGTAGACACTCTTAAAATGTGGTGACATGCCAAGATGGCAATTTAGACTCGATGGCTTTCCTAGTCCATGGAGGTGGTGGGGGGTGGGGGACAGGAGAGAGAGGAGGAAAAGAGGAAACAATAAAGGCACAAAACCCTTGTGCAGGGGAGGGCCTCCTCGGTTGCTAATGTATAAGACAAACACCGCCTTGCTTCTCTGCTGTGCTGAGGTATCGATGGCTGTGGCATATTTTTGAAGAGCTGTTTTGGGGGAGAATAAAAAGGAAAACACAAATATTTTGACGGGTGAATCTAGCTTCTTGTCCACTAAAAACTGGTAGTTCCTGAGTCACTCGTTAGCTTTTTCTTTCCAGAAAATGTATTAATAGCTCAATCCTCTTAATAGGAAGGTGTGGGCGTCATTCCATCAAATCTTTATCTTGCGACTTCCCCAGACAAGTTCCGCAAGTGCTGGAAAGCACCCCTTTGGGGCTCGGGTCACTTTGCTGGCTTTGCTGATCTAGAATCAGCCCACTCGTATCTGTTATGGAACCCACTCCATAGAAAGTGAGAAAAGAGACCCACATTCTCACCAGCCCCCAGATTACCCTGATCTTTACTTTTCCTGATCCGAATCTTTCTATTTCTCGTGGCTTTTTGTAAGTAATAATGAGCCAATTTCCAAAAAGTGAGCAACCTTCTAGATTGGCCAAAGGAATTTAATTCTGCAAATAAAATGCTGTGAGGTATTGAGACATGGAGGCCTTCCCACCAGGGTCAATAGTAGAGCTTGAATGTTATCTCTGCCCTTACCCATGGTCCCAGGGCTCTCTAAAGATCTGGTGAGCAAGCCCAGCACCCATATACATTCATTATTCATTCTCTCTCTCTCTCTCTCCCTGCCCCCTCCCCCCATCACCATGAATCGAGAGAACCTGCTCTGATTGGCCCCTGGTCCCAGGAGGAACAGGAGTGACATGTGACACAGAGCTAGCCCAGCCACTGAAACCTGAAACAAAACCCTGCAGCTGATTTACTGCTCCTTGAGAAAAGTGATTACTGTTTTAAGCCTCCGGATGTGAGAGTGTTGTTGTGGCTCTAGCTGGAAGTATAGGTACAGGCCCGTTTATTGTTTATCCTAAATGTGGGTGAGAATGAAATTTCTGGAAAATTGGTAAACAATATTAAGAATCTCACTGACTCCAGGATTGTTTTTAATCCACCCTATCCTGAATTAAATCCAAGCATCCCCTCTGTCTCACAGTTCTCTAGGACTGCCTGGGCTGGGGGGTTGGGGGGGGGGTCCCTCTTAGTCTGTTCTCTCTCTGACCTTGTCATCAGGCCTTATTAATACCAAACCCCGCCTGCAAAAGACTCTTAGCTCATATACATTCATAAAATGCAGAAAACATCAACTAAGTGATTCTTCAGAAGGCTGTGACTATTTGGAGGTGTTGCAGGTTAAGGAATCTTCATAAAATGGCCAAGAGGGATGCCGACAGCTGTCTAAGAAAGGCCCATGGGGCAGACTCGGCTCAGCCTGGGCCTCTCCATTCAGAGTCGGACCTCAGCTGGGCAGCCTCAGGAACTCAGTTGTGTTATTTCCCTCGCAGTTAAGCAGTCTCGGGGGGAAAAGTCACATAAACTAAAGTTTCCAGAAGCTGAAAAACTGGAATGCCAGTTTGCTAATTTATACAGGGGGCTGTCCCTTCTGGGGCCTGGAGTAATGGACTCAAATTCTGCAGCCAGCATACCTCCTCCTTGCTGTCAGCGTATCTGCACAACCAAATTAGTCATCAGAGGCTGCTTAGTGAGCACAAAGTCATAACAAAGGAAAGAGGACAGTGTTTGTACATTGTATCCAGGCCATGGAAAATCGTAATAAGTATTCCCATCTAAAAACTGAGCTCAATTCTATGTTGGCGGGCGCAGTGTTACTCATCTTAGAAGCTAGCCTTCTAATCAAATCAGGATTATATTGATCAAAGTTTTACATTTTTTAAATTTTTTTTTTAGAGAGAAAAAGGGAGAGAGAGAAGAACAAACAGCGATTTGTTGTTCCACTTGTTTATGCATTCATTGGTTGTTTCTTGTATTAGCCCTGTCTGGGTCTGGGGATTGAACCCACAATCTTGGTGTATCAGGACAACACTTCCACCAACTGAGCTACCCAACCAGAGCCTTGATCAAAGTTTTTACAAAGTAATTTAATAAGTAAAGCATAAAGACCTCCCCAACCCGATTTTCTAGAGTTGAAACAAACATCTTGTCACCTTTATCAAAGCTAGCCAATTCCACTTCTAGAATGTCTCTGGAATCCAAACCCACAGCCATGCCTGAGGCCCGGCCACCATCATCCCTCCCGCTCCTTGCTGCCACTTTGTCCCCTCCACTTCTTTCTAAAACCACGCTGAACCCCCAGAGTGACTGTTCTAATTACAGATCAGTTACGCCCTTGCTTAAAATCCTTCAAGTTACGAATGGATAAAGAACGTGTGGTGCATACATGCAACGGATCATTGCTCAACCTGGAAAGACAGAAGTGAAGCATGATACAGAAGTGTCACATTATTATTGTTACTGCATGCTGACAATAAGTGTGGGCAGCGCCAAGTCGGTTGAAGCATACTGTACTGTTAGTGACGACTCGGATTCTCAGCACAGTTTTGCCATCAAATCACTGTGTGGCATTGGAAAACTGACTATAGTATTCTGGGCCTTGGTTTTCCCATGTGTAACGTGAGTGAGTAGAATTAGGTAAGCATCAAAGATAGGATGACTTGAGCCTATAGGCAGTATAGACAGTAAGTACAGGAAATTAGAGGATGCAGAAAGCAATGAGGTTTATTCACAAGATGGATCAGGAGAAAAAGCACAGGGTGTGAAGCAAAGCCAGAAGCAGTCCTGGCAAAACCATTTCAAGAGTTTATCCTGTTGGTTCAGGAAGCAAATTGATGAACGTAGACCGTTCAAAACCCACTTGTGACTAGAATAAAAATAATGTAACTACAGTTGTTGATCTGAAGACATCCTGCTCAGAAAATTCCTTGGGCTTACAGAGCTTTTAAGGGAGAAAAAAAAAAAAAAGTCAAGTTGACATTTAGTGTAAAGGTGAGAGTAAGTACTGCTCTTATTCAGTGCTGTGTCCTTATTTTATTGGTGTTAAATTTTAATTTCAATTAAAGTGTCAGGATCATGCCCCAAGATTTAACAGGGTAAATCGCTAAGCTGTTGAAATAGCCATGTTTACTTTCTTGATAATTCTCATCTTGGCTTTAAGCTCCTGGACTTAAGTTGAAATCTTCAGATACACAGGTCCATTATTTACTTCCTTCTTTTAAAGCTTACCTCCTAATATCCTGCACTGCATCCTGGGAGCCCTGAGTTGGTAAGATTGGCCTGTCCTTCTTGGTGTGTTCTCAGCATAGTTTCAAGACCACCTACCGCGAAATTTGCAGAGATTTCTTTCTGGGGCAAACCCAGAGCTCTGAGCTGTCAAAATTGTTTCCTAGTTTCCAGCTCAACTCAACTCTACTTTAATAGCATGTCCTATGCTAGGCACTGCTGGGTAGATAAATCGTTTAAGAAAAGGAACCCAGCTCTCAAAATGACTGTAGGCCAGTTGAAAAGACAGGACATGTGCCTATGAAATTATTAGAAGACAACATAGGGGGCAATATAGCTCCCAGACACTCTGTTCTTTGAGAGATTTTTAAAAGAATGAGATTAGTGACAATTGGAAAAGGCTTAACGCAAGAAGTGGGACTTGAGAAAGATCATAAACTATGAACATCATTCCAAAGGCAGAATGTGTGCTGGATCCAGTGACTGCAAATCTCAGGGTTTAAGAAACAAAGCTTGTCCTGGATCCCCTTTCCTTGTGCTTTTGTAGACACAGTGTCCCCCGATGGAGACGAGTGGTCATCTCACTGTCGGACTGAGGGACATCCTCATCCACAGGAGATTTAAAGAGATTTTGCTCCTGTTGCCCCTACACCTGCTCTGAAAATTGTGATGCTTTTCAGGACGAGGCCTGCACTCTTGGAGGTGGAAGATGTGACCCCTGCCCTGCCTGATTCCGTCCAGCTCCATGGCTAGCAAAGGCCACACTGGGGCTCCGACCACAACAGGCAGGAAATGCCCCTTCAGAGATGCAGTGAGCCTCAACCCAGAAAAGGCAGGCTTTGCCATAGATGGAGTTGAGAAATTATTGCTGAAAGACTCTTCGGACCAAAAATAATCTGCACTGGGCCTGCCCTAGGCTGGACTCCTTAATGAACTTCACATTCTTGGGCCTTTTTTAATATAAAAGAAGTTCTGCTTCTGCTATGTAGAAGTGAACACCAAACAAAATAACAGCTATAAACCCTAGGGCCATGGTCAGCAAACTGCGGCTCGCGAGCCACATGCGGCTCTTTGGCCCCTTGAGTGTGGCTCTTCCACAAAATACCACGGCCTGGGCGAGTCTATTTTGAAGAAGTGGCATTAGAAGAAGTTTAAGTTTAAAAAATTTGGCTCTCAAAAGAAATTTCAGTCGTTGTACTGTTGATATTTGGCTCTGTTGACTAATGAGTTTGCCAACCACTGCCCTAGGGGAAAGTACAACAAAAATTACTTGGGAACTCTGAAGGCTGAACAAAGGCAGGCCTATTTTGAGGGGAGTAAAACTTAGAGCAAGTGACAGTATGGAATGAGTGTCCTGCTTATTGTGACTTTGCCCTGAGGGAGACCACAGTTGCAGCAACACTGGGGTGGGATGGCTTAAATTCTGGTAGGAAGTCCACCATCTTTCTGACCACAGAAACCATGCAAAGGATCCAGGATAATCGAGGCCTCTAGAATGTAAAGGGGGACCCCAGAAAGGAGAAAGCAAGAAAAGGAGAATCTCAAACTCTACATACAAACCTAGCTGAAGTCTCAGGCTTGCCCTTGTTGCATATGTGGAACAAAATAAAAGCAGATTATAGTAATTGCTGAACTAAGATTTGAATTACTACCAAACAGAGGCTTGATAGTTGGTGATCTGCATCTGAATGAAGTTAATCCTCTGGTAAAAAAAATAAAAACAAACATAAAACACTCCTTGGAGAAATACTAGTATAACAGAATACAGAGTTTCTACAATATAACATTTACAATGTCCAGAGTACAATTAAAAATTTTTTGATAAAAGAAGATTTAGGGCCGAAACCGGTTTGGCTCATTGGATGGAGCGTCGGCTTGCGGACTGAGAGGTCCCAGGTTTGATTCCGGTCAAGGGCATGTACCTTGGTTGCGGGCACGTCCCCAGTGGGAGGTGTGCAGGAGGCGGCTGATCGATGTTTCTCTCTCATTGATGTTTCTAACTCTCTATCTCTCTCCCTTCCTCTCTGTAAAAAATCAATAAAATATATTTTAAAAAAAAGAAGATTTAGGAAAATGTGACCCATTCTCAAGGGAAAAGTTAATCAACATATGTCAACCCTCATGTTCAAGATGTTAGAATTCTCAGACGAGGACTTTAAAACAACCACTATAACTATGCTTAGTATGGCAAAGGAAAATACACTTGTAATGAATTAAAAAGTAGGCAATATGTATAATTAAATAGACATAATTTTTATGTATAAAGTCTTCAGTAAACCACAAAACATTCCCTAGAATTAATAAATGAATTTTATTAAGGCCGTAGTCTTACAAGGTCAATATACCAAATTAATACTCCTTCATAAACTAGTAGCAAACAATTAAAAAAAGAAAATTTTTAAAACATTAAGTGTATATACTGATAAATATAAGACTAATTATAGTTACAATGAAGAGTATGTACGAGTACGTGAAGTAATACATAGAGATTCTGACAATTCCTATGCAGTACAACCATTAAAAGCAGAGGGCAGATGGAAAGAATATGTGAAAAATAAAATGAGCTCACTGATTGCCATATAGGAATTAATTGGGAGTAAAAGGGTGTTATTTCAAAATAGATCCAATGGAAGGAAAAGGGGGGAAGAGATTACTAGCTAATTTCACTGTAGAACCAATAGACAGAAAAAAAAAACCAAGAGACAAAAACCCTAAACCAGCATCTTGCAAGTGAGGAAACATCAAAGGCTCACACTCTTCTAGCAAACCTGCTCCACAAGCAAAATTGCTCAGAGAATTAAACCCAGAATTGATAAAGTGTAGGATCTGGCACATCTTCCCTGAACTTTACAAAGACCCAGGAAATTACAAAGAAAACCCAGCTCCTTCTAAGTGGGGAATCCCATTGTTTTCCCGGGATGCAAAAATTGAATCTCAGGGAACCACAATTGAAGGTCAAGCATTAGGGCAGGAGAGGCAAACAGAAAGGAAGGGGAGGGAAGAAGCAAAGGTGAAAAGTAGTAGAGAGCAAGGAAGTCGGGGAGACCCTTGGAAGAAGGAAGAGGCTCCCAACCAGAGCCATAAATCCATTCTCCTACGCAAATCTGTCTTGCTCTGGAGGACTAGCTGACAAATAATTTTCCTATTAAATTTCACAGTTGGCTGCACAATGATCAGAAATATGAGTGGGTTGGTGGTTTCGTTTAGACAAACTTATGTAGCTCTTTCATTATACTCTGATTCAGAGCAAGCGAGTTCATCTCCTCTTCGGCTGCCTCATTGTCATCACCAGACGCTGCAGGAGCAGACAGTGACTCCCGGGTGAAGTCAGGCCTGGCCCCAGCGGGTCACACGCATTGCCTGGAGCAGCACAGCTCCCGCACCTCCTCCCTGTCTCAAGTATGGGAGTCACTCTCATGGCTCTAGTAGACAGGCTGCCTCTCAGAGCTGAGAGGGTGAGAAGTCAGAGCCATCCTTGGGTTCATAATGAGTCCCTGTAAAGAGCTGTCTGAGGGCATGACAAGAGCTACCAACGGAACAGATCAATGTGTTGGAAAATTAAGTCTAAAGATCTCACTGCAGTCCTTTCTGCTACATAGACATCTCTCTCCCATTCCCAGCCTCCCCTCAGAAACTAGTTCCCATTGTAATTAGCTCCCCTGAGCCTTGAGCCTTGAGCCTCCCCTCCGGAGGTCTCCTACCCCACTTCATTGTAGTGTCTCCACTGCATCTCGGCAGACCTATACATCAAGTTAAATGTGCAACATGGACTGCAAAAAAAAAGTGATGTTTTTATGGACTGTAACAGAACTTAGTTCGTGTGCCCTCATTTCTTTCTCTCTGGCAAAAATCAATCTTTCCAATGCAAGGTCACTCGGCCTCTTTTGGATTTGAATATGGTTCATCTGAGATGTACAATCTTCTCCTTCCCTCTGGTTCTAAAGTCCTGTTTTGGAGAGGGGCAGGTGTCGCCCTGGCTTCTGGGGAAAGACACCTGGTCTTCGAGCTGTCCTCTGTACTGACCGACTCCACAGAGGCGTGCCTCATCTTCTCTGGTTCTCACCATTCATCGTCCTGCTATAGCTTCTCGCCGGCAGGTACATGGTCCTGCATCTTCCTCATAGAATCCAAGCCCAGGCTCCTTAGGACCTGCCAGCTTGTTCCCAGCCACTTCTGCAGCCATTGTGGGCGCCATGGAAACTCTTTGGCTGTCCTCTGCCACCACCATGGAGAGGACAGAATCGTGGGGATTCCATGAAGCTGTGTTCATTCTACAGCCCAGGGCCATGTTGGAGGCAGGGCAACGTGGTCTTTGGGCTGCCGTCCAGGAAGAGAGAGGCACAGTGTCTTCAGCTCCGGAGTTCTTTCAACCCATTAACAGTTTCAATGCCTATCTCACCCCACCCATAACTCAGCCCGGGAAATAGTTTGCGGAGCCCCTTTGCAGAAACTCTTAGATTCTAGCCTCTGAGCGCTGGTAATACCCACTTTGCTTTGGTTCTCCTCCTTCCCCCAGCTGGTCACACGTTTATCTCCCTTGGAGTGGGAAATACATTATGTCATCCTGCTTTCACAAATCTCAGCTCTCTAGACTTTGGCTCTTGATATTTAAAGCTGAGCTTTTTAGAATTTAAAAAAGTAAAGCCTTAGCTTTTAAGATCATTGTTAATGAGAGGCGAGTAAGAAGATTCTATCAGAAATCCAATAGACCTGTTTGTTCTAGCTCCATCCATCTGCCCCGAGAGCAGGTGATAAAAAGCAATAGGTGTATTCTGGATGGGAGGGAGAAGGAAAGAGAAAAGGTAGTGTGAGGATGGAAACAGGGACTCAAATTCTAAAGGTCTGAATTATGATCATCATCCTAGAGTACCTTCTCACCCCCTCCCATCTCATGCTCAAGTCTGGCTGGATTCTACTCTCTCCAAGGTTCTGTCTCCATGCCCCCACCCCCACCCCCTCCCAAGCACAACTCTCACCACCTTCAGGACATTGCTGCAGCCCACCTCCACCACGGTGCCCTCCCTAACTACACTACTCACCCTGGTCACCACGTCACATCAGCAGGCCTCACCACAAGTAACTTGTCTGCAGTTGTCACTGTCTGGATGGGGTGTCCAGGAAGGTCTACTTTGCAAAACCATCTCTGCCTCTGGACTGTTTAGGGATGCTGCAGGATGGCCTGTTCACCTGAGGGCCCCCTGGGCCAGCAGAGAGAAATAGCAAAGAAGACTTTGGGACTAACAGACCCTCCAACTTGCCTTAGAAACAAGGAATTGGAAAGGAAGAAAAAAAACCCGAGAGACAGAAGGCTGTCCCTGGCCTGTTGTTGCTCAAACCCTATCCCTGTCCAGCTTCTCGCATGCTCATAATTTTTCTGTTCTTATTTTCTATCATCACATTAAAAAATTAATTTTTTTCTTTAAAAAATATATATATTCCTGTATAGCAAATGGAGCCATGTTTCTGTGTCCCAGTTTTTATAGCTCTTTTCATGGACTTTTAACACTTCCCATCATATGCCAACTATTTCAATTTCTGTTCTTCTGGGAAGTTGACAATGAGCATGCCTTGAAGTCAAGGAGCGCATGCGAGTTCTCCTGTGTCTCCGACACACTGCCTGCTGAGGGAGCGCTCAGGGGGTGTCACCCGCTCACTAAATTCAGCAGGAGATATTTGGGTTTGGCAAAATGAAGCACTTCAGAAATTGACTAGGAACTGGGGGAAAATATGGAATTATTCTTTGGAGATCTTTCAAAAGGAGGATCATCTTGTCCTCACTAAAGTGAGTTTAGCACCCTCCTTCTCCTCTGCCCTCTCATTCTCCCTTCCTCAGGCCAGACCCTGCCAAGGGCATGGACTATTGCTGCTGAATTTCCCTTGATTCCGAGAAAAGGGGCACCACGGCTTGCTGTCGGTTGCCATTTCCGATAATCCTATAATAGCAACACGGGGAGAAACCAGCTGTGCACCTTGGAATGTACTCAGCTGCTCCGTGGGGCCCCACAAATTAGACTGTGAATCAGCCACTTAGCACTCCAGGTTTCCAGTCCCCCCTGCTGTTTCTTCCCAGATGATCTCGGCCAAGGTTAGAAAAAGATCATTCTAGGCCCGTAAGAAGTAGGGAGGCCTTGGAGTTGGCGATCTGAGGTTACTGTTCCAGGAGAGGAATTCTGGGAAGGGTTTAAAGAAGAGTGCAGCGTCCTCGGACTGATATCACAACAGATGAGGCAGCAGGTATGTGTTTCCTCACACATCTGTAGTTTGGGGACTGCGTGTGTGTTTGCAAACTTAATGAAAAGCTTAGGATATAAAGTCAGACATACTTAATAGTGTCATGACTTTAAATAAATCATTTAGCATATTCTATTTTCATATCTGATTGAAAAAATAATATTGGTGGTAATAATGATAACAATTAAAATACTGCTACTATTAATAATAATAATAATAATAATAATAATAGCTTACCTATCTCACAGTGCTGTTAAATTAGGTAGGAAAAGTACTTTTATAACTGTAAAACACTATGAAGATGTAAAAATATTAGTATTCCAATTTCTGACATGCTGTTAGAATATTTCTATTGCAATTGAAGCAAAATCCAATTTCCATCAATGACATACTCTCAAAGCACACACGACAGTCCTTTAAGTATGGGAAAATCATCCCAATGCCATTCCCAAGGCTTCTCACTTCCAGATTAAAGGTGTTCAGTATTCTTTGTTTCCCCAGACATATCTCACAGGTCGTATAGTACCACGTGTTTAGTCGTGGCCTCTTTGGGCCTCTGAGAAGGTTCCTTTGACTTCTCCAAGGCTCTGGATTGCTAAGAGCCCCTGGGACAACTTCAGTCCCTCAGTGAGGAAAGCAAGCTCCATCTGCAGCTTGTGCCCAATGTCAGGCCACTGCCCCACCCTGGCGCCATACCCACATCCCTAGACCAGCTTAGGCCCTTGCTTGCTCCTTCCTGCTCTAGCCTAATTAAAATAGGCCGTGAGCAGCACCAAAAAAAGGGGGGTATAAAAATCTACACCCCAAGCTTAGACACTACTGAGATCTCATTTTAGCCTATGGAAACTATATGACAGAATGAGAGAAGAACCATGTACGTATTGGATTTATATAGCTTCTTTCCTCTAAAATGCTCAGGGCATTGTACCAGGACATTTTCATGAACTCACATATTATCTCTTCTGTGCTGCAGGGCACAGCTTCTCAGGACTTTGCAAATGCCATTTCACTCTCTTGGGCTGAGCCCTCCCTCCCTTGAAATGCAACCGTTTGTGTCTGTTGCGCACCCATGGGGCCCTGTGGTATGGAGCAGGGGTGGAGAATGCTGAGTTACAGCAGAATCACAGGTCGTGGAACCAAAGGTCTCCTTAGAGAGAATCCAATCCATGCCATCATTCTAAAGATGAGAAATCATGACCCTGAGAAACACCTCCCTCGAGGTCACCGCTAGAGACAGCACTAGACACTTGTTTTACTTCCTCTCATCTGAAAAACAGAAGGAGAGAGCTGGAACTGAGAGCAAGACACCTCTTCACAGCTATCTTAGCTTCTGCCATAAAACCCGGCAAGTTCCCGTAGAACAACGCTCATGACTAGGTGAACACAAGGAGTGGGTGAAGCCAGCATCCACTAGCCCAGCCAGCTAGGTCAGCTCAGTCAGTGATGATTCAAAAGGATGGGACAAGACAATGGTTTCGTGTTTCACAGTTAAATATCAAGGAGGAGAAATAATTTGAGTGGTACAAGGGAAAATACTTGGGCAACGGGGATGAAGAAGCTGAATGGGGAAAGGAGAAGTTAAGGCTGAGCCTATGAGAAAGCCTCCCCAGCACAGACTCCCATAGGGACCCAGGGCACTTTACTGCCAACAAGTCTTTGTGTGGACAGTAAAATGAGTTTGTCATGCTTCTTCACCTTCTTCACTTTCGTAATGATTTACAGGATATACATACACACACAAAGCTAATGTTCAAACCCTCCTACAGTCATGAAAATCCCTCCCTGAAAGCCTGTTCTCTTTTTTAATTAATACCCAAAGCAATTAAACCTGGGTGTGCTCCCATTACCTGCCAAGTTTTGTTATTTTTAAAATACAACAGCACGGTGTCGGATTCTATTATTTGGTCCACGTGCAGCCTTTCAAATGTGGTTTCCTTGGTTTCCTCACACATGAACTTTCAGCCAGGCTGTAAAAACAGCCCCGCTTTGAGATGGCTTGCTTTTGCTTGAAAAAAATTCTCCTTTAACAGGTACCAAACTGCCTGCCCTGTCCCTGAGGCCTTCTCCAGAGGGAAAAAATAAAAGAGATATGGTGTGTAAGCTCACCATCATACTGCACCCTACCCATAGCCAGCACTAGCCAACCTCCTCTAGACTTCTCTTCCTTTTGGACAGATAGGAACTTAATAGGCAGGTGTGGTTTCTTGAAAATCCTTCTATCTGTTCTGGGGGCGGGTAGTGTATTGTGGACTTTGAGTAAACTCATGTCATCAGCTGCAGAATCCCCAAAATACACTGTAACACACAGAGTCAAAGAGACCTCAAAGGCAATCTCCAAAGGCTATGCCAGGAGAGAACTCAAGATGCCCAACCCCTACTGCAGCTGTGGAAATTTCCAAATGATATAAGCCAGTCAGTATACCTGAAGGGCTTTTTAAAAAGAAAAGATCCGGTGTTCAATGATCAGTGTTCATAATGAAGAGTCCACATCTTCCCTAAATAAAAGCTAGCCAGTATCATCTCCTTCCCCCCCAAAAAAATCTATTTTGACAAATTGGCATTTATTCTTAATACTTGAACAAGCACCTTCATTATGCAAGAGCACTGGGCTAGGTGCTATGGGAGACACACAAAAGTACAAGGCAAGTCTCACCGCAAGATTTCACAATATATTGAAGATACAAGACACGTACTTGTAGAAAGAGATCCCAAAGGCAGTGAATGAAGAATGCATCGATTTCAAGTGAGAGAAAGCGCCACCAGCATCCTCGGAATGCTCACATGTACTGGGGATAAGGCCCACACATTCTAGAGACGGGGGAAGCCCGACAAGATGAAGGGAGGAAGGACAGCTGAGATTCTATCCCGGTGCCAGGAAATATCAAATACAGCTTCCGAGTTGGTGTAAGCTCTGTCTCCTGTTAGTGACAACAGTCCTACACTCACTTCACCCACCACCTTAGATGGAGAGTAAAGGTTGTCTAAGATCAGCCTCCTGTGCTTGGAAAGTACAGACAGAGGGGCCAATGTATGAGTAGCCAACCTCCCCCCGTAGGTCTGCATAAGACTGGTGGTGCGATTTCAAACGTTTACCAAGAGCAACAGAAGGTGTTTTCCCTCTTGGAATTTTTTATTTTCCTCCCTCCATCCTGCCTCTAAGGGTGGCTCAGAACAGGGCCGCTGGCTCTCACCCTCTTTATCTGCTCATCCAAGGTCCTCCGGTTTCTCTGAGCTCTATCTCTGGCCTCTCAGAGGGCAGAGGCGTGACAGGATTCATCACAGAATAAAAAGTCATAGAATCAAACAGTCCTAGTGTCTTTCAGATATTGGAACCTTCCACATATTTCCCCCAGATGCTCACCAAATCTATCCAGTGAGGGAGAACTCACCACCCCAATGGACAAGCTAATCCATTTTGGAACAGTTTTGATTGTGAAGAAGTTCTCCCTTACTTGGACTTCACTGATATTTTCTCTTTTTTCCTTTAATATGTTTTTAGTGATTTTAGAGGGGGGGGGAATGGAGAGGGAGACAGAGAGAGAAACATTGATGTGAGAGAGAAATATCAATATGAGCTGCCTCCTGCATGCTCCCTACTGGGATTGAGCCTGTAATCCGGGCGTGTGCCCTGACCAGGAATTGAACCAGGGACCTCTTGGTGCATGGGATGAGGCTAGACCAACTGAGCCACAATGGCCAGGACTCCCTGATACTTTCTTGAGATGCTCCTAATTCCATCTCTTGGGTCCACTCTGGTCTACTCTAATTCCTGTTCCAAAGGACTGCCTGTCAGCTGTTTGGAAGTACTCAAGTCCTGTGAGTCTTTTCTTCTGCAAGAGCAACATATCGATTTCCTTCAGCCATTTCAGATATCACCTGGTTTCAAATCCTTTCATTTTCCCAGCTGACTTCTTAATGCTTTAAGAGACCAATTTGCTATGTCTCTCTTAAAAACGGCACCTAAAAACGAATGAAAACACTCTAGACATACACTGGCCAACGTAAAGTAAAATGGAAACCCTTCATTTGAGATACTTAGATACCATATCTTTACAAATATAATCTAAAACTGTATTTAACTCCAAGTTGTGGTCACATGGCATGGCATGTGCTTGCTATAGACGAAAATTCTTTAGCTGCGAGTGCTTCCCACCTGCTGGTGAAATAACTGATTTTTATATATTATGCCTCCCTCACACAGCTGAGCATTATCCCCAAGACTATGTAAGGAAGTGACATCTTTCTTGCTCTTTCCATCCCTTCTACTTGAGCCCCTGTTATAGACTCAAATGACTGTTTCAACAATCTAGGAAAAGAAACATTGTGCCCAGCCAAGAAGACCCCCTGGGGAGATGTCACTTTGGGGTTCTGTGTTTGAGAAGAAAGGCTTCTGCAGCCCCAGAGGACCCAACACCGCTCCTGATTCCCACGCTGAGCCCTCGTTTCCAATGTCGCTAAACCAATCAGAAAGGCCTGGAGAGAGACCCTGAGGATCGACCTCTCCAATGACTGAGGGAGAAGGAAGGAGACCTGTAAAAGTCGTTTTTCTAATATTTTAACTTTTTAAAAGATAATTGTTTTAAAAAACTAACAATTTGTTGTGGAGTTTATCACATACTTGGAAATAAAATGTGTGACAAGAATGACACAAAGGACAAGAAAGGGAAACACAGCCCAGCTAGTGTGTCTCAGATGGTTGAATATCAACCTATGTGTGGATCAGGAGGTTAATGTTTGATTACTGGTCAGGGTACATGCCTGGTTTGTGGGCTCAATCCCCATTAGGGAGCATGTAGGAGGCAGCTGATCAATGATTCTCTCTCATCATTGATGTTTCTATCTCTCTCTTCCTCTACCTTCCTCTCTGAAATCAATAAAAATATTTTTAAAAAGAAAGGGAAACACATAAGCATATTATCTTAAAGTTTTCATATTGTATATGAAGTAGTATAACGTTATTTAAAGGTAGATTATGCTAATTTAAAGATGCATGTCACACCCTGGCTGGGTGGCTCTGTTGTTTGAAGCAGGGTCTATTCCCAGTCAGGGCACATACCTAGATTGTGAGTCCAATCCCCAGTTGAGGCACATACCAGAGCAACTGCTCTCCCTTCCTTTCTCTAAAAAAAGGGAAAAAAATCAATAAACATATCCTTGGGTGAGGATTAAAAAAAAAAAAAGATGCATATTGCAAACGCTAGAGCACCCCCCACACACACATATACATACACAAGAGGTGTAGCTGGCAAGCCAATAGTGGAGAGAAAATAGAATAATACAAAATGCTTGATCTAAAAAAGTAGATAAAGAGGAAAATATAAACAAAAAACAGATGAAAACAAACCTGAGGAGAAAACAAAAAGAAAGATATAGATTTAAACCCAACTATATAAATAATTACATTAAAAGCAAGTCGTCTAAACAGTTCATTTAAAAGGTAGAGGCAGGCTCAATAAGAAAGCAGAACACAAAAGAATATGCTGTCTAGAAGAAACCAACATCTATACTAATAAAAGGGTAATATGCTAATTAGACCAGGAGACCTTCCGGACATCCTTCCAGACAAAGCCATGGTGGCAGGGCCAAGGCAGAGGCAGTTGGGGACAATCAGGCCAGCAGGGGAGGGGGAGAAGTTGGGGGCAAGCAGGCTGGCAGCAGGGAGGCAGTTGGGGGCGATCAGGCCAGCAAGGGGGGGTAGTTGGGGGAGAGCAGGCTGGCAGGCAGGCAGGCAGAGTGGTTAGGGGCGATCAGGCAGGCAGGCAGGTGAGCGGTTAGGAGCCAGCAGTCCCAGATTGCGAGAGGGATGTCTGACTGCCGGTTTATGCCCAATTCCGGCAGTCGGACATCCCCTGAGGGGTCCCAGATTGGAGAGGGTGCAGGCCGGGCTGAGGGACCCCACTCCCCATGCACGAATTTCATGCACCAGGCCACTAGTTAAATAGAAAGCCAAAGGTAAGATAAAACTAAAAAGATGTTTAAAAGGTATATGATGCAAAACTAACCACAAGATAACTGGAGTGCCTGTGTTAATGTCTAAATAAGGAATATGGCCAAGGATAAAGAGCCACATCTAATAATGACAAAAGGGTCGCTTCCTCAAGAAAACATAATAACCCTAGCCCTGACTGGTTTGGCTCAGTGGATAGAGCGTCGGCCTGTGGACTGAAAGGTCCCGGGTTCGATTCCAGTCAAGGGCATGTACCTTGGTTGCGGGCACATCCCCAGTGGGGGGTGTGCAAGAGGCAGCTGATCGATGTTTCTCTCTCATCGATGTTTCTAACTCTCTGTCCCTCTCCCTTCCTCTCTGTAAAAAATCAATAAAATATATTTTAAAAAAAAAAGAAAACATAATAACCCTAAATGGTATATACCTGACAACAGAGTTTCCAATACAAGAGGCAAAAATGTATACAACTGAAAGAAGAAGTAGATAAATACATAATTATAAAGATTTCAATATGCCTCTCAGTAATTGATAAAACCAGTAAAACAAAAACTCAATAAAAATATAGAAGACTTGAACAACTTTTGAACCAACTTGAACTAACTTAGAGTTATAGTACACTGTCAGCACCACGTACTCAGAGAACTTACAATGATCTCTTGGACAACAGAATGAAGAAATCAATATCAAAAATTATCTGGTAAATCTAAAAATGTGTTAAAATTAAACAGAATGCTTTCAAATAATCCATGGGTCAAATAAAAATCATTAAAATATATTGTTCTGGCTGGTGTGACTTGGTTGGGCACTGTCCCGTCCCATGACTGAAAGGTTGCCATTTCCATTCCCAGTCAGGGCTTATGCCCGGGTTGCAGGCTCAATCCCCATTAGGAGATGTGCAGGAGGCAGCCAATCAATGTTCACTCTCACCTTGATGTTTCTCTCTCTCCCTCTCCCTTCCTCTCTCTCTAAAAAAAATTTTAAACTGACCATATTAGGTATGAGGATATGAAACAACTGGGATTTTCATTGATGGCTTGGGCTATAGAGAATGTCTTAACCACTTTGGAAATAGTTTGGCAGTTTTTGAAAAAGTTAAACTTACACTTAACATACAGCCCAGCAGTTCCACTCAGGTTTTTGTCCAAGAAAAATAAGAACATATTTGCACAAAAAGAGTTGTTCGCAAATGGCCACAGAAATTTTATTTATAATAGCTCAAAACTGGAAACAACCCAAATGTCTAACAATGGGTGAACTGATAAGCAAATTTGGGTACATCTATAAAATGGAATATGATTCAGCCTTAAAAAAAACCTATATATTACACACATAATGGATAAATCTCGAAAACATGCTGAACAAAAGAAGCCAGTCTCATAAGAGTACTTACTATTTGATTTCATTTATATAAAGTCCTATAAGAACAAATTGATCTATATTTCCAGTATTATGCATAGTAGGGGTATTGATTGCAAAGGTATATTTATATCTTGACTGTGGTGGTGTTTACTTGAGTGTACACATTTGTCAAAGTTCATCAAACTGTACACTTAAAATGGGTGCATTTTACTTTATGCAAATTATACCTCAATAAAGTTGTTTTGTGTGTGTGTTTTTTTAAATGGCTTAGAGAACAAACCCAGACCTTTTCAGACTTTCATTCAGGACACTCCATCACCTCTACCTGCACTATTTTTCCAAACTTATTTTCATATGCCCCAGGCTTAAAAAAAACAACAACAAAAAAACACACATCAAATTCAAACAAACTGACTTACAACCTCTCCTCCCCAAACAAGACTATTCCTCAGGGCTATGCTTAGCTGCTGGGCTACATAAAACCTCTTCATCCTGCAGAACCCGGGTCATGACCGCTCCTTCACACTCCTCGCTCTAGCTCGCCCCGATCTTCCTATCCTCTCTTATTTGTACCACTTCTATTGTTTCGGTTGTGCATTGCTTGTTTTATGTGCGTTTCTCTCATCTCCCAAGGTAAACTGCTCCCCTTTGATGTACAGCCAGTTCTCGCTCTCTCTGGTATTTATGTTCCATAGAGTTACTGTGGACACTGAATTAGCCAATTCTGAACCATTGCTCCGACGGAAAACGCAGGGTTGGATTCCTGGGAGACTGTGGTGGCAACATTTCATCGACCAATCACACGTAACCTTGTTTTATGTGTGTTTCTGTGCAAAGACGCCTTGTTTAATATACATTGTTGATTCATCGAACCCGTGGCCAACAACAGCGCTGGAACTCATGCCTGAATGAGGCTTTCTCTAACTAAAATATTTTCTCCCTGAGGCACATCACAGCCTTCTTGTGCTTGGGAACACCGGGCAGCACTTCAGCACAGGGCTTGGGCTATTTTAAATAAAGAAATCACCAAGAAAAATGCAAAAACCATGGCACTACACACATCACAAAAAGGACACTTCTTTAGGGTCTGAGAGAGAAAACCAGAAGGCAGAGTGATGCCTTGTCCCAGCTGGAAAAGCGCATGGCAAGCACCTCAAACCTTCCCCCGTACTATATGTGTCCACGCATGACCACGAAAGAGCCACGAGGACTGATTTGGGGGTTACAATAAATTTTGGCAAGCAAGTGAAATCATCAGCATAGACTCTCTGGTGATCACCTGTACTTCGCACGTAGTAGGCATTCAATCATGTATGCAGACAATCAGAAGGACAAACAGAAGAAGGAACCGACTTGGGGCTTCACCGAAATCTCCATCAAGAACCCTTGTTCAAAATTCATTTCAGGAGGCACATTCGGGCTGGAAGACAAGCTCGCCAAGTCAGTTTTTGAGACTCTCATAGAGACAAGTTTGAGGCCATTGCCAGGGAGAGGCTAAGGAGAAAACTCACACAACCATCTGCTACTTTAATATCCATTGAGGAGAAGGGGTTTCCTGTTCTTTATTAGCAACCTTATCTACTTCTGATTGGGGCAAATGGATAAAAGAAACAAATTGATTATCATCTTCCTAAAGCAAGGGGATATTTGCCATTTTATTTTTTTTTAAGAGAAAATAGACTCAAGAGAGCGAATACAAATGATTCAACTTAGCCCATTAAAGATTTCTTCCTAAGAAATCAGTTGCATTTCTATTCACTAACAACAAACTATCTGAAAAAGAAATAAACAATTGTATTCATGAGTGCCTCAAAAACAAGAAAATACTTCGGAGGCAGGATTTGAACTCTGGCCTATCTGACTGTAATCCGTGTATCCTGGGCTGCAGAACCTTTGTCCTGCATCTGGCTTTTTGTCCCTACCCGCTTTCCTCCTTTAATAAAGATTGACTTCTTTCTAGAGACTTCTGGACACAAAGGGATGAGGTTCTCTCAAGCCAAGATTTTGAGGGCAGAGAGTACCATTTCCAAAAGGAAGGAAAAGAGGGTTACACTTCATGGGCCTGACAATAGTTCAGCCAGAGAATAACAGTCACAGCAGTAATAGCCAGCATTTATTCAGCACTTACTGCAGCCAGACGAGGCTACACGTTTCATGTATGTTCTCTTATGAGAATTAGAGCAAAAGCAGCTCTCAGATTTTGGGGTCTCACCCTTGGAGCCAGTACCTATGGAATCACACTGCTCCTGTGCTTGTCCCTCTGTGTGCCTCAGTTTGCTCAGCTGCAAAGTGGGACAATGTTAGTTCCTACCTTATGGAGGTATTATAAGGATTAAATGAATTCATATTAGTAAAGCCCTTAGCACACAGTGCCTCACAAGAAGCAAGTGCTATGAGTTTGCTTTTGTTTTCTGGATTCCAAGAAAAAGATCAGTTCATCTCAGGGACAAGGAATCGGGGGGTTGGGAATGGGTGTGAGAGAAGAGTGTCTGTCCTTCCTACAGCAGCAGTCCCTCTGGCCTCCGGGGGATGGTCCCCATCCATCTTCACATCCCAGTTCCCAGCCCAGTGCCTGGCTCACAGCAGGCTCTCCTAAAAAGGCTGTTGGATACTGGATTTCTGCCCATGGCTTCCTCCTCCACCCCTATCCAATCCTGGTCCATAACTTCACATATGGAAACTGGGTTTTCAGAAGGACAAACAGGCCACGGAACATCCATTGGCAGGCGTTCTCTCCTTCCCAGTCCTGATATGCACTGCCCTGCCCTCTCTGGCTGGCCTGGCCCCCTTGTCCAGACTGGCATGAATATCACTCTCACCTGCTGGGCCTGCCTCTTTTCACTTTCCCTGTAGAGGACTGAGTTGGGGATCTATACTAATATAAGCATAATATGCTAATTAGAGCAGACAGCCGAATGACCTTCCGGACATCATTCCAGACAAAGCCGTGGCGGCAGGGGCCAAGACAGAGGTGGTTAAGGGTGATCGGGCAGGCAGGAGAGCAGTTAGGGGCAATCAGGCAGACAGGTGAGTGGTTAGGATAATGAGGCAGGCAGGCAGAGTGGTTAGAGGCGATCAGGCAGGCAGGCAGGCAGGCAAGCAGTTAGGAGCCAGCGGTCCTGGATTGCAAGAGGGATGTCCGACTGTGGCCTAAACCATCAGTCAGACATCCCCCGAGGGGTCCTGAAGGCTGGGCTGAGGGACCCTCCCCGCACCCCCACCCCCATGCATGACTTTTATGCACTGGGCCTCTAGTAGGAAATAAACTCCTGCGGGTGAATAGGTCTCAAGAGCTGGCCCAGCCTTAGAGATGGGGTCTTCAGTCCTCATGGAAAGAGATCAAGTTGCTGAAATAGGCTGCAGAATATGGTTTTCCTATTTTACAGATGAGGAAACTGAGGCGGGGGATTAAGTGGTCCAATGTCAAACAGGAATGCCAAGATTTGAGCCCTGGTCTGTCTGATTACAAACTAGAATTCTATCCACTGCAATATGAATTCTATCCACTGCAAAAGTAGGAGAGGTGGAGAGTCAGCAGGACTCTCCACCTCTCCTACTTCGTTCTTCTTTTAACTTTCCATTTGGAAATCTCCAGGAATTCGCCCTTCCTGAATTAGTTGTAAGAAGTAGCCATCTTCACTAACTTGTAACCTGTGAAAATCCAGCCCAACCACAAATCTCCTCCTGCTCCAAAGTCCCCTCTACACACACACACACACACACACACACACACACACACACACATACACATAAACATACACACACACAAATACACACACATACACACACACACACACACCATGGTACTATAATTTGTGGGTCTTTTTGTCACAATTTTAAAGAAATTCTACCAAGTAGACTGGGAGTGGGGAAGTCAAATAGTTACTATATTTATGCTGTGAATGGATTTAGTTGATAATAAAAGCCGATGTTGCTATAGCAACTAACATTCTAGGATCCCATACACATCTTTCTGCCTTTGTGCGAAGTGCACTGGATGGTAGCTAACACCTCCCCGAATGGTCTGTGCAGAGCAGGGCGTGCTGACCATGTGGGCAGGTGAGGGCCAGCTCACACACGTGGGGCTCCTCGGTGACCAAAGCACTGGCTGCAGCTGCGGTTCCAGGGGGCCCCAGGCGCCAGCACCCCTCGCGGGAGCCATCTGGAGGCTGCCCTCTCCCGGCTAAACTCTGTTCTTTGCTCCTTTTCTTTCCGTTTTTCATCCTGGTTCTAAATGATGCTAACTGGCTAAGGACAGCCAGGGCTATTTTCTGAACACTATGGGCGGGGCACAAGGGTAGGGTGCTCACTCTGACAGTAACCTGCCTTGGTGTGAGGGAGCCAGTGCCAGGGCCCCTCTGTGTGCTGTGCAGCTGAAACAGCCCAGGCCCCTTTCCCTGGGACCCCTCCCCTCCTTTCGGGGAGTCTGGCACCCACCCAATCAAATCACACAGGAGAAAGATTTGGCAGGAATTTCAAGGCGCCTGCTCCAGCCCCAGCTCTGCCACCTTGGAGCTGCCTCCAGTTGCTGGGTGACCTACCTGAGTCTGTCCCCTGCCCTGGAGAGAGGGCCGCATGCCCCCGGAAAGTGCAAAACCCAGCAGGACTCACTCATTAAGTAGGTGAGAATGATAACATGTGGCAAATGCAGTTCCCACCAGTATCTGCCTTTTTTTTTTTTACAAAATAGAAGACTTAAACCAAAGGAACAAAATCCAAATTGTAGAAACCAGTCATCAGCTAACAGATGGGGGGGAGGGGGTATGCTCTCAGCCTGACCATCTACACAGGCAGCCACCAGCCGGTAACATGACCTGCACCCACCACCATGAGACGGCTGGGTGTGCTCTGAGGAGGGAGGCAGCAGCCGTGAACTTGGGCAAGCTCCCCGCCTCTCTGAGCCTCAGTCTCCGCATCTGTGAGTGGGAGGCAATGTCTGACTCAGGGCTCGTTTGGATTATCTTATCACTCCATGCTGTGGACTGCCACCTATTTCTAACGGCTCCCAAACCTCTAATTCCCAAATACCCACCCCAGACCTCTTCCTTGGGTCCTACTTCCTATGTGAAGCAGGCAGCCACATTTCTCGGACGCCTTGAACACACCCACAGGACCACCCACCCACCCACCCAGTTGTATGGCCTCCACCTTTCAAATAGTTCCGGGTGCCTTCTCTCCAATCCCGAAATAATCGCTCTGGTCCCGACCTTCAGCCTCTCTAGCTCTAATGGGAGAGAATATCTTCTACAGCTCTGTTTCTCTGGTAGAGGCTGACTCACACACGAGCCTCGAAGCCCTGTCGGACCCCCGGACGGAGCAGGCCCTTATGTCTGCACCAGAGAAGAGAGTATTGAAGAGCTCCTCAGATGGTCCCCCGCATCCAGGAGGAGGGGGTGGGTGGTGAAGACCGTGCGACGTTTGCCGCAGGAGAACCTCAGCACAGGGTGAATCAACAGCATTACACGATGGCACAGTGGGACCGCTTGTCAGATACCCTGCCTCCCAGGCCAGGGCTCCCAGCGGACCTAGTCTGAAGCATCAGTCATTTGTATTAGTGAGAAGAAAAGGCTGCTGTAGGCTATTGAACTTGGCCCATTAACAAGTCAACAAACACGCAGTTGTAAGCCAGAGCCCGGGCTAACCTAATGGACGCCGCTCCTTTAATGTGACAGGAGCCGCTTAGGTTTCATTAGGACGATGCTTCGTGGCATATTGGCAGGAGTCCTGTCATTGGTGCGGTAGAAACTATAAAGGCTTAGCAACGAGACCTGTTGCGGCGCTCTGCTATTAAACCTTCACTGACAAGGCAGGGAGGCTGCCAGGCCTTTTGTGGAGATGACCGGGTTTGGAAAACAGCACTATTACAAAGAGCGAGGTGAGACAGAGTCTGGCAACGCCCCAGCCTCACGCAAACCCAGAACTCTGCTCAGCAGTCTGAGGAGAAGCTCACTGCTGGGCCTCGGGGTCACCCAACTCCTTAGAGTTCAGCAAAGCCTGGCACACACCCTCCCCATGGCACACGCCCTCCCCATGGCACACGCCCTCCCCATGGCACACAGCCTCCCCATGGCACACGCCCTCCGCCTGGCACACACCCTCCCCATGGCACACAGACTCCCCATGGCACATACCCTCCCCATGGCACACAGCCTCCCCATAGCACACAGCCTCCCCATGGCACACGCCCTCCCCATGGCACACGCCCTCCCCATGGCACACACCCTCCCCATGGCACACAGCCTCCCCATGGCACACGCCCTCCCCATGGCACACGCCCTCCCCATGGCACACGCCCTCCCCATGGCACACAGCCTCCCCATGGCACACGCCCTCCCCATGGCACACGCCCTCCCCATGGCCAACGGCAGGACGGGTGCTCCCCCCACTGACGCACTCTCCAGAAGGGAAACATCCCAGCGGGATCCTACCTGTCACCCTCGAAGCCCACTAACCTGAGCTTCCTCCGCAGGCCATTGGCCACCTCATAGGAGCAGCACCAAGATTCACACCACACTCTCTCCCTTCCCTCTGCCTCTCAGGTGTGATTGGTTGAGTGGCTCCATCATGAGATGGTTCCGAGGAAGGAGAGCTAGATTTGCTTCCCTCCCACTTCCCCACCCCCATCTGATGTCAACTTGAATTCCACGCTTCCGGCCTTGCCTGTCCTTCCCCACCTGTACCCCTAGGAACTACCATCATTTATTCCTCAATAGGAAAGCACCCAGCACTGCTTCCTCTCCATCGTCTGTAGTTTTAGCTTTTCTGTTCTCATTTGGGGAACCAAAGGTTGTCTTTCCAAAGAGTTCCAGGTGTCACTGAATAAGTAGAAAATACATGCTTGATGAAGGAGACAACTATTCCTGTCCCCAAAGTCGCCACCGTGTTACCGAAAACGAACTGAACTGAGAGACAGTGTTATGGTCTAGGCCAGCTCTGCCCCAACACCTACACTAAAATTTTGGGTAAGTCATTCACTTCTCAGCCTCGGTTTCCCTTCTGTAAGAGGTAAGCTAAACCATTTCTTTCTGAGATGCCACAGAAGAGGAAGCTCATCTCTTTAAGACGACCTATTTCATACTCACTGTCCCACTACCCCGTCTCTCTTCTTCTCCCTGCCTTATTCCTTCCCTCTAGCCTCTCTCCCTCCCTCTCTCTCTCCCTCTTCCTCTCACTTCCTACCTCTTTTGTTTCTCCCTCATATTTCAATGAGTCCTCCCCAGGGCAGGCAATCTACAAACCTATATCTCCATGTTTCTGCAGCCCCATCCTGTGGTACCCAGATTGCTCAACCGGTGGAAATTATCCCAGAAGTTCTCAGCAACATAAGGAGGAGGACTATGGGTGGGGGCACCAGCTACTATCATGGGAATGCTTAAAAGGCCCCTGGAGAATGAAAAAAGTAGGGAGCTTCTGCTCTTGGGAATAAAATTGGAGCCTTGGACAGTGAGGGATTGTGGGGGAGATGGGAATGGGTGTGTACAGCATATTGATTGACTGATGTATTTTGTGCACTAATGTGAACTTAACACTATTAAGTGCATGGCATTGAGCTCGGTGTCATTAATGAGGAAGACACCATCCCTGCCCTCAAGGAACCTGTGGACAGTGGGGGAGATGGCCATGACAAAGGATACTTACGTATGGAGAAGCAGTGGTGGGATGTGAGAGCACATCGGGAAGCTACTGAGCCTGCTCTGTGGGGTTGGAATAGACTTGTTGGAGGAGAAACCAGTCAAGCTAAGGCCTGAGGTGTCTTCATCTGACTCAGTCTCTCAGTAGCACTGATGCAAATGATACTCCCTCATCCTTGCAACACTCCCTTCACTTAATGCTCCTCCCCTTTAGCCACTCCTTCCTCATGTCCTTTGCTGGAGCCTTCTTATCTTCTGCATTTTCAGATGTTAAAGTGCTCAGCACTTGACCCTCAGACCTCTTCTCTTCTCTGAGTCATGAATAGCTTTACCTATTGTATCAGGAGTCCTCACAGATGGAACACTCAGCTCTGGTCTTTGAAGAGATCTTTTCATTAAGGTGCTATTCATTGAGGAAACCAACAACAAGAGGTTTGGAGGTCCCCAAGGCCTAGCAACACAGGGAGACTGACACCATCCTTAGTCATCCTTAGTCCTGAAGGAACAAGATGAGGACATGGTGTTACCAGAGCCCATCTGAGAGCTGGAACCATGGTGTGCTAGTGCTGGGTGGAGGTGTGGCCGTGGGAATACACCCACCACAGAACGGGGGCTGATGCACCCTTTGGGTCAACAAATCCTTTCAGTCAAATCCAACCAGGAGCCAGAGGGCAAGGGAGCCACTTCATGGAGCTCAAGTGCAAGAAAGCAGAGCAGGACAGAGAACAGATCTAGGCCAACAAAGATTCCTCAGCACATCAATATTTCTGGTTCCTCTCCTTCCAGGTAGAAGGCAGGTCCCACATTCCCTGATCCCCACCCTGAAGTCAAGTACAGAATGTGCAATTTGCTTTAGCTGATCTCCCTTCCAGACAGAAGTCATCACGTGCCCCCTTCCACCTGCTATCATAACCAGTGACAGTCCAGCGGATGAAGACTCAGTCAGCTGGGTCCCAAAGTGATAAAGATGGGGAATAAAATCCCGTGGTGCTCCACAGTGGACATGTCCATGAGCAAACATGTGCCCCTGAGATTTGGGAATTGTTACTAGAGTTGTCCCTACTTTATCCTGACTGATACATTGCAACCTCCCTCACCCTTATCCCTTACTATCCCTTCTTTTCTTTACTAGACTTACTGCCACCTGATAAACTTCAATGCTTGTTGATTGACTGTCACCCTCCTCTGAATGTAAATCATAGGGGTAGAATTGTTTGGTGACTACCGATTTTCAGCACCCAGGAGAGTACCTGGTTAATAGCAGATGCCACAGTTCTTGGTTAAATAGATGAAAGAATAAATGAGCTCATAATGACTAACCTGTGTTAGTAAATATGGCTGAGGCACATTCTCAGGAAGTATGTCTAAGCAATTCTAAGGGAGTGAAAGATTAAACAAGTCACTAAGGCAGTGGTCGGCAAACCGTGGCTCGCGAGCCACATGCAGCTCGCGAGCCGCAGTTTGCCGCTCTGTTGACTAATGAGTTTGCCGACCACTGCACTAAGGCCACCCAGCTTAAGTCATGGAGTGAGTCATGAAGGCATTTTGACTCCAGTGCTCAAGTGCCTGCCCACTCTGCCCTGCTGCTTCCTATAAAGGGGGCTTGGTGGGGGCGTGCAGGAGGGGCCATTCGGGCTCCGGCCAGAGGCTGCAGAGAGCCATGCGGCTTGCATACTGCATCTGTTAGTTATCAGAGGAGCAAAGAGTGACACCCAATAAACTCTACAGGGTAACCAGGAAAATTAAAAACTTTGTTTGGCTATGTAAAAAATAATGCTAATTACAGTCATTTATGTGAATTGCTTACCATTTCTGCCTAATTACCAGGCAGCAGAACAATTATGTAGATGTTTAACTAATGTCAACCTAACTTTGATTATAACTGTAAAATCTAAAAACAAGAGTTTGGTCAAACAATAAGTTGGTTGCTCACAGAGACTGGTTCTCTGCCCAGAATTTAAAATTAGAGAGGAACTACCTTGTCCTTAACAGTTGCTGCCTGTACTAGTAGTGATCTTCCAGGTATAAGCGTTGTTTTTTTATTTGTTTGTTTGTTTTTAATATATTTTATTGATTTTCCACAGAGAGGAAGGGAGAGGGAGAGAGAGCTAGAAACATCTATGAGAGAGAAAGATCAATCAGCTGCCTCCTGCACACCCCCCACTGGAGATGTGCCCGCAACCAAGGCACATGCCCTTGACCGGAATCGAACCCGGGACCCTTGAGTCCACAGGCCGACGCTCTATCCACTGAGCCAAACTGGTCAGGGCCAGGTATAAGGGTTTGATCTGGACTAGAAGATCCTTGAGGCAGGTGCTATCTAATTTTTCCTGGGATCATTATCTCCACCCCACCTGAGCCTAGCTCAGCCCTAAATAGAGGGGGCCCCTACACTAGCGTTCATCTGTTGGTGCTCCCTCTACAAGAGATGGTCCTGACCCATGTGCCTCAATCCCCTCCTGCTGCCTGGAGGCTGAGGATGTGAGGTTGGCTGAAAGACATGTCTATATCCATGTTTATGGACAGCGGCAAGAGCCTTCCCAGGAACCTGGTAACAGGCCTTCAGAAGAGTGAGGTGAGGGGAGAATAAGGCATTTGGTGGCCTAGAACAAGCTAAGAAGAACGCTTGAAATGTTATAACACAGAATGCCAGCTGTCCCCCCAATCTTCTTCAATCACTCATAACGTAGCAGAGTTTTAGCAGGGCACATGGCAGCCCAGATGAAGACCATATTCCCAGACTCCTTTGCAGCTAGGATATGGCCAGTTGAATGTCAGCAGAAGTAATGTATGCAAATTCAAGACCAAACATTGAAAAGGAAAGGCGTGAACCTCCCTCTCCTCTCTCCCCTCTTTCCTCTGGCTGGAGTACAGGCAGAATGTTACAGCTTACACAAGCCTCCTTGGACCCAGAATGAAATAAATGTAGGCGCTGAGATGCCAGAGCAGCAAGGTCAAAGGAGCCTGGTGATCAGAACCGTGGGGCCACAGTGTCACACCATTACAGAGCCTTGCATGCCCTCACACCGCAGCTCCCGGTCCAGAGGCGCCTCCTGCTGGCCCCTGGACAAACGTCTCCCTCGGTCCAGTGGTGACCCTGCTGATTACTCGTCACATTAGTCCTGGGCTTTGCAGGCACCACGTGCCTGGCTTTCCTCCTGCTTCACTCTCCTGCCTGGGCAGCTCCTTCTCTACCCATGTGGTACTCCGGGTGGTACTCCGGGTGGCTTTGGGGAACTCTGCACTTCCCGTGCCTCTGGAAAGCTAGGTGAGGCCAGGGTGGGGGCCTAAAGTGAGCACTTGGACAAGTCGGCTTACGTCATCACCAAAATACAAAAATGATAATAGGACACATACTGTGTGTCAAATGGTATTCTTTGGCTGCATCGTTTCACTGAATCCTCTGAATAATCTTACGAGAGAGATTTGACTATCATTCCTTCTTCACAGATGGGAAAACTGCCAGCAGAAAAGTTAGAGAACTAGTCCAAGGTCACACAGAGAATAAGTGGTGGAGCCAGGATTTGAACTCCTGAGGCCAAGACTTACCTGTTCAGTGCTGCCTTTTTGAACAGGGTGTATAGCATATCCACTGGGCTGTGGCCTCTCAGCAACAGTGACAGTCCTCAGTCTGACATAAACCTACAAGATGGGGGAAATAAATCTACTCGCATATTTACCTTTTTACATTAACATCCAAGTTCAAGTTGTTTGTGGCCCACACCCTGTGTAGTTGGGTCTAGTCTACAATCATCTTCCCAACTCCTTCCTTCTTGTTTTCACTTGAAAATTATTAATCAACTACTTCTATGTTGCCCCATGTGCCACTTATTATATTGAGCTTTCCATTTTTTCCAGGCATTTTTCTTCACAGTCTCAAATGCCCCTTTAAAGTCTTCGAGATTGGTTTGGCAGGTATGTCAGCTGAAACCCCACGCTTCCTGGGTTTTCACTCCGTCCCTGCCAGCAACCCATCACTCTTGTGTGTTAAGTCCTCACAGGCTTCGAAACCCTCTCCAAAGCCAGCTGCTCCCATCCATCCCACAGCCTCCTGTCCCATTCAAAGTCACAACCTTCAATGGGAAGGAGGGATAGAAAGCATCATGAGCCCTCAAGTGCCTCTGTTTTGTACCAAAAATATTAAAGTTGTGAGACACAGTCAAGGTTTGTTTCTACCCTGTCTAGATTATTTCTCCAGTGTGGATCAGCAGAAATGGGCAGTCATGGGAGACTTGAATAAGCAGGCTAAACCCTTCTCATCTAGAATTAAAAGAGATGATGAGAAATGAGAGCACTAGGCCGATGTGAGGTGGTGGCAGTTATTTGAGATGATCCGTCTAGGACAGTGGCATGTCTCCCTTTTAGTCCTGTCTGATCAGACACAGCTGACATCATTCCTCAAGGGGAGGGGCCACCAGTCCTCACAACCCTACCTCCCAGGAGCCCACCAGGATACCTCCCACTTTCCAGAGGATGCCTGCGGACATCATTCTATTGGGGGAGCATCTGGTCAGCCAGGTAGACGAAACTGCTCTTGGATGTGCCTTTGTTTGCTCTGATTTGCCTCTCTGAGGCCCCTGAGTTCCTGTCCTGTCACCAAAGACCTGCCCCTCCCATCACGGGTTAAACAACGAAGACCTTCCCGGGCTTCTCTCTTCTTGCCCAATGACTTTGCTTCCCATGTTTGCAAAATAACAAATGCAGTTAACATTTATTAAGCAATGTACATGTCTGATCTCATTTCACCATGATACCTATGTTGTGATATCATTAATACTTTACGTTTTGGAAAACTGAGGCTGATATGTGGTAGAGCTGAGATTTGAAGCTGTGGCTTTATCATGCAAAAGCCCATTCTCTCAACCATTTTGTTAACCCCCCTTCATCCTGAAGTGCTAAGACCACAAGTGGTTTACAACTGACTAAAAAACAAGCCCCTAAACTTTATTCCAGGAAGACAGGGTAGGGGGCAAGCTGCCCTGCTCAAGCTACAAGCCCCGCTCAGGTAGCTGAGACTTTCAAGTGCATAGGAATCACCTAGGGACCTGGTCCGGGTGCAGATCCTGACTCTGGGTACAGGTGAGCCTGAGAGTCACATTTCTACCAGGCGACGCCATGCTTCTGGTCTGAGGACCACGCTCTGGGTAGAGGGCTCTAAAGGTCGGGTGCTCTGACTCACCTGACTGTGAATGACTGACCAAACCACCCTCTAAAGCAGGGATGGGGAACCTTTTTTCTGCCACGGGCCATTTGGATATTTATAACATCATTCTCGGGCCATACAAAATTATCAACTTAAAAATTAGCCTGCTATATTTGGTCAAACACTTAATTATCTCACCCCTGATGCCTTGGCAGGGCCAGACCTAATGATTTTGAGAACCGTATATGGCCCGTGGGCCAGATGTTCCCCACCCCTGCTAAAGCCTGCTGAAGAGGGGCTTTCTGGGCTGGAGAAACAGCAGGAACAAAGGCACAGAGTCCTGAGTGTGTAAATATGTCAGGCACTCACCAGGGCGAGTGGGAGAATGCAGAGGACACAAGTCTTAGCAAACAAGTCTGGAAGGAAGATTTGAGTCTGACTGTGAAGAGTCTTGAATATAATGCTAACACATTAAGAGTCCAAAGTCTTTATCTTTTCAACCATGCCTCTCTTATGGTGCAATTATCCTCTTCTAGCTTCTTAATACCTATCCTCCCTATTAAAAATAAGCTGTGAAGACACTGAATCATCTTTTTATCCCCTAAAATGCCTTGCTCCTGGCCATCTTCAGTGAGGAGTGGAGACTGGGGAGAGTCCTGTGAAAGGAGAGTGATGGGACCAGTCTGTGTCGCAGGCAATCGGAATGAACGGTGGCCTGGAGGTAGAGAGATGCGTTAGGAGGTTGTCCCAATAGGCCGGGGGTGGGACAATGAGGCTGGCACAAAGATGATTTATTCTGCAGGCAATCAATCACACCAGGGACTAGTTAATTTCCATGACCACCCCTCTCCGCGATCCTCCTGGCTCTCTGTGCCCTGTGCTGTTCTCCAGAAGACTCACCCCTGTGGACACAGTATCCAGGAAACCTTTCCCTCTGCTTCCAGTTGAGTTCAGCAAGGAGAGTACCAGTAGAAGCTGGAGAAGGAGGAAACGGCGGAGAGAGGTAAGAGGGTAAGAGTATTTCTTCCCATACACCCTATCCCCTCCCTTCGTGGCGACCTCACCAAGGTTTGGGCAGTGGCTGCATTCGTCTATGGCCACAGCTTCAGTAGGTTAGTTCCTTTCCCATGGTGCTGGTGGGTGCCCACACCCTGTAAGGTTGGGAAGCTATCCTACAGGATGAGGTACAGTGGCCAGCATAGGGTATTATTTCCCCTAAGTCAGGAGCCAAGAGGCAAAGGTGAGAATGACCCCTCTTAATATCTAACAACCCACTTTAAGGATTTTTTTTCTTCCCTTGGGCTCAGAGTGTGGTCCTCAGACCAGAAGCATGGCATCACCTGGTAGAAATGTGACTCTCAGGCTCACCTGTACCCAGAGTCAGGATCTGCACCCGGACCAGGTCCCTAGGTGATTCCTATGCACTTGAAAGGCTGAGCTACCTGAGGGGGCTTGTAGCTTGGGCAGGGCAGCTTGCCCCACCCAGTCTTCCTGGAATAAAGTGCAGGGCTTGTTCGTTAGTCAGTTGTAAGACGCTTGTGGTCTGAGCACTTCCGAGGGTGCTGTCACCACCCTCTGCTCATGCCACGCTCCTCTCCACTCAGCGCACCTGAGTTCCCCGCGACCCCCCCC
This sequence comes from Plecotus auritus, assembly GCF_963455305.1. NCBI lineage: Eukaryota > Metazoa > Chordata > Mammalia > Chiroptera > Vespertilionidae > Plecotus > Plecotus auritus. The sequence goes on from NC_137778.1 coordinate 20,874,674, forward strand.
CCCCCGCCACCCCCACGGTGCAGCAGGCAGGTCCCAGCAGGCTGCAAGCTTCTGAGGCTGTACCTCCCTTCTCTGCCGGCGGGGTTTCTCCACCACAGACACACCTAGAAGACAAGAAAAGGTCATCCCCCAAGTGAATCCATCCACCAGTGAGGATGGGTCCCAGGGGCCGGCAGCTTCCCGCTGTGCTGGGCCTGGGTTCCCCACCCTGTTTGTCTCCTCTGGCCTTCCACGGCCCCTGTTATTAAATAGCCTCTGTTGAGAGACTAAGTGTGGCTTCTGTTTCACTGACGGGACCCTGACTGGTGACTTGTCCAAGATCGCCCGGAAGCGGCGGGGAAGAATCAAACCAGCTCGGCTGACGCCAAGGCCACCCTGCCACCCCCAGCTGCCTTGGCATCTCACTGCAGCTCTGCTTCCCCGGAACCGCGTGCCTGTCCTGGGAGTTGGTGTCCGTTGGAGTTCAAAGGGACGGGCTGTGACCTGATTTGCCTGGATCAGAGCTCACTTGGGACCTAAAACAGCAGTCACCAGGCCTGGAAGGAAGGCCTCTCTGGTTTTGTTTGCTTTCTTATTTGTGTATCAAGTCCATTTAGGGGTCATCCCAACCACATACAAATGCACCTCAAATCCTCTGGGTTTGAAAGAGAACTTGTTACCCAGCACTTCCGCAGTAAGGAAAAGGCACCGTCTTGGCTGGCGCACCCACTGGAACTGGAGGCCTGCCCACTCCACTGTCCCTGGAAGGTTACAGAACAGCCCGAAGGACCCACCGTCATTGGCCTGGGTGTAGCTCTCCTCCGATTCCCTTCGCTGCGCGAGCAAATGATGAGAAACAGCATGTTCTTGGCTCCTCTCAGCAGCTCAACGTGAACCAGGGCCCGATGTGCACCACACAGTGGAATAATGAGATTTCATCTAGTGGAGGAGAGGTTAGGTAACTGGAAGTCAGACCATTAGCCATAGCAAAACCATCGGGGAGGGTCAGCCAGACAGACAGCTCCATTCTGAGCTGTCCATCCTGCTCTGAGGGGTGTGGGTGGAGATTAACAGAGAGGCCACTAGAGAATTGCCTGTTACTCAACTCGACTGTCCCCTTCTTAGCCGCCCCAGGAGGCCGAGGGGTCTGAGCGGGGAAGGGCTTCTCTCTCCACGTCTCAGACCTTGTCTTTCTGCCTCCCTCTGACCTGTGAGAACAGCTATGGTCAGTATTGCTGGCCCTCAAATACTTGTACCTGACTCAGAGGGATGTAGGAAATGGTGAGAACAGGTGGGCACTCATTCTGAATAGCCACTGGAGGGAGGGAGCGAGGAAAGAATGGAGGGAGGGAGGGAAGAAGGGAGAGAGAGAGAGAGAGAGAGAGAGAGAGAGAGAGAGAGAGAGAGAGAGAGAACAAGAAATCTCTACATCGTGACAGTAGCGCAGAAACAAATCCTGAGCTTTATTCACCGACCTGACAATGGAATGAGCTCTGGTACAAAGGCCCTCATCCAACCAGTGTTACCATAACTCCGTCAGAGCAGGTGGATAACAAAGGCTTACCTCACACACGCACACTCACTCTCCACGGCAATAGCAAGCACTGAACAAAGGCAGGAAAGACAGATCATACCAGCAGTGAGTTCCATAGCTACCTCAATACCCAGAACCCCCCGGGGACCTTTGGGAGCGCATTCCCAGCTCCCCTCCCCCCAAACTGGGCTCCAGTGGACTGGGGTGGAGCGGGAAGGCCCGTGCAGGCCCCCCAGGAAGGCTTGCCTGGGGCCCCTTTTCAGTCACACAAAAGGCGTGACCCTTCAGTCCCGTTCACACCCAGCACAAGGCGGTGCCCAGGACTGAGAAAAGAGCCTCACACGATGAGGAGACATCATTTGAGAGTCAAGCTTCACACTTGTTATGTGGCTCAAACATCTGTACTCCAGGCATTATTCTAGACACTTTTCCCAGGTCCATTCAGGCAGCCCTTACCCCAGTTCTCGGAGGCAGCCACTGTCATTATGACCCTGTTTCCAAGGAGGACACCGAGGCACAGAGGGTTCAGTGACTTGCACAATGTCACCCAGTCAGGGCCCGAGCCAGGATCTCAAGCCAGACAGTGAGACAGTAGAGAGAACGCACACGTGTACCTGCAGCACACAGGCTATTGGAAGATGGACGTTCAACAAAACTGTGAGCTCCTCGAGGCCAGGACGGAGCACTAGCACAGCATGCAGAGCAGGACTCCTCACGGGCCTGAGGGCCTGCTCTGTGCCAGGCGTTTTCACATCAAGGTCCGCATTAGCCTCACCAGCCCGCCTCACACATGGCCCTCATTCCCTCCCTCTCGCCCCCTCATGGGCGGTGACAGTGTCAGAGACAGAAGAGGAAGAGCCACAGGTACACGCCTGCTCTGCTTTTCTGCTGCTCTTGCCTCCAGGCTCGGAGCCGCGTGGCCTCCCATTCTGCGGGAGCCTGTGACACATCTTTCCCGACAGGGAAAGAAGGGGTGACAGGAGGTGCTAAGATAAGGGCAGAGGAAGACGGCCTATTCTGAATCCCGAGTCCCCTCACAGGCTGTACCACCAGCGGGTGGAGAGCCCGTGTTTGCAGGAAAGGGCTGGCTCCAGGGAGACCTCCTTCACATGCAGGATGGACCACGGGCCTGCCTTGGTGGTATTTCTCTTTGTCCCAGAGAGGCTGCCCTAGGTTGCATTCATGCCCCAACTTCCCTTCTCTTTATCCATGCCCTTCACCATGTCACTGTATGGATTTTATTTCCTTATTTCTTGAATCTGGGAGTCATCACGTGACGTGCTTTGGCCAATAGAATAAGGCGGAAGTGACAGTGTCTAATTTCCAACCTGGACCTCAAGACACTTGGTGTGTTTCCGCTTCCCTCCTGCTCTGCCCCAAATGCCATCGTCTCTGGGTCTCTCTGGGTCTCCAGGTGTGACAGGTCATCTGATGGGTCAGTAATGCTAGAAAGCAGAACCCGCCCAAGCTTGGACCCTCTGAGACTTCTGGGGACCTGAGATGATAGGAAATGAGGAGGAGGAGGGTCCAAAAAGGGAAGGTGGGCATCATCCTCAGGGGACGGCAAAGCTGCCAAAACACTGCAGCTTTAGTGGCATCAGCAAGACTGGACCTGAGCCTCTGAGAACCTAGCTTCCGCTAACCAGCCAGCGGCCTGTCACTTATTCGGTCTTCCCAGGACCTGTTTTCATATCTGGGGCATGGAGGCGGTAAACGTTCTTCACAGGCTAGAATGAGGCGGCTTTGCCAAGTGCCACCGAATGTCCTCTGCGGTTGTGTGACACCCACCGCCCGCAGCCCCAGGCACCACTGCCCACCCTGCTCTGAGGTGAGGTGACATGTTCCAGCCCCTCCCAGACACTGCTGGCCTTCCGCCCGGCAGCTTTCAGGCCTGGCCTGGCTCCCCTGTTTCAAGCCACCGCGAAAACCCCTGCACGCCTGGTTCCGTTTTGAGTATCTGGTTGCTGGTTTCAGTTTCCAGCAAGACTGGGCCCTGGCTGCCCCGGGGCTGGGGCAGATTTGCCATCAGTACCTCTCGGCTTGATTCTTCTGGTCTGTCCCAGTGGGCTGGCCCCCCACGCCCGCATTAAAGGTCAGCTCTTGGATGGTGCTCTGGCTGAGCACCTGGAAAAGCCTCTGAGACTGACTTCCCTTTCTCTAGCCACCAAGGCATTCTTTATCCATCAACCCCCAGGGCAGGCCCAGACCCGCCAGTGGGCTGTTCCCTGTCACCTCAGACAGTGGCATCTTTCAAAATCTCATGTGGACTCATCTCCCTGAGTGACTCCCACCTCCCCTTGAGGTAACTAACCACCAAATCCGCCCTAACCGGTTTGGCTCAGTGGATAGAGCATAGGCCTGCAGACTGAAGGGTCCCAGGTTCGATTCCGGTCAAGGGCATGTACCTTGGTTGCAGGCACATCCCCAGTAGGAGGTGTGCAGGAGGCAGCTGATCGATGTTTCTCTCATCGATGTTTCTGTCTATCCCTCTCTCTTCCTCTCTGTAAAAAAATCAATAAAATGTATTTAAAAAAACAAACAAACATCAAATCCATCCTGTCTGCCTTGCTGAGTGGTGATGCTCACACCAAGGGGCTCAAGAAAAGACGGGGATGTGAGGGGCAGAGGGGCTCCCAAACCCCACTTTCCCAGCCATACAAGCAGCGCCTGGCACTCACCAGCTCCCTCTGGCCTTCTCAGACCTGGTGGGTGGGGCCAGGGTGAAGGTTTAGTGTCTCTCTAGACAGGGGCCAGAGCGGAGAGAGGGAAGGAGACCCCTGCCTATCCGCCAGGCCAGCTGGCTGACTGATCCAAAGATGGGCACCTGTCACCGGGTAGTCTCTCAGCCAAGGCCTCTCAGACGCAGGTGAGCCTCTGAAGACCAAATTCTAAGGGGTGGGCCCGAAGCTCTCCTTTACCCCCAAATCAACACAGTAAATACTTCTGTCCTCCAGTTGGCAAATACGTATTGAGCCCCTACCATGTGATAACAGTGGTGGGACAAGGGATGATGCAACAGAGAATAGAACAGACAGGGTCCCTGCCCTCGTTGAACACATTTCTGGGAAGACGGGTTATTAACAGCTGAAGCTACCAGTAATTACGATTATTTTAGACTGAAAAATTCTGCCCAGGAAGTAAATGCAGCGCTGTAACAGAGCCGGGCAGAACAGTGGCCTCCTCGTGATAGGCGGTCAAAAGGCCCAGTGGAGAAGGTGACGTTTAAGCAGAGGTCCCAAGGGTAAGGCACAGCAGGCTGCATGTGCGAAGGCCCTGAGGCAAGAAGTACTCTGTGTGTCCTAAGAAGTATAAAAAGAGCCACGTGACTGGCGCAGAGTGCAAGACAAGGAGGCAGGAAGAGCTGGGGCGCGGGCAGGGCCAGCTAGCGCAGGTGAGAAATCACGGAAGATATTGGATTTTGTTCAACTGGTTGGAGGATTTTAAGCAGGAGGCTGACATGATTAGTATTTTGTTATGATCTCTCCAGTGGTGTGGGGAGGAGGGGGGCAAATGCAAATAAACTTTAAATCAGAGCAGAGCGGGTTGGGTTAGCCAGAAGAGAAGGCGTTGCCGTAAACAGAACCAGCTAGAAAGCAACTTGAAGAAATGTCTACTTTCTTGCAAGAAAAAACACACGAAGGAACCATCTCCCTATAATGGTTTATAATTATCTTACCTTGGAACAATAGTCTAATTCTGATTTCTACATGAGCTGTACCTCAGCTGCATTTTTCCACTCCATAAAGCAGAGAAAATATGTACCTCTTCTGTGGCAGTTCTCAAGGCCTTTCATTGGCCTCTAAAAACCACTGACCACCACCACCACCTTGGCAGGTGTTGTGGAGCGAACGCGAGTGAACGACCACTGGAGTCCAGACCAAATTAAAATTTAGGGAGCCTTTATTAGCTGGCCGGTGACTGCTCTGCCTTTCTCCACGCAGGGAGTCCAGAAAGCAGCCCTGATCCTGGAGTCCAGAGAGCAGCCCTGACCCTTTGTGCGGGACCGCCCCTAAGCACATCCACCACACCTTGACTTCGCAGAGCAAGCAATTCAAGACAAAACAGTTTTTAATGTCAGGGTCATATTATTGATGACCATGTTATTTACAGGGTCATCCTGTTCTTCAGAAAGCTGACAGTGTTCTATCTTGCAAGGTTATTTTGTGAGGTGCAGCTGGGATTCAAGGCTAAGTCGACTAGGAGGATGCATGCTCAAAAATTTCTACTCTCTAACAGCAAGCAAGATACAGGCCTCCCACACTCACCGGCCCGTGCAGCCCCTCTCTCTCAGGAAGGCCCACTCTAACCCCAGACTCTCTCCTCTCCTCCAGCACTACCCACCTCCAAACAAAACTGAGGTTGGGGGAGATTGGTCCTCCCTGTACTTGCCATTTTTGTCCTGGAACTCAAACACTGTTAACAAAGCCCTGGATCTAGAAGGCTAGGACTCCAAAAGGGAAAATTGGATTCCCTTCCTAAGGTGATGGGAGAAAAGCACGCACCTCATTCTTTGGAGTCTCTCATGACAGCCAGAGCAAAGCAAGAAGTGCTCCATTAATTAATACGTCAACAGAAAAAGGCAGGGCTTCCCTGGCCAAAAGGGCCAGTATCCTATGCCCCTATTATCCATCCCTACGACCCCTGAGGGTCAGTGATGTGAAAACTGAATGCTATACCACCCACCCCCACTCACACAGTTTGGTTTCACAGATGAGGAAATTTGAGTGCTTTGCTCAAGGTCAGCCAGCTAATCAGACCCTGAGACAAGCAAGAGGCTGCCTTTAGCACTAACAGGATCAGCAGAAGGCCCACCCCCGCTTCTCAGCAGGTTCCTGGTACCTCCTCAGGGACTCCTCTTAAGGGGGCAAGGAGAAAGAAGGGAAAGGACTCGGGAGCTGTTCCTCAGCAGCTACCACGGACAAGAGCCTCCTCTACCCCATAAAGGACTGTTTGGCTTTGTTTGTTCTTATCTGCTCAGGCTCTGAGCCTTTTAATTCTGAGCCTGCTGAATAACGGGAGGAGACTGGGACCCCACATGCTCTCTGCCCCAGCTCACCTGGGAGAGGTTAGATTGAAAAGTGTGCTAGACATTCTGGGAATCTGCCGAGCAGAACCCCTCTTCTATAAGCTGTCAAAAATGCCAGCTTATAGAAGAGGGGTTGGAAGACATTTACTTACATGAAACATTGTTCCTGGAGAAGGGGAAGGAGACTGTGTCAAGAGACCAGTACAACCAAATGTTGGCAGGAGCTACGGTGTCTGAAAATCACTGGTGAGACGCCTGGAATTCTTAATACAAATTCCAAAAAGTCTGAAGCCATCTGGTAACAGGTATGAATTTAAAAGGAAATAAATATTTTGCTTTTGAGATAAACTGAATTATGAAAAAGCTTGAATCTGGTGAAAGAGGATTAGTCAGGACGGTCTACAATATGCCACAGTAACAAACAAGTCCTGAAATTTTAATAAAATTCATCTTAGAGGTTTGATATAACAAAGATTTGTTTCTTTCACAAGAAGTCTGGTGCATGTCAATAGACCCTTCTTTATCTTACAACAATGTCCTATGGCCTTCAAGGGAGGGGAGGGGAGATGGGGAAAAGGCACGTGCATCTCACCTGCCTCTGTGTGAAAGTGACTCTCAGTGCTTCCATTGGAAAGAAACAGGTGTGTGGCTCCAAAGTAATGACAAGAGATGTCAGCTTATGTAGAGAGCACATGGATATTTGATGCGCATCTCAGCCACATCAGAGTTAAACTCCCAGCTGTTTGCCCAAACGTCTGGTCTTGTTCTCAGGGTAGTAAGCTCCCTGCCTCAGAAGATTCTGCTCGTTTCCCCTTTGCCCAAAGCTGTGGTCAAACATGGATTAAAACGCTCTCCTAACAGGCTTGTCTCAGCCCACATTTAACAAAGGCACAAACCACAAAGCTCTCAAAGCAGAGTGTGGCTTCTGCGTACCGGAGGTCCCTCCTGGCAACATCACATCCGGAAAGGGTAAGGCATTGTGATCCACGGCAGTGTGCTCACCTAACAGATGTTCATGGAGCACGCACTGCGTACCAGGCATGGTGCCCCGAGCTGAAGATGCAACAATGACTCAGACGTGGCTCCTGCTCTCGGAGAACTAAGCCTCGTGGGGAGTCAGGCACCCATCGAAATACTGCACAAATATGTAACAGCAAGCTAAAGCGAGGGCCATGAAGGAGAGACCAGGGATCTATGGGAGCATACAGGAGGACTCAACCTCGTTGGGTGGGTCAACTAGGTTTCTCTGAATAAAAGTGATGTGTAAAGTGAGCTAAGAAGGACGAGTAAGGGGAAACCAAGTAGGTGAGGTGCCCACAAGATGAAGGGCAAATCCAAGGGCAGGCACAGCATGTACAAAGGGCCCGGGGAGGAAGGGAACATGTCAGGTTTGAGGAACTTTAAGGCGGCCAGCCTGCCTGAGGCTTATCAGGTGGGAGTGCCCCTGGCTGCTGCCACCCCAAGAAATGCCACTCAGGTGGTAAACCATCTGTTTCCTTTTTAACTGAGATTTCTGTTTTCAATATTGCTGAAATGCAGAGTGGTTAGAGTTTGGCACTGACTCTTTATTTAAAAGGGGGAACATGTCTGTGGGTCCTCTTGGTGTTGGTACTGGGTGATGGGTTCGTGATCAGTCCCCTCAATCCAGCTCCCACACGGCCTTGTCACCAAAGTTAAGGTCCCAGGCAAACCCTCAGCAAGGCTTCCAAAGAAAATGTGCAGGAAAAAATATACAAACATACTGGGGAAAAAAAAAAGACTGTACAAAATAAAAGGCCTCCTTAATATTGCCCAATGTGTCAGATGCCTCAATTCCATAAACATCTCTTCAGAAAAAAAAAAGAAATGGTTAAAAGGAGGAACTTATGGGTGAGCAGGTTATCAGGGAGACCAAATGTAAAGGGAGTCCCAATAGCCCAGAAGACACAGAGTCTGGGGTGCAAGCTAAGGGGGAACCGGGCTAGCTGAAGAGGACCTGAACTTGGGGGTGCCCCCCCAGGCTAGAATCTGCCCCCAGGGGCACCTCACTCTCTGGGAAACTGTCCCTGTCTAAACTCCAGCTTCCTCCTGCCCGACTGCCCCTCACTTGCCCAGCTCAGCCACCTGGGACCTTTCCCGGTTCCGCATGGTTTCTCAGAGGTTCTTCCCTGACCCCTTTCTTCCTCTCTTTCCCCCCTTCCTCTCCCTTCCTCTCAGCTCAGCTTTATCCTCCCAGGAGACCCTCCCTGGCCCTCAAACACGGGCAGGCCCCCCACTCTGTGCCCCCCTAGCATCCTAGCCTCCTACTCTTCACCTCATCCTAACACAATAAGGATATCTGGTTATCAACTCTTCCCTCTCAGCCTGCAAGCTCCCCCAAAGCAGCACCCACTCCCACATGGCCCCGCAGTTTGCCCAGTGCCCAGCACAGCACCTGACACAGGAGGGCTCAACCACTATTTCCTTAATGAATGAGCAACCCACCTGCAGCACCAGGGGTTCGTTTCTGAAAGCCGGGAGTCTGCGTCTGAGGCTCACAGCTACATCCCTGGCACCTAAAGTGGATATTAGTTGGATGAATGAGTGACTGACCTTCTGCGCCAGAAAGGGCAACTTTGATGCCTTCATTTTACAAGTGGAGAAACGAAGGCCCAGAGAAACCCAAGACCTGCCTGCAGTTCCAAGCTCGAAGTCGGGCTGGGTTAGCGGAGCCACAAGTGATGTCATCTGGAAGGCTCTGCCCGCCCCTTTCTTTGGAGGAAAACATGTACAGGTATTGGTCCTTTCCAGAAGCAGCCGTGCAAAGTATTTATGGTAAACTAGTGGCCTGATGCACGAAGATTCATGCAGGAATGGGCCTTCCTTCCCCTGGCTGCCAGCACCACCTTTGCTCTGGCCTGGAACCGCCTTCCCACCTTCCCACACTGCCCAGAGGCCCGGAGTGGCTGGGGCGGTGCAAAATGCCTGCATCATCACCATGGTGACGATGCAAGCGTCCTGCCCCCCACTGCTCCTGCCCCCCACTGCTCAGCGCCTGTGTATGCAAATTAACCCACCATCTTTGTTGAGTTAATTTGCATACACACTCATGATTGGCTGGTGGGCGTTGTGAAGGTATGGTCAATTTGCATATTTCTCTTTTATTAGTGGGGATGAGTATGTTTATCTGTGTGTTCCTGCCCTGCTCTAAAGTACTGGAGGCAGTGGGCCGCTGCAGCTCATATCAATGCTGTATTTCTCCAAACTCAGGGAAAAAACCTGAAGCACAAACAACAACCTGTCCGGAAGCAGGGAGCGGGCACCTCCTGGGCAGAACCAGTTTCCTGGGCCAGGGCAGAAAAGCTCCAACAGACAGGGCCGTCTCTGTCAGCAAAGTACCGAAATCAGTGACTCACAGGAACAGAGCAGATGTGGAAGACTTGGGTTTTGCTGAAGGACTTGGCATATTATCTCAAGGAACTGAATTTGCAAAATTCTGGCGTAAGAACAGTGTCACATGCGGTAAAAATCTGGCTGCGGGACCACAGATGGCGGCGATGCTGACGGCCAAACCCATCAAATGATGTTGTGGTCATTGACACAAACCTCCTCCTTATCAGCTAGGGGCAGAGGAGGGCACCTTGAGGCACTGCGGCCACAGGGCAACAACAAAATACCGTATGTTTCTATATAGCAATTAATTTCTAAAGCCATCTCAGCCACACCATCTTATCGGAACCTTGCTGTCAAAAGTGGAGGCTCTAAAAAGCTAGGTGACCTCCCAAGTTCATGGAGCACATTGAGAGTGAGTCATGAGAATAGAGCCACTGTTGTCTAACAATTATTCCCTTTACTAACTACAGATAGTTTTCTCACAGACCCTGGGAAACTGGAGGATGAAGCAAGGCTGTAAAAAGGTAAGAAGCCTCAATGGGTCCATGACTCAGAAAAGAAATACATTTTGAGAACAGACCAAGGACAGGACACGCTTTGATTTGGTTGCTGTGCCCGGACCCTGACCCCCTCCAGGAGTTTTTCTTAGGAATGCTGACCATTCTCCAGCTGAGCTGTTGGTAACATCATGGAAGATTAGCCTCCTTGTTATCGAACTTTGAGCTCCTGAAGGCCAGACTGCAGCGTCTACCCTCCCCTTTCCACGTTACACTTGTCACTCGCAGCTGTATGTACCTATCTTCTCCCTCGTGTGTCTATAACCAGCCAACTGGCAAGGGGGGTCAGAGCAGGTTTTTGTGGGTGATCGACTGCTCTCCCATGCTGCCGGCATTATTGGAATAAATGCTCATGCATGATTCAACCCTGTCTCTGCTTAATTGGCTCAAGTGGTGACAGGCAGCCTGGACCCCTCGGTTGTCCAGTTACATAATTTGGCGGGATTTCTTCCCTGGCTGCGGGGAATGGGTGTTCCTGCGGCTGAAATCTGGACCATTTTTTTTTTACTTGCAGCGCTGCCAGGAATTTTCCTGTGGAGTCCACTCTCCGCTCCAGCAATCCCCATCCTCCCACCTAAATTGAATCAAGTGTTTTTGTATGACAGGAGGAGGAATCAAGCGTGTTTATATGACCTTATTTGGAAATAGGGTCTTTGCAGATATAACCGAGATGTGGTCCTACTGGACTAGGGAGGGAGGGCCTAACCCAGTGATGAGCGGCTTTATTAAAAACACATGGACACACCGGGTGAAGAAGGCCACGCAGTGATGGAGGCAGACTGGATGACGCGTGCAAGCCAAAAAGCACCCGGGATGGCCGGCGACCACGGGAGCTGGGAAGAGGCAGGGAAGGATTCTCTCCCAGAGTTTTCGGAGGGAGCGTGGCCCTGCCGGCCCCTGGATTTAGGACTTCTGGCCTCCAGAAGTGTGAGGGAATACGTTTCTGCTGTTCTTAGCCACTCCGTGTATAGTAATTGGTTGTGGCAGCCCTAAGAAATTAACCCACGTGCCTGGAGGACCAAATGCGGAGAGCAGCTGAGTGAGCTGGCCGGCCGTCAGGAGTCTAGCCAATGGCTGCCAAGAGGCAGCGATGTGGCCAAATATGCCTATTTGTCTAGAAATCCATACTTTTAGATGAAACCTCTGACTTATAAATGTTAGCTCAAATGTTTTTTTCACTTGTTTTGTTCTTGGTTTTTCTTTTTTTTTTTCTTTTTGAATCATGCGGGCCTGATAAGGCAAGACCATTTTTGCAGAGATGCCTGAGACGAGATTTATGTCTCACAACCTGTGAGAGCCAGGACTGAAACCCACACCCCCATCTACCGCTGCACCCCTTCCCTCGCTGTGCCACAGCCTTCTCTGCCCTGGGGACGCAGGTGTCGGCTCTCCCCGCTCAAGAGACACACTCCCAAGGAAAGGAGTCGACTCGTGGGCTGGAGGGAATAGGCACAGGCACGCTATGTCCTCCAGGTCTGGCTGCCAGCATGTCCAATGGTCCCTGCCAGGCTGGGTTCCCAGGGAAGCTACCTGGTGCACAGCAGAGAAGTCCTCAGCCACAGAGAGAGGAGGTGCTGGGTCAGGCTGGAGGGGCATGGGACAAGGGGACAGGAGGAGCGTGTTAAGAGTGTGGGATCTGTAGGAAGCGATACAAAGAGCCTCCCCTGGCGGCATGGGTGAGTGCTCAGCAGCGGGCAGTTCCCCCAGGTTCTGGGTAGGGGAGCCCTTTCTCAGCAGTGAGCACAGAACCTGCTTGAGCAGCAGCAGCAACAGCAGCGAGTGCAGCCAGTGATCACAGGAGACGGGGCGTGGCCACAAAACAGGGCTGGCGAGATGCCAGGGCAGGCGGGCCCAGGAGTGCATCGGAAGTGGGGTGCCCACTCTCCCCAGAATGCCATGCCTGTTTGGAGAGATTTTTGCTTTTTTATAGACACATATTTCAAGAGCTCTTGGAAATGAGGAGAGAGGCCTATTCAGTGCTGTGGACGGTGCCTGGTACGGAACCGAATGTCAGCAGCCCCTGCAAGATGCCCCTTAGTGACAATGAAGATGGTGGTGCCAGTGCCACAGCCACCCGTCACTCTGAGCATCCTCTTCTCTTGTGTGATGGGATGCAGCTGGCAGAACAGGAGAGAAAGAAAGACAGTAATTTTTTTTGTTCTCTGACAAGATGCAAGGAACCTTCGCAAAAAGCTTTTCCTGGAGATCAGAAATTACATTCCCAGTGCTGTGTGGCTCTCGCAGCAGCTCAGCAGCCCCCGTCCTGCAGTGGCACTGGTCTTCACAGCGCTGTGAGGCCGGGCGCAAGGCAGATGTGGGCAGGGGGAGGTTTGTGACTCTCACCAGGACCTCTGGCTAATGGTGATGCCCTCATGGCTGGTGAGACCCCCAGACATACACACGCATACGCACTTAGGCAAGCACAAACACCCACCGGCACGGCAGCAATTAAGGGTGAAAAGCCGGGGTAGATCCACAAAGACAGCAGCTCCTGTATTCAAGCATGAGTGATATGCAGAAGCAGGCCTCTCTGGGAAGCCCTAATCCCCTGGCATCTGTGCCCTGCTATTTGCATAAGTAAATGGCAGCTCATTAAGAACACATTAGTAGCTCTGTAACCATGTAAGGGAACCAGCCCGGTGAACCCGAGCCACAGGAGAGCTCCCTAATTCAGTTGTGCAGCCTTACAGGCACGAAGCAGTCCATCACGTGCCATCTGCCTGTCCAGCGAGGAGAGAAAAAATAGGCCCTCATGGAAACACAGAGGAGACTTAATAAATATTTGTTGAAGAATGAATGATGGTAGGCCAGGTTTACAAAGGGTAACACGTGCTAAAAATAGAGAAATGTTTGCATCAAACTGGATTGGGGCGGCATTTCTCCCGTGTCTAGCCATCCACTGACGGCTCGAGGAGAGTGGTTGCAAGTCCAAGTCACGCATCCCGTCTCCTGTGAGCTTGTGCCACCTGCTGCCATCTGGTGGCTCTGACTCAGGAGCTCACAGATGGGGCCCAGGGTTTTGGAATTTTAAAATGCCTCTTGGGATACGGAAACAACGGAGTGTTCCTCATAGACAAGTGGGTAAAGAAGATGTGGTACCTGTATACAATGGAATATTACTTGACCATAAAAAAGAATGAAATCTTGCCATTTGTGACAACATGGGTAGGCCTAAAGGTTATTATGCTCAGTGAAATAAGTCAGACAGAGAAAGACAAATGCCATATAATTTCACTTATGTGTGGAATCTAAAAAACAAAATAAGCTAACAAACTCATAGATACAGAGCACAAAAAACTGATGGTTGCCAGAGGGGAGAGGGAGGAGGGGGCTAGGTGAAAAAAGGCGAAAGGAATTAAGTACTAATTGGCAATTACAAGTACAGCATGGGGAATATAGTCAATAATCTATATATATAAAAGGCTAATATGCAAAGTGTCCCCACGGGAGTTCAACCAGGAGACCAGGAGTTCTATTGCTCGCTATAACGGGCGCTGACCACCAGGGGGCGGCGCGGAATGAAGGAAGGCCCCAGCCAGCAGCCGCTCGTGCACTGGGCCTCTAGTAATCTAATAATTATGTGTGATGCCAGGTAGGTACTAGACTTATTGAGGTGATCCCTTCCTAAGGTACAGAAATGACTAATCACTATATGGTACACCTGAAATGAATATAATATTGTATGTCAACTGTAATTAAAAAATAAATTTTAAAAAGTCTACACTAAAAATAAAATAAAATGCCTCATGGAGATTCTCATTGGCTCCCCTGTTTGAGAACCATTGCCCAGAGCATCGGAGCACTGCTGGGGTGTGAGACACAAGGCAAGGGCCCCCCGAAACCCTGCAAGTGCCCATTGTGGGGTATTTTTAGCCCAGATCCCTCTGGAAATGCAGCTCACGAATCCTACTCTGTCAGCACTGCCTTCCTCCCTGTCCCAGGAGGAGTGGGCATTGCCTTGGTAACACACAGTGGAGCCACTGTTTTGGGGATACCTGTAACCCACCCACAGGTACCAGGCAGAGGGATCCAGGGCACCCTCACCATCAGGCACCAATGTCCATTCGCCATGCGGACTCCCAGCAAGCAGGGCCCATAAGGCTCGGGAGTCCAGGAAACCCAGTCCGACAGCACAGTGGCTTCCGTGGGCGACCCTGACGCCTTGGGCTTTCAAAGGTGTCTAAGCCACCTTTAGAACAGCACGTGGTGCCTGCTTCAGCTCAGGTCTTTAAATTTTCATGAAATCTCTGCTTGCTGAAGATGGGCTCCTCAGCCTGTTGGAAGGTTAATTATTCATGCGAAGGGATTCTGCAGGGAAGCAGGGGTCAGAGGGGAGGCCCCGCCCGCCTCCACCTCCTGGCTTTTTTCCTTGAAAGGGGCCGGGGCAAGGGGCCAAGTGTTGCTCTGAGGCCCAGAATTTCTGGGTGGTGGCAGTTGCTTCTTTTATTGTTCCTTCCCTTTTGATCTTGGTGAGGATCAAAACCTCCAGTGCATTCCCTTACTCAGCGTTGCACCTCTCCACAGCAATGAACGTGGAGTGATGCTGACGGGCAGTTAGTGAACTCGAAGCACAGACAGGAGGTGCTCTGAGGCTGTGTGCTCCCCGCAACCAGAACAAACCGCGTGGTTCCTGCTGGAGCTGAGCCAGCGCGAACTGAGCTGCTCCACCAACCAACCGAATAAGAATCATCCCCATCCCAGTCAGTGCGTTACATCCCGTGATGGAGGTTGGTTACTTAGGGGCCTGAGGACACAAAATGCACTAACAGAACTAACCACAGAGTCTTGAGTAATCTCATTGATTCCCTTTTATTATTCCACAATGAAAACAGCTCTATTGGATTTTCTCATGGTTATATAAATAATACCTGCTTATTATAAAAAATGTTTAACAACATAGCAACGTATCGGGGGACTGTGTCAGGATGTCCTGCCACTCAGACGTAACCACTGCCTGCCTTGATGGCCAGTTTGCACACACTGCACAGTGCTTTGTACATACGTGTGCAGTTTTACACAGATGGATTTGCATGAGCACCCTGCAGTTTTCTTTCTTTATTCTTCTCACAGGGTGTTTGTGAATTTATCTCGTTTCCTCACCCAACCTCCCTGCCAGGTACCTAATACTAACAGCCTGTCATATCAGACAGTTTCAGCTATAAGCAAGTCCGCCTGCTCACATCTTCTCCTGCTCCTGGGAACCGTCTCACCTCACTCCCATAGCAGGGGCCAAACACTGTATCAGGCTCCTTCAACACCCCAGGGAAAGTGATCTATAAAACCAGAAGTCACTTCTCTGCCAGAAGCAGTCCAACGGCCTCCCTTCTCTCAGCAGGATGAAAACGGCCTTAGGAGTGACTCACAAAGTCCTGCACGATCCTCCCCTCTCTCTGTATCACCTCCAACCAGTCTCCCTGTGTACCCTCTGCTCTCGTCCTACTGGCCTTCCCTGCCCCAGGGCCTTTGCACCTGCCATTTCTTCTGCCTGATCCAGTCTTTCTCTAGATACCCACAAGGCTTGTTCCCTCACCTCCTTCAGATCTTCATTTTAGTATCACCTTCTCAGGGAGACCTTTATATGCCACTCCTTTAAAATTGTACAATCTTCCTGCCAACATTCCTTCCCTGCCCCTTGTTTTACTCCAGACACCTATCTCCAGCCGACATGCCATCTATTGTACTTATTTATGATCTGTATCACCCATCAGGAAGTATTGATTCTGTGCACTGCGGTGTCTCCAGCACCCAGACAGCACTTGCCACAGGTAAGTATTTGCTGAGTGAGTGAATCATGCGACCTTCAGGGTTAATCAGGAGGCCTGCATAATCAACAAGGGCTTGTCCAGTAGTTGCAAGTTCCTTCCACAGCTGCACTTTCAAGGTCGAATGGTTCCATGAGCCTTGCGGTTCACAGAGCAGGCACATGATTCACTCCTACCTGCCGGAAGCCAGTTCCAGCATGTCATAATTGCAAGAGTTTCATCAAAAGGTTGATGGAACTTGGGGACTCAACAAGGGCTGAGTCACATATGTTCTCACCTGTTGGAATGGCTAAAGGCATTTCCCCCAAACCTGAATAGGATGGTTGTTTGCTGCCAGTTAGCTCAGGGCATCTTAATCTACATGTTATTGCCTCCTACTGGCCAAACACCTGAACAGCCATAGGCTATTCCCCATTCTAACAATGAACTCTGTAGACAAAACCCTACCCTTTGAAGTGTATGTCTCCACCTTGCCTTAGGACAAATTGTGTTAATAAAAAGCAAGGGGTCCTGAGACAAGGAGAGCTTGGTTTCTTCAGCCAAGCTCCTCTGACCCCCAATGCCTTTCAAAATTATCTTTCGTCTCTGGATTCTTACATCAGTTACACACAGCCTTTCTCCAGATTGCTGAACCCTTCTTAATGCTGGAACAAGAACCCCGGCACCTACCCTACATGCTTTGCTCCTCAGATTACAGAAGCAACAGGCTGCTCCTCTCCGGGTGAGTTAATAGTCCAGATGCTCCACGTGGGCTCCACACAGAATCTGGGGAGACCCCTGTCTCTCAGTCCCTGGAAGGGTCCCTTCATCGAGCCCCGCCACTCACACCCTGGCATGGGCTTCTGTCGTTTCTGGGAAGGCCAGCCAATTTTTTCACCCAGGCTCGGCAGTGGGCTGCAGGCTGTGGTCCCCCACGATGGGCATCTTGGATGTGACCAGCACTGTAGCTCACTATGTCCCCTCCAGTTCCCTGACTGCAGATGATCCAGAAACGTCAGCCTCCTTCCCCAGCCACCACGAGGAGCCTGCACAGATATCTTAAGCCTGAGGTTGGCTTGTCTGTCTTATGTTTGGGTTTGTGTCTTGCCTCTACCATTGATGATTATAAAACACTAGAGGCCCGATGCACGAAATTCGTGCAAGAGTAGGTCTTCCTTCCCCCGGCTGCTGGCACCGGCTTCCCTCCCGCACCCGGGACCCGGGCTTTCCTCACAGCCCCAGCTTCGTCTGGAAGGACAGAAGGACATCCAGTCTAATTAGCATATTACACTTTTATTATTATAGATGGTCTGCCTTTTAAAAGCTTATTACCTGGATCATAGCTATAAGGCAACAAACTTCTTTTGAATTATAATCTGTTCTACATTTAACTTGTGGAAAGTGGCAGGATGGGTGTAGTTGGGGGACAGCTGATCAAGATCTCCCCTGGCCCTGCTTGGAGACCTCTGACACCTAGCCAGAGCATCTGTCTATGGAAACACACACACACACACACACACACACTCACACACACCACTCACAACCCAGATGGCAGGAGCCTGAGTGCCAAGCTCTCTCTGGCAAAAGGCCATCTGTGCCACTCCCCACCACATCCAGGATCAGAAGCACAAGAGACTAGAAGCTGGCCCTGCTGTTGGAACACTCTCTAGAAACCAATACACACTCCAGCGGCCCCTGGCCCAGTCCAACCCATCTTCCCCGTGCCTGCCCCTCCTTTGAGAAGGAAGAGCCAGCCCCTTCCAGACCTCCCACCCTCTTCTTCCAGGGAGAAGCAGCCCAGGCTTGTCAACAGCGAGCTCAGGAAGGGCAGGAGACGAGGCCGCCCCCTGTGCCTGAGTCCCTGCCAGCTGACAGGCAGATGCTCCCTCAGCAAGGAGGCCGGTGGCCAAGGTGGACATCGGCTCCTTAGTCAGTGCACCGTCTGAAGGACAATCTTCTCCCAGGTGCAGCACAATTACATCTCTTAAACGAAAATATCACTGACTTAGAAGAAATGTGAAGGGGGAACACTAGTAAAGTCTGTAGTTCTACCAGTTATAGATTTTTTTCAATGCAATTATTTCTCTTCAAACTTCACAGAGTAATGTGAACTCCAGGCTAGACATTATACACGAAACAGCTCCTTTCATACTCACAAGTGGTCTGCAAGTACATATTTTATGATGTGATTGCATACTGGTGAGTGAACTGATGTTCAGAGAGGTTAGAAGCCAATAGCTGGCAAGTGGTACACCTTTAACTATTTATACTGCATTGATCTTGGATGGATAGATGGATGGGTGGGTGGGTAGGCTGATAGGCGGATGGATGGATGGATGGATGGATGGATGAGAGGACAACTGAAGAGAACAAAAGGCAACTAAACCACTTAACTTCCCAGTTGGCTAAACCAATGAAATAGTGGAGGAATGGCTTAGACCAGTGGTCGGCAAACCATGGCTCACGAGCCACATGCGGCTCTTTGGCCCCTTGAGTGTGGCTCTTCCACAAAATACCACGTGCGGGCACGCACGTACAGTGCGATTGAAGGAGTACCCTAATTAAGTTAATAACAATGTACCTACCTATATAGTTTAAGTTTAAAAATTTTGGCTCTCAAAAGAAATTTCAATCGTTGTACTGTTGATATTTGGCTCTGTTGACTAATGAGTTTGCCGACCACTGGCTTAGACTGATTAGTAATTAGCATCTCCACAGTTAGGAAAAAGAAAAGGGAGTCAGCAGGAACTACTGAACCCATGCTCTGGAGCCAGAATACCGAGGTTCAAAATCTCAGACCCGCCATCAATGAGCTGGGTAGCCTTGGGCGAGTCATTTGGCCTCTCTGTGCCTCTGTTTCCTCGTCTGTCGTCTGTAAAATGGGCATATTATAACTTAGAAGGTTGTTGTGAGAATTAAATGAGTTGCATAAATACTCTGTAGAGCACTGAGCGCTTTGCCTGCCACCAGCAAGCGCTCAGTGAATGTTGCTGTTCCTATCCTCATGCTGTAGGAGGAAACTAAAGCCCGGCGTGGGAGATGATGCTTAGTCTGTATTGCTCCACTTATACCTCTTTCCATATTGCCTGTTGGCAATGCTTTCATTCAGCCAAGGTGCCACAAGAACATCTGAGCCACCTGTAGCCACATGATCTTTGATGGTGGTGAGGATCTAGTTTGGAAAGAAGCTCTAGATTTTTCACCTGCAGTTCTTAGCTGTGATTTTGCTTTTCACGGTCTCAGCTACCAGCAGTTTGAAAATATTAAATGGAAAATTCCAGAAAGGCTCCTTATCCCAAGACAATGATAAATTCATGGTCTGAAACCCCTTATCAGAAAACCTTGGCACTAGACGCATTTAAGCATTTAGAATTTTCAAGTTTTTGAGAGGTTATAGTGCAGGTTCTTTCTACTGTGCAAGTTCTCCAGAGGTCGGGGCCAGCACCTGCTGATTCAGCAGCCTGACAGCTGTGCAGAGAACTGTGCATGAGAATGAGAGTTTACACTGAGTGGCCCACATCAGCTCAGACCAGGTTTTGCCACCAAATTCGTCTCTTGCAAACAGAAAAGCTTGCGGCTTTCAGAGTGTTTTGGATGTCAGGCTGTGACCTGCAGTGAGCAATGAGCTGTGCTCCCCCTGCCCCGGCTGCGATGAGGAGCCTGGTTTGTGTCTCAGGAGCGTTAACTGAGCACGCACCACCTGGGCCCTGTTCTAAGCTGGTGATGTGGATGGTCTCACTTGGGGGTCAGCACGATGGTAAAGGATAAGTCACCAGCCAAGGTCACACACTAGTGGAACTAACATTTAACCTTGGGTGTCTGAAGGTTCCTAGCCAGGGGCATGTTTCCAATGTTTGTCCTTCTTCCCTCACTTGTTATCTTTTGGTTCCTGTCTTTTAATGATAGTTTTGATATTATTTTCTCATTGAAATTAGTAGGGAGAGGCGGTATCTGAAAATTATTTTTAAATTATGGGCCTTCATCTCGTACTGTTTACAACACAGATTTCAAATCCTTCATGAGGTTTTCTTTTTGTTTTCCCAACCCCATCTATCCCATGTCACTCCATGCGGGTTTAGGGAGCACCAGCCACTCTAAGCGCACAGTGCAGAATGCCAGAGCCGGGACTTTGGAGCTGGGGACCGTGAAGTGAATGGAGGAGGCAAAGGAGGGCACATCCGACCCAAGACATTGCAGGGTGCATTTGGACCAGGCAGAGGGGTCTGGCCAGACCAGAGCTGAGCTCAAAGGCAGAAGGTGAAAATCCAGGAGCTACAGAAATAGTCTGGGGCTGATTCTGAACGCTCTAAAGGCCACACTGAGGGATGTGCACCTCACCTCACTGTCCCTGGAAATGTCCTGGAGGCCATGGGACAGAGGTGCCCAAGATCCACACAGGGGTCAGCGGGTCACCCGCTCCCAGCCATATTTCCAGGACTTGGAACGGTAACTGCACATACATAGCTGGGTCTCGGTGTGCCCTGTGTCAGGAAGGAATGAAAGAATGAGTATGTGAGTAGATTTATGTTGAAGAACATACTTGGACATAGAGGAGACAGTAGGCCCTATTAGGAATTCACTGCAAAAAGTCCAGGTATGAACCGATGGAGATATGAGTGGTGATGGACGAGGAGAGGAGAGGACACAGCCAATCAACAGTGATGGCAGGCTCCGTAGGACTTGTCACTCAAATGGGATATGATCTACAGAGGGCCGCAGGCCCGAAGACACCAGCCGAAGACCTGGTGAAGAGGGAGAAGGGGGAGAGGGCTCTTTCCCAGGGACTGCGTGGGAGAAGAAACGTCTGGGGCTCGGAGCTGTGACTTACTCAGGGCCATGCTGAGGAATGGCATTTGCACGCTCCACTGAGCAGCTGCGTGGGTGCAGCCAGAGCTGGTGAGCACACGTTCACAGCGGCCTAAGGGAGAGCAGTGGCCGCAGCCTCCTGCAGAGATGAGTCTTCCTGTGGCTCTGTCCCTGCTCACTGCGCTGTCCAGCCCCTCACCGCGGGACCACCCCCTGGAGACAGGGGGAGCTGTGAAGCAGGAAGGGAAGCAGGAATGGGAGAGCTGCAGGCTCGTGGGCGGCAGTGGGTAGTGCCAAGCTGGAGACTGCTGGCGGCAGGGAGGTGTCAGGGAACACAGGAGACTCAGAGGGGTGGGGGGGGGGGGTGCCATCTCACACCAAGGAAGTTCAAGGCAGCCTTTCCAGCCGCATCGGAGCTGGAGCGGGCGGCAGGGCGATGACAGATCCGATTCTCTGCTGGGAGAGAGCCCAGTGGCTCCTTTTCCATGTATAGGCATGAGTTTTAGGTCTGGGGTGGCGACATCATTACCTTGGCGTTCCCTCCACCCTGTTCCAGAAACTTGGAGAGAGCTGGGGAGGGGCCAGGGAGCCTTCTGGAAGGAGCTCCTCATGGCTTGTCCAGCCGCCACCCCCACCAGCTTCCAAGTCCAGGGACCTGGGCACAGGGCTCCAGGTGGCCCAAGGGAGACGCTCAGGGTGGTGCTTCCGATAACCAGCCCTCAGATGGCACATGGTGCACAGACTTTGGAAATCTGACCATAGATTTCTGATGGCTCTTCCAGAAAGATCCACACAGGGGTCAGCGGGTCAACCCTCCCAGGCTCACACAGGAAGCTGAGGCTGAGGAGTGGGTGACTCACCCAGAGTCACAGAAAAAGCCAAAGAGCCCAGAGGAAGGACCCTCCCTAGGAGTGGCTGTTATTCCAGAACATTCCCAGCATATGATCTGCTCTCACAGGACCACACCTGAGGGCTGGGGAGGGTCGTGTTAATTGAACACTTACCTCGTGCCCTGTGCTGGACACTGAATGTGACATGGTCCCTGCTTTTTAGGAATTCACAGTTCCCTGGAGAAAGGGACACGGAGTCCATTAGAATGAGAAAGGCCGTTCTAAGGAGTCAGTGAGATAGGGACTCAGGAAGTCACTTAATCCTCACACCAACGCTGCAGGGCGGTGTTGTTAGCCCAGTGGACCGATCAGGAAACGGATGTTACCATCACTTGCCTCAGTTCACACAGAGACACCGCCACTGGTGTGCGGGAGCACGCTCGCACAGGCTATGGAGGCTCCGGGGCTTCCCTTCCCAGCTCCTCCTTCAGTGGTGTCCCGCTGGCAACTTGAAATCCACCAACAGATGGGCCACAGAAATTGGTGAACATGCTACACATCAGGCGACAGTCTGGATTCAAACCCAAGTCTGAAACCAAAGACTTTTTCCAGTCTCACTGAGAATCTCTTCTGGATTGAAGCATCCGCTCTGGAAAGCCTGCCTTCCGGGGGAATCACGCCAGCCCATCCTGGGCACGGCCAAGCAAGGCGGTGGCTGCGCTCTGCCCTCGGTCACAAAGGGCTGTGCCACTCAGTGAGGTCACTCAGTGAGGTCTTAGCTGACATGTCAGGGCCCGGACATGCCACGTGGGCCTGGGGATGGGAGCGGATGGAGTGGGAGCCTGAGAGAGAGCTGAGGAGGGAGAGTGATGCTCCTTTCTCTAGAACAGTGACCTTGGGGACCGTCACTAGTGTGACTGATTAACCTCTGTCTCCCCCACTAGTTCCACAAGGGCAAGGACTGTGGCTGGCTTTGCTGACCATTGTAGCCCAATTTCCAAGCCCCATGCCTGTAAGCAGGAAGCCCTACATGGTTTGTTGAGTGAGTGAGTGAATGAATGAATGAATGAATGAATGAAGCAGGAGGACATCAAAGCGAAACTGCACAGAGCTGCCAAGCCCAGGCCTGCCTCCCTCCAGCACACCTCCCCCACAGCCTCCCACCCAATAAGGAGGAGGCGGACGAACACCCTGACCCGGAGGAGCCCACGGAGCCAGACTGCCTGTGGAACCCCCTTCTGCCACTTACTAGCTGGGTAAGCTGTGCCTCAGTGTCCTCCTCTGTAAAATGTGGGCCTGGGGCTGCTGTGCAGGTTAAATGAGGCAACATCTGTCAAGTGTCTGGCAGTGAGTGCTTTGCGATTGTTACACAGAGAAAGGCACCTCCCCCTCCCCCCGCACCACTCCTCTCTTCACATGCCATTTTCCAGCCCCTTGGACTCCAGAGAGGACTTCCCTGGGGAAAAAGAGTTTCCAAAATCCTCTTCATCTCACCATCCCTCCTCACCCTCCCCTGCTCCACCCCCAGCATTTGGACCCACCCACCCATCCTGGTCTTCCTTTAAATGACCCTGGGCTTTGTTCAGTCTCCCTGGACCCCATAACCCGGTAGCTGCCTCCAGACCCCCGGAAGGTACCCCCTTTCCTCCGCCTCCTCTCCCCAGGAGCCTCGCTCCGGATTGCGGGGGCGGGGGGGGGGGGGCGCGGCGGGGGTGCTGGCAGAGGCTGGAGGCACCGCCCTGAACATTAGCTAAGACAACAGCCCGCACACTGTGGACGGCTGCGCCACCTAGTGACGACCAGCGGAAAAGCAGAGATGCCTGGGCAGGGCCGCCTCTGGGGACATCCCCGCCTCCCGCCAAAGGCTTCCCCTCTCACGGAAGAATATTTGGCTGGGGGCTCGGGCTCCTGTCCCCTGATATCCCTGGCTTCCTTGTACTAAGCAAACTACACCCCACTGCTCTGGGCCGATGAGGAGACAGACAGAGGGTCTCCACAGACCTGAGGCCAAGAGCACGCTCCGCTCCCTGTAGGAGAGAATAGGACCCAGCAAAGTCCAGATTCAGGCCCAGCTCTGGGCCCCACCCACCAGCTGTGCCTGAATTTCCCCACCTGGGAAAGATGATGATAAAATAAACGCCTACCCAACTTCCCTCACAGAGGGGTTGTGAGACTCAAAGGAAATGATGCTTTTCTCAGATGCAAGAGATGTTGGAAGAACAAAATTCATCACTATTCAATGTTTCTGATCCATAATGACTTCGGTGATCCTGTGACTATAGGCAAATACAAAAGCACTTGCTTAACGAGTAAGACTCTCAAGTCCTGATGATTAAAACTCCTCAGACGAGACATTTTTATTT